>NC_050480.2:12632760-13286926 GCF_012460135.2 Molothrus ater
CCGGGAGTCAGGGACTTCATGGAGAACTCCGGTGCTATTTCATCAACATAGTAGACCACCGTCTTCTCAAGCTTCACCGGCTCGTTGTCAATGCTGACATTTATCCCAGCATTATTATGAAAGATGGACTGACCTTTCACCTAAAGGAGACAGGAAAAGACAGACTTGCTCATTCACATTGTAGTAAGGCATTTATCTCATCACAGGAATAATTCTCCTGGCTTTAGCCAGCACATCCGAGTGCAGTGCAAGACACAAACCCAGCCTCTGGTAGACCTGACCCACGACACACTTACATCTTTCTCAAAGTAGTAGGCCACATCAGCTATATCCACATCTCCATCTGATTTTTGTGAGGTGTTTTGCTTCAAATCAATAGTAATGTAAGGGTTTTCATACTGGAAAAAAAAATATAGTGTGGCATTAAGAAAGAGGTACTTTAAATCCAGCTATTGAATAATCACCAAAACATTATGATCCAGTTTGTGAACTTGCATCTTGGATAGAGTTTATGGTTCTTGAACTCAAGCCAACTGTTTACAGTAGGATTCAAATTCCACTGCTAGTGAAGCAAAGGAGTTATCTACGGACTAAGGAGAGCAGTGTCATTTCTCAGCAGCATTTCTGTTCAGATACAGCTATTTGCTAACTGCTCGCCATTTTGAGAGCTTCTACTAGAACTCATGCTGTATTGCATTAGTCAAACACGAGTTTTTGAAGTTACAACAAAATGAAATTCTGGTACTTTACTAAACTCTCTGTGCCCCTTACCAGAACATTGGTTATGTAGCGGCTGTTCAGCTGGTAACGATTGGTAATGGTGTCCATGAAAAACCTGCAAGGACACCAAAGTCATGGCTGTAAAACCAGTATTTTTTCACATATATCATTTGACAAGTAGAGAAGACTGGTGTAATTGTTTCCTTCTGCAGTCTCTGTGGTGGGTGGAGCTCAGTTAGCATCTAAACCCTTCACCTAGTCTTTCACTCACTTCCCCCTAGCAGGATCGGGAAAAGAATCAGAAGGGCAAAAGCAAGGGTTAAAACAAAACAACCCTCATAGTTTAAAATAAAGACAGTCTGGGAAGCGAAAGGGCTGGGTGGGGGAAGTACAAAACCTCAAGTGATGTAAAAGCAATCAGTCATCACTGACAGATCAACGTCCAGCCAACCTCTGAGCAGTGGCTACTTGGGAAAAGACTTTCCCCCGGATTTATTGCTGAACGCAGCATTATACAATATAGGCTAGCTGTTCAGTCAATTCAGGTCAGCCTGTCCCCCTCCCAGCCTCTTGCCCATCCCCACCCTACTCACTGGGGCAGCAGAGTGAGAGTCTGAGAAGGCCTTGGCATGTGTTGTTCAGCAGCAGCTAAAGCACTAGTGAATTCATCAACACCATTTTGGTCTAAAACACAGCACCACACCAACTGCTACCAAAAAAATTAACCCTGCCCCAACCAAACCCAGTGCACTCTCCTCATACTAGAGTTCAATAACTCGTCACAGTGAAGATGCACTTACTGTAAAACTAACACCTGTGTTAGACAAAAGAGCTTTACAGTTTGAAAAGCTCAGAACAAGAGCTAGAGGGCAGCAGCTTTTGATTTGGAAAGGAAGCAATCCAATAGCCACAAGTGGGGTTTTAACAAAATGAAAAAAAAAAGAAAAAAGGCTAAACTGTCCTTTTCCTCCTGCTGCTTCTATGTAGTCATTCTGCCATTTTTGTCAGTTTGCTTTCTCATCCGTTTCACCCATTACCTTCCGTTTCTTTTAGTATATTGATTTGAGGAGAGAAAAAACTAGCAATCAATTTTAAATGGAAAGGAATCTCTTTAGCAGTTAATTTGTTTCCAAAACAAATTAAAGCAATTCTATGAAGAATCTGCAGCTTGCTTCTAAAATGTCTTACAAGTGAGTTCACAGGTCTGTCACTGCTTATAGCAACTACTTAGAAATACACTAGTTATCTACTGGAACATACATACACTACCATAACATTTTACGATCATCACTTACTTCTTTAAAGATTCAGCATTCAGAGGAGCATTTCTCTCAGCATGTTTCATTTCAATGATGATCCACCTGAAGTACAATGAATATTCTTGAAGTACATGCATATAAAACACAACAAAAAAACTAACCCCGGGCTAAAAAACCAGAACAATGAGACAAAACCAAGGCAAGCAAAGTCTCTTCCAACCCCACTCAACATCTCCTTGTTTCTGAAGGAAAAACACCCCAGCCAAGTAACCAAGTGTTGATTGCTCCATCTTCATTCAGCCCAGTGCATCATTCACACAAGGCAGAGCCTCACACAGGAATGTTTTCGTGTCACAGCACACCCTGTTGAAACACTTACATCGTTCTGACTAATTCACTGCACTTCAAGTCTGCATCGTGTTTGTCAGTTCTCCTAACTCCAGCTGTATTCACACACCAACAGGTGGTTCCATTGCACTGCTTCGCCTTGAAAGCGCCCGTGTTTTCACACTCGGGATCATAGAGACCATCGGTATCTTCAAACGCATCTTTTGGTTTCTCACGACGACCCGACTTGGAGCCCATCACTTCTGCTTTCATCAGCAGGCATTTTGAAGTCACTAAAAACAACCAGAAAGTCGCGTTATGCAGCGGCAGAGCACGCATGTCCAAACCAGAGCCCCGAGTCCGTACAAACACCAGGTTACATCAGCGACAACCAGATTCGAAGCCATTGCACGGAAGAGCAGATGGCTAATGTATAGGTGGTGCATAAAATCAATACAACTGGGGTATGGCAGCCTCTCAAGGCAAAGGCCAACAAGTCCAGCCTTAGGATTTACAATTTTCATTCCTCACAGCTGAGATTGAGCCCAGAGTGAGGTCTTGTCACAAGGCTCTGTCCCCTCTAGATTTGTAGGAAAAGTGAGGAAATGCTCTTGTAAGCAAGCTAAACGTTCATCTTCCAAGAAATCCTTGCCACTGGAGAACAAATATTGAGGAGGAGACGTGAGCCTACATCAGTACAAGCAGAGAAACCCTGATCGCTTCTCTTCCAACACTAGCTGATCTGGGAGACCAGGAAGAAGAACTCCTTCCTTGCCTCCATTGTTTGCTGGGACCTCAGCGGTCATTCCCACAAATTCCCCGGCGTTCCGCGGGCTCGCTTCCGTGCCACCCACCCTGCCGTGCCCTTTTACTCACGGGTGGAGCAGTCCACGGTGGCTCCGGAGCCGATGGCTTGGCAGAGACATCGGCCGCTGCTGTCCACCCTGCAGTCGGTGACGCGCTTGTTCTTCTCGCACACGCACGCTGCGAGGGAAGCGCGGCCGTGAGCGGGCACCGCCACCCCACGGCAGGACAAAGCCGCCCCGGGCCGGCCGGGCGTGGCGTGCCCGCACCGCCCGCGTCCCCCCGGCCTCCCTCCCTCCCTCCCTCTCCCGAGCGCCGGGGCTCCCCTCGGGGCGCTATGGGGGCCGGGCGCTCCTGCCCGCTAAGGGGGAATGGTGTCGCCGTTCGGGGCACAGGGCGCCCAGCGGAGCGGCCCTGCCGACAGCGGGGCCGGGAGGGGGTCCCGGGGCGGGGAGCTCCCTCAGGAGCGGGGTGTGGAGCGGACGGACGGGTGCGGGCACTCACAGCTCCGGACGGTGGAGGCAAGGCAGAGCAGCAGCAGCAGCGCGGCCCCGCAGAGCGGCTTCATGGCTGGGGCGGGCGGCGGGGAGGCCGGGGAAGGTGCTCGGGGACACGGGCAGAGCGGGAGCGGTGTGTGCGCGGAGCGGCGGCGGAGCGCTGTGAGCCGCCCGACAGGTTCCGCAGGTGCTGGTGGTGGCTGCGCCGCGCCCTCCCGGCTCCGGTTACACCTGGGAGGACGCGCGGGGGGAGCGGCGGCGGCAGCGGCTCCTCCCCCGGGCCCGCCGGGCGCGCTCTTAAACCACCGCCGCCCCCTCCTCCCGCCGCACCTGGGCGAAACTGGATGGGTAGGGCGGGACCCGCTCCCGGCCTCAGCAGCGCCTCTCCTGCGGGAGGGATGGGGGAGCGGCTGTGCCCGCTCCGTACCCGGGCTCTGAAACCGCCCCGCCTGGGCGGAGGGGTGGCGAGGAGCCGGGGGACAGCGGCCCCCACCGCCTAGGGAAAGTGTTACTCATCCTCGGGAGCTCCCGGGTGTGTTTGTCCTGTGACACACGGGTAGGGGAGCGGGAACCGCGGCCCTCCCGGCTCGGGGCTTCCCGCGCCCGCCGCTGACCTTCGGAGCCTCGGGGCGGTCCCCAGGTCTCTGCCCTGGCCTGGTGGCCCCGGGCTCTTCCCCCGGGACCGGCGGGGGTGTTTCCACTCCCCTCTCGGTGAGCTGAGAGCAGACATATAGGGGCAGGGAATACTCGCAGGGAATGCTCGCACTTTATAGTGAGCTTTGTTCGCATCCAGGGAGCCCTGTGAAATACTCCATGCTTGACATAAATTCTGATAATCCCTCAGTAAATTAAAAACCAAAACGCTTATCTATATAGAATAAACACTTTTGTAAGGTTCTTCACTGATCGTGCGTTTAGTTTTTATTTTCGGTTTTGATTCCTTTCTGGAATACATAGTAGATGTCTCTACCTCAAGGTTGCTCTGAAGATTCGCTCCTGGTACTGTAGTATCCTCATTTCCTCGCTCGGGGGAAAGCAGTCCTGAGTGCTTTGTCTCTGAGCAGCGCAGCTTTGTGGGAACCTACAACATGGGAGGTAGTGCCAGAGCCCAGCCAGGTTGCCGGGGAGGAAGCACGGGAAAGCCGGCTGCAGGCTTTAAGATGGCTTTCCAAAGTGTAAAAGCAATGTCAAAATGGAAGAAAAAAGATAGGTATGGTACACTGGAAATGCTTTATGAGCCTTGAGTTTATTTATTCAGTTAAAAATATGCATAGATCTTTCTAAAAGATAGATACATTAGCACCCTAGAAAAACAAGTTATTTTAGTACAGCATAAAACCAGAATGACATCCTGCCCAAAGACTTGAAGCTTCCTCCTACCAGTTCACTGTACAATAAAAATATGTTTCAGCTTTTGCATGTGGAGACGTCAGTAAGTGAAACTTGTTTGAAAACTTTGTGTGACTGAAGTGAAACTGCCGGTGAGCTATCTTGGTGTTTTTGTCTCTGTGCGCAGCTGTGTTTGTGTTGTACCTGCTTTTGTGTGCTGTTTTTGTCTCCAGTGCCCTGCTGCTGTCTCAGATGGGTCCAAGTTAAAGGAGTATGGTTTTGCTCTTTGGATTTGCTCCTGGTGCAGCCCAAATCAGAGTTTTGCAGCATTTGTCTTGATTCTTTTTGTGGTTTTCTGTGGTTTCTGATTGATGATAAGTACATTCTTCCGATACACTTGTCAAAGACTCAAAAGGAAAGCTTGGCCTAGCAATATGAAAACTTGGCAAGACTAAAGTCTCAGATATGGACTTCTTGTATGGCTTTTGTCAAGTGATGGCATTTTCCAGAAAGATGAGTAGGATCAATAAGCTCAGAAATGCCTGCCTTACTATAGACCTCTTACTTCATATTAAAGTACTGCTTTTTTCAAGATGAGAAGAGCTGTCTTGTCATTGTCAAGCTGATCTACGTAAGCCTTGATAAAAGGGACCAATAAACTTTATGATAGGCTTTTGCCTTTATTTAATTTATTTTTTTTATACGTAAATGTTGAGGAACAGAACAGGCTGGGTACAGCTAGTTCTCTTTCTTCTCCTGATCCTTGTTCTGTGCCTAGTTTTACAAATCTAAGCAGTTTTGAAATCTTGGAGTGACTACTACTGAAAGTTGCCCTCCTTCTTTCTACAAGCACCTTCAAACACCACATAGGCATTTTTTTTATCAGAAAGTAGCTACAACCTTTAGTATCTAGGGGCTGAATGGTCTTAGAGTATTTGTATGGACTAGAGCCTCTCACAGTGTGTTTTGGCACTGTTATGCTGTGACATGTAGCAAAATGTGAGTTAGCACTTGTAGAAAGTACTTTGGTAACTCTGCTACAAACATAGGGGCATCATGCAGACTTTTGTAGTATAACATTTAATTTGGCTCCAGTTTGCAGGGGCTGATAAGGACCTTGCTACTTTGTGGTCTTGCCAAATTTCCAGATGTGAAGAAATGCTTGTTTAAATGTTGCTCAGTATTTTTGAAGGAGAGTTGCTCTACATGAGGTCATTCACCAGCAAGGCAAAAGAAATGAGGGACCATTCACAGCAGAATTCATCTTACCCTCTTTGCAGGTTATTTTGAGGGCAGCTTCTCAATGGAATCAAAGCCACTGGAGCAGACATGAGGCTAAACAGGTACAAGGGCCTGAGTGTTGAAGTTTATTACACAGGTATCTTGTGTTTGGGGGGGTTGGGAGGCAGTGACATTTTTGTACCTTTTGTGGTGCTTGTACCTCTTTGTGCTGAAATACGTGACCACATTCAATGACTATTCTATATTAGCTTTCCTCAGCACACAGCTCTAAAGGTAAGGCCTTGCATATTGGTTATAAACAGGATAATTTTATCAACTATTGGAGATACCTCCTCTTATCAAATAGCTGACTGCTGATTAGGCAGTGCAGTGTAGGCTCATTGTGGTTTACTCTTACTAAAGCGTAATTACAGCTCAGACAAATGATAATTTAAATGCTATGAGCACTATACTGACTCTACTTTATAGCAAAAAGAAAAATGTTTTGGTCTCTAAACTCTACATTCACAAAGTATGTAAGCCTACATTAGGAAAACTCAAGTGATCTGTATTTTTCTACTTTTGCTCTGTAATTTACATTGGATTCCGATCTGTTTGGAGAATGAAGTATTAGTTCACTAAAATACTCAAGAGGCATTGACTCCAGGGGGAGACTTTCTATTGACTTGAGTGAATTTTGAATCAGATCCAAGGAAATAAATCCAGCTCTTTCTGAAGCCAGTAAGAATTAGTGTGATACTGGGCTATGAGGTGAGGTCATTTCCAGGTCTTTACTAGAAATTAGGTAAGTGGGCTTTGTGAAACTCTGCAGGCACAGAAAAGCGACAGAATCTCCTTTCAGGGAAAGTCGATAGGACGTGTGAGTCACTCCTGAAGCATCAGGAAACATGCAAGGTGGGGCTGTGACATGCACTGTGATCAGCAGATCACAGAGATGAGTGGTCAGAGCGTGATCAATGCCACTGGGGTGTTTGGCAATCGGGTCTGAGATTCTTCAGAGGCTGCAAACCTGATTGGTTTTGGGTGTACCCTCCCAAAGATAACCAGAGTCTCATCCCTAGAAAATAGGCCATGTATGACACCAAATTGTGAAGCATAGTCTCGTTATTCTTTTTCTAACAAAATTAATGGCTTTTGAAAATTCATGACTTTTAACTGGTTAAGGCTGACAAAGGTAGAAACAACCAGAAACACTGATGCTCAAAAGTGCCAACAGGTATTTTGGACAGCAGACATTGCTACACATGTCATTATATTACAGACTTGCTTAGGAACTTTTTATTAGGACAGCTTCAGAGTGTTTGCATTGAACATTTTTTTTGGTCATACTTCATCATCTGCATAGAATGAAACCTTGAACTGTAGGAAGAGGACAATATTGAGAAATTATGTACAGTACCTTGTCCATTGTGTGTTTCTGAAGATTCCATATTGTCACAAATTGACACATGTTGCTGCTCAAATGACTGTAATAAAACTAGTGCTTCTATTGCTATTTTATTTTTCCTGCCTGTTTGAAAGCCACTAGTAAACAGGTAAGTCTTGTTACATGGATTGAATAACGAGAACATTTGGAGTCCTGGAGAGCTTGAACGTCTTGTCCATATGGAGGTGGTCAAGTACAGAGCCAAGAAAAATAAAAAATAAATGACAGTCATGCCTTTCTGTTAGACTGTTTAACTACTTCCAAACACCGTAAAAAAAACCCAACAACAACAAAAAACAAAAACCCCAAAAAAACTACCCTACAACTAAAACAAAAACAAACAAACAAAAACAGAAAAAAGAAGCTGTTTTACATGTTTGGGTCTTTTTGGTCTGTTTCTAGATCAAGACTTACTTTTTTAATAATAACACAGTGTTTGTGCATTTTGACAAGACTGTCATGCACACTGAAGATGGAAATGAGTTCAGAGGCAGTGGCAACCCTGACAAAGCTGTCCTCAGCCCCAGAACCCCACAGCTTGGGTCTCTACCAGGTTGGAGACCTTCGAAAGTAAGAGTAGCTACTAAGAGGGACAGGGCTGTTGGTTCAGAGGTTCACAAAACTAGACAGGGTGTAGCCACAGGAGAGAAATGCTCATGCAATTAATGTATGTTCTATTTGTGTCTTTGAGGATTATAGAAACCAACCTGTCTGATACGTTGTGGCATCCTCACCTCTCTGCCAGGGCTTAGTCTTAACTCCAGAGGGTGGGGCCAGTAACAGGTTTGTCACCCTCATCTTTAAGTACCTGAAAATGCATTTCCATGGCTCTAATACTGACAGCATTTTTAGAACATCTTTTGTCAGCATTCAAAACGGCTTAAAATAAACAGCATTAGAGGTAAGAATTGTATTAACTCCTCACCCAGACTACTGCACAGCACTGAGGCAAACCTTCTAATTTCATACTGTGCCCAATTCCTCAAGTTTGTAGTGTTTGGTAAGGGCTCAGGGGAAAACATCAGATCACAAGCTGTAGTAAAAGAAGCTCTGTTTACATTAAAATTATTTCAGTTTTGCCATCTAAGATACTTTATTCCCCCCCCCCCCCCTTTTAGCTATTCTCTGTGAAAGAAGATAGAGATGAAACTTTGCCAAAACACTTATTGAGAGCTGAGAAGGTCCCAAGCAGTTTTTACCATGCTTTGTTGTGTGACAGCATCTGTGGGCTGTAGGCAGAACTGAAGCAGATGTTTACACAGACAGTTGTCCTGTCCCTCAGGGTGGTGTTATCAGAAGGCACATTGAGTACTGCTGTCATAAAACCTGCCTGCCACTGAATTTGCTTGTGCTGGGCTTGAGCAGGTTGCCATGGGGCTAGCGAGGGCATGGACTTACAGTTTGCCAGGTAATGCCCAGTAAGAGCCCACAGACAGGACTGTACCTGGCAGGGAGCAGAAGCCATGTACTCCTCAATGGAAACAGGGTCACAGCATGCACACAGCAGGCAGTTTCCAGGGAGCAGTTAACATGCTGTAAATCCCCACCCACTCTTGCCTCACTCTAATTTGTGTGCACAGTCATACCCCAAGCAAAGGTGAATAAATACACCCATGAGCTGGGCAGAAAATCTCATCCCACAAGCACCAACACAATGGAGAGCAGAGAGTGGGGCTCAAAGAGATGGGCATGCCATTAGTGTTTTGCTTTTTTTTTTGTCCCTTGCTGAAATAAATTGCTTTTGTGTTGTGACTACTTTCACAGTTTCCCTTATTTTTTCCAGTTAGCAAAAGCTGTTACCAAAGTTCATCTGTTTCTCCGTGCACTTTAATTTACAGCCCTTGTACTAGTCACTTTATTGCTTCAAGCTTGGAGTGAGAGAACTTTTACAACCTGTGATTACTGAACTTGGTGGAACAAGAAAGCTTTTTGACCTGTTGTGGAGTAATTATAGACCCTATTTCTACTTGGGAGGGGCATTCAATGTTTAACAAACTGTGGCAGTTCTAATTTAACTGTGTGGAGCCTGGACCATTGGATGGGAGTTAAAAAAAAGCAAATCCTGGACTTTTTCTACATCACATTTTAACTTGGCTGGTTTTAGTCTCTAAAGGGCTGTCCTTGAAGTTCTGCCTTCCCACTACTGAACTTGATGCTGCTCCTTTCCTAGCAGTGCAAGAGCATGGGAGCCAAATTATTTGCCTATGAAAACAATTTCCTCTTGCTTCAAATCTACAGCTAAACTACTTTTGATTTTGATACTTTCATGGGGTGAGTCTTCTGAATGCCATGCCATGCAAATATAGCTCTTGACAACAGAAAAATTGTCCTGTCTTAATCACCACTATTGTTTCACATTATAGGGGGTGTAGTCATAGACAAAGATTCATTTTGTGTTCAACAATATAAGAACAGAGAATAAATAGATACTAAGTTTGAAAGAGTTCGTGACCTATGTGACCAGTAAACTTTGAAACTGCAAAACAAGATGAGAAAGATTAGATGAAATTTACACATTTTGCCCAGTTATAGAATCATAAGCCAGCTAGCTAAACCTTTGAACGTTCCCACCTATTCTTTAGCCATTCAAACAGCTATTATTTAGGAAACCTGCCTTCAGGAAAAGGATTAGGATGTTATTTTGAAGGCAGCAATGTTTTTCTACTTTTGATGTCCGTAGATAATAACATAAGATATATTTCCTGGATAATAGGTTCCTTGGATGTTTAGTGTATTAATGTGTAGTGTATTAATAGTTTAGTGTATTAATGTGTACCTACACATTACATCAGTGAGGCAAAACATTTTTGTTAATTTCCAGATGGAATGAAACACTTCTTTAGCTAACGCCATTTTAGAAAAAAGATTTCTTAAGTCAAATTCTTGAAATTTTCTCTGTCCAGCTACCTTTTCAGTAGGGAGATTTTCGAAGTCTGGTGTCTGTTAGTTGTTTGTGGGAGGAAAGAGGAGTAAAGGAAGAGGTGGAAAGTTCCCATTTTGCAGTGTGAATGTAAGCAACCCAGCCCCTCTGCGCATGCACATGGGCAGTGCCCTGGGCACAGTTGCACACACCTGCTCCTTGCTCCTGCACCTGTCTCCATGTGCTCCTTGCTCCTGCACCTGCCTCTCAGGAAGCCTCCTGCTCTTGGCATCTGGAACAAATGGCTCCAGGGCCATGGAGGTAGAGAGGAGTCCTGTGTATTAAGGCTCTTTGCACAATTCAGCATGAAGAAACAGCATGGGTGACAAATATAGCCATGGTTATTAAGTACTTGCAAATCCAAAATGCAATCTTCAGTGGCTAAAAAAGACTTAGAATATGATGGATGATGTCAGAAGGTTCAGAAACACTTAAAGGAAATCACTGCAGGTCACCTCCTTTCCCTGTAATGTAAAATATGTGCAGCTAGTTTTGAGTTACTGATGTTGAGAGCTATCATTCATCTTTTGTGACATGATGGTGAAGACCTAATGTAGTCTATATCATCTGTTTAGTTTTACAGAGAAATTGGAACTCTTCAGATAAGACTACTTTGTTTCATTTACAACCAGCATACAGATGCCAATCCTTAAAAATAAATCTTAAAGGCTTCCCCTGTCTGCTTGGAATTAGTTAAGTTCATACAGGATGTATCAGTCTATTTACAGTAGGAATGAACAAGTTCAAACTTATGTCCCTGGAGATTTACGGAGATTTGTTGCTGCAGAGTGCTTGGCTGTTTTGAAGTATGCAGGAGCAGCATGTTTAAACATGCACTGTGTTTGCTGGCAGCCTCCACTTTCCTTTACCACTTGCTCTATTAGCCTAGTCACTATTCTCCTTGTGCACTGCATAATTTCCAAATCATTTTTTCCTTAGAGCTGCTCCTGAATTTCTCAGTAGCTGAGAATAACTACAGCTGTTTTGGTACTTAAATATTAGACAACACTGCTGTATGCTCAGATGTTCTTTTCAAGTAAACAAAGCTGGAAAAAATTTCCCTGCCCATTCATCCATCAGTGACATATACTTAAGTGGCACTGAACTATTTTTAATTTTAATCATATTGTAACTTTGTCAAAAATGAGGATTTAACCACAAGGCACCTTTCCAGTATCCTTGCTTACTTGCTCCAGTAGCAAACTGGCAAACTGTGTTCAGTCTGTTATGCTTAGTCTTGGTCCAGGCCCCTTGATGCCCTAAAAATTTGTTTCTCACAACTCATCTAGATCCTTTCTCTCTCTTCCCACTTATAAAACAGGTTTCTGGTGACAGATGTGGGTTCAGGTGGTTCATCTGTTCTGCTTTACTTTAATCCTGTGACTTGCTACACCCTTTACTCTGAAAGAATTAACCTCATGTCCAAAGTTTGCTTTTGTAGATGTGTGCTTCAGTTTCACAATGGGTCTTTGGGAATGGAGCTCTCAATCCATGGGCATTTCCTTTAGAATGTGTTTGACTGAGAGGCCAGGCAGGTTCCCCCAGCAGGATCAGCAGTCATCTCTACAGGGAAGAGAGGTTTTTTTCCTATTTTGCACTCTGCCGGAAGGAAGAAAGGTCTCTAACTGAAAAATACATATTTTATTTGGGATAGTGATCTGTATTTACAAGAATCAGTGGTGGTTCTTCATGATTTTGTTTGAAAAGCAATACCAGGTGTTTTACCTGTATTATCTTTCTTAGGCAAAAAAAAAAATAAAAAGTTCACTGAAAAGGATATCAGAGGCAAAAGTCATCTCAAAAATATCAAAATCTGAAAAAAGTATCTATATCCTAAATGTAATTTATAAAAATACTATCCCTGTGTTTTTCCTCAGTGATGCTTCCTGATCTATCTGTAAACAACTCATTCACTGAAAAAACTTTAAGTCCTTTTTTCATTTAAAGGAATCAAACTGCTCTGCAGCTGCCTTTTTGGACCAAATTCTGGATAGCTATATAACTACATATATCATAATGGAATTTCAGTGTGTATATCAAATTATTTTTTGCTTTTTCCAGAAATAAGATTTTATAAGAATCCCAGGTCTTACTAATTTTATTCATATAAATATTATAGAAATACATATAATACAAATACATTATACATATATAATATAGAAATATATAATATATATTCTATGTAAATATATTTATATAATATACAAATATAATATGTATATAATATAAATATTATACAAATACACATATTTATATAAGAATGATGTATAAATTTATATATTATTATATGAAATTATATAAGAAGATATATATTTAAAAATGTATATATATCAAAAATGTAATTTCAAACTGTGATTACATATAGAGATGAAGAGTGGCTAAACTAATTTAATGACACCTACAGGAAGGGTTAGGAACGAGGTACAGCATGAAACCCCGTGTAACAAACGCTGCTTTGTCTCCGTTCAAATCACTGGTGGTGAAACAGCGCTCCCTGATGTCCAACAAGCGACTTGGGAGTCCAGAAGCTCCATCCATTCTTCCCGATATTCTTGGATGAATTGTTCAACATCCTTCTTGTAAAAATTGTAGTTAATAAAAAGCAAAGTTGGGAACCAGTTGGTTCGACTATAGAGTCAGGCAAAGTTCTGTTTCCTTCTTCTCACTGAGTTCAGGGATCAGCCTTTCCATGTCGATGTTTTTCCATCGTGCTTCCGAAGTTGAATCCTTGGGTCATCCCCATCTCAGGCCTACATCGGGCTGCAGAGTCCTGCAAGGGAAGAAAGGCAGAGTCCCAGACACTTCCCTCTCACAAGTTCAGTTTCCTCAAGACTCTGATCCAATGTTGTGCCACGGGCCTGAGCCAGAGCAGGACCTGAGTCCTGGCAGGCTGGGGAAAATACACTGCTGGAAGAGTCACAATACCTGTTCAATGACTTGATTGTGACAGATTTTTGAGTGAGAAAAGAAGTCTTTTAATATTTTGATGCAGAACCACCAGCCCAAAAATTCTTTCAGAGGTTGGAGAGCTATAGGAAGCTCTGTGTGGGTAAAGATTGACACTGTAAGTCACTTTTTATTGATGTAAAGGTGTAAAGAATAAGGAAGTATGCATGTCACAATTATCATTGCAGCTTCATGTTTTGCAACAGGGAATAAAAAAGATTTTTTTTTCCTGGTTTTAAAGACTAAGATGGTTATGTGGAAATTTCTGTCTTCCTTGGTTTTTCACAATTATCAAATGAACAGTAGTTAATTGATGAGTACTTTGACGAAAAGTAATATGCACAAAAAAAAAAAAAAGAAAAAAAAAAGAGAAAAAAAGAGAACAATTGATGTAGGTAACTCACTGTGAATATGTGTCCAAGAAGAGAGAATCTCAAAGAAACAGACTTTTGCCCTGCCGATGTATTTGGTATTGTCCCCACCCTTCAGTCTGTTCCATACAGAGATGTTGTTAGTTGGTACATTTACCACTTGGTATGTTTCTTATCTCTCTCCCTGATCAGAAACTTGGCATGATCTTTCCCTGGCTCTAATTCAGAGCATGTAAATAATTTAGCAAATTATTAATAGAAGATGAGGAAGGTGTAAAGAGGACTCTCTCCTCATTACCATAACAAATGAGGCCACTTACACTTTAATTGGCCTGTGCAGGGGGAAACAGTGAAAATGGATGTATGTCTTGCCATCTTCCTAGAATAAATCTTTAGCTCTTCTAACAAAAGGCAACAGTAAGATTCACACTGAATCTTATTAGCAAAGGGATTTTTTCATTCTTGTTACATTTCAATAGACTGCCTTAGACTAATTGCATTAATTGCCTCTGTAGCAGCAGGGTATCCTGCACCTCTGTGTTTAATGATCTTTAGAGTCAGGTATCCCTTCTCCTTCGTGTCCCATCTCTTCTGGGGAGACGTTTATCAATCTGGGGAGATGTTTTAATCATAGAATCACAGAATGACGTGGGTTGGAAGGGACCTGAAAGATCTCCTCGTTCCAATCCCCGGCCACGGGCAGGGTGGGACACCTCCCACTATCCCAGGTTACTCAGAGCCTCATCCAGCCTGGCCTTGAACACTTCCAGGGATGGAGCATCCACAGCTTCTCGGGGCAACTTATGCCTTGTCACCACTCCCAGAGTGAAGAATTTCTCCCTAACATCTCATCTAAGCCTACTCTAAAACGGGGGGGGGGAAAGGGGGAAAGGGAAGGGAACGGAAGGTGCGCAGTGCTGCTGAGAGCCCCCAGGCAGCCCTGATCAGGCGGCGGGGCGAGCAGGAGGCGGCCCCGCCGTGCCCCGCTCCCATTGGCTGTCGCGGCCCGGGAGCCAACAGGAGGGGCGGGAGGAGTGAGCACCCCGCCGTCCGATTGGCTGGAGCGGTGGCCCGCGCACGGTGATTGGCTGCGAGAGGCGCCACTCGAGGCGCGGAGGCGTGAGGGGAGGCGGCTGAGGGAGGCGGACAGGGACAGGGACAGGGACAGGCACAGGCACGGCCAGGGGCGGCTTTGGGCTGTGGCAGCGGGAGCCGAGAACGCGGCCTTGCCTCAGGGCCCTTCCGTGCTCATGCGGCAGCCACCCGAGAGCTGGGGAGCCAGGTAGGCTGCGGTGAGCCAGCCTCCGACAGCCCCCTCCGGGAGACCTGAAGGCGTAAATACGTTTAATCCCGCCAAAAAAATACCCTTCCTCACTCTCCGTTTGGTATCCTCTTACATTTTGCGGTTACAAACACCACAGGTATGTTTGTTTCCGTGGCTGTGCCTTCAGGGTATGTCCAGCGTGAGGGATAAGATTAATCCCCAAGGGCAATTAGGAGCTCAAGACTTCATTTTAATCAATCAACATGGCTCAATCACAGTTCTGCTGCCTTAGTTCTATTAATATTCCTTAAAAAACCCCACACACAATCACAAATTGGAGGGGAAGAACACAGGTTTTTTGGTAGATCTAAGGAAGTGTGTGGAGCAACAAGGATCTGATAAACAGCAGCTTTTCCTGGAAAGGCTCTTTTCCCATTTTCCAAAGTTGATTGGAAAAAGCAAAATTGAAGGCTCCTTCTACTGGGGAAAAATAAAGCTTTATAAAATTAGAACTAAATCAAAGAACTCTACGTGGCTGTCTTAGGGCACAAGACTTAGATAATCAGTACTGATAAAATAATTTTTCCATCATCTGGCATACAAGTTCTACTGAAACATTTCAAATGAACGAAAGAAATGTACTAGTGCTGAAACTGACTAATTTTGTAGTTAATTTCTTCTTATTTTTTTAACAGGAACCTTTGCTAAACGAAATGAAACACAATCTGGTGTGTCAGACAACTCCCACTGTCACTGTTCATGTAAAATCGAGTGCATCCAGATCACATCAGCAAAAAAAACTTACTAGACTAAAGAGACCTGCTTTTAAAGACCATCAAGAAAATTGTGAAAAAGGGGTTCCTAGTCAGAAATATAAATGTCCAAAGGGACCATGCCTAGTTATTCAGCGTCAGGAAATGACAGCTTTCTTTAAATTATTTGGTAGGTTAATAATGTGAGATATGAATGAATTGACTGAACAGAATGTTTTCTGAGCTCAGGAGTTTTGAGAGTGCTTTTCATATTGAGAGTTATGGCAATTCTTTATCAAAACGTTTTGTTGTTATAGTATGGTATAGAAATATTTAATGCTTAAGTTAAAAATACAAGGGCTACCAAATTGATGAAATGTATCTTTCTTAAATTACAAATGAAACCAAGGTGGTTTGCTACTTTTAATTTTTGATAATTTTCCTTACTATTTTCTCTTATATTTCAACAAATACATGTAAAACAATGTGCATCTTGTTTTACACAAGGCTTAAAAAAAGGACTCCTTGTCTCTTAAACATGTTCTTTACTGTGGGAATAAACTTCTGGGGGAAGAAGTGGAATAATCTAAGGAGTTGGAGCATCTCTTCTTTATTTGTGTCTCTTTCAAATGAAGTTTTGTATTTATTTAATTTAGCAAAGACATGAAGTAATAGTGGAAGATTACAGCTGGTTTTTATTTGACCCTTAAATACAGAAGTGAATCAGAGAGAGCTGCTGGTAATTACAGCACATGGTCATGGACAATGAAGTGCTGACCAAAAATAAGCAAGTATTACCCTATAAAGGCTGCCAGGTAATGAAGGTGCAGGATCTCAGCAGTTCCTCTGAAATAATGGTGTGCTATCACCTGGAAGCATGTAATGCAGGAAGAAATGATGCAAATAGAAAAAAAAAATGGTTATTTTTCACTTTCACCTGCTGTTATTGAGAATGGATGAAATGCAGTCACCAGATTTTCCACCTTGCCTTTCTGGTAGAGTTTGTTTTCTTTTGTGATGTAAGCTTTTTTCATACCTAAACCTCTCCTACTGCAGTAGGGAACAGTTTCTCTGTTCCCTACTGGCCAGTCTAGCTTCTTTTCTTTCATTTGGTTTAATGAAAGACCATCTGTTATTTATTTATAAACACCTGCTGACATAAACAGTTTTGGTGCTTGAAATGCTACAGCTTTCTCTTGTTACAGATGATGATCTAATCCAAGACTTCCTTTGGATGGACTGTTGCTGTGAAATTGCAGACAAGGTAAGTGTATTTCCTTCTCAGTTAACAGAACATTCATTGTGTGAGAAATCTGCCCTTAAATTACTTGATACTTTAATTCAAATACAGAACATCATCTTTTTCTAATGGTTTCACATGGAAGTTTCAAGAAACTTAATTCATGCTTTCCTCATTGTTAAAAATGATGAAAATATCTTGGTGCAAGATGTGTGAATCGATTTAGGAAATACCGTATTTAAGTAACACATTGATACTTCATTTTACATTTTAAAACAGTATCTCTTGGCAATGACTTTCGTTTATTTCAAGAGAGCTAACTTCACACCAAGTGAGCATACCAGAATCAATTTCTTTGTGGCTCTGTAAGTATTTTAAAATTATCTGGTTTTATTAGAATAAACTTTGCATTACATTTCTTTATGGCACTGATAATTATAATAGGTGATGAGACTTCCTTGAGGAATATATAAACAACCTGATCTAGGGGGTGGCAGGGGGGCTGTCCCTTCCAACCCAAACCATTCTGTGGTTCTGTGAAAATCTACATACTGTACATAAACAGTGCAAAGTCACTATTCTTCCTGTGATGGAACAAGCTTGAGCAGCAGACAGGGGTTGCTTGCAGTGATACACACAATGGCATTCTGCCTACCAAACTGAATCTGGGAGCTTTTTAAAGCATTACAAGAAATATATTCAGGACAATACAAAGCAACATGTATGTGGCTCACAGGTGCTCATATAAAACCCTATTTCACATCTTTGCCAGCCTTTAGGGCATTTGTAGCAAAACATTTCACCATGGCATCTCAGGAGTAAATTGTTATTAAAGTTTCTGTCAACATTTTTAAATCAACTGTAAAAACATTGCTAGAGAATTTCTAAGAACTTTTTTGAACAGTTGTAAAATGCCTATTCTTTGAAACAATGGTGGAATCAGTAATCCAGGCCTACATAACCCTCTCTATTTGGCTATACCTGCAGAGGATTCTGCATTTTTTTTTTATTTTTACAGTGTTATGGTGCTCAGGTCATCTTTTCTGGTACCATGGCTTCTCAGATGCTCTGATTTGCACACTAGTGCAGGGGCAAAGGTGGCTGCTCTTTCTGCTGTCACCGGTGCTGTGGGTGACATCCACAGAGCTTGGAGGAGGGCGCCCGCTGACCCCACTGAAGGGGAAAAAGCCAGGCCAGAACAGTGAAAGGATTAGAGGGGGACAAAGAGTCTGGTGACACTGGGACTAGAGAGAATCCTGGGGAGGAGACTAAAAGCCCTAATTTTTCAAGTGTGATTTACAGGAGTTTAGTACTAGGTGGGTCCAGAGGAAGTACACATTTTCCTGTTGTCTGAGAAGACATATATAAAACTGAAAGTAACTAGATAATGAACAAAGGGAAGAACAGAGACATTAAAAAAGTAATTTAAGTTTTGCATTTATAACTAAAGGTAGACCTGTATTTAGTTGTTTGCTCCTAATTTAATATGAGCAACATAATTTTCCAAGAATAGCTAAAATCCATAAAGTAAAAAGTGAAAAGTTTAAGATTTCACAGGAGAGTTTTAAGCCTTATTTAAAGAATTTAAAGCATCAATCAGAAACTGTTCATTTTATTGAAGGGTTTCTTGCCAGCTTGGAGAAGGATGTCAGGATGTGTTAGTTCTTGCTTATCTATTAAATTAGGAAACTCAAGGGTAAAACAATTTTTATAAAAGCTTGGGTTTTTTTACCCAAAGGATGCATATGGAACTAATTTAAAAAATACTGTATTCCAGAGAGAAGGCTGTATTTTGTTAGTGTTTTTTCCTCACAATACTAGCAAAAAGAACCACTGCAACATAGCTGTTACTTTATGTTAGAAATAATTCTAATATAGTGGTATAAGATTGAATAATATTTGCAAACATAAACATATATATATTTGAAGGTATCTGGCAAACACAGTTGAAGAAGACAATGAAGAAGCAAAGTATGACATTTTCCCATGGGCTTTGGGCAAAGCCTGGAGAAAGCTCTTCCCTGATTTCTTAAAGTTAAGAGATCAACTTTGGAGTAGAATTGACTACAGGGCTATTGTAAGCAGACGCTGCTGTGAAGAGGTAGGGAGGGATATTTCATATTGTAGATGCTGAAATCACAATAAGTCACACCAGCTAGCAATTTAGCTCTGTACAGTTCCTTCCCTAAAGTAAACAGACAATCCATGGGAAAGAAAAGATGCTCCTAAAATGTAATGGTCCATTTATCCTCCATATTTTTTCCTTCTCCATTAAAATACATGGTTTGAAATGGTGTTTTTTAAGTAAACTAGAATATTTTATATTGCGCTACTGTTAAAATGAAGTTTCTATTGACAGTATCTGCTTCATGCAAATATTTTTTTATTTAAAATCTACCTTAATTTGTTTCACTTCATCCACTTTAGAAATAATTTTGTGTGCTTTACAATTTATAAGGAAAAAATTTATTCCTCACTTTTTAGGTGAAGTGTGTATCTGGAAAAACCCTTGTCATGCTCTAAGTACGTAATGTTTACTTCCAGATGGTGGAAAAGAAAATCTCCCATTTACTCTAGAGGCCCATTTCTGGGGATGGGATTAGATGCTATGGGAAAAGCACAAGGAACAAGGCGAGTGCAGGATGCTTTTCCTTGCGTACCCTCCCAGCTTCCCACCATTGTTATTTCAGTGATGATGAACAGTTTGGAGCTGGCCCATGAGACCATCTTGTGTCCAACATGCCCAGCATGAGGCGCTGTTTGTGATGACTTAGGTGAACGTACAGGGCTGGAAGCTGGAATGTTTCCACACCTGACTGGTATCAGGATTACTTACCCCTACCTAAGGACAGTGGGACAGATAAGAGATGCCCATTTCAGCTACATTAATTCCCTGCCATACCCTAACTGGATCTAGTTCTAGCTGTGTGTTTCCCCATTATGTTTGCTCTTCCTGATGCCACCATGGCTGTTCCCACAGGTGATGGCTATCGCTCCAACACACTACATCTGGCAGCGAGAGCGCTCCGTGCAGCACAGCGGAGCTCTGAGGAGTTATGAGGAGCAGGTGCAGCTGCCCCGAGGCCCCAGTGCTACTCCCACGGACTGCCTGCTCTGCGGGAAGAAAGGCAGGTTTGTACGGCTCGGATTGTCATCCTCCTCCTCTTCCACTGACACTTTGGAGATGATGGCCTTGCACTCATCCCAGAAATCAAAGGATGCCTTTTCAACTGAAAAAATGTTCATCAACTCTCCTTCTTATAAAGCCCAAGGTATGGTTTAGGTTTCATGATATAGGAAAATACTGTGAATCATTTTCCATTAGTTTAGGCAACTGGGGCCATACTTGCCCTTCAGAGTGCTGCAGGGACTGCTCTGTCCCTCCCTGTCACACCTTGGCAGAACTGTACTTTTACCCTCATGGATTCATTTTCACATATTGGATCTTGACTTCCTGGAAGTACCAACTGCTTTACATTGAGTCTCTTCATGTTACTTTCACCTACTATGGTAGATTTTGGGTGCATTCCAGTCTACTCAGGCATTTGTTACTATTCTTGCACTATAAATGTAATTGAAAGTCCTGTTTTAAATGATTTTTTTATGGCTGGAACAATAAGAATACTGGTATGTGTAAAGTGAGTTAAAGTGCTCTTGCTGAGAGCATGTTTTGAGAAAGGGCAGGATGCTCATTTGTGGTATGGGTTTGGACATAGGTTAAATCACATTTTCCATTTTCCTCTAAGTATCTGATTTGTTGACAATTTATACAAGACTGTTTTAATACTGGGGTATGAGTAGAAAACAAGGGCTTATTGCAAGAATTGTTTACATAATTGAATCTCTGCCCATTAATCTACTCACAATAGCATCCTCAGCCTTTGCATTAGGGGCCTCTGTTACATACAGCAGCTGTGGGGCAAACCCATTATTAAATTTATTATTAGAAGTTAAGCACACTTGAGATGTAAACTTCCTCAGGCATCTGGATAAGGCCTCAGCTCTGCAAAGACACTCTCCTGTAATTAACCAGTGCAGAGTTCCTAGCATACTTATCTAATACAGAGGTAGTTATTTATAGCTCTGTATATTTTATTTGCATGTGTTCTCATTAATATCCAAATTTTCACTCTTACAGTAAGATTGTTACTGTTTTTGACAGCTTTAGTACAAACATGATTCTCAACTTGGAAAAAATGGGCATTTGAATATTTCCTGAGATATAAAGCAAGTCAGTGTTTACAAAACATAACTTAATAATTTAATGTGTTAAACATCACCACTCAGGGAAGACCCAAAATGACTTTAAGTCTGTTTTTACTTGAGAGATCTGGCTTCTCATCTCTGACAAGGGCCAGAAAAAGTTGTTTCCTCCAACCATTTGAGAATACTTTATATGAAGTGACATTCACAAATAAGCAGGCAACTTACAGCATGAGTGCTGGAAGGGAACCAAAGCTGTGCCTGTCAACAACTGTTTTGATGTTGAAATAAGCAGAGCTTTATCAAGTGAACACATCCAGTGAATTTCAGTATCTCTTAAAGTTATGCTTTAAGAACTTAGTTCTTAAAGAAACCTACACTTGGAAGCCAGCAAAGTATTCATTTCAAAGGAGAGCCTTTGATCCCTTATTTTCTTACTAAAATTTTTTTTCTCCTTATTTCTGGTAGACTGTCTGAGGCTGTCCAGCAAAAGGCAACCATGTAGCACTCTGAATCAAGATAAGTCTATGGACTGGTTTACAAGCAATGGAGAATGAAGTGTGCCTGATGAGACAGAAACAGATTCTGTGATTTGCAGAACAATCTGGGCTGCATCACAACACCAGACGTGATGATTCACTTCAAATTTTTCCCTTTACATAGTGGGATAACAGTTGGTGTTTCAAACTTGATGCCAGGTAGAAATCAGAGCAGTCGTTGCTTAAAAGTTACACAACTTGCAAAATGTAGCATCTACTTTGTTATGTTTTATTTCATTCTGATACAATATTCAAATTAGCAGCTAGGGAGGCAGCAGCATCAAGAAAGCAGTGGTCGAAACTTTCTCAGCTTGGTAAGGAATGCTAATTAAAAAACAAAAGTTACTACTTTAGTATTTCAATACACAATGATTATTTTATTATTATAAGTTTTTTGGTTTCATGATATAGGAAAATACCAAATGCTAGTACAAAAAAAAAAAGTTTCTTTGAAATAAAAATACCACTAAATATTTAAGATAAACTTTTTCCAAGTGTCTCACCTGAATGAGCTTCCTGCCAGTGGGATGGTCGGGCAATGTAAGGCACTGAGTAGTTTGTTTCAGCAGCATCACTGACTGATCCTGTGAGAAGGACATTTCTTTTTATTTTGTTCCCACAAGTTTAAGACCTACATGCAGCCTAGAGTAGACAATGTACGTGTAATATTTTTCCCTGATATGTTTTCTTTTTTTTGTTGTCACCTATCAGAATATTCAGAACTCTTTGCATTTTGCAGACCTAGACTGTATATATATTTACATTTGTCATATAAATATTTTATATATATATATGGCAGCATTTTTGGATTTGCCAGAAAAGCATAATTTCAAAACAGAGCTCACCGGCCACTGTTTCTCCTAAGGAATCCTTAAGTCCATCAGGGTCCTCTAAAGCAGCTTTGGGGCGAGTATTAAGAACAGCTTTTTCTTAAAAATCAAAAATTTGAAAACAGTAGTACAAGGGCAGTCATTATTTATTGCAGATTGCATTTTTTTTTCTTTTAGCCCAGGTTTTTAGTAGGATATTTTAACTTAAATAACAATTAATAGTCTTCTTTAAACCTGACAAGGTCTAGGGTGTCCTTGCCTGTTCTCAGCTGACCTAGGTAAAAGCACTGCCTCTTCCTACACTGGATTATCAAAGTGCAGTAGTAGGGGATCTCATCAGCAGTAAAGTCCTTACCATTGTATTCGCTCTCCTTAAGAACTGCTTCATCCTGAATATGGATTTCTTCATATTCATTTTGAGGTGGTTCTTCAATATTTTCTTGAGTTCCCACCATTTGGCTTGATTTGTTATGCTTGAGGTTAGCAGGGAGTACTGACCAGCTCCTGTGAGTTACCTCAATTATCCTTTCACATAAAAAAGGAAGCTTGCAGCTCCGTATTCTGGCTAAAAGGTCAATAACCTGTGTGATGCTTTTGAAGAAATGCAAAGGGTCAAGTAGTATTTTGAAAACCCAAAGCACAAAATTTCAGTTCTACTGACTTTGGCACATTCTTTACCTTTGAGGATACCCGAGTCCTTCAGTTTTAGGGTAAAGGAGCAACCTGACTATTGCATTGGAGAACAGTGCAGTTGCTCTGAGGATGCCACAAAGGCCAAACTTCACTGACCAGAATGAGAATATTCCCCAGGCAGATGCCAAAGGATTTGGCTGAGTGTAATTTATACCGAGTACAACTCCCAAAGAAAGTTACATGGGGAAAAAACCCAACTTTGTTAATAGTTTCATGAATGCTGGATGTATATTTCAGAAGATGCTTGGTTTTGTACTGAGGCCAGGTAATGCCTGAATAAAGGTGCCAGAAAGAAATACTTACTTTGCCAAGTACACAGCACACACCCCACCTTGTTTCAGGCTTGGGTGTACAACAGGCAGAGCACACTGAGGGTTCAGCATGTCCAGAACTACCTGCAAGAGAAAGACATATTAATGTTCCTGGGAGAACATATGTACATCTACCAGTGTAACACAGAACAGCACTGGGGGGAAAAAAAGGTTATGGAAAAGAGATACATACAACAGCAGGATGTAATCATCCACCAGTTTTATCACTGCCTCTCAAAACCCGAGATGCACACTTACACAAAATTAAGTCCTCTCTACTTCCAAATGAATTTCTACTAAAACAGCAAGTAGCATTTAACCAGCTAAGGTCTGTAGGAAGTTAAGCCTCCTAGTAATTAAATCCCATAACCCTGATAGTAATAAAAACTTTTAGAAGACTACATTTACCAACACATTTGAATACCTATTTCTCATGTGAAAAAAAAAAGATTGCTCAAATGTATAAAAAGAACAGATTAAGGTCACAATGTCTAACTTGCTGTCAGTTTCAAGATTAAAAATACTTCTTGTCTTTGGCAATTTATCCATCTTCTGCTAGGAAGCTATTCAATTGTAGAACAATGGGATATGCAATATCTGATCCTTCCTGCAGGACTGTTACTTAAAACATTTTTGAAAAGGTATTTTTATGCTATGTATTATATTTCTTTGCTTGCACCATTTTAAAAATTGCTATTTGTTTAAAGCATTTAGTAAGTAGTTGTAAGTAGTTTGTCAGCTTTAGAGGGAAGAGCGCTTAACATCAACCTATTTTCCTCAGCAAAACTCCTTTTAGGAAATCTGGATACAAAGAAGCAGGACAGGAGAGCAAGCCACAGCATTCTCTAAATTATGGTGTAGTTACATTGTGCATTCTATATAGCTGATAGCAAAGTGGTCACATAGTTGCATATTAAATAAGGTTCTGTATTCTTCTGAAATTTAATGCTTGAAATATGTATCTCATAAAAATATCAGTTTTGCAGAGATACAAGAAAGCAAGTTGGTATTTGCTTACAAGACAGCAGTAATTAATTGTAATATTTCTACAGTACAGCTTTATCACTCTTTCATTTGACAACCTGTAACTGAAACCTTGAAAACATTTGTGTCTGACAAAAAAAATTACAATGTTTCTTTCACTGATGAGGACCTGGATTGTTATTTCTCATGTTACGCTAGATATGGGAATCCAGTTGTGACTGCGAGCACTAGAGGTTTTCATTAATGGAGAAAAGACAGGTGTCAAACAGGGGAGTTGTTTGGATTCACTCACTGCATCAAGTGTTACAGATTTCAGATCTGCAGCAGCTGTTGAAATGTCTTTCAGAATGAACTCCACGTTATCTGGCCACTCGTCCGTGTGTCCTATGTCCCACGCAGAGCGCCAGTGCCTGTAATTCTTCTTAGCTAAATTATGATGGTCCTCTCTGATTTCATAACTTAGAACACGGCCTTTGGGCCCAACTGCAAACAAACAGAAGACACTCCACTCACCACTTTACACTGCTGTTACAAAGACTTGGGGAAAAAACCCAACAAAAGCAGAAACCATAGTCTATAACATAAGTACACCTTTCCATCTCCACTTTAGGAAACGGTCACATATGAAACAATCGATGACAATCTATGTTTTCTTTACATTTAAAACAAACATGCAGAAAAAGTGCCATGTTAGTTCTTTCACAGACAGAAATCCATCAATGCACAGATGAAATAAAGTGTAGTTATGGTAGTACAAACTGTTCCAAGATGTTTTCCTGAAGTCACTCCTGCAGCAAAAGACAAGTAGAGCATCTGTGGCCCCTGCTAGATCCTTCTGCTAGAGCAACCAGAGGTACCAGCTGAGAATGCTGCACCAGTGCTCACAGCTCAGAGAAACCTGCTCACTGATCTCAGCCAGACAAGTTTTCCAGGGTACTCTTTGATTTACTCAGGGTTCTGTAAGTTTCCTGTTACTGTCTGCAACAGCAATAAATTATTAAGTCTAAATTTACTACTGTGAAATTTACCATGAGTCCAATGTACACTGTATCTCATACAGGATGCATTTCCAGGCTGTGCAGGCAGACAGCAGGGTGTGCACTGCTGTATTCCATATTTGTATTACTCCAGTTCCTCAAGCCTATCCCCACCACTCACTTCTCTCTCCTTGCTACTTTGGAATGGGTGCAGGCAGCAGTCAGGAAGCAGCAGCTCCCCAGGTCAGTTCTGTGCCTTTCTAAGCCATTTCAGTTTGAAGTCACCAGGCCCCTTCCCTCACCTATGTGATCCCACAGTGAATACATTCAGATAACTGAGTAAAAGAAGGAATTGATTTCCCCACAGTCACTCCTTGATCCAGCTCACCCTGCATCAGACAAAGGCCAGAACCAGCTGGTAAGAAAGGGAAGGTTGCAGCACGTTGCCTTTGATCACCTGAAGCAGTTGTAGAGTCACAGTGCCAACTCCTTGTTACCTTAGATTATCAGTTTAGAAACATCAGAAAAATTCTTCACACTGGGGGGGTCAGTTTTACCCCCACTAATTCAAAATAATTCCTACTTTTGAAACTGCTTTTTAAAAAATAAGAACAAGGTGAAGTAGCTAGGCAAACCTTCATTGCTGTGAAGCTACAGTATATATACAATTTGCATACATCATATTTTCCAGTTCTCAAAGATTTTAAAGTCATGACAAATACCACTCTCTCAACTCTCCTGTTTCATGCCAGTAGTTTCTGGAAATGGTTAAAGAGAGAATGGAAAAGAAAATACAAAAGGAATAACAATTAAGAGATGATTGAAATCTGTTAAATCAACAAGAATTTTGGAAATTAAATAGTTCCATGGACATTGGTAAGGTGCCCGCTAGATTTGAATTCCAGCATTTACCCACACAGCAGCTGTTTTCCTTGTTGGGTATCACTGGTGTGTATTCAATAGTGGCAAAAGCAGCCATCATTAGGAACCAGCAAATCAAATCTATTTATTTCTGCATCAGCACCAAAGTGTGTTCAGCTGTGACTAAAACTGGCTGTATTTGGGGCCAATTTAAATTCGATAAATTTGAAAATAGCAATGCAATTTCATACCTTTTTCCCACTCCTCAAGACAGAGCTGATCTGGCACACAACTGCATTCTTTCCCTGGATAAGGTTAACAGCCTGGTAATGCCAATGTTTCTGCCAATTTGGCCCATTTATAGCTAAATAAAAGTGATTAGAAAAAAACTGTTGGACAAGACTGAAAAATGAGAGGAATAATTGGCAAGTTCAGGTGTTATTGTATGAAATGGCCACAGTAGGCTGAATACCCAAGGCAGAAAGATCAGCTGCTGTTTTAGCAAGAGCTAGCTTTTGCCTTAGCCTGTAGCAGGTATTCCATCTCTTTGGGTTCTGGGTCTGCCTCTAGGGCCAGATGGGGAAAGCTAAGGACTCCTACTTTCCCTCTCTCTAAATGGAAAGAGAAGTGCTGATCTTTATCTTCTGTTTCCTCAGCATGTAGCTCCTACAGCAGCA
Organism: Molothrus ater; assembly: GCF_012460135.2. Taxonomy (NCBI): domain Eukaryota; kingdom Metazoa; phylum Chordata; class Aves; order Passeriformes; family Icteridae; genus Molothrus; species Molothrus ater. Next base: position 12,659,933 of record NC_050480.2, read on the forward strand.
ATGTTTGCTTTGAGGATAATCCCATGCTAGCTCCAAAATCCCAATGGAACTAAAAAACCCCAAACACCAGCTTATTCCAGAAATATGATCAGAAGAAACCAAGCAATAGCAGTAGGAGGCAGATGGATGGAGAGAGAGCAGAGGTGCAACTGCCTACCCTGAAACTTGGGCCCAACATATCAAGACCAGCTGCAGTTGAGTGATCTTGAGGCATGGCGGAAACTCAGCTTTCTGCAGGGCTTTTGGTAACCATTTACACTACGGCCCTCTAAGCACAGTCAGAATGCTTTGCAGTCCCTGTGCTGATGTAACTTTCCTTCAAGTCAACAAACTATACATGAACTGCAGCAAAGCTTTCATAAATAGTACGGACCATGAGAACCATAAGTATCTGGGCAAAAAAACCCCCAAGTTGTGATAAGGAAATAAATAAATACCGTATTGTCTAAAGTCAGGTTCTCACCTGCTCTTGACAGAAACAAGCTCATAGCACCAGACCCGCTGCCAGTTTCCAACACGATGTCTCCCGGGTGGATATCCATCATCATTAATAGAGCACTTACATCCTGCGAGCGAGAAAACCATGGCACGATACTATTAAAATTAAAGTTTTAATATTATTAAAGGTGAAATTAAAGGTGAGATTCGGCCAGCGACCTGCCAGCCACCAGCGGTACCTTAGGGTAGGCGATGGTGGCTCCCCGCGGCATGAGCAGCACGTACTCGTCCAGCGAGGGCCGCCTCAGCAGCAGCCGCTTCCCGGCCGACGTGCGCAGCATCTGCCCGGGCAGCTGCCCGATGATGTCGCGGTGGGGCAGGAGGCCTCCGGGGCTGCTCAGCACCGCCTCCGCCGCCAGCCGGCACAGCACCTTCAGCGTCCAGTTGTTCTTCCTTGGCACCTCCACCAGCGCCAGCTCGCCGGCGCGGAAAGGGCCGGAGCGCGGACCCGCCGCCCCAGCCAGCGCTTGACGGGGGGCAAACACCGGCACCTCCTCCTCCTCCTCCTCCTTCTCAGGGCGAGCCTGAGGCGGCTGAGGCGCTGCCGCCGCCGCGCCCCGCTCCACCGCCGCCGCTTCCTCGGGCGGCAGCAGCCGCCTCACCCGTTCCAGCGGCGACAGCGAAGTCTCCCATGCCCGCCTGCGAGGCTTCCTATCAGCAGGAAAAGAAGAGGAAGAGGATGATGAGGAAGATGAGGAGGCGACCGCCCGCCGCAGCGCGTGCCAGGCCCTCATGGAGCGGCCGGGGGCGGGAAAAGGGGGCGTGGCTCTCCTTCGCGACCGTCGCCTCGCGCGCCTGCACCGCACGCCCCGATGACGCTACCTGGCGTCATCGGGGCGTGCGGCGCAGGCGCGCGAGGCGAGCACGCGGGCGGTGCATGCGCCGCGCGGGGCGGGCTGGGCAGAGGCGAGGGGAGCGCGCGCGCCATGGCGGCCTCTCCGTGCGCCTTCTCCCCCCGCGGGTGCCGCTTGTTCGCCTCGGCCGGGCCCGATGGGCGGCTGCGCGTGTGGGACACGGCCGGTAGCCGCCTGCAGCACGAGTACGTGCCCTCCGCCCACCTCAGCGCCGCCTGTACGTGCCTGGCCTGGGCCCCGGCCGGTGCGCGGCAGCCCCCCAGCAAGGTGCGTGAGGGGAGCGAGCGGGGAGGCGGCGGGGGGAGGACACGCGTGAGGAGCGGGATGGGGATGGCGGCGGCGGCGACCCGAGCAGCGCTGACGCGTGGCCGCGGCCCGCTCGGCTTCACCCCGCCCTCCCGGCGCCATGTGGCCGGGCGGGCCGGGGAGCGGGGGCGCGGCGAGCGGGGTGAGGGTCCCGGAGCTCCGCCGGGCTCGGGCACCGACCCGTCCCGTCTCCCTGTGGTCCCGGGGTGTGCGGGATGCCCACGTGTGTCCCCCCCCTGGGATGGGGGGGGCGCGGGGGGAGCTGCTCTCCCTCCTAGGATTGCGCTGTTTAAGGCAAATTTCACGTGTCGGTGGGGGAGGCGGCGCTGGAGGCTTAGTTTTGTGGTTTTTTAAAACAAAAATTCGGCAGAAGCACTGACTGTTGAAGACCATTTGTCTCTCATATTATCTGCGTGGAAGAAGCCTTCCTTGAAGGAGCGAGGTATGTTAATTGATGGCACGTCTTGAGTAATTGAAAAGGCGATGCTGCAGAGCGGGTCAGCTGCTGTGCACCCCCTTAGTTCCCTCTCCGGTAAAGGCAGGATCTCTCCACACTTCCTTAGCCTTGGAAGTACTCCCGTGCAAGCTGCTACGCTGTCTATGATTCATCTTCCTGAGTCCAGGAATCCTGCAAGAAGGTGTTCAGTAGTTTTATTCACAGCGTGCATCAGGAGTGCTTGGATGTTCTCCACCTTGGATCAAGTTTCAGTTAACGTCGCCTCAGGTGAACACTGGACCTGAAAATATCTGGAGTGTGTGCTGGGGTACCTTTTGGTCTTCTTTATGTTGAAGTAATTCTTTAGCTGAAATATACCATTTCCTGAGAAAAAAAGAATGCAAAACCTGCATAAAGTATGTGAAATCCAGCCCCTTTGTCATAAGAACTAAGGAGGGGTTTTTAAAGTGTGTTTCAGTATATCAGCATTTCAGTGTATTTGAAATGCTGTTCAGGCTGTTTCAAAAGGCATAAAACATGCATTATCAACCCAAAGGAGGGCAATATTGTTCTGCTCAGTTGAGCAGCTTTGAAAACTCCCATGACACGTGAAGAATGAAGTAGAAAGAGTCAGTTTTAGGTGGCCTGAACCCGTTCCTTTGTCATAGAACTTTGCAGTAAAAACGATCCGTTCATCAGTTGCAAAGCTGTATAGGTTCATTGCTCCTAAGTTCACTGAAACTGGCATATGAAAATGGGGTGAATCTGTCCTGTATGAAGTAAAACTAAACTAGACACACTGCACTGCTGTGGTGCCCTAAGTCAGGCACAGGAAGTTTCTGAGAGGGTTTTAAAACCGTTTTTTAAAATAACCTTTTCTAGAGACACACTCTTAAGCCACACAGGTCTTTGAAATTAAACTGGTTTAAGGTTATTTGAAAGTAACCTTAGCCACCTCTCAGGGCTTTCTAGTTATTCCAGTAGTTTGAATCCTGTCCCCTGCTCTAAAGCTAGTCCATTTTAAAGTGGAGCTGGGAAACATACTGTTTCTTACAATAATTGTGCCATAAAACCTTTAAAAGTCATTGGGTTTTTCTCTTAGACTGAGCTGTAGAACTAAAACTGGGATAGTTATACCAAAAGCATTTTATTAAATGTGTTTTTTCTGGTGTTATTTAGTCTTTTGTTGCTGGAGAGTTGACATCTGTCTAGGCAGTTCTAGTATCTCGTAGGTAGCTATAAATGGTGTTTGGCCAAATTACACTTAAACTCAGTATGTTTTGGACTGCTGCCATGTTCATGGAGGCCATGTGTTGTAGGGGAATATTAGAACTCACGTTTTGAACTGCAGCCTCTGGAACTGCTGATGCAGGGCTGCCTTTACTGGGGTGCTCCCTGCCCACGTGCTTCCAGTGTCAGTCAGTGCTTCCTGTGTGCAGCGTTCATCACCTCCTGCTCCACGCAGGGGTGTCTTGTGCAAGAGTGCACCTCCAACATCCAAAACACCTTCTTCCACTCTCTTCCTAACAAGCTGCAACTGCTCTGTCACTGTCAAGTGTCCAGACCTTTAGATTTCTCCCCATTTCAGTGTTCTAGGTGCTTTATTTCACATAAAGCAGATTTCTGTTTAGAAAGTCTCAGTGGCTTATCAAGTCAGGGAAGAACATTATGGAAAAATGTGTGCACAGTTCCTTTTCAAGTAATTTCTTTTAATCATCTCTACTAATTAAAATATTGTGCTTTTTCAGGCAAAGTTGAAGGATTTCTAAATAAGCTTGAGTTTCCATAAATCTGAAAAAGAAATCAAATGACAAGGAAGCAGATATTTATCCTGTCCTGTCCATGATAACAGTGTGCTCTTCTATTTAAGACCCTGATGCACAAGTGAATCCCACATGGATGTTAAGGGCAGTTGTCATTTGCTCTGTGTACTAATTTAATGTAGGGTAGGGAAGTTTGATTTTTTCTTAAGTTCTTGAAGTTTTTTTTTTTTTTTCATCATCTCAAATGTTAACAGGTGTCTGAATTTTCCACTGGCATTTCTTCATGCAGAACTTTCTGATAAAGTGCTCCCCTCATATTGCTGATAAGGGGTAGTCAGTAAAGAAATGCATGTGGAAGAAAAACTGGAGAAACCTTCACTGCCCGTTGCTTTTTCCTGACCCTGACCCTTTTTCCTAACTCTGTACTTGTGGGAGTTCTGTTGTGCCTTTGAATTGTTCTAGGGAAATTTGCTATAGCAAACTGAAATGGAGGTAGAAAAAAATTAGTTGAAAGATTTATTCAAGGAAAGGGAATAAAGTCTGTTATTAAGTTTGGTTTTGCTTTGCAGCATGGGTAAAACACTTGTCGTTGCAGAAGGTGTTAGCTCTGTTAAATACAGAAGGAATAGAAAATCCTGCTTCAAAGAACCAAAATATTTATCCTTCACTATCAAACTTTAATATCTTACTTGTGGTGAAAATTGCCACATCCTGATTGTCATATTTCTGGACCTGAGTAGAAATGATTTGTCTTCACTGTGTCATGTCTGTTGTAAAACAGATGAGCTACACCACATGGAACCTGAACAGAGCTGGTTGCTCACATTTTATCGCTCTCCTTGGGCTTCTTCAGGCTGCTTGTCAGTGAAAATAGATCTGTTGTGCAGAGAAGCATTAGCATGTGTGTAATTTTTAAACTGGGGAGAATGCTTTGCTGTGATGTAACAAATGTAAGGAGACTTACCAAGGTCCAGTTTAAAAACTGATCAGTGACATTGGTGATTTTTTTTCTTTTCGTGTCCTTGAACAGTTTTTTATTTTCTTTTTTTATTGTGTGTTTGCAATTAGTGATTAACCCAGTGAGAATGAAAATGATGACTTCTTCTACCCTCTTTATTTTAGTTTCATGTGTTTAAGAACCAGTTTTATTCCTTCTTCCCTTCCCAGTGATCTACATTCTCAAATTTTTGGTTAAGGGAGACAAAGTGAAATCCCTCCTTGAGGTGGCTGATAGCACTTGCAGAGCAAGAGTGTGAAGACTTATGAATTTTCTGATCATCTGAGGACCTCTGGTGCAGACAACAGGACTTGGCCAGAGCACTTTCCTTTGAATCCCAGTGACTTCCCCTTGTGGAATGGGGTAGCACTTTCTTTGTAAGAAGCATTATGAATGCTTCAGATTTGCAAGACTCTTTTGATTACCTTTTGAGAAAAAATGATTTGATCATGATTAAGCGTTTCCATTTTGTGGATGAAGTATTCTGAATGTGTTAATCTTTACTTCTGCCTCTGGGACAGGAAATTTGTAAAAATCTTCAATGTGTTTTTTTTGCCCACATGCATGTGGTTGGGGTGGTAGCAAAATGGCCTATACCAGGTGTTTCCAAGTGACTCATAGCAAGTTTGTTACCCTTTTTCATGGAGTACAGGATGAATTTCTAGGATTGTGTACACTTCAGTGTTCATTATCTCATTGGTGTTTGTGCTGGCTGTCTGGATCTCAAACTTCTCTTAAGGTTTTTCTTCCCTCTGCTTTAACACTGAGATTAGCCAGTCAGACTGATTTATTTCACAGTTTCTCTCTTTTGGTTTTCCAGGATGGCCCCCAGAGGAAAAAACGGAAGTCTGAAGTTGGAGGAGAAGTGGACACGCAGTTAGATATCCTGGCTATTGGTACAGCAGTTGGTAGCATTTTGTTGTACAGCACAGTAAAAGGAGAATTACAGAGCAAGCTAGTAAGTAATGCACTCTTCATCACATGCTACCAAACACTGATGGTTTCAGTCAGTTTAGGCCAAAAAATCTTGGTTTCTAATTTAGTGCAACATTGTAACACTGTCCATGGATTTGCTACTTTCCATTAAAAATAACAGTAATGATGAAATTCCTCTCTGGAGAGTTAAATCCTTGGTGGGACTGTCATACCGTCAGTTCCTGCATGGCATTGTGGAAGGACAGAGAACTCATCAATGCTTGGGAAGTTGTCACACTGATGGACTCTTCTGTAAATTTACCTCCCTTGTGGAAGCTCTTGAGCTCTCAGCACATGATCTTTTTTGAATGATACACAGCGACTTTAATTTTGCCTTTCCGAACTCCCAAGCAGCTCCATTTTAGTTGTGGGTTACATAACAAGCAAAATGAATCCATATGAATGGCTGTGCAATACTTTTGAGACACTTGGGTATTTTGCTTCTAAACTCAGAGTTGTAGGTTGGGTGATAAACATACATGAATTTAGAGAAAGCAGTAATTTCTGAGAATTAGGATGCTTGCAAGTGACAGTGACTAATGAATATCAACTCCATTACATGGAAAAACTGTGTTTGAAAAGTGTAGTTGTAGTTTGTTTGAAAACACTCTTTTTCCATAGAAGACAGCAGGTTTTATGAGTACTTTGCTTTTTACATATAGGTTGAATTAAAAGATTATTCCTGTTAAAATAAGAGACGTTACTTTCATCTATCTTTATTGAACAGAATGTCTTGCTGCAGTGTAGTTTGTCTTGCTCAAAGTTCATTTGCATCAATACCTTCGGGAGTAATCTGAGCAGGCTATTACAATCCAAATAGTGAAATAGACTCCATTAAATATTTTCATAAATAATTCAAGGTTATATTTGGAGCTGCAGAGATTTTGGTTGTTAAGAGAAGTGATACTGCTTAAGGGGTCTTCTGGTTTGATGATAGTCTGCTCCTGAATGCTAATACAAAGGGAAGGCTACTCACCTCTGAGTGTCCTTAAGGAAGGAGGCACTTGGATCTGACTTCAGCAAGACACCTGTGGCTGTTCTTTCCTTTGAGCAGATTTCACACAGTTAGCTTTGTTTGGCTGTGTGTATAAAAACAGCAGGCAGGACAATTTTTTTTTTGGAAGGGATCTACAAAATTGGTCTCCTGTCCAGTAGCATCCCACCCTGAAACTGAAGGGAGCATGCAGGTGTGTAGGTGCTTGTGGTCAAAAAAGGAATCACAAAAGACACAGGCGCCACAAAATCTACAAAGTTGTATCAGTGAATTATACACTTGGCGTGGAAATTGGTGTCTTTAATATAAATGCACAGGAGTGGATTTTGAATAAAGGGTAGGGCAAAAGAGAAGAGAGAGAGAAAGAAAGGAATGAAGAAAGAAAAGTCACCAGTCCTGGCTCCAGCATCAAACCAGCTGAGGGGGGTGTCCAGTGTCTGGGTCATCCATCGCTCAAGCTTTGTGGGAGCATTTTTTATAGACCAGCTCTGCCCACCCTGGAGCAGAGTTTGTCACTTTCTATGAGAATTAGTTACCATGTGCAGTTTGCTCTAGACCTTTCTGGAAATGGGCTGGAGGGCTTTGGGAGGTCTTTGGTGGTCTGGATCCCCCCCTGCTGGGGGTGCCTTTTGTCAACAGCCCAGGCCCACTTCTTGAGTCTTGCCTGTGCTTGTGCTGTGCTGTTCATCAGGGGCCAGAACAAGGATGGACCAGCAAAGTGCTGCCCTACCTTTGCATGGCACCCTCCTCCAGCCACATCCTGTTCTTTCCCACAGTGTGTTCTTACCAGCAGTCCTTGGTTGGTTCCCTGGCAGTCTGGCTGTCAGTGTTTGAGACATACACATCAGATTATCTTATGGACTGTCTTCTACATGGCCCAGCACAGGACAGCCATGGGAGTCACACCGTGCACCTGAGGGCATGGTCCAAATGCTTCTTGAGCTCTGGCAGGCTTGGGGCTGTGGCCACTTCCTTGGGGAGCCTGTGCCCTGTGGGTGAAGAACTTTTCATAATATCCATCCTAAGTCCCTCCCTCCAAACACAGCTTCTTGCCATTCCCTTTGGTTCTGTCACTGTCCACCAGAGAGAAGAGATCAGTGCCTGCCCCTCTGCTTCCCTGTGTGAGGAAACTGTAGACAACGTCTTCTCTCCTCTAGGCTCCATAAGCCAAGCCAAAATACTTATGTATTATGTGTATGTACCAAAATGTGAAATATCCTCCATTTATATAACTGTCGTGTATGTTCTTTGAAACCACACACACTCTTTAAGATGCCAGTGATTGGAATTTAGATCTCAAAAGCACTTTGTTCACATACTTGGTGTGGGGAAGACTCAGTTGTCAAGACTACTCCAGTGAGTTGACCCTATGTTATCTTCTGTAGGATGGTGGTCATGACAGTAGAGTAAACTGTGTGAGATGGCATCAAGAGAGCTGCTGCTTGTATAGCTGTTCAGATGACAAACACATTGTGGAATGGAACACACAGACCTGCAAAGTAAAGTGGTGAGTAGCGCTGCTTTTCTAAACATTTAGAATTTTTTTTACGCTTGCTTTTGTGTGTTTTCTCCCTTGCGGGTTTTGGAAATGCTGCACTCCGCTTTGCAGGCTTCATGCCCACAAAGTGACTGTTGGCTGTTACTTTTCTGAGATCAGAAGTGGTTTTACTAAGGAATGACAGCATAGTTGTCATAGTTAGGTATCTTCCTCTGTGTATTGGAAAGGCTATGTGAAACTGTTCTGAGAGGGGTTTGGATCCCTCCATGCTAACTTTTAGTGACACTTAAAGACTAAAAGTCCCACTAAATACTGAAAAATCTAAATTCTAGAAAAAAAATCCTTGAGTAGATACTGGAAGATCTCATTCCAGTAGAACCTGCTGCATGCACCCAGCTTTGCTCAACGGGCCTTGCTGTGATGATAACCCACTTGGTTTCGCTTTCTGCTGATGTGCAGTGGGGACACTTCCACTTGGCTGTCTGAGCAGGCTGCTACTGTTAAAAGTACTGTTGAGCAAAATTGAGCTTAGTGCAGAGTAACAAAATGTCTGGTGTAGGCAGTTATTTTCTTCTGTAATAAAGTCAAATTGTTCTTAAACTTAAAAGAAGAAACCAAGATTTCTATTAACAATCCTGGTTCCCTTTCTTCAATAAAAGGCTACTGATGGCCCATTGATCCTTCTCTTGATGTTGTTTCTTTTTTTGTGATATTTCCCACTGTTGGTTATTACTGCAGTGCTCCTGGTTTTATTAAGGCTGGCATGGGCACTGCAGGCAGCCCTTCATCAGTAGCCTCTTTGGTATCCCTGGTAAAGAGATGCATCCTTAGGTTGTAATATGTTAAGACCCTGTGTAAAGTAGCAGAAGATGGCTGTAAAATCTCCCTCTAGCCTTCTCTATCAGAATTGAACACTCCCAGTTCCCTCACCTTTCCCTTTTCCATTATGTGCTCTAGTCCCTGAGGTGTCTTCGTGGCCCTCTGCTGGATTTACTCCACCATGTCAGTGACTTTGTGTCCTGTTCCCCTGAACACAGTGCTCAGGTGCAGTTTCAGGAGTTGCACAGAGCAGAGGAGTCCCATTCCTTGACCTGCTGACAGCACTCTGGCTAGTGCAGATCATACAGATCATACACAGCTGAGCTCATTGCCACAAGGACTCCCTGCTTGCTCCTGCTCAGCTTTACTGTGAGGACTGCAAGTCTCTTTCCTTCTAAGCTCCTTTCTAGCTATTTGTCCCCAACCTGCAGGACTTTATGTTGTCCTCTTCAGGTTTGAGATTCTGACAGCCTGTTTCTTCTCAAGTCTGCTGAGATGCCCCTGAGTAGCAGTCCTGTCCTCCAGAATATCAACTGCTCTCCCTAATTTGGGATTGAGTGTGAAGTTGTTAGGTGTGCATTCTGTCCTGTCCTGAGATCATTAATGGAGATTGGGGCAGTTATGGAGGATATTAAGCAGTATTGGGATGTCCTTGAGGGAGTAACACCAGTGACTGGCCACCAGCTGGACTTCATACCAGTGATCACAACTGTTTGAGCTCAGTGGTGCAGCCTGATCCTGCTTTCCTTAGAGACCATCCATTCAGGCTATATACCTCCAATTTGGCTGCAAGGATGTGTGAGACCTTGGCTTCAGCAATGCTTTTGACAACTTAAATGTGTCTCTCCTCATCAGCCAAGGAGATTGTCTCATTAAGGCAATCAGGTTGGTTAGACATGATTTGTAATTCTATGCTGGATGTGCCCAGAAACTTTTTTTGACCTTTCAGTGCCTGGACATAGTTTCCAGGTGGATTTGTTGTATAACCTTCCCTCTTGTTTCCTGGATTATTCTGTGCATTTATGTTCTTTCCCTGTTTCAAAGGAATGTTCCATGCATTTGTGCTACGCTTTTCTCTGGAGAAACCTCTCTTCTTTTTGCTTTCCTGGCATGTCATTGCTCAAGTGCCTTCCTAAAGGTCCTTATCTTGCAAGGCATCCCACTGTTGTTCTGTGAATCCAGTGAGATCAAAGCTCTGAAGCTGCCCACGGACCTCTCATTCACCCTGTTTGTATCCCACAGTGTGTGTGTTCATGTACAAGTACTGGAGATGTGTCCCAGCCATGCTGCTTTCTCAGGAAAAGGGAGAGTTTTTGCTGCCATACCTCTTGGATGTTTCCCTCTGCCCCCTCCCATACCAGGGACCTGGTGTGGGGGGACTGTGGTTATGAAATGTAATTTGAAGCATTGTGTTCTTTAATTTTAAAGATGGCAACAGAAAATCATCCCAGAATGTATAGATAGAAAGTACATGAGAAATGTAACATCATGGTTTTTACATGAAAATTTTCTGTGTTAATGTTATGAGTCCTACCTAAGGTAACTTGATTTGGAAAAAGTAGAAGAAATCAGTTCTCCTAAAGTTTTGCCTACCAGAAGGAACAAATGATCCACATCAATTACTCACACCCAATGTACACATGAGGGTGCCTGCATTCCTTAACATCTGTCAGGACCCAGAAATTATTATTTGTGCAACCCACAGAGAAATCAGGATGGTTGCTCCTGGGGTAGAGAGGTGGTATTAAATTTTTTAAATTTGATTTGCAGGCTTCTAGACATGTTCCTATAGAGGTATGGACTGCTAGGAAGGGAATTGAAACCCACTACTGTAGGAGTACTCCATAGGGCCACTTCAGGAGGTGTGTGCAGCACACATAAAACCTCTGGCAGAGGGACAAGCTGTTGGGGAAGAGAGAGTTGCTGAAGAGGCAAGACAAGGTGTTGTAGAGAGCTAGACTGAAACATGCTGGATGACTTCTTGTCCCTCTGGAGCTTTTTCATGTCTTAAATACTCTTGACTATTTGGAGGCATTCTGGACATGTCCTTTATGAGATCCTGCTTAAAACTCTTTCCTGTAAAAATTATATAATGAATATCCAAAGTGCAAACCAAGGTATTTTTGCTGTACTTTATATTCTGAAGTCTAGTTTAGACTCATCTTTTTAGTACATTTAAAAATACCTTCTTGGTTTACGTTAATGAAGGGTTTAAATTCTTAAGTCATGATCTTGGCTTCTGAAGAGAATACAAAATCTTGTCATACTCTCTGTAAGGTACAGTGTTGTCCACATTTGTGGGCTGTAAAATTTCCAGCTTCTATCAAAAGTGATACACTAAATGATCCCTGTTTTAGAAAACAGAAGAAGAATTGCTTGGGCATGTGAAAGTTATTTAGAAATATTTCCAGGAAGGCTGTTTACAATCAAAATATTAAGGTGAAGTTTTTTATTGTCAGTGGCTTCAGAGACTTGGGAGGAGGGTCAGTAACTGAATAGGCTTTGAAACTCTGAATTGTAGTGTTGAGAAGACTTTTTTGAATGGGTTGGTGAATAGAGAAGTCTTGAAAATGGTATGGCACTTCTTGCCCTAATTTCAGAAGCAGAAAACTTTGAGAGGAATTCAGAACAGAATAAGCAAGTATTAAAAAAGAAGTCAACAGTTCAGTATTGAATAACTTCATATTTTTGAGTTGTGTTTTTTTGTAAATTAATTTGAAGGCGAAGTGCAGAAGCAGAATAGCTTTGACTTCTTGACTACTTAAATCACTGGTTTTTAAATTTTACATTAAATTTTCCATCATGGTGCTTTTGAGATTATCCTAATGAATACTGTTTTTTCTATTTCTCCATCTTTCTCCTTTTGTACAAAAACTCCATCCAAATTCTAGTAAGTGGAAAGGCGACAATAGCAGTGTCACCTGTCTATGCATCAGTCCAGATGGAAAAATGCTGCTGTCAGCTGGTAGAACTATAAAACTGTGGGACTTGGAGACCAAAGAAGTCTACAGAGTAAGTACCTCTGTTAAACTAGGTGCAAAAAAATGCCCTTCTTGATTGGTGACACTACCTACCTCGTGTTTCCTGATCAGACACCTAAAACATTTCACTGTGTGTGAGGATACAATCAGCAGTTTTGGGATTGCTGGACATTTTTGTTGTGATGGTACCCTAAACTGTGATTTCTACTTGCTGAGAATTGAATGAGGACATTAAATTTTTGTTTCTGAGCATGCTGCCAGCATCCTCTCTCAAGGCTGTAGGAGAAAGATGGATGCTGTTCTTTTTAACTGGGTCCCTCTCTGATACCCTTCTGTCAGGAGATCTCTGGTCACCACCGTATCAGTTACTGCTGGCATGGGTTTTAACATGAGTCCCTCCACAAAGCCTTCGAGTTTCCTTGCTAAACTTCATGTAACTGATGGCATTATCAGTTTTGCTGTTGAAACAGTTGGAAGGCATAGGAGCAACTCCTTATTGTTCCCTGAGCAGGGCTCAGACATTGAGCAAATGGCCATGCTTTAGCTGATCCGTGAATGCTGCCGTGTTCTCTTGCCTGCTAGCAGACAGGACAGGGATAGTCTCTGAATCTCCTGTCAGGTGAGTGTGTAACATGTGCTGTTACTGTGGGCTTGCTGGCACATGGCAGCTACCATGTATGTCTGCATTCTAGAATGACCAAAACCACTATTTGCAAAAGTAGATCGAAGAGCCAATTTTGGGGGGCCCTTGGGGGTGGTGTGTTGCCCAAGTTTAGTGTCAGCACTCGTGTGTCCATTGTTTAAATTGAGAATGCAATTGAATCTAATTCCATTGGAAAGGTTGAAGTGGAAAGCTGGGGGGGCAGAGGGGAATGCTTTGTGACAGTAACAGCAGTACAGGTGGATGCCATTTCTTTTGCATGGATTTAGTCCCACTGAATTTGCCTTTGATTCCCCATTTAAGTTTTAAAATGTTGATAAATATCTGGCAGGGCAGAAGAAGCTTCCTTGATGTACAGAAATGCAAGGAAACTGATCACTTGTTAAAAACCACTGAGCTGTCCTTGTTGACTTAGTAACGCTTGAATCTTTCCTAATGTTTGTTAACTAATGTTTTGATTTTTGCCATATGACTGCTTATGACAACCATGGAAAGATCCTGTCTTTTCTCTTAGCATTTCACAGGCCATGCTACATCAGTGTCATCATTAATGTTTACCACAGTGAAACCTACAAATGAAAGTAAACCCTTTGATGGAATTACAGGACTTTATTTCTTGTCTGGAGCTATACACGACCGATTATTGAGTGTGTGGTATGTAAGCTTTTCATCATCTGTGCCTGATCAGTTTTGAGCATAGAACCATCAAGTGATAGTGATTAAACAAGGTAAAGCAGAAGGGGCACTCTGGAGGAATGCAGTGATGATCTCTTTATTGGTGGTTTCAACTCACTGATTGTTGAGTGAAGACGAGATTTTCCTTGGCTGTGTCTGAGCATGCTTCCAGGTGCCATTTGTATCACTAGTGTGTGCCAGAATATACTGTGTAATAAACTTCCTTGTTCTTTGCACTTGTAAGATTTATGCAAAGTTTTCTTGCTCAATTTCTCTTAGGAGTTACTTTGCTCTTAGAAATTAGAACATTTTCTAAACTGAACACTGAAATGTCAGTGTGGTGCTTTTGGAGATAGGAGATACCACCACATTTACTAGTGATTTATAGGCTTTGTAATGCTTGTTTGGGGGAGAGAATGCTGCTTGTGCTGTGGTAAATAATGTGTGCTTTTTGTGTCTTCCAGGCAAATCAGATCCGATAGAAAAGAAAAGAATGCTGTGATGTCTTTCACAGTAACAGATGAACCAACTTTTGTGGACCTGACTGTATCAGAAGTCAAAGAAGAGGTAGGAGCAATAGTTTGTAAACAAATATATTCAGCAATTTTCACTTATCACATCAGTTTCCTTTTAAGGGTGTAAAGAAAGAGGTTTGTTTTGTTTTTGGGTTCTGTTATGCAGAGATGAGTTCCAAATAGCAATTCATGGGTCTAAGAATATTTATTACAGGTGCATTTGTAAAGCTGGTAGTTTGAAATGCTCCTTTTCAAAGCTACTAACTGCAAATTCAGTGAGCTTTTTTCAGAAATGTTTTTCGTGATGGCAGAAATGGCAGTTGCTTCCTATTTAGAACAAATTAGTAATTAAAATGGTTGTTAGAACTTAGCAGCAAAGAAAAACACAAAATTGGGTATGGTCCTGGTTTATTTCTGATTTCAAGTGTTTTTGGCAGTGTAACTGCATTTGGAATTAAGTAGCCTTGAATGAGTTAAAGTAGCAGTGTACATTTGCAAGTCTCTCAGTTTTAACAGCACAAGTCTTTCAAAGTGGTTGCCTTTTGAAAAATGTGTGAATGTGAAACACATTCACAAGCTATTCCCATAATTATTTAAAACGTTTTTCTCCTGCTGCCTTTAAGTTCCATTTCTCAGAGCAGTATTTCATGCTATATTTTTCTAGTATTTCCAGTTCCCTCTTCCTGCATGTATTGGAGAGGATTCAGTAATGTACCCTTGTCATTTGGTTTCTCAGAGGAGTCATCTCAGTTTCTTTCCTCTAAGCATATTCACAGTCAGTGCCTTTGCAGAGCTGTGCCTCTAGACATATGTCTGCTGCTGTGCAAACTGTTTAACTCAGTGCATATTACCAGTGATAAAGTACAGTTGTGAGTTATTTTAGTAATCTTCTAACACTTGTACTGAATGTTCCTGAGTGATTACATCTTTGATCTTCTTTTCAGATTTAGTGTCATGTTCTTAAATACTGAAAAAGTTCAAATTGTAGCCATACAGCTGTCTCTTGATGTCCTGAACTTCCAGCAGGGTTTTTCTTTGATCTAATGAAACTCTTCTTACTGTGCCTTCTTTCAGCCTGTGAAGTTAGCAGTTGTGTGCAGAGATGGGCAGTTGCATTTATTTGAACATATCTTGAATGGGTAAGTTAGGATTCACCTGGAGGGTGTCTTTAGGAAAGGTCTGGGGTTACTGCAAGGCAAAGCTCAGTTTTGTTATGCTGCTGCCTTTAAGCTCTCGTAAATGCTTGTGAACCAGATTCCAGCTGCTTCTTTGTCTTGGGTTACTGGGCATGTTATTGAGGAACTCACTTGTTGGGAACTGTGTTGCACTTTGGTATTATGTGTGGCTTTAACCCAGATTTTGTGTGTCTGTGCCTCAGCCACCTGTAAAAGGTGTAAAATGGCTGAGCTTGCTGAGGACCTGCTAATGAATGATGCTTCGATGTGCAAGATATTGAAGTGTTCAAGCTAAACATCTTGAAATTTTTTAATTCTTTTTTTTTTCAGTTATTGCAAAAAACCCTTAACATCAAACTGTACCGTTCAGATAGCAACACCTGGGGATGGGGACTCCACACCGAAGCCAGTCCCTATTCTAGCAGCTGCATTTTGTACAGACAAACAGTCTCTGCTGCTGGTGTATGGAAACTCCTTACAGCCCATCATAGAGAAAGTGGTATGTAAAACTTAACAGAGAGGCTTTGCCTTCTGTAATATGCACTTCATGCTGCTTCCAGTTGGAGAAATTTTGGGGTTTATTATTTTTATTTTTACTGTTTTGAAGTGATATAACAATACAAAACATATATCATTGCCCTTGTTTTGGGAGCTGTGACTGTTGCCCCCAAGCTGTTTGGAAAGGTGATTTGTATTCTTTCATTTTTTCAGTTGGAGTGCAGGTTTATGCCATTGCTGACTGATTCTTGCCATTTCAGCTCTTGCTGAGTTAGGCCATTAGAAACTTGTTTTAATTCAGTCCCAGTTTAGCTGTGTAAATGTCCTTGGAGAGTATAGAGATATGCAAAGGAGCTGCTATTCTAGAGTGAAAAAAACATTAATTTATACCATTGGAATTTATTCTCATCTTTCAGTAGCATAATGAATCGCAGGTGTGAGTGTCAAATATATTTACTGGTTTTGTTCCTGTTCTCCTAGTCTTTGAACACCAGTGAATCCCACATATGTTTGGTACGGGACATCCAGAAAGTGTTGTCACTTAAAACAGATGCTGCTGTAACAAAGGTGAGCTTTGCATGAAGTGTGGTTTTGTTGCTTCTCTTGTTTTACTTCAGAAATGAAGCAGGTAATATTCACTGCTCTCTTAAAATGAGATTGGATTTCTGGATGGACCTGTTCAGAGCTGCAGAAGTAGCTATAGATGTCCATAGCACTCAGGCAGGTGTGGGCACAGAGATCTTCATGGTTCCTGTGTGTGTGTCCTGGCATGTGTGAGAGCACACAGTGGCCCTCCTGTAACCCAGCAGATCTGCTTGAGAGACAGAATTGATTGGTGGGGTTTTTCTGCCTAAGATCAGTCCTTCCCTTGGAGTCTGTTGGTTTGTACAACCTCTTTGACCCTGATGGTTTGGGGGGAGCGTGGGATGACTTTGTTTTCGAGTCTAAATAAAATGTAGTGTAACCTTAATGGGCAAGTCCTTTTTGCTCTTTCTTGGTGTGGCCTTCATGTGTTCCTGCTCACAGGGACCTGGGAACGTGAGCTTGGCACTTGCATGGCAGCAGTGTCCACTGAGGCCACTTGGCACTGTGTTCTTTCATGCAGGATCCCCTGGGTGTTTAGAGACAGGCTGTAAAGTTCTTAATCATTGTGCATATTCAAGGCCTTGAAGATTTGAAATGCTTGGAATATCAGTGAAGTGAGCAGACAGCACTTCAGTTATCTACTGGAGCTGGTGCTCCATCAGCCAGGCAGGGTTTTGTGCTGATTGCTCAATCCTGGGGCTGGTGGGTAGCAGGGCTGGAGCTGGTGCTCCATCAGCCAGGCAGGGTTTTGTGCTGATTGCTCAGTCCTGGGGCTGGTGGGTAGCAGGGCTGAGCTGCAGGGCCAGGTGCAGGGTCTCTGTGGCATGCAGTGATGATACCCATCTTGGTTTCGCTTCTTGCTGAATTCCAGTGAAGACACATCTCTCTTGGCTGTCTGAGCATGCCCTGTGGGGAAAAGGTCAGTGATGAGTATGGTGAGCTAAGGGCACAGTATTTTATCACCACTGGTGTTCTATGGTAAAATTCTTGATGCAGAAAATAAACTTTTTGGAAATTGGAAGTTGCTTTATTCAGTGTAGTAGATTATACTTTTATCACTTCAAAAAAAAGGCCTGGATAGAAGTGCTATGGTTTAAAGAAATGTTCTGGAAGTAGCAGAGAATGCATTTTTGATATTCTGGAAGTGGCATACTGCCTTACATTCTCTGTCAGTCAGGGGAGCATTTGGTTGTTAAATACAGAATTCCATCTCCTTTGTGTTCATTGAAGATGGTACCTCAGCTTGTTTGGTATAAACTAAGGTGTCTCTTTTTGTCACCGTGGTCACAGCCTAATTCAGACAGCTGAGTTCTGTATTTGAGCAATCCCTAGAAGAGGAGAGTTGGGATTGAAGGGAATACTGACTACCTTTTGCTGTTACATTGTGTTGCTTTTCTGGGTCAGTTATTGCATTCCAGTGGATGCTGAATTAATCTGCATGTGGTTTTATGGAGCTGAATGTTAGCACAGGTGGTATCTATTGCCAGCAAAACATCCAAGCATTTGTTGTTGGATACAAACAGTTCTGGGAATGTTACAGCAAAAGCTTGTAAGAAGAGTGGTTCACAGGTAATTCCCAAGAGACCATTGCTTTAGGTAATTATGAGAACTGTCTGTTTCTTGATGTTATTAATTCTCTTAAATATGTTGGATTTGCCTAATATTTATGTCAAGAAAATGGGTTGTGTCAGGCTGTGTGAGAGTTGCAGAATAAAATCTGTATTTTAAATAGGAAGAAAGCTCAGGATGCCAGCAGTTCATGCAAATGTTGTTCTCTCTGTGTGCCAGGTAAAGACACCTGTGGTGAACTCGGACGCCAAAGTTCTAGTACCTGGCATTCCAGGACATAGTACAGCTGTCAAAACTCCAGCCTTGGGAAAGGAGAAAAAGAAAAACAAGAGGAAACCAGGAGAGACAGAGGTAAAGGGCTTCTTATTTCAAACTCAGCAAGACTGGAGAAACTAGAATCGTAAATTATCGTTATACCTTCTTTAGGTGAACTTGGATTTGCTTTGTTTGTTGTGGAAGAAAGGTTAATGTTACCATCTTTCTGTATGAAAGAGATTTCCCCTTCTCAAAACATTTCTTTCATTCATGCCCTCTGTACTTTGCCTGTGGTTTTGCCAGCTTGTTGCAGAACTTTGTCACACACTTGTTGCTCCCTATGCCAAGATAGATTAGTACTTTTCAGCCAAAACTTCATCTGCCTTTGTTTCCTCATGCTATCTTCTCTCAGTGCATTTAAAAGAATACACAAAATTTGTGTTCTTCTCCAGCAGAACTAGTGGGAATGCTCTAAGTTAGGTACTTTGCTTTCAGCTGACATTTGTGAGAAACCACTCTGAGACAGCGCTATTTATTTTCCCCTTATTTCTTATTTCCCCTTATTCTCCTTATTTCCCCTCTGCAGGAGAGCATCGAGGAGCGCCTTGGGGCGTTGGATATTGATGTGAGCAAAGTCAAAACTCCCGGTGGCCTTCCCCAAACAGACAGCTTTGCTGTGCTGCTGGTCCAGGGCTTGGAAAGCAATGATGCAGAAATCTTAAATGTAAGTCTTGCAAGTTCAATGTGTGCTGTTCAGTCTGTGCACTGGGACTGGTGGGGAGCCTCCCTGAAAGCAGGGAAGGCTGAACAGTTCAGAGCCTGTTGTTTCTCCCAGCTGCTTTTTGCTGATTTGTTGCTCAAGGCAATGCTATTATGAATTGGTGTTACTTTTCTGTTGTTATCTGCCTTTCTTTCTGAGTCAGTCCCTGGTCTTTGAGGCGCTTTGTTTATGATAAATTTGTTATGTCACAGTTCAGATGTTTTACAAGTGGTGCTACCAATGCACCTCTGTTCCCTTTAGCTTGGACTGGAGCATAATCTGTGCTTAGTCTCCTGAGGGTACATTTTTCAGGCAGGTACTGTTTGAAAAATGAATTGATGACAAGTTTCACTTGAAAAGCTTATCTTTGCATTTGGACATAATAGTACTGGGGCAGAGAAGTGTTGGGAATTTGATGCTGAATAGAAATTTCTTGTCACAGATGCTAGTAAAAGGCATTTATTTATGGAAGTCAGAAAATTTCAAGAGAGATTTTCATGTGTCTGTAATGCATAATTTTTAACATGGGTTAGGTGGACTAAAGGCAATGCTCGATTGTTTTAGATGGGTTTATTGAGTGCCTCTACTTCGTTAATTGTACCTGACTTGGAAAATGAAACTCCTTTTCATAGCAAATCTTTTGGTCATTATCCTCAGCATAAAAGCAGTGGAGTAGGAAGAGAGATAACAGGCAGGAATTTTTGATTTTGCTGGTTGCCCATACACATATTAAAGCTGAACTATTCTCTAATCATATTTTTTTATTTTAACAGAAAGTGCTTAACACAAGGAAAGAAAATATAGTAAAAAACACAGTAGCCAGAATGCCTATACATGCTGTCATTCCACTGCTGCATGAGGTAAGAGAGCCTGCACTTCTTGTACTGTCATACAAGCCACATTTGCCTTCCATCTACTGATATCCAGGATATGGCTCTTTATTTTTGAAATGGGATTGGTGCCGTAGGAATACTGAAATTTAATTTATCCCTTAATTTATCCCTGATACACTTCTTATCTTTTCTGGCTGAAGCTTAACCAAAGGACCAAGTGTCACTGTCAAAGCTAGGAAGAGCATTAGATTATGTATTACTATCTTAAATGATTATGTGGGAAAAGAAAGGGAAGAGATTAAACAAAAGCTTGTTTAGTCCACAGCAAACAATCACCATTACAACTTCTTTTCAACTACTAATGTGGACAATAATTCGAAGCATCAGAAAGTCCATTTTGCTGTACTTAAACTATGAACATCACTTAGTAGTAATTTAAAAGGGGTTTGGCTTCTGAACTGCTTATTCAGTGATATTAAATAAACTCTTTGGACAGAAATACTTTAATGATTAGCCTTGACTGGACATTACTTTTTTAAACCAAACGTTGCTTAGTATCTCTTGTTATGTGAATGATGTTCTGTTGCATAAGTTAATGGTTCAATTTCTTTTTTGATTTCTATCTTAATGTGCTTACCACAAATAAGAATAATTTTTTTTAATGGTACTGATCTTAACTGAATTATGCAGATGGCCTGGTGCTGAATGTTTGGTCTTGCAGCACCTTCTTAGGCTTATGTTACTGAGATGCTGTGTTTCTTCCCTGGGACCTTTGTCAGGGAATCTTAAAGGCACATGTTTAGCTCTATAATCTCAGTGGATGGTCAGACCTTTGTGTAACTGTCTTCTCCCAAGCTTGAAACTTGTTGTGTGAAATGGCCATTACCTGATGCTTTCTTCACTTGTTTCCCCAACTTTTCTACCCTGTAACAACTGCTCTACTAAGCAGATTAACAGAGATGAAAAGTAAGAAGTTTCCTCCTACTTATTCCTGCCAGGTTTAAGCTTCAGTGGATATTTTGCATATTAAAAGTTCCAGCTTTCTTGTAATACTGAAACCCAGCTTCTGCAAGTTACCAGCCTGTTAGAGGGTGGTAGAGCCAGCAGTGTAATTTTCTGGAGCCTGGCAGTGGTTAATCCTAGCATACTTCAAATGCCTGGAGAACTTTCTGCTCCAGTATTGAGGCTGTCAAATGATCTCATGTTGGGGTTTTAAATTCATCATGCTTGTTACTTATTGCTGACTGGTTTTTTTTGTCCTTTTAGCTTACAAAGAGATTGCAAGGCAACCCATACAGGTAAGAGACAGCTCAGCTACATTCAATTCACCTAAAACTTCTCATGTGTGTGCTACTGTCCCTCCTGCCACGTGTGTGATAGATTTTCATAGTAACTGCAATTAAACTGCAGCATCTGGAGGTAAAAACTCACCTTGTTGAAGGTGAAAAGAGGAATTTAAACACTTAAAGCAGTGCTTGGTCAGGGTGGCTAAAGTGAAATAAAAATGGAAAAGGATACCTGAAATAAGTGCGTAACCCTGAGAATTCACTGAAGGCCCCAAATGTTTATATTATTTACCTGATCAATAAATAAAATAATTCTCAGGTGTAGAGCTTGTGTAATTATCAAATGTATTTAGACATCTCTTCATGTTGTGTTTAATAACAGAACCAGCTTCCCCCTCTATCTTCTTATGTTGCCATAAGGACAGCTTTGTTGATATGGGCTGTGCTGAGTTGTGGGGGTTGGGTTGGTTTGGGTTTGAGTTTATTTTTTCTAAATATAAATTCCCTCATAGTAGGTGGAGCATGCTTTGATCTTTTATTCATTTGGACCATCCATAAAAGATTTCAGAAGCACAGACCCCTGAGCTTGCCTAGTTTAGTCCCTTACTGAAATGTCTGTTCCTTTCCTAACAAATAACTTGCATACCTTGTGAGGATAGCCAAACTTTACATTTCCATCTGCAGAGAGCATTTATCTTGCTCTCTAATTAAAGAGGAACTTTATATAGAACTATTTAGCATCTAGGATGTGAAATGGGTATCTCTCAGGCGGTATCTCTTGGATATAATTTATTTCTCTTTTCCAGTGCCTCACTAATGGTTCGATGGCTGAAGTCTGTTTTTACTGTACATGCATCCTACCTTTCCACAGTAAGTAATTTTCATTCATGCCCATGCACTTAAGTAGAACTACATTTAAATGCTTAAATAAATGTATTTTCTTTCTTGAATAGTCTCCTGCTCTCTGCATATGGCATTGCCCAAATCAATGTATAGAGAGCTTTGCTTACATGACTTTTGCTGAACCTACTGCACATTGCTGATAAATTGTTTGTCTCAGTCATTCCTGACATAATTATAGCCGTCCCAAAGTCAAACTAAGATAAGTTACGTCACATCTGTGAGAGGGAACAAAATTACTGCCAAAGACTAATCTAGCCTGTGTCACTAGATCTTACAGAACTAAATTTTCTTTGTTCTTGTAATGCTCATATTGAGGCTGTCTTGGGCATGGCCAGATTTATAGGGTAAGGGTGTGCCAAAGCTGGCAGGGTAGGAAGTAATGTTGTAGCTTCTGGATTGAAGTCCAGCCTTGCCTTACAAGTGATGGATGCAAGATTCTTGCTGGGTTAAGAAAGAGACCTTTGAGCAGTGTCAGTCCTTTCTGCCATTTGTTATAGCATTGCTGAGCAGCAGAACTTGCACCCATTGCTGAGGCTGCATTGGGACACTGCTGTATGTTCACAGCTTTCTGAACAGTGCTTTGCCCCTGTGTGTGGCACAGACTGGGAAGGAGAAGGAGGCTAAGAACTGCCATGCTTTAAAAGTAGATGATACTTCTAAACGTGGCTAAGTGTTAATTGATCAGGCTGCAGGTGATTCCTCAGCTCTCCCTTCTTTCTAGAATAATGTAAGCAAGTGTCGCTTGCTCCAAACATACAAAAGTAGTTTAAAAAACAAAAACATTTGGGATGTGTTTGTTAACAGCATCATTTTTTTTTTTTCATCTGTCTCTTCTCCCAAGTTGCCAGACCTTATTCCTCAGCTGGGAATGTTATACCAGTTGATGGAGAGCAGAGTAAAAACTTTGCAAAAGCTTTCCCGTCTGCATGGAAGACTCTTCATTCTTGTCACCCAGGTAAGCTACATAACATGGGATGTGCAGAGATGTTGTTTGACTTCCTGTTGGGATTGCAGCTGATGTGATTTGTCCTGGGCACCTTAATGCAGCTGCTGTTCAGGGATGCTGGTAATGCTCAGAGCAGGCCATTAATTGACCGTCCTGTCAGTCGCTGCTCACTGGGACTGTTTTGTCCTGTCAAGTGTGTCTGCTCACCCATAGAATTTGAAAGAAGAGTAAATAGGAGGTACTGGGCCACTTTGGAGCAGATGCCTCTCTGATTTTACTATGTCATTTGTACTTTTTTGGCTCTTAAACCAGTACCGTAAGTGAATTCATGTGTGCTGCCCTTAACGTAGCTTTCATTTACATTGTTAGGAGTTTTGTTGTCTTTTAAGGTTGAAACATATCATTTAATGTAAGGCTAATCTTCAAATTCCATTTAGGTTGCAGCATCACAAACAGTTCAGGATGTACCGGAGGTTAATCAGACTGCAAAGCTGGTCTATGAGGATGGTAAGTGTTACATGCTAAGTGTAGCTCATCTCCTGAATTCACATGACAGCCCACACTTGATGGCTGTTCATCATGCACCTGTGCTTATCTACCACTGTACAGTCTGCAGATTGAGGGGTTTTCGGAGATGTCCATGGCAGGAAAATCAGTGGCTAATGATGTAGACATCTCGTACTTAGTTACTCCTTCCTTGCCTTCCTTTTATCTCCTTTAGTTCCCTCCCAGCCTTGCTTCACAAATGAAGAAATCAGTGAATTGGAAATCCAGTGTGCTTTTTTAACTTACCTGGTAACCTAAAATTTCTAATGTTACCTGCCCTTGTGTTAAGGTAGATACAGTGAAGGCACTGCTGTATTTGAGTCAGCAGGACATCAATATAGGGGATGTCCATTGTGTGTGAGTGTGTACTTCCAGTTTGGCTTTTTTCCTACTGCGTCTTCACCTGTGTACTGGTAACAGGAGTGACCTGCTCTTAACTGGTGTTGGTTACCTCATCTCCAGGTAGAATCAGTTTTGCTATGGAAATAGCACAGTTTGAACACTTGGCAGCACATGGGACTGGACTTTGTTTGTACAATGACATTTTAAAGCCTGTTCCCCAGACTGAGAGATTGCTTTCTTTTTGCAGAGTCCTCAGAGGAGGAAGGCTCAGATGATGAGATGATTGCAGATAAAGACTCTGACGTAAGTGGAGTTGGACCACATCTTCTCCCATTTGCTTGTAGCAGAAATGGTGTGACTGACAAAGGTTCAAACATTTCTGGTTTTTTTTTTTTTTTTCCCCCAGGAAAACTGGGATGAAGATGAAGAAAAAGAGGAGCAATCTGATGAACAAGACATGACTGTTGAAAAGGAAATCAATGGTGATTCTGATTTGGAGCCAGAAAACGAAAGTGAAGAAGAGTAACAGCACGAAAGAGTAATTTTAGCGGTTTGAACAAGTGGGCCACCAAGCTCTTTGATTCTGGATCCTGTTGCTGAAAGATGCTGCACTTGCATATCAGGAGTGCAGAGCATTGCACAGCCTGTGTGCAGAGGCACCTGTGGGGCACTGCATTTCTGAATCCAGAATGTTTAACCGTGCCAGCCTTCTCTCGCCCTCCTTCCCTGCGCTTACTTAGAGAAACATTTCCTCCACCTCCTGGTCAGATTATGCCTGTCATGTGGACATGCATTTGTATCTCAAGTGAAATAAATCTGCCACCGCTGTTTGTGTGGGAAACTTGGTTCAGCTTTACATTGAATTTGTTTCAGATATTCCAGGATCAAAGACAACTGGTCTATACCTTCTTTCCATGCTTCAGTTAGCAATAGCAAGTGGGCACCCTTCTGATTTTTTTTTTTAAAGGAAACTGAAAAAAGAAAAAAAAAAAGATATTTTTGTAATATTTAAATTCTGTCCTGAAATTCTTTTCTTTCCCCCCTTTCATTGGCTTAGCCATATGTTGGCAATATGTAAATGCCAACTTGACTCAAAAATGGATTTTTCCTTTTTTTTTAACAAATTTGAACTCAAGACTTTTATATGTATAAATCAATGAATTTTCTTGTGCTTTAAAAGGACATTAGAACTATCACTGGCTCCTGATTTTGTTTTAATGGAGGCTGTATATAAGTTTAATGCTAACCCAGAGGCCAGACCAAGTTGAATTGGGTGGGGAGAGGGGAGTGACACAGGGAAAGGAGAAGGTGAATGCTTGTGAATACATAGCACAGAGCTATGCCTTTCTTATGGATTTTTAATCTTTCAGTGGCAGAACAAGGACAGCTATTTGCTCAGCTAACGGAAGCTGAAGTGGTGCAAACACGTTTTTAAGAGCAAAACAAGTAAAGGTTTGAGCCATTCACCACTACAATGTACAATAATATATTTGTCTATAAATGGAGCTGTTGCAACTAAATACCACCCTCTTTGTAAAGTGAATAAATATACATCTCTTTTACCAAATACCTGTCCTGTGGTGTTTGTTGAGAGAGACCTTAGGTAGCTTCAGGTGGTGGTTAAAGATGAAATACTGCTTGTAGAAAGCAGATTTCTAGTGGAGGAGGAAGGCAGCCTAAAAGGTTATGATGTTCTGCAAAGCATCTGTTGTTACAGGCTTCTTGTCTCCCTCCCTTTTAGTCATATCCATTGATTTGTCCACAGCTTGGCTTGCACTGGGGTTGCAGCATTGTCTGGAATGAGGGCATTGTGTCATGGACAAAGCTGGGAGAGATGTTCTTGGCTTTGGAGAGCTGGAGGTAGAAGGGCAGCAGGTGGAAGCTTTCACAGTCTTCAGAGGGTTTTAACTGACAAATCAGTCTTAATACTGTACACAGCTGGGCTTTATTTGTTTTCAGTTCTGAGATGCTGTGAAAGTGCGTGCCAACACTTGTGCATTGTACTCAAGCCCCCAGAGGAGGCTGAACTGATGAGTCAGTTTTTCAGGCAATCCTGCTGTCACTGTGTGCAGGCAGGCTTTGGGTCAGGCAAAAGAGGGGTGTCAATGGAAGGATGTTCCCTTGGGGTGAGTGCTGGTCTGCTGAGCCTTTGATGTGTGGAGAAGTGCAAGGAGCCAGCTGTGCTTCAGTCCTGCAAGGTCCTCCCTGTGTCTGCATCCCAGCCCTTCCAGAAGTTGAAGCAGAAGCCCTGGATTGGGGTGACAGAGCAGAGTATCCTGTTTATACTGTTCAGGTGTGGGGAATGGTGGCATTGGGAACTTGCCACCACTGCCCCTCGTTACTTGTAAGGTTGGCATAGCTTGTGGCCATCATTCCTGTGCACCAGAAACTGTTCCAGAGTAGGACTGGGGGAGAACCTGGCAGCAGGAAGAGCAGGGGGATCTTAAGAGCATTTTGTTCATTCTTGGTTCTCACAGACATTTAGATCCTGTGAATCTGTTACAGTGATAGCCAGCTGGTGGCAGGGGGTGAGTTCTGGTCTCTTGCTTTGGGGTTAGGACAGCCAGTTCACCCTGTCTTCAGCCCTCAAGCAGCTGCTCTGTGTGACGCTGTGGCTGTGGCAGCTGCAAACAATTGGGCTCCTTGGTCAGAAACTGCCCTCACCTGAGAGCTGCTAACTGACCATGCTGTGCACTTTGTAATCCTGAAAACTGTATCTGCAAAGCCAAGGTCTCAGCCAGTCGAGGACTAAACTGTGTGTCTGGCTAGAGAGACTGGACATGGGATAGGTCCTCCCTTCTAATCTAATCCTGGTAGTTTGGGAGCAATGAAGAGAATGAAGAGGACAGACCAGCAGCTCATTTGGAGCAGTCGAGGTTGGATGAGAATTTGTGAGGAGTCCAGTGCAAACCTCTGCAGTTAAGCAGCCAAGAAATCAATAGGACAGAAACCCTTAGGTGTAGCTTTGGGTTTTATTTGCCCAGCTATTACCGTGTCTCATTTATAGGTGTGTGTTTAATGTCTGTCCAGGCACAACTGCAGGGCCTCTGGGATTTTTGTTTGCTGCTTTTCATGCAGTGGCCTTCCCAGTTATAGAAGTAGATAAACCGACTGTGGTAAGGAGCAGTACCAGAGGTGGCCAGAGGGTGCCAGACCAGCTCCACATCACAGGAACAAGCTATGACTCGCCTTTGAGGATGGCGTAAGCGCATCGGTACTAAATGCACCCTGCTGTAAGGCGGGGTGGTTCACGTCCATGCCTCTTGTTATGCTCCCGCTTCCAAAGGGACTTAGTACCCCACCAGCACTGGGGGTGAGAAGTGTTTGTTACCTCCCTTCCTAAGTATTTCAGTGTTCTGTTTGATTCTTCCAAGTTTCATAGGGGAATAAGAGCTGCCCATGTGGGATGTGCACCTGTGTCTGTTTTAAGCTGTGCAGTCTCAGAGTTATGGATGTCTTGCTTTCAGTCTCCCTCTGTGCTATGGGAAGTGATTTATTTGTTTTTTAAAAAAAACCCAACAAAACAAACACGTTTTTGGGTTCATCTGCTAAATTACTTTTGCTAATGGCCTTTCTGTCCCAAAACAAGTATCTCAATGACCTTGGTTAAGTACAAACAAAAGTAAAACATGCTGTTGGAGGGGAGGAGGATGACATAGAATGGGAGAAAATAAGGAAAGGTTTAGGATGCACAACCAGTTCTTAGAGAATTCCTGATTTCTGGCAATGGGCACAGTGAGAGAGTTGCTTTGCTGCCATGACCATCCATCCGTGGGGACAGCAGCTGCTGGGGCTTCCCCCATTCTGCCTCCAACATGTGGTCTGTATGGCCATGATTTTGCCAGAATGTGGAAAACACATCGTTTGAATGTATTTTGATATTGTTTGACATCACCTGAGTGGAGCAGTTTGGTGGGCAGGATGCCGTGTGTGCGAGGGCCATGGCAGGGATGGGTGGCTGGCACTGGCACTGGCAGTGTTATTTTCCCAGGCAGGCTCCTGATCCAGCTGTGGGGGAAGGCAGCAGCAGCTGTATCAGTGCAGTGAGCAGCAGCACATGGAGGAGACCCTCATCTGCACAGAGCCCGTCACCCCCATTGCTCCCCCCATGGCAGCGAGGGATGATTCTGCCACAGGGGAAGGGCTGCAGCAGCCTGGAGACTCCTTCAGCCAGGACTTGTTGCAATCTCCTTCCTGCAGCTGTGCCTGGAGCATGTTGGCCTGCAGTGGTGCTGCAGGGTCCCAGGGATGCTGCTCAGCTCAGGGGGCAGAGTGTGTACAAAAGCTGTGTTCCAAGTGCTGATCGCGAGACCCCGGAGCCGCTGGCAAGTGCAGAAGCTCTTCTTCATTCTGTGCAGGTGAGAGCCCAGCCTTGGAGCCTGTGCCTGGGGACAGGGAAATGCTCTGAGTATAGGTTTGAATTCTCAGGGACAGTCAAAATGAGAATTGTTTTGAGACAGGTATTGTAATGTTGGGTTTGGGTGTGTCTACAGGAAAGAAAGCAGGAATAAACCCCTGCCACAATGAAGGAGAATTTGCATGGCCAGTTTGCACCCTACAGATACACTGATCATATCGGCCCACTGAACACTGGGGACATCTGATGCAGAGTGCAAAGCCTCTTTGAACAGATTGGAGAGATGAGACTTGAAGAAATAATTTTGCAGATGCAGAAAAAGGGATCAGACCCTCTGGTCCCTTTGCTCAGGGTTAGCTCTTCCAAATCCTGGGCATGGCCCCTCTTGGAATGATTCCTTTATTGCTGATATGCAGCTGGAATACTGAATGTAGCTGGGGAGAAGTATTGCTTTGTAATTTAGGTGACTTTTTGCTGGATAAATTCTGGACTAGAAATGGGCTGTACCATTAAAACTTGCTTGTCGCTCTTTTATTATTGACCTGACTGTTCTACAGGGGATAAAAATTCTGATTTAAGAAAGGTGGTTTTTTTTTTTTTTTTTACTGCTTGGCTGCCACATGGTTTTATCCTCTGTGAAGTCATGTAAAGAATGATTAGTTCTCTGAATTCTAACAGATCTGTTGGAGAGTACTTCAGAAGGACCTCCCCTGTGCTATTTCCATTAAGAAAATGTTGAATTGTTAGGAACTGCCAAGATCAGAAATGTTTGGAGGCAGATCATGTTTATGTTGGGTCTGGGTGTCTCTGCAGTAAAGCAAGCAGGGAATAAACCCCTGGAATAATGAAGTAGAGCAAAAGTGGAATGTTTGGATGGTCAATTTGTTCCCCACAGATGCAGGCTCCCTGAATACTTGGGACATCTAATGGGAGTGCAAAGCTTCTTTTACTTCTAACATGTGGTGCTATTGTTCATGTCCCAGCACTCTTTTTATTGTGAAGAGAAACAAACAAATAAATCCTAAAAAGCAAAACCCAAACCAGAACTAGGCTGGTGCAGGTTGTGCTTGACACAGCCCCAGCGGCAGCAGACGCGTCTGGCTCTGCCTCTCTGTGCCGAGCGCTGGCGATTGGAGTCACCCTTAGGCCTTGTTCTAAGGCTGGGTACCAAGCTCCCGTCACTGCCACCTCCCAGAGCCATCCCAGATTCAAACCCTGAACCTTCTGCCTGGCAGAAGCACGGGTTTGAAGATGGATTTCACTAGAAAAGGAAAGACCATGGAAGGAAAAGGTGAGGAGAGGAGGGGAGTGAAAAGGCCAGAGCCAAATGCAAAAAGAAAAACCCCAGATTTCAGGGAAGACTGGTCCATGGTGGTCAGTGCTGGCTCTGTGTCAGAGTAGGTGCCTGACAGCTACAGATGATCCTGCATGGATCCACCCATGGCATCCCAACATTGTCTCATTAGTTTATGCTGTGTTGTCCCTTTTGACAGTAGCCAAATGACTCCTTCTGTCAGCCAGGACAGGGACTGTGGCCACAGCTGACCCCAAAGTGGAAATGGTCATGAGATGCAAATCCTGTTGCTTTCTCTGCCATCAATGTCGGGTCTCACTACAGATAAATTCCCTGTTCTTCCTCTGCTTGCTGATTGGGTCCAACACTGAGGATGGTATTAAGGTGCTATAGAAACACCCATAAGGCCTGCCTGGTGGCTGAGAGGTCTTTGTGGTTTGCAGAGCTAGCAGTGACAGCTGTGTCAGGCTTTACTGGGTATTCACAGAAGCTCAGCCTCAAGAAGTAATCTCTTTCTCCTTCTTATCCCACCTTTCTCTTCCAACTTGCTAACTCAGTACTGTTCAGAGGAATTAAATGCATGCTAGTTTCATGAAAAATAAAAACAAAGTAACGTTCTTGTTGTCATATAAATTACAACAGTTCTATCAACATTAGATTATAAGGGTTCCACATTACTGGAGTTTCATACCTCCTTGATGCTTCTTGCAGGCAACTCCTCTAGTACTGACTCTTCCTTGTCCTTGTAGTAGCCAACTGACTCCAGCTCCTACCAATCCACTCTTTTGTAACACGCTTCTTCTTGGTTACAGGTGTGGCCTGTTAACATCAGGCCTGCTCCTAATCTTTAGTAATTGGTTCATCTGCAACTCTTTAGGGGATAAGATTACATCCTATACCACCTTCATTTACCCATATTGTATGCCCCTACACCTTCTGATTAATTAAAAAGCCCCATGAGCACCTCATCTATTAAATGGGTTGATTGAAAGGTGGGATTCCTGAGCATCTTCTACTCCCAAGGACCCTCCCTCCTCTGCCTGACTGCAAGGATGGTGTGTGGAACCATGGAGATCTTGGCTCCTGGCTGGCTTAGGGGGCCTTGGCCCAGGAGCCCCGGCAGAGGCTGCAGAGCAGCGCTGGCCCCAGGGTCACTGCCAGGGAGGAAAAGGTGAAGGCTGAGTGTGAAAAATGCCACGCATTTTTCAGACTGAGCATGGCTCAGCCTCACACAGAGGTGAGGTGGCAGCTGGGCTGCTCTCTGGTGGGAGGAAGGGTCTTGTGTCAGCCCAGAGAGGCTGTGCACATTGGCAGGGAACAGCTGTGGCCTGCATGTGCCCCCCTGCAAGGAGCTGTGCTGCTGGCAGTGCCCCTGGAGCTGCAGGGCTGCTGAGCTGTGGGGCAGGGAGAGGAGCAGGAGGGTGCCTGTGCAGCTGAGGCATTCCTGGAGAGCACAGGGCTCTGGGCTCCCTGCTGTCCCAGGGCAGCCCAGAGGCCAGGCTGTGCCTGTGGCAGCTCTGAGGAAGTGGCTCAGGGTTTTCCCCTGGCCTGCCTCAAGTGTCTGCCAGCAGGAGCATGTTTCCCTGTGTAGCTGTTTAGGAGTTTCCAGGAAATGTGTCCCATGAACTATGGAGCTTCATGTGATAAATGAAGCCCACACCTCGGTTAAAATTTAAAGGAAGTTTAATAGGAGACAATGTCAATAAAGCAAAAGGAACTGTGCTGGATGCTTAGCTGCAGCCAGAAGTACACCAATCAACACAGCAACACCCCTAATATACCCTGGGTATTGCAACAGCCAAATACATGTTCATAAATGGTAATTCATATTCAAATATTTTAACATGGTTCCTCCTCCATCACTCCCCTTCAGAGCATGCGCAGTCCTCCTCATTGTGGTGTCTGCTGCTTTTCGATACAATCAATGAGCCTCGATTCTTTAATTGGTTAAATGTTAACATCATCACAACACAACATTCGTATTAAAAGAACTCAAAGCTTTAACGTTGACCAAAGTCGATGTTATAAAACACATAGTGTTCACTCCAAGGTTTGTGAAAGCCAACACTGTAACATATTTATCACACTTAAGATGCTTTAGGTTTGCATTGCAGCCTCTGATACACTTCGTGTCTCCCCTTTGCAGATCTGACTGGCTACAGTCTTATCAAGAAGTTTTCTCTGGACACTTCTTACCCACAAAAGTCCTTGATCCCATCCAGAAAAGCTCTCTTTCCTCCAAGCTCAGGAAGAATCTGCCACCTGCCTGAACAGTGTTTGAAGAAGAGAATTGATGTGTTAGGCTTTAAAGCTGCAGATGCACATATGTTCTGATATTTAGATGTAGTTTTGAATAAATGTGTTTTGATAGTATCTTTTAAATTTTGATGATATATTTTTAATTGTATGTATTTTATCTTGATTAAAAAAAATTAAATAAAATAAATTCAAATAAACCAAGCAGATAATTCGAGACCCGGACCTGCTAGCCTAGAGATTCTGGGAGTGCAGCTCACTCGATGTGCCAGTGTCTCACCACATCCTTTCATCACTGGGCTTCTCCCCTTCCTCTTTTGCCATGTTTTCTTTGTGTCATTTGTGCTGCTCTTTCTTACTTGGCATTAAGTAACAAAGGGGCCACCTGTTCACATGTTTGGGGGACAATGGATCCAAAGGATCCTGTCTAGTCAAAAGTTTTCTACCTGGATGAGTTCTGTGCTCACCAAAGCCTGAGGAAAGAAACAAAGAGAAGTGTGCCCAAATGGCAAAGCTTTGCTCCTTTGCAATCTCACACAGATCTGGCTCATAGGTGTCTTCAGTCACAATTTCATAGGCAAGAAGAGGTTGTGTATTTCACTAGGAAATGGTGCACTGCTTTGGAAAAGTCATCTGTATGTATATTTACCCAGGACAGCAGTCCAGCTGTTTTGTTTGCAACTTTGTTTGCAGAACAAGAGTGGACTGTGAGGCCAATAACAAGTGACAAGGGTTCCTCAAATCTCAACCCCAGTCTGGGTGCCATTCAGTCCACTGCTGAGAGATCATTTTTTCCCATGGAGCAGTGCTTGCCAGGGTAATGAATTCCTGCATAGCTGGAACAAGCAATTCTGGATTCAGCTCCAGCTCTTGGTGGGCTGCATGATCATTGACAATGTTCCCTATTGTCCTTGGTTACAATATAAAGATGTATTCTATTCCCATCCTCAAGAGCTGTTGAAACCAGGAGTGGCATTGTTCTTTTCCTTATCTCCTGTTAATGGGCCCATCAATGCCTTTCCCTGTGACTCAGAGGTAATTCCCTCTGGGAGCCATTTCTGTCTCATGGACCCACCCCATGACTCATGAAATGATAACAGCCCATTGTGAGATGCTGTGCCCAGGGGGGAGGAACTTAAGCATCCCCACCTGGATATAATCTGGAGTTTGGGGACAGAACAAGCAGCCTTTCCACTGGATTCCCAGAGGAATGGCTGCCTTTTCCACTGGATCTTCAGAGGAAGACTACACCCTTCTCCAGGATCACATCTGCCACTCCAGGAGGAGTGCAGCCACCAATCCAACTGGACTGCTACCAACACCCTGACCAACAGGGTGTCAGCTTGTATTCTGACTCTGTCAGTGCTTTTTCTTTTGTATTATTGCATGTATTTTGGGTGGGGTTTTTTTGTTTTGGTTTGGTTTGGTTTTTGGTTTTCTTTTCCCCTTTTCCTAATAAATTGTATTTCTGACTTGGAGTCTCTCGCTGGTTTTGCTTTCAAACCAGAACACCTATCCAGAAATTATTTTGCAGTTTTCTTTCATAGTCATTTGAAAATTTAACCTTCACATTTCAATTTGCTTTGCCTTAAGGAAAACCACTTCTGGTCCCAGTGCATACTGTAACCTTTTGCCAGCAAAGTCCTCATGGTTGCCAGCTTCTGATGTTACAGAAGAAACTGCATGTGAATGTGTTAATTAGGTTTTCTGATGGAAAAACTCTATGTCACATGGCTGCATGTATTTGCTTAGCTATTGGTCTAGTCCTGGCCTAGTAAAGCCCAGGCAGGGTGGCATGTTTCAGGGAAAACTGCTCCATGAGCTTATGAGGTTGGCATCAGCAGGAGATTGAATGTGTCCTTTGGGGATTTCACTGCAGACACAATTAGGGACCAGTTCCATGCCACAGTATTCTCTTATATCATTCAAAAATATCCTAGAAAAGGCAGTGAAACTTCACATCTCCTTTCACAGCCACTGTTGGAAGAGGGGCATTCTTGTCCCTCCTCAAAGCCATTGCTCTTGCACACCAGAAACATGAACATCCACAAACAGCAATGATGCATGGTCCTCCTGCTGCTGCTTCAGAGCTCTGGGGAGTGCAGAGCTGGGTATTACCAATGGGAACACTTGATGAGCATTTCATGCTCCTTCAAGATATCCAGATCTCAGGGCTTTTTGTCTCAAAGCAGCCACTGTCCTGGCTCTAGGGAAGAACATAAATGGGAAACAGTGACTGCCAGCCTTGCAGGGGAGTGGGGATAAACCTGGAGTGTCTGTGTCAAAAGAAGAATGGGAAGAGTGTAATTCCAAAGCCAAAGCTTCCTTAGGAGAGCAGGATCAGTTCTTTACTGCATGCTTGCATGAAAATCATTTGGGACCTTGTCATGGTTTGACGCTGGTGCAATGCCAGTGCCTCCATGAAAATACACTCGCCCTGGTGTCTGCTGTGAGATGTGACCAGGAATAAGCAAAGCAGACCCCCACTTAGAAATAAAGAAAAGAAAACTTTATTACTATTTACAACTATATGTAAAAAGAAACACACAGGAAAAATGAAAACCTTCCAAAAACATTTCCTCCTCCCCCCACCAAATTTCCACTACATCCATCCCTCAGATCACCAACTCTTGGTCCATCACCACCCTTTAGATAATCAATTCTCAGTTCATCAAGAGGAGAGGAGTCCCTCTTGTGTCATAGGCTTCCCCAGGAAACACAGTTGAAACTTCGTGTGTTTCCATGTCACTTGTGGCGCCGCCCGGAGAACATCTGCCATCATGACCTCTTCCTTCCATGTCCAGTGCTCTCACCACTGCACATGGACCAGAGCTGCTTCTAGGGTTTTCCTTTGAAGGATGCTTTGTCCCGTTCCAAAAAGAGCACAGTCTCTCACCTTCGGGACACCTGTCCCCCCAGATTTCACCCCCTGGGGCCGAGGGGTCTGAACCCTCTTGGCTCTGAGCCATTGCCTCCCCCTGGATGCAGTCTCTGTGTCACAGGAAACATGGTTCTGTCCATGGCTATACAAGAAAAGTCCAGCAAAAGCCACTCCGTCATCTCTTCCCACCTAAGATTCTTCTCCACTCTTCCGACATCTTTCACTTGCACGAACTTTCATCACACTTGCCCATTTCCTCCTCCATTTCATCTCTCTCTCTCTTCTCATTCAGATCCCGGAGGATCAGTATTTGTAAGGTTTCCATTATTCGAGAAAGGGGTTAAAATCTCAGGCTCTGCCTGCTCAGGGCTCCCACTGCCCTGCCGGCACCTTCTCGCCGCACCCCCCTTCTCCTTCTCCCGGCCATGCTATCAAATCTCAAGGTGGCACCAGCACAGGCTGGTGCTCTCTCTCTCTCTCTCTCTCTCTCTCTCCTGGGGGGGGGGGGGTGGGGAGGGTGGCTGCCCGATGCCTCTTGGTGCTCCTCCACCCTTCCATCCTCAAGAGCCTCTTCACCTCCCATCTCTGTCCAAGGCCCAGCCTACCTCACCCGGCCGCATGGCTTCCCCTCCCCTGCCCAGCAGCAGCAGCTGGGCTGGGGGAGGTCCAAACCAGAACCCAAGAGACCTTCCCCCGGGAGTGCTCTGCTTTTAACCCCTGTGTTCTCAGAGGCGTATCCATATCCTCAGTGGCCACACCAGGTGCCAATATTCAAATCTGAACACCCATTGGTTTGACCACAGCATCCCAGAAAACTTACTTCCTCTCAAACCACGACAGACCTTCTTTTTGTATCTCATGCAGAAAAAGGGGGCTTAATAATACCATGCTACTTAAAAACACACTGGGATCTAGCTCTGTGGTGGTTCACAATGAAGCAGACTGCCTGCTTTGTCTCTGGTGATCATGCAAGGGACTGTAGTATATCCCATGCCTGTTTTGCCTCCAAGCAAAGCTTGGTTTTGCTGATTAGTTGTGCAATAAATACAAGAGTAATAAAATGGACAATTAAATTGGTCATTTTGGAGGATATGCTCATGGTTTCACACATCAGTCCTGTACCTTGTGCTCCCAAGGCTTGTCACTCATCATGAAATATTTTAATTAAAAAACTCAGATCCCATGTTACATCTGAATAAAATTGCATCAGATCATCAAGAATTCTGGTGGCAGGAACAAGACAAAAGCCTTCTGCCTCTCACTTTAGGCTGTCCTGGATTTCTGCAGCCCTTTGTGAAAGCTGCTGGAGGCAGAGTGTTTGTAGTTGTTTTTGTGACCATTATGAGAGATATGTGGAACAGTCTGCAGGGCTCTCCTGGCAGAAATCTGTTTGTCCAAGCCCAGGGACACGGTGCCGGCAGAAGGGGAGCGGCCCCGCTCCCAGCCCGAGAGTCTGTGAGCTGAGCCACACCGGGGAGAAAAGACACTGAGGGGCTTCAGCCCAGCTGCTTCACCTGCTGTGGCTGCTCCACGGAGCTCTGCCATTGGGAGAAAGTTGTCGCTGGACAAGCCACTGAACGTTCATCTGCTGCTGGAACTACTCCGTGATAGCTCCTGTTCTTCCTGAGGGAGAACCCGGCGCCATCTTGGAATGTGCGTCCTGGGGGGATTTTCCTCTGGCATTTTGGGTCTTTGTTCCAGTGGGGGGACAGTGAGGTCTGACAGTTTGATATCTAGAAATCACTGGCCTTTTTTCTTGCTTTGTAGGCATGCTGTTAATAAACTCGTTTTTTTTCCAAATTTCATCTATTAGTGTTAATTTCCTATTGCTGGAAGGGGATTGTTGGAACACATTAGAGGAGACGACTTATTGCAGAGTGTCCTGTTTTAGGTTGTCTCCAACTGTGTGAGACAGATGGCTTCACACAGGAGCATCCCCAAAGCTGCTGAGGGGATGGCACAAAGGGAGACAAACCCAGTATCTCTGAGGGAAATTCCTTGACACCAAACAAACCTGAGTCATCAAACAGCTGACCTGACATTTTGAGACATGGGCCAAAGGGGAAACCTTTCAGGGTGTTTGATCCAGGCCGGGTTATGCTCAAGGCAAAGGTGTGACAGGGCACTTGGCTCCTTCTCTCCTCATTGTGTCCAGCACACACAGGAGCCCAGAGCTCCTGCAGAAACCATCACAGCACTCAGTGGGAGCAACTTGTGTCCAGTGCTCACACAGAGCTGTGGTGTCCAGCACTGCACCTCATTGGGATGAGGAAGTGTTCCAGCCCTCTTGGAAGGAGCTAAGGAGCTTTGGCCTTCAGATCAGCTCCTTCCCAGCTCTTGATTTGCTGCCCTGGGTGAGCTGCTGCTTGTGGCAACACTTGTTTCACAGCTGACAGCCCTGCTCTGCTGGCCAGCATCCATTGCAGGAGCTCATGCTGGTGACATTGAACCTTTCAGATCTTCCTAAGGAAAACTCAGGGCAGACCTTGTCAAAAGAGCATTGCCCGGGCAACGCCTTTGACATGAAATCTTTCCTCTGTGCTCTGCGCCGCACACAGTAAATATTTGAGTGCTGCTCCAGAAATTCCTGAAATCAGTCAGTTAAACCGTAACAGAACATGATCTGGGATGTGTAATCTCATTTTAATTCATTGTGCAGAAAGCTGCAGGAGCACTGCTTATGAGCTGTGTGTCTAACCTAAGTGACCTTGCCACCAAGAACTTAGAAAAGAGGGGAGAGATAGAATCAGTAGCACAAGGATCTGCATTGTGATTCTCCCACAGGCCTGAGGACATGGCCCACTCCCACTGGGCCATGGCTTTTTACCCTCCATCAAAACTTGGTGCTTCAGAATGTGGTGGTGAATGGGCCCGGCCTTGTCCGGCCCCACGGTGATCTGGGAAACGCTTGTCAGGCCTGGGCCTTGCTGAACAGCCCCTGGGCTCAGCTCCTGCTGAGCTTATCAGGGACACGGAGTGCTGCCAGGAACTTGTGCTGTCTAACGAGCTCCTGGGGTGTCCTGGGAACAGCCTTGGAAACCACTTTTCTTGCCTGAATGGCACGGCATCCTTCTTGTCCTGCTTTCCAAGACAGGCTGCTGCCCCACAGTGCAGCCATGAGGAAGCATTTTATGGCTGAGGCCCACTCTCTTGTGGCCCCTAAAGAGTGCTCCAAAGGAGGCCCTTGGAGCTCTCCTGGACCACAGTGGCTGCCAGCAGCAAGCTCCCTCTGAGTGGGGCCTCTCAGGGGCAGCGAGCTCTCAAGTTTGCTGCACTGGCAGGATCACCGATCAGCAATGGATCCTGGGCCAAGAGCCCCACTCCTGGAGGCTCCAGTTTAACCACTGTTAAGCTGGAGTGCTGTTAAGCTTTTAGGCCATATTCCTTTTTAGCCTTGTCCTTTCTGTCCCTTTGTCAAAAGCACCTAAAAACACACACACACACACACACACAGAATTCTCAGAATGTTTCTTATTTGATTGACTGAATTTTGTTTTTTGCTATTTTTTTTCCTGTTGTTCCTTAACCGACTATTAACCGACTAGTAAGCAATAGTGTGAATGTTGCCAATGAATTTTCATGGGCTGTTGCTTAATATTCAATCTGTTTTTTACTGAATCTTGCCTGGGAATTTTTAAGCAATCTCAGCTACTTGTTTGTAACAAGCCCTGGGAGCATGAGGGGCAGGGTTGACAGTGGAAAGCAGGAGAGTCATTCCAAAGGGACGAGTTTAACCGTCCATTCTATTACTCTTCTATTTCTTTCACTCTAATAAGGCAAGCCAAGCTTTTCTTGGAGGCAGAATGTGTGTGGGATGCACTACAGCATTGTCCCATAGCTCTGGGCTGAATGGCACCCAGGCTGGAGTGTAAATAGATTTGAGGAACCCTTGTCACTTGTTATTGGCCTCACAGTCCACTCATCCTTCTGCAAACAACTTGCAAACAACACAGCTGGACTGCTGTCCTGGGTAAATATACATACAGATGACTTTTCCAAAGCAGTGCACCATTTCCCAGTGAAATACACAACCTCTCCTTACCTATGAAATTGTGATTGAAGACACCTGTGAGCCAGATCTGTGTGAGATTGCAAAGGAGCAAAGCTTTGCCATTTGGGCACACTTCTCTATGTTTATTTGCTCAGGCCTTTGGTGAGCACAGAACTCATTCAGGTAGAAAACTTTTGACTAGACAGGATCTTCTGGGTACATTGTCCCCCAAACATGTGAACAGGTGGCCCCTTTGTTACTTAATGCCAACTAAGAAAGAGCAGCACAAATGGCACAAAGAAAACATGGCAAAAGAGGAAGAGGAGATGCGCAGTAAGGAAAGGACGTGGCAAGACACTGGCACATCGAGTGAGCTGCACTCCCATAACCTCTAGGCTAGCAGGTCTGGGTCTCACATTCTCCTTTTGGTTTATTTAAATTTAATTTCTTTATTTTTTTAAAATCATCACAATAAAATACATACAATTAAAAATATATCATCAAAATTTGAAGATACAATCAAAACATTTATTCAAAAGTACATCTAAATATCAGAATATAAATCCATCTGTAACCATGAAGCCCAACACATAAATCCTATTCTTGTGACACACTTCAGACTGGCAGCAGCTTCTTCCTGAGCTTGGAGGAAAGAGAGCTCTTCTGGACGGGAGGCAAGGAGAACATTGGAAGTGTCCAGAGAAAACTTCTTGATAAGACTGAAGCCAGTCAGATCTGCAAAGGGGAGACACAAAATGTATCAGAGCCTGCAATGCAAACCTAAAGCATCTGAAGCTCCGTATTTCATGGGACAGATTCCTTGGAAACTTCTAAACACCTGCACAGGGAAACACGCTCCTGCTGGCAGACACTTGAGGCAGGCCAGGGGAAAACCCTGAGCCACTTCCTCAGAGCTGCCACAGGCACAGCCTGGCCTCTGGGCTGCCCTGGGACAGCAGGGAGCCCAGAGCCCTGTGCTCTCCAGGAATGCCTCAGCTGCGCAGGCACCCTCCTGCTCCTCTCCCTGCCCCACAGCTCAGCAGCCCTGCAGCTCCAGGGGCACTGCCAGCAGCACAGCTCCTTGCAGGGGGCACATGCAGGCCACAGCTGTTCCCTGCCAATGTGCACAGCCTCTCTGGGCTGACACAAGACCCTTCCTCCCACCAGAGAGCAGCCCAGCTCCCACCTCACCTCTGTGTGAGGCTGAGCCATGTTCACCCAACACCCTTCCTTAGGCATCCACAGCTCCTCTGGGCAACTTGTTCCCAGTGCCTCACCTGCCTCACTGTAGAGAATTTCTTCCAAGAAAATCGCTAAGAGGATAAAAATATTTCTTTAAATACATCAGCACCAAATGGGGGGCTAAGGAGAATCTCTGTCTTTTCCTGGATGTGTGGGGAAACACAGAACAAAGGTTGAGGAAAAGACTGAAGAACTGAATGCACTCCTCCCTGGTAAAATCTGTCAGGATGGCTGGGCCCAGGGAGTGGTGGAATTCAGTGGAATTAAATCCAGCTGGTGCCTGGTCACCAGTGGTGTTCCCCAGGGCTCAGCACTGGGGCCAGTTGTGATTCACATCTTTGTCAATGATGTGGAGGGGAGGATCAAGGGCACCTCAGGCAGTTTACAGACAATGCCAAGCTGGGTGGGAGTGTTGATCTGCTGGAGGGCAGGAAGTCTCTGCAGACAGATCTGGACAGGCTGGATCATGGGCTGAGGCCACTTGCATGAGGTTGAACAAGGTGAAGTGCCCCGTCCTGCCCTTGGGCCACAGCAGCCCCATGGAAGGCCACAGGCTGGGGGCAGAGTGGCTGGAAAGCCACCCAGCAGAAGAGGACCTGGGGGTGCTGGTTGGCAGTGGCTGAAGGTGAGCCAGGTGTGCCCAGGTGGCCAAGAAGGCCAATGGCATCCTGTCCTGGGTCATGCTTTAGTGGTGGCCTTGGCAGTGTCAGGGGTCTCAGGTTATTGGACGGACTCGATGATCTTAAAGGTCTTTTCCAATGGAAACAGTTCTGCAATTCTAAACCTCCGTTTGTGCTTTTGAAGGATGCAGTCCCAAATAGACCTGCATTTGTGTTTTTAAGGAATTTAGCATTGACCTCTGCTTGAAAGTAATAGGAATCAGGCTTTAAATGCTCTCAAAACACTTTTATTCCTTTATCTTAAGCTGTGAGTTTGAATTGAGGTGGTTTTTTTGGACCTTGGACCATGGGATAAATGCAGGCAATTTAGCAGCAAGGGCACTTGTTTAATCTGCTTTTCTGCTTCCTTTCCCCATGGGTGGCAGATTTGGGAGTCTTTTCTTGTGCTTTGACTTCTGGCTCAGACTTGTTCATGGATGTGTTGTAAAATCTTATCTACCCCTTTGTAGTGAAAAATGCTTGCAGACTGGTGGGAATTGCTAGAGACAAGGCTTACAAAGCAGTTCCCAGTATGTTTAGCCCAGTGTCCCTGCTTAAATCCAGGTATGCTTGTATTAAAAAGGAACTAACTATTCCAACTCTGCTGCCCCCTCCCATTTTAAAAAGATTTTTGTAGCACTTGGGGCAAGTCGTGTGTGCCATTCCAACTCTTTGTTATCAAATATGTGAAGTGATGTTGCTGCTGAAGCAGCAGGCTTGAGTTCAGTGGGAACAAGCCCAAAGCACTGGGTCCCACAGCAGTGGGCACGGTGGGAGACTTGCCTCTGCTGCCATGGCCATCCAGCCATGGGGAGAGCAGCTGCTGGGGCTTCCCCCATTCTGCCAACAGCAGTCTGCCTCCAACATGTGGACTGTATGGCCATGATTTTGCCAGAATGTGGAAAACACATCGTTTGAATGTATTTTGATATTGTTTGACATCACCTGAGTGGAGCAGTTTGGTGGGCAGGATGCCCTGTGGGCAGGATGCCGTGTGTGCGAGGGCCATGGCAGGGATGGGTGGCTGGCACTGGCACTGGCAGTGTTATTTTCCCAGGCAGGCTCCTGATCCAGCTGTGGGGGAAGGCAGCAGCAGCTGTATCAGTGCAGTGAGCAGCAGCACATGGAGGAGACTCTCATCTGCACAGAGCCCGTCACCCCCATTGCTCCCCCCATGGCAGCGAGGGATGATTCTGCCACAGGGGAAGGGCTGCAGCAGCCTGGAGACTCCTTCAGCCAGGACTTGTTGCAATCTCCTTCCTGCAGCTGTGCCTGGAGCATGTTGGCCTGCAGTGGTGCTGCAGGGTCCCAGGGATGCTGCTCAGCTCAGGGGGCAGAGTGTGTACAAAAGCTGATTATATCGGCCCACTGAACACTGGGGGCACCTAATGCAGAGTGCAAAGGTTCTTAGAATAGATAGGAAAGATGAGACTTGAAGAAATAATTCTGCAGATGCAGAAAAAGGGAACAGACCCACGGGTCCCTTTGCTCAGGCTTAGTTCTGCCAACACAAGGATGGTTAGTTTTATCTGCTCTGTTGGAGAGTATTTCAGAATGACTTGCCCTGTGCTATTCCCATTAAGAAAATATGGAATTGTCAGGAGCTGCCAGGATCAGAAATGTTTGGAGGCAGATCATGTTTATTTGGGTTTGGGTGTCTCTGCAATAAAGAAAGCAAGGAAATAAACCCCTGGAACAATGAAGATGAGCAAAAGAGGAATGTTTGGATGGTCAATTTGTTCCCTAAGCTCACGGCCAACTGAATTCTGGGGTCAT
Organism: Molothrus ater; assembly: GCF_012460135.2. Lineage (NCBI taxonomy): Eukaryota > Metazoa > Chordata > Aves > Passeriformes > Icteridae > Molothrus > Molothrus ater. The sequence continues at coordinate 12,702,059 of NC_050480.2, forward strand.
CTACAGGGGAGTGCAAAGCTTCTTTTACTTCCACCACCCTGTGCCATTGTTTGTGTCCCAGCACTTTGTTTGATGTGAAGAGAATTAAACAAAATCCCACACCAACAAGCTGCAACCCAGAACTGAGTGGGAATTACAGAATGAAAGGCCTTGAAAAGTAGCTTTGGAAAGGATCTCCATCCTAGACAGTGTGAAAGCCTCAGGCCTGGCCTGGCTGGGCTTAGGGCTGTCTGGGCTTGGGAAGGGAATGGAAGGGGATGGAGTTGGGGTGGGGTTTTGCAGCCATAGTAATGAGAGTAGCATGGGGAGCGTGTCACGAAGGGGCAGCCCCAGGCTGGGCTGGTGCAGGTTGTGCTTGACACGGCCCCAGTGGCAGCAGACGCGTCTGGCTCTGCCTCTCTGTGCCGAGCGCTGGAGATTGGAGTCACCCTTAGGCCTTGTTCTAAGGCTGGGTACCAAGCTCCCGTCACTGCCACCTCCCAGAGCCATCCCAGATTCAAACCCTGACACTTCTGCCAGGCAGAAGCACGGGTTTGAAGATGGATTCTACTAGAAAAGGAAAGACCATGGAAGGAAAAGGTGAGGATAGGAAGGGAGTGAAAAAGGTTGGAGTAAATGGAAAGAAATTCCCCCCGGATTTCAGGGAAGACTGGTCCATGGTGGTCAGTGCTGGCTCTGTGTCAGAGTAGGTGCCTGACAGCTACAGATGATCCTGCATGGATCCACCCATGGCATCCCAACATTGTCTCATTAGTTTACGCTGTGTTGTCCCTTTTGACAGTGGCCAAATGACTCCTCCTGTCAGCCAGGACAGGGACTGTGGCCACAGCTGACCCCAAAGTGGAAATGGTCATGAGATGCAAATCCTGTTGCTTTCTCTGCCATCAATGTCGGGTCTCACTACAGATAAATTCCCTGTTCTTCCTCTGCTTGCTGATTGGGTCCAACACTGAGGATGGTATTAAGGTGCTATAGAAACACCCATAAGGCCTGCCTGGTGGCTGAGAGGTCTTTGTGGTTTGCAGAGCTAGCAGTGACAGCTGTGTGGGTTTTTCCTGCTGATTCAGAAAGGCCAGCCTCAAGAAGGAATCTTTTATCCCCTCTAACCATTGGAGCCTTCCATCTTTCCCTTCAGACTTCCTAACTCAATACTGCTCAGAGGAATAAAACACAGACTAGTTCCAGGAAAAAGAAAACCAAAGAAATTGTCTCAAAAATTCAAAAAACCCTTGAGTGCCACTCCCATTAGATGTGTTGATGAAAAGCTGGGAGTTCACTGAACTCACTTCTTGCCTTGTGAGCATGGCTCAGCCTCACACAGAGGTGAGGTGTGAGCTGGGCTGCTCCCTGTTGGGAGGAAGGGTCTTGTGTCAGCCCAGAGAGGCTGTGCACATTGGCAGGGAAGAGCTGTGGCCTGCATGTGCCCCCTGCAAGGAGCTGTGCTGCTGGCAGTGCCCCTGGAGCTGTAGGGCTGCTGAGCTGTGGGGCAGGGAGAGGAGCAGGAGGGTGCCTGTGCAGCTGAGGCATTCCTGGAGAGCACAGGGCTCTGGGCTCCCTGCTGTCCCAGGGCAGCCCAGAGGCCAGGCTATTCCTGTGGTAGCTCTGAGGAAGTGGCTCAGGGTTTCCCCTGGCCTGCCTCAAGTGTCTGCCAGCAGGAGCGTGTTTCCCTGTTGCTGTTTAGAAGTTTCCAAGGAATCTGTCCCATGAAATATGGAGCTTCAGATGCTTTAGGTTTGCATTGCAGGCTCTGATATATTTTGTGTGTCCCCTTTGCAGACCTGACTGGCTACCCTCTTGCTAGGAGATTTTCTCTGGCCACTCCCTCCATACTCCTTCCCTCTAAGCCGTTGCTGCCCATCCAGAAGAGCTTTCCTGCTACCAAGGCAAGCAAGATGTGCCATGGAGAGCAGGAGATTTGGAAACCTGGCACCGGCTTTGAGGAGGAGATGAGAAAGAAAGAGGAGCTGAGTTCAGAGGGAAAAGAAAGTAAGGTAAGGAGACCAAGCTATGTCCTGTGTGGTAAATCTACAGTTTATGTGTTGTTGGCACAGGTCTGAGTCCTTTCCTCGCAGGAACTGACCCTTTCAGTGAACTTTGAACAGGCCCTGATTTGGCTCTTTAGCTGGGCCAGCAATGATGGGATACTAAGGATGGGTGTGCATCTACACCTAGTGCCTCCAGCCCCATTCCTGGCCATGGCATGGGGGCCCTGGAGCAGCTGGGGCAGGCAGAGAGCTTGCAGAGAGCAGCAGGGCAGGGAGCTCTGCTGAACTTCCCAAATGCCAGTGAGCCTGAGCTGATGGATGTGTGGGAGCTGGAGAGCAGCGAGCATGCCGAGAGCTGAGCAGCATCTGGGCTCAGAGGCTGCTGGGGAACTGTAGGAGGGAAGGGCAGCAGCAGGAGAAATGAGGGCCTTGAGAAAAGCAGGTTTTGACATCCTGCAGAATGGCTTTGTGGGGCCATGGCTGGAGATCAGCAGTGGCTGTGAGACACCTTAGGGGCAGGGAGAGAACAGTGATCTAAAGCCACTGCCATGCCATCCCAAAGGCCAGTGGGGGCAGTGGCACCCCAGACCATCTTGATGTCAAACATGAGGATGGCAGCTGGGAATGCAGACACACTTGCAGAGGAGAGACCATGAGGGGAGAGGTGTCAAATATGGGACATGATCTGTCCCTCTCCAGTTCCCTTTGCATTCCTCTTTGCTGGGCCCAGCAGCATCATCTGTTTGACCTGTTTATTCCTGTCAGGTCCCAGTTGAGGGCATATCTAAATGTCCTGAGGTAGGAATGTTGGCAAAGCTAGATACTTTATCTACTTTTTCCAGGCTTCCTTGCCATATCCCAGTGGTGGGGAAATGAAGAAGGCATCATTTGGACTGCCTTTGATCCCCCCAATTCGCAAGGCGGGAAGTCTCCCTGTTGGAAGTGCTGTGGGATCTGTCCAAAGCTCTCCCCAGCTGGATTTGCAGGAGTCCCGGGAGATGAGGTAAGCCAAGGTGTCTGCTGCTCCAGTGTGCTGTTCACCTCACTCTTCCCATCTCCTGTGCTGGTTTGCAAAGTCTCCTATATATTTAGGCAAACCTCTTTGTATTCAACGTTTTGCCCATCCAATGTCAAACCCCACAGCAATGCCCCAAGAGCAGAGGTGGTGGTGGGAAAGAGGAGACAGCGCTTAAAGCACCTCCAGAATGGTCCTCTACTGGACTTGGCTCTTGATTCCCTCTGTAATTGTTGTGGGGTCATTTGGGAAATGTTTTGAAGGGCCTGGATCCTGCAGAAGTTTGAATGCTGAGATCCGTGACTGTTAAATTCTGCAGCCAGGAGAATACGCATGGGCAAATATTGGCTCCTGGAGAGGTGTCTGCAAATTCAGGTGCTGCTTCTGCAAACATCAGGTGTAATTTCTCTGTGCCTGGGCCTCCATTGTGAAATGAGATCCCTGATAAGTTTTGGGATATAAATGTATAATCTGACTGATGTTTAGAGCTGGGCTTAAGGTCAAAGAGGGCAAGGTGCTAGAGAAGAGTTCTAGGACTGTACCTGATGGAAAGATATTGGCTTGGGTAGGTGTGAGACAATGGGGCTGTGAAGCTTATCCAAGTGATAACCATAAAGAGGGAGCCACAGAAGTATCATTCCAATTGAAAATCTTTGGTAGGGCTTTGAAAGTGCAAAGTGAATATCCTTCCCTAGCAGCTGAATTGGAAAAAGCCATTTTGTTCTGGAAAGAGCCAGGAGGTGTAATATCATTCTCAGGAGACAACAGTGCTCTGACCACATGTAGCATGGGGCTGCCAACAGTGCAGGGCAGGAGCAGGCAAAGTCAAACTTTGTGAGCAGTTCAAAAGTAGCTGCCCTCCATCCAGGCTGGTGTCTCAGCCCAGCAGCTCTTGCTGCTTCAGAGAGGCTGCAGGAGATACTTGGCTCCGAAAGGAGAGGCAGCAGAATTGGGGAGTTCTGGTGCAAGCTGAAGAATGACTGCTGTGTTTCAGCCAGAGCTTGGCCAGCTCTGTGTGACTGCATCCACTGAAAGCTTAAGGACAATTAATCATCTTTGCATCCTTTTGGGTTTATGTGTTGCATTTCTTCCTTCATAGAAGTGTCCATGCTAAGTAGCTTTGTCTGCTTTCATGGTACACCCATTCCCTCCCTTCTCTTTCTACCTCCTCATATGTTCTTTTGTCCTCCATTTTCTCCAGGGCAAGATCCAACAGCACAAGACAAGAGAGGATGTTGGAACATGCAGGTAGGTACAGGGCATGTCTGTCCTAAAATGACCATTCTAGTCTTGACTCGGAGGTGACATTCTGAAAGCTTGGTTAAAACCCATTCTTTTAAAAATTTATTTACATTCATTTCAATTCCTTGATGGGCACAGTGGATTCTTCCAGAGCCCAGTCCCTGGGAATGTTCTCTGGTGTTGCAGTGAAAATTCCTCCAGTGTGAAGTGTTGAGTGGCAGGAGCTGGAATGGTACCTTGGGATCCTGCATGTTCTGTGCAGGAAAGGGAAACATTCCTTTCCATCCTGCACATGCCTTTTATCTCCCTGCAGACTTTCTAGTGTCAAAATGAGAAATGAAAGTGAAGGTATTTAGACAGAAATGAGAAATGTTCCCTCTCCTTCCTCCTGCTTTTCAAGGAGAAAACCTTTCCTTGGGGCTGTTTCTGAGCTGAACCTTTTGAGATGTGAAGGAGATTCATGGACATTGCCTGGTTTTGCACTGGGAGGAATTGGGAAACCTCCTATGACAGAAAGTCCTTTGGACTTTTCCAATGAAGAAGACGGAGATTTCCAAATGGGTGCAGCCTAGGCAGGGTGTGAGTTTGTCATCCTCTGACAGCACAGTCCCAAAGCCACCTATGGCAGGGTCACAGTGACAAATCTCTTCCCAGGCTGTCTCTGCCTGTGTCAGTGTTGCAGGCTGAGGTTGGGGCAGGAGATGCCTTGTGCCTTGTGCCTGTCCCTGCCGTGCCTGATCCCTGACAAGTGGAATTGTTCCAGACAAAATGCTGGGTCAGGTGCATCTGGTTCAGGGAATGCTTTCAAGTTGGAAGCCTCATGGACACTGTTGTTGTTCCTTTGGCATCTCTGGGCATGTAATGATAGGAGAGATGAGACTTGGAGAAATAATTCTGCTGATGCAGAGAAAGGGATGAGAACCCCTGGTTCCTTGGCTTATGGTTAGTTCTGCCAAATCCTGGGTATTGCCCCTTTGGAATGACTCCTTTAATTGCCGAACTGCAGCTGGAATGCTGAATGCTGCTCGCGAATAGTATTTCTCAGTAAGGAATGATTTTTTTTTCTGGTTTAATTTTGGATTAGAATTGACTTATCCCAATAAAGCTTGCCTCTTGTGGTTTAAAAGATGATGTGGCTATTTTAGGGGGATAACTAAATACAGATTTACAAACGGTCTTCTTTTCATGATCTGACCTATGTCCCTTCAATTAAAAAAAATTGTGTTGCTATGTAGTGCCATAATCAGAAATATTTTGAGGCAAGTCATGTTTTTGTTGGGTTTGGGACTCTTCAGGAAGGGTAGCAGGGAAAAAACGCATGGGGCAATGAAGCTGAGCATAAGCAGAATATTTGAAAGGCAATGTGCCTACAGATTTGGGTGCTTGAATGCTGGGGATATGTAAGGGGAGTGCAAAGTTTGTTTTATTCCTAACATGGCTGTCATTGTTCACGTACTAGCACTTCCTGTGCTGTGAAGAGAAATGGAATGAGTTGGGAATCAACCAAACCCAACCCAGAACTGAGTGGGAGTTACAGAAAAAAAGGCCATGAACAGCAGCTTGGGAAAGCAATTACTTCCTACGTGTAGGAAGTAGGAATTTCATTGTCCAATTCGGGAGACCACTGTGGGTTGCCAACAGTTTAGAAGGAAAGGAATTTCAAAGTGGTAGATGAGAAATGAGCAACACATAAGCAAAGTTGTAGAAGCTTTCTCTCTTGGCTTGCCAGCCCCATACCGTTCAGAAGAATTCTATTGAGGCTGGTTTCATGAAAAACAAAACCAGAGTGATCTTCTGAATAGTAAAAAAACTTCTTGTATGCCTCATCCATGAGATGGATTGATTGTATAGGTGGGAGTTCACCCAACTCACTTCTTGCCTTGTGAGCATGGCTCAGCCTCACACAGAGGTGAGGTGGGAGCTGGGCTGCTCTCTGGTGGGAGGAAGGGTCTTGTGTCAGCCCAGAGAGGCTGTGCATATTGGCAGGGAACAGCTGTGGCCTGCATGTGCCCCCTGCAAGGAGCTGTGCTGCTGGCAGTGCCCCTGGAGCTGTAGGGCTGCTGAGCTGTGGGGCAGGGAGAGGAGCAGGAGGGTGCCTGTGCAGCTGAGGCATTCCTGGAGAGCACAGGGCTCTGGGCTCCCTGCTGTCCCAGGGCAGCCCAGAGGCCAGGCTGTGCCTGTGGTAGCTCTGGGGAAATGGCTCAGGGTTTTCCCCTGGCCTGCCTCAAGTGTCTGCCAGCAGGAGCATGTTTCACTGTGCAGCTGTTCAGAAGTTTCCAAGGAATCTGTCCCATGAAATATGGAGCTTCAGGTGCTTTAGATTTGCATTGCAGGCTCTGATACATTTTGTGTCTCCACTTTGCAGGCCTGACTGGCTACCCTCTTGCCAAGAAGTTTTCTGTGGCAAGTCCCTACATGCTCCTGCCCTCAAAGCCATTGCCTCCCATCCCCAAGAGCTCTCCTTCTACCAAGGCAAGCAAGATGTGCCAAGGAGAGCAGAGGAGTGGGAAACCTGGCAGCGGTTCTGAGGAGGAAATGAGAAAGAAACAGGAGCCGAGTCTAGAGGGAAAAGGAAGTAAGGTAAGGAGACCAAGCTATGTCCTGTGTGGTAAATCTACAATTTGTGTGCTGTCAGCAGAGTTTTGAGACCTTTTCCCTGATAGGAACTGACCCTTTCAGTGATGTTGCACAGGCCCTGATTTGGCTCTTTAGCTGGGCCAGCAATGATGGGATACTAAGGGTGGGTGTGCATCTACACCTAGTGCCTCCAGCCCCATTCCTGGCCATGGCATGGGGGCCCTGGAGCAGCTTGGGCAGGCAGAGAGCTTGCAGAGAGCAGCAGGGCAGGGAGCTCTGCTGAACTTCCCAAATGCCAGTGAGCCTGAGCTGATGGATGTGTGGGAGCTGGAGAGCAGCGAGCATGCCGAGAGCTGAGCAGCATCTGGGCTCAAAGGCTGCTGGGGAGCTGTAGGAGGGAAGGGCAGCAGCAGAAGCAATGAGGGCCTTGAGAAAAGCAGGTTTTGACATCCTGCAGAATGGCTTTGTGGGGCCATGGCTGGAGATCAGCAGTGGCTGTGAGACACCTCAGGGGCAGGGAGAGAACAGTGATGATCTAAAGCCACTGCCATGCCATCCCAAAGGCCAGTGGGGGCAGTGGCACCCCAGACCATCTTGATGTCAAACATGGGGATGGCAGCTGGGAATGCAGCCACATTTCCAGGGAAATGAGAAGGCAGGGAGTTCTCAGAAATGTGGGACATGGTCTGTGTTTCACCAGTTCCCTTTGCATTCCCCATCCTATGCCAATCTGCTCCATCAGTCTAACTTGTATATTCCTGACATATCCCAGTTTAGGGTATGTCTAAATCTCTAGAGGCATGAATGTGGGCAAGGCTGGATGCTTGATCTGAGCACTGTGTTTTATTCCTTCCAGACCTCCTTGCCATATACCAGTGATGTAGAAATGAAGAAGGGAGCATTTGGAAGATCTTTGATCCCCGTAATGCGCAAGGCAGGCAGTCTCCCTGTGGGCAGAGCTGCAGGTTCTCTGCGCAGATCTCTCCAGGTGGATTTGCAGGATTCCCGTGAGATGAGGTGAGCCAAGGTGTCTGCTGCTCCAGTGTGCTGTTCACCTCACTCTTCCCATCTCCTGTGGTGATTTTCCACAGTCTCCCATATGTTTAGGCAAACCTCTGTGTATTCAGCATTTTTCCCATTTATGATGATCCAGCTCCATGTCAAACCCCACAGCAACGCCCCAAGAGCAGAGGTGGTGGGAAGGGGAGGCAGGGCTTGAAGGCACCTCCAAAAGGGTCCTCTGCTGGACTAGGCTATTATTAGAGCCTGAGCTCAGCCATCTCTGAGCAATTCCATCAACTGAAAGCTTAAAGACAATTAATCAGCTTTGAATCCTTTTGGGTTTATGTGTTGCATTCCCTCCTTCATAGAATTGACCATGCTTAGTGGGGTTGCCTCCTTTCATGGTACACCCATTCCCTCCCTTCTCTTTCTCCCTCCTCATATGTTCTTTTGTCCTCCATTTTCTCCAGGCTAGGGTCCAGCAGCAGGAACCAAGAGAAGTCCTCTGAACATGCAGGTAGGTGCAGGGAATGTCTGTCCTAAAATCACCTTTGGAATCTTGACTCAGACGTGACCATTGGAAAGCTTGGTTAAAACCCATTCTTTTACAAATTTTCTTTGTATTTATTTCAATTCCTTGATGGGCTAGGTGGACTCTCCAAGAGCCCAGTCCCTGGGAGTGTTCTGTGGTGGAGCTGTGAAAATTCCTCCAGTGTGAAATGTTGAGTGGCAGGAGCTGGAGTTGTACCTTGGGGTCCTGGAAATGCTGTGCAGGAAAAGGAAACATTCCTGTCCATCCTGCACATGCCTTTTATCTCCCTGCAGTCTTTCCGGTGTCAAAAATGAGACTAGAAAACGAAGGCATTAGGCAGGAAATGAGTAATGTTCCCTCTCCTTCCTCCTGCTTTTCAAGGAGAAAATATTTTCTTTTGGTAGTTTCTGAGCTGAACCCTATGAGATGTGAAGGCGATTCATGGACATTGCCTGGTTTTGCACTGGGAGGAATTGGGAAACCTCCTATGACAGAAAGTCCTTTGGACTTTTCCAATGAAGAAGACGGAGATTTCCAAATGGGTGCAGCCTAGGCAGGGTGTGAGTTTGTCATCCTCTGACAGCACAGTCCCAAAGCCACCTATGGCAGGGTCACAGTGACAAATCTCTTCCCAGGCTGTCTCTGCCTGTGTCAGTGTTGCAGGCTGAGGCTGGGGCAGGAGATGCCTTGTGCCTTGTGCCTGTCCCTGCCTTGCCTGTTCCCTGACAAGTGGAATTGTGCCAGACAAAATGCTGGGTCAGGTGCATCTGGTTCAGGGAATACTTTCAAGTTGGAAGCCTCATTGACACTGGTGTTTTTTTGGAATCTCTGGGCGTGTAATGATAGGAGAGATGAGACTTGAAGAAATAATCGTGTGTATGGCCCCTTTGGAATGACTCCTTTTATGCTGGTATGCAACTTGAATGCTGAATGCAGCTAGAAAGTAGCATTGCTCATTAAAGGAGCTGCCAGTTTTGCTGGATTAATTCTGTGCCAGGAATGACCTATGTCATTATTCCTTACCTGTCTCTCCTTTATTACTGACTGGGACATTTTACAGAGGGAAAGAAATCCAGTTTTAAGATGGGTGTTCCTCTCTAACAGCTTGGATGCCACATGATTTTATCCTTTGTGAAACCATGTAAAGAATTAATTCTCTGAGTGTTATCAGCTCAGTTGGAGAGTATTTCAGAATGACCTGCCCTCTGCTATTTCCATTAAGAAAATTTTGAATTGTCAGTATTAGCCAAGATCAGAAATGTTTTGAGGCAGGTCATGTTTTATGTTGGTTTTGGGTGTGTCTGCAGGAAAGAAAGCAGGCAAAAAACCCCATGGAACAATGAAGCAGAGCAAAAGAGGCAATTTGCAATTGGATGGCCAGTTTTTTTCCCTGCAGATTCAGACTCCTTGAATATTGGGGATATGAAATGTGGATTGCAAGTCTTCTTCCAACATGAGGTGCCATTGCTTATGTGCCAGCACTTCCTCTGTTGTGAAGAGAAATAAAAGCAACAAACAAAACCCAACCCAGAACTGAGGGGCAATTACAGAAACAAAGGCCATGAACAGCAGCTTGGGAAAGCAATTACTTCCTAGGTGTAATTGTCAAATTCTGGAGACCACTGTGGATTGCCAGCAGTTTAGAAGGAAAGGAATTTCAAAGTGGTAGAGGAGCAATGAGCAACACATAAACAAAGTTGTAGAAGCTTTCTCTCCTGGCTTGCCAGCTCCATACAGTTCAGAAGAATTCTATTGAGGCTGGTTTCATGAAAAACAAAACCAGAGTGATCTTCTGAATAGTAAAAAAACTTCTTGTATGCCTCATCCATGAGATGGATTGATTGTATAGGTGGGAGTTCACCCAACTCACTTCTTGCCTTGTGAGCATGGCTCAGCCTCACACAGAGGTGAGGTGGGAGCTGGGCTGCTCTCTGGTGGGAGGAAGGGTCTTGTGTCAGCCCAGAGAGGCTGTGCACATTGGCAGGGAACAGCTGTGGCCTGCATGTGCCCCCTGCAAGGAGCTGTGCTCCTGGCAGTGCCCCTGGAGCTGTAGGGCTGCTGAGCTGTGGGGCAGGGAGAGGAGCAGGAGGGTGCCTGTGCAGCTGAGGCATTCCTGGAGAGCACAGGGCTCTGGGCTCCCTGCTGTCCCAGGGCAGCCCAGAGGCCAGGCTGTGCCTGTGGTAGCTCTGGGGAAGTGGCTCAGGGTTTTCTCTCATCCCGATTCAAGTTGCTGCCATTGAGAGCATGCTTCCCAGTGGAGCTCTTTGGAAGTTTCCAGGAAATGTGTCCCATGAAATACAGAGCTTCAGATGCTTTAGGTTTGCATTGCAGGCTCTGATCTATTTTTTGTGTCCACTTTGCAGGCCTGACTGGCGACCCTCTTGCCAAGAGATTTTCTCTGGCAAAACCACCTCTACCCATTCCCTGCAAGCCATTGCCTGCAATCCGGAAGAGCTCTCCTTTTGTCATGCCAAGCCAGATATTGTGCAGAGAGCAGGAGAATGGCAAAAATGTTACCAGCAATGATGAGGACAGTAGAAAAACCCCGAATCTAAGTTCAGAGGGAAAAGGACCTAAGGTAAGAACACCAAGCTAAGTCCTGCATGGTAGATTTTCACTTTATGTGCTGTAGGCAGAGCTTGGAGACCTTTTCCTGTGCTGTGAGTCCAGGGAAGCAGCTGAGCCAAGGAAGAGCTCAGCTGGACACTGCGCTTCAGGCAGTCTTTGCAATGGGTGTGCAGGGCAGACTTCATGTCCTCAGCATGTATCAATAACAGGAGAGGTCTCAGAATGGTTTCTGGGCTGTGTCGTGGTTCCTCGTCTGTCTTATGGCTGAGAAAACAACAACAAGCAGTCAGAGCAGCTCAAGTTGTGCAATCTGGAAAAGCAATCATTCTCCATTCAGTAACCTACATGTCTCTATGAAGCACCTCTATGTCTTGGTGGTGTTTTCTGTGTCAGCTGTGTCTGCTTTGGTTGGAAAAAGGTGTTTGCAGGAAGCTGCCAAGTCAGGTTGTCTCAGCTTGTGAGTTGTACAGCCATGCCCTTGGCACAGTTGTCTCTGATGCTATTTCCAGACTCCATCAGGTCCTGGGCAGCTGTGTGCTCTGGCATGGCTTTGTCCAGAGGGAAGGGCTGGGAGGTGGCCATGGGGAGAGCAGCCAGGAGCCCAGGCACACAATTGCCTTTGCAGCAGGGCCAGGACCTGCAGTTGTTTTGGGTTTGCCGTGGGGTGCAGGAGGAGGCAGATGAGCAACAGCTTTGGTAGAGAGAATGTGCAATCCAAGGCGTGGGTACTTGATTTCAGCCTTGCAGAGAAAGGGCCCAAGGTATCCCTGACAGGAACTGACCCTTTCAGTGAACTTTGAACAGGTCCTGATTTGGCTCTTTAGCTGGGCCAGCAATGATGGGATACTAAGGGTGGGTGTGCATCTATGCCCAGTGCCTCCAGCCCCATTCCTGGCCATGGCATGGGGGCCCTGGAGCAGCTTGGGCAGGCAGAGAGCTTGCAGAGAGCAGCAGGGCAGGGAGCTCTGCTGAGCTTCCCAAATGCCAGTGAGCCTGAGCTGATGGATGTGTGGGAGCTGGAGAGCAGCGAGCATGCCGAGAGCTGAGCAGCATCTGGGCTCAGAGGCTGCTGGGGAACTGTAGGAGGGAAGGGCAGCAGCAGAAGAAATGAGGGCCTTGAGAAAAGCAGGTTTTGACATCCTGCAGAATGGCTTTGTGGGGCCATGGCTGGAGTTCAGCAGTGGCTGTGAGACACCTCAGGGGCAGGGAGAGAACAGTGATCTAAAGCCACTGCCATGCCATTCCAAAGGCCAGTGGGGGCAGTGGCACCCCAGACCATCTTGATGTCAAACATGGGGATGGCAGCTAGGAATGCAGGCACACTTAGCCACACTTGCAGAGGAGTGAGCCTGAGGGGAGAGGTGTCAAATGTGGGACATGGTCTGTGTCTCACCAGTTCCCTTTGCATTCCCCATCCTATGCCAATTTGCTCCATCAGTCTTACTCATTTATATCTGCCAGGTCTCAGTTGAGGGCATATCTAAATAATCTTGAGGCAGGATTAGGGGCAAGGCTGGATGCTTGATCTGAGCACTGTGTTTTATTCCTTCCAGACCTCCTTGCCATATACCAGCGATGTAGAAATGAAGAAGGAAGCATTTGGAAGATCTTTGATTCCTGTAATGCGCAAGGCAGGCAGTCTCCGTATTGGCAGTGCTTCAGGGTCTCTGTACAGATCTCCCCAGCTGGATTTGCAGGAGTCCCGGGAGATGAGGTGAGCCAAGGTGTCTGCTGCTCCAGTGTGCTGTTCACCTCACTCTTCCTGTCTCCTGTGGTGATTTTTCACAGTCAGCTGTCCCATGTATTCAGGCAAACCTGGGTGTATTCACCATTTTGCCCATCTGTGGTGATGCAGCACAATGTCAATCCCAACAGCAATGCCCCAAGAGCAGAGGTGGTGGTGGGGAAGGGGAGGCAGGGCTTGAAAGCATCTCAGGAAGGGTCCTCTGCTGGACCTGGCTCTTATTTCAGCCAGACCATTGCCAGCTCTGTGTGACTGCATCCACTGAAAGCTTAAGGACAGTTAATCACCTTTGGATCCTTTTGGGTTTATGTGTTGCATTCCCTTCTTCATAGAATTGACCATGCTTAGTGGGGTTGACTCCTTTCATGGTACACCCATTCCCTCCCTTCTCTTTCTACCTCCTCATATGTTCTTTTGTCCTCCATTTTCTCCAGGGCAAGATCCAACAGCACAAGACAAGAGAGGATGTTGGAACATGCAGGTAGGTACAGGGCATGTCTGTCCTAAAATGACCATTCTAGTCTTGACTCGGAGGTGACATTCTGAAAGCTTGGTTAAAACCCATTCTTTTAAAAATTTATTTACATTCATTTCAATTCCTTGATGGGCACAGTGGATTCTTCCAGAGCCCAGTCCCTGGGAATGTTCTCTGGTGTTGCAGTGAAAATTCCTCCAGTGTGAAGTGTTGAGTGGCAGGAGCTGGAATGGTACCTTGGGATCCTGCATGTTCTGTGCAGGAAAGGGAAACATTCCTTTCCATCCTGCACATGCCTTTTATCTCCCTGCAGACTTTCTAGTGTCAAAATGAGAAATGAAAGTGAAGGTATTTAGACAGAAATGAGAAATGTTCCCTCTCCTTCCTCCTGCTTTTCAAGGAGAAAACCTTTCCTTGGGGCTGTTTCTGAGCTGAACCCTATGAGATGTGAAGGAGATTCATGGACATTGCCTGGTTTTGCACTGGGAGGAATTGGGAAACCTCCTATGACAGAAAGTCCTTTGGACTTTTCCAATGAAGAAGACGGAGATTTCCAAATGGGTGCAGCCTAGGCAGGGTGTGAGTTTGTCATCCTCTGACAGCACAGTCCCAAAGCCACCTATGGCAGGGTCACAGTGACAAATCTCTTCCCAGGCTGTCTCTGCCTGTGTCAGTGTTGCAGGCTGAGGCTGGGCAGGAGATGCCTTGTGCCTGTCCCTACCTTGCCTGATCCCTGACAAGTGGAATTGTGCCAGACAAAATGCTGGGTCAGGTGCATCTGGTTCAGGGAATGCTTTCAAGTTGGAAGCCTCATGGACACTGTTGTTGTTCCTTTGGCATCTCTGGGCATGTAATGATAGGAGAGATGAGACTTGGAGAAATAATTCTGCTGATGCAGAGAAAGGGATGAGAACCCCTGGTTCCTTGGCTTATGGTTAGTTCTGCCAAATCCTGGGTATTGCCCCTTTGGAATGACTCCTTTAATTGCCGAACTGCAGCTGGAATGCTGAATGCAGCTCGCGAATGTATTTCTCAGTAAGGAATGATTTTTTTTTCTGGTTTAATTTTGGATTAGAATTGACTTATCCCAATAAAGCTTGCCTCTTGTGGTTTAAAAGATGATGTGGCTATTTTAGGGGGATAACTAAATACAGATTTACAAACAGTCTTCTTTTCATGATCTGACCTATGTCCCTTCAATTAAAAAAAATTGTGTTGCTATGTAGTGCCATAATCAGAAATATTTTGAGGCAAGTCATGTTTTTGTTGGGTTTGGGACTCTTCAGGAAGGGTAGCAGGGAAAAAACGCATGGGGCAATGAAGCTGAGCATAAGCAGAATATTTGAAAGGCAATGTGCCTACAGATTTGGGTGCTTGAATGCTGGGGATATGTAAGGGGAGTGCAAAGTTTGTTTTATTCCTAACATGGCTGTCATTGTTCACGTACTAGCACTTCCTGTGCTGTGAAGAGAAATGGAATGAGTTGGGAATCAACCAAACCCATCCCAGAACTGAGTGGGAGTTACAGAAAAAAAGGCCATGAACAGCAGCTTGGGAAAGCAATTACTTCCTACGTGTAGGAAGTAGGAATTTCATTGTCCAATTCGGGAGACCACTGTGGGTTGCCAACAGTTTAGAAGGAAAGGAATTTCAAAGTGGTAGATGAGAAATGAGCAACACATAAGCAAAGTTGTAGAAGCTTTCTCTCTTGGCTTGCCAGCCCCATACCGTTCAGAAGAATTCTATTGAGGCTGGTTTCATGAAAAACAAAACCAGAGTGATCTTCTGAATAGTAAAAAAACTTCTTGTATGCCTCATCCATGAGATGGATTGATTGTATAGGTGGGAGTTCACCCAACTCACTTCTTGCCTTGTGAGCATGGCTCAGCCTCACACAGAGGTGAGGTGGGAGCTGGGCTGCTCTCTGGTGGGAGGAAGGGTCTTGTGTCAGCCCAGAGAGGCTGTGCACATTGGCAGGGAAGAGCTGTGGCCTGCATGTGCCCCCTGCAAGGAGCTGTGCTGCTGGCAGTGCCCCTGGAGCTGTAGGGCTGCTGAGCTGTGGGGCAGGGAGAGGAGCAGGAGGGTGCCTGTGCAGCTGAGGCATTCCTGGAGAGCACAGGGCTCTGGGCTCCCTGCTGTCCCAGGGCAGCCCAGAGGCCAGGCTGTTCCTGTGCTAGCTCTGGGGAAATGGCTCAGGGTTTTCCCCTGGCCTGCCTCAAGTGTCTGCCAGCAGGAGCGTGTTTCCCTGTGCAGCTGTTCAGAAGTTTCCAAGGAATCTGTCCCATGAAATATGGAGCTTCAGGTGCTTTAGATTTGCATTGCAGGCTCTGATACATTTTGTGTCTCCACTTTGCAGGCCTGACTGGCTACCCTCTTGCCAAGAAGTTTTCTGTGGCAAGTCCCTACATGCTCCTGCCCTCAAAGCCATTGCCTCCCATCCCCAAGAGCTCTCCTTCTACCAAGGCAAGCAAGATGTGCCAAGGAGAGCAGAGGAGTGGGAAACCTGGCAGCGGTTCTGAGGAGGAAATGAGAAAGAAACAGGAGCCGAGTCTAGAGGGAAAAGGAAGTAAGGTAAGGAGACCAAGCTATGTCCTGTGTGGTAGATTTTCACTTTATGTGCTGTAGGCAGAGCTTGGAGACCTTTTCCTGTGCTGTGAGTCCAGGGAAGCAGCTGAGCCAAGGAAGAGCTCAGCTGGACACTGCGCTTCAGGCAGTCTTTGCAATGGGTGTGCAGGGCAGACTTCATGTCCTCAGCATGTATCAATAACAGGAGAGGTCTCAGAATGGTTTCTGGGCTGTGTCGTGGTTCCTCGTCTGTCTTATGGCTGAGAAAACAACAACAAGCAGTCAGAGCAGCTCAAGTTGTGCAATCTGGAAAAGCAATCATTCTCCATTCAGTAACCTACATGTCTCTATGAAGCACCTCTATGTCTTGGTGGTGTTTTCTGTGTCAGCTGTGTCTGCTTTGGTTGGAAAAAGGTGTTTGCAGGAAGCTGCCAAGTCAGGTTGTCTCAGCTTGTGAGTTGTACAGCCATGCCCTTGGCACAGTTGTCTCTGATGCTATTTCCAGACTCCATCAGGTCCTGGGCAGCTGTGTGCTCTGGCATGGCTTTGTCCAGAGGGAAGGGCTGGGAGGTGGCCATGGGGAGAGCAGCCAGGAGCCCAGGCACACGATTGCCTTTGCAGCAGGGCCAGGACCTGCAGTTGTTTTGGGTTTGCCGTGGGGTGAGGGAGGAGGCAGATGAGCAACAGCTTTGGTAGAGAGAATGTGCAATCCAAGGCGTGGGTACTTGATTTCAGCCTTGCAGAGAAAGGGCCCAAGGTATCCCTGACAGGAACTGACCCTTTCAGTGAACTTTGAACAGGTCCTGATTTGGCTCTTTAGCTGGGCCAGCAATGATGGGATACTAAGGATGGGTGTGCATCTATGCCCAGTGCCTCCAGCCCCATTCCTGGCCATGGCATGGGGGCCCTGGAGCAGCTTGGGCAGGCAGAGAGCTTGCAGAGAGCAGCAGGGCAGGGAGCTCTGCTGAGCTTCCCAAATGCCAGTGAGCCTGAGCTGATGGATGTGTGGGAGCTGGAGAGCAGCGAGCATGCCGAGAGCTGAGCAGCATCTGGGCTCAGAGGCTGCTGGGGAACTGTAGGAGGGAAGGGCAGCAGCAGAAGAAATGAGGGCCTTGAGAAAAGCAGGTTTTGACATCCTGCAGAATGGCTTTGTGGGGCCATGGCTGGAGTTCAGCAGTGGCTGTGAGACACCTCAGGGGCAGGGAGAGAACAGTGATCTAAAGCCACTGCCATGCCATTCCAAAGGCCAGTGGGGGCAGTGGCACCCCAGACCATCTTGATGTCAAACATGGGGATGGCAGCTAGGAATGCAGGCACACTTAGCCACACTTGCAGAGGAGTGAGCCTGAGGGGAGAGGTGTCAAATGTGGGACATGGTCTGTGTCTCACCAGTTCCCTTTGCATTCCCCATCCTATGCCAATTTGCTCCATCAGTCTTACTCATTTATATCTGCCAGGTCTCAGTTGAGGGCATATCTAAATAATCTTGAGGCAGGATTAGGGGCAAGGCTGGATGCTTGATCTGAGCACTGTGTTTTATTCCTTCCAGACCTCCTTGCCATATACCAGCGATGTAGAAATGAAGAAGGAAGCATTTGGAAGATCTTTGATTCCTGTAATGCGCAAGGCAGGCAGTCTCCGTATTGGCAGTGCTTCAGGGTCTCTGTACAGATCTCCCCAGCTGGATTTGCAGGAGTCCCGGGAGATGAGGTGAGCCAAGGTGTCTGCTGCTCCAGTGTGCTGTTCACCTCACTCTTCCTGTCTCCTGTGGTGATTTTTCACAGTCAGCTGTCCCATGTATTCAGGCAAACCTGGGTGTATTCACCATTTTGCCCATCTGTGGTGATGCAGCACAATGTCAATCCCAACAGCAATGCCCCAAGAGCAGAGGTGGTGGTGGGGAAGGGGAGGCAGGGCTTGAAAGCATCTCAGGAAGGGTCCTCTGCTGGACCTGGCTCTTATTTCAGCCAGAGCTTGTCCAGCTCTGTGTGACTGCATTCACTGAAAGCTTAAGGACAATTAATCATCTTTGCATCCTTTTGAGTTTATGTGTTGCATTCCCTTCTTCATAGAATTGACCATGCTTAGTGGGGTTGACTCCTTTCATGGGACACCCATTCCCTCCCTTCTCTTTCTCCCTCCTCATATGTTCTTTTGTCCTCCATTTTCTCCAGGCCAGGATCCAGAAGCAGAAATCAAGAGAAGTCCTTGGAACATGCAGGTAGGTACAGGGCATGTCTGTCCTAAAATGACCATTCTAGTCTTGACTCGGAGGTGACATTCTGAAAGCTTGGTTAAAACCCATTCTTTTAAAAATTTATTTACATTCATTTCAATTCCTTGATGGGCTCAGTGGATTCTTCCAGAGCCCAGTTCCCTTGGGAGTGTTCTCTGGTGGTGCAGTGAAAATTCCTCCAGTGTGAAGTGTTGAGTGGCAGGAGCTGGAGTTGTACCTTGGGGTCCTGGAAATGCTGTGCAGGAAAAGGAAACATTCCTGTCCATCCTGCACATGCGTGTTATCTCCGTGCAGCCTTTCTGGTGTCAAAATGAGACTAGACAAGGAAGGCATTAGGCAGGAAATGAGTAATGTTCCCTCTCCTTCCTCCTGCTTTTCAAGGAGAAAACCTTTCCTTGGGGCTGTTTCTGAGCTGAACCTTTTGAGATGTGAAGGAGATTCATGGACATTGCCTGGTTTTGCACTGGGAGGAATTGGGAAACCTCCTATGACAGAAAGTCCTTTGGACTTTTCCAATGAAGAAGACGGAGACTTCTAAATGGGTGCAGCCTAGGCAGGGTGTGAGTTTGTCATCCTCTGACAGCACAGTCCCAAAGCCACCTATGGCAGGGTCACAGTGATAAATCTCTTCCCTGGCTGTCTCTGCCTGTGTCAGTGTTGCAGGCTGAGGCTGGGGCAGGAGATGCCTTGTGCCTTGTGCCTGTCCCTGCCTTGCCTGTTCCCTGACAAGTGGAATTGTGCCAGACAAAATGCTGGGTCAGATGCATCTGGTTCAGGGAATGCTTTCAAGTTGGAAGCCTCATGGACACTGTTGCTGTTCCTTTGGCATCTCTGGGCATGTAATGATAG
This sequence comes from Molothrus ater, assembly GCF_012460135.2. Lineage (NCBI taxonomy): Eukaryota > Metazoa > Chordata > Aves > Passeriformes > Icteridae > Molothrus > Molothrus ater. The sequence goes on from NC_050480.2 coordinate 12,720,849, forward strand.
GAGAGATGAGACTTGGAGAAATAAGTCTGCTGAAGTAGAAAAAGGGATGAGATCCCCTGGTTCCTTGGCTTATGGATAGTTCTGCCAAATCCTGTGTATGGCCCCTTTGGAATGACTCCTTTTATGCTGGTATGCAACTTGAATGCTGAATGCAGCTAGAGAGTAGCATTGCTCATTAAAGGAGCTGCCAGTTTTGCTGGATTAATTCTGTGCCAGGAATGACCTATGTCATTATTCCTTACCTGTCTCTCCTTTATTACTGACTGGGACATTTTACAGAGGGAAAGAAATCCAGTTTTAAGATGGGTGTTCCTCTCTAACAGCTTGGATGCCACATGATTTTATCCTTTGTGAAACCATGTAAAGAATTAATTCTCTGAGTGTTATCAGCTCAGTTGGAGAGTATTTCAGAATGACCTGCCCTCTGCTATTTCCATTAAGAAAATTTTGAATTGTCAGTATTAGCCAAGATCAGAAATGTTTTGAGGCAGGTCATGTTTTATGTTGGTTTTGGGTGTGTCTGCAGGAAAGAAAGCAGGCAAAAAACCCCATGGAACAATGAAGCAGAGCAAAAGAGGCAATTTGCAATTGGATGGCCAGTTTTTTCCCTGCAGATTCAGACTCCTTGAATATTGGGGATATGAAATGTGGATTGCAAGTCTTCTTCCAACATGAGGTGCCATTGCTTATGTGCCAGCACTTCCTCTGTTGTGAAGAGAAATAAAAGCAACAAACAAAACCCAACCCAGAACTGAGTGGCAATTACAGAAACAAAGGCCATGAACAGCAGCTTGGGAAAGCAATTACTTCCTAGGTGTAATTGTCAAATTCTGGAGACCACTGTGGATTGCCAGCAGTTTAGAAGGAAAGGAATTTCAAAGTGGTAGAGGAGCAATGAGCAACACATAAACAAAGTTGTAGAAGCTTTCTCTCCTGGCTTGCCAGCCCCATACAGTTCAGAGGAATTGTAGTGAGGCTGGTTTCATGAAAAACAAAACCAGAGTGATCTTCTGAATAGTAAAAAAACTTCTTGTATGCCTCATCCATGAGATGGATTGATTGTATAGGTGGGAGTTCACCCAACTCACTTCTTGCCTTGTGAGCATGGCTCAGCCTCACACAGAGGTGAGGTGGGAGCTGGGCTGCTCTCTGGTGGGAGGAAGGGTCTTGTGTCAGCCCAGAGAGGCTGTGCACATTGGCAGGGAACAGCTGTGGCCTGCATGTGCCCCCTGCAAGGAGCTGTGCTGCTGGCAGTGCCCCTGGAGCTGTAGGGCTGCTGAGCTGTGGGGCAGGGAGAGGAGCAGGAGGGTGCCTGTGCAGCTGAGGCATTCCTGGAGAGCACAGGGCTCTGGGCTCCCTGCTGTCCCAGGGCAGCCCAGAGGCCAGGCTGTGCCTGTGGCAGCTCTGGGGAAGTGGCTCAGGGTTTTCCCCTGGCCTGCCTCAAGTGTCTGCCAGCAGGAGCGTGTTTCACTGTGCAGCTGTTTAGAAGCTTCCAGGACGTCTTCCCCATGAAATACAGGGCTTCAGATGCTTTATATTTACTTTGTGGACTTTGTTACATTCTTTGTCTCCACTTTGCAGGCCTGACTGAGTACAGTGTTTCCAAGAGTCTTCCCCAGACATGTCTCTCTTCAATCCTTCCCTCCAAGCCCTTTCCTTCCATCCAAGAGAGCTCTTCCTCCATCAAGCCAAGAAAGATGTATGATGGAGAGGAAGAGAAAGGGAAAAGTAGCACTGGCTACAAAGATATCAGAGGAAGCAGCCAGGAGAAGACTTCAGAGAGAATAGGACGTAAGGTAAGGAGACCAAGCTATGTCCTGTGTGGTAGATTTTCACTTTATGTGCTGTAGGCACAGCTTGGAGACCTTTTCCTGTGCTGTGAGCCCAGGGAAGCTGCTGAGCCAAGGAAGAGCTCAGCTGGACGCTGCGCTTCAGGCAGTCTTTGCAATGGGTGTGCAGGGCAGACTTCATGTCCTCAGCATGTATCAATAACAGGAGAGGTCTCAGAATGGTTTCTGGGCTGTGTCATGGTTCCTCGTCTGTCTTATGGCTGAGAAAACAACAACAAGCAGTCAGAGCAGCTCAAGTTGTGCAATCTGGAAAAGCAATCATTCTCCATTCAGTAACCTACATGTTTCTATGAAGCACCTCTATGTCTTGGTGGTGTTTTCTGTGTCAGCTGTGTCTGCTTTGGTTGGAAAAAGGTGTTTGCTGGAAGCTGCCAGGTCAGGTTGTCTCAGCTTGTGAGTTGTACAGCCATGCCCTTGGCACAGTTGTCTCTGATGCTATTTCCAGACTCCATCAGGTCCTGGGCAGCTGTGTGCTCTGGCATGGCTTTGTCCAGAGGGAAGGGCTGGGAGCTGGCCATGGGGAGAGCAGCCAGGAGCCCAGGCACACGATTGCCTTTGCAGCAGGGCCAGGACCTGCAGTTGTCTTGGGTTTGCCGTGGGGTGAGGGAGGAGGCAGATGAGCAACAGCTTTGGTAGAGAGAATGTGCAATCCAAGGCGTGGGTACTTGATTTCAGCCTTGCAGAGAAAGGGCCCAAGGTATCCCTGACAGGAACTGACCCTTTCAGTGAACTTTGAACAGGTCCTGATTTGGCTCTTTAGCTGGGCCAGCAATGATGGGATACTAAGGGTGGGTGTGCATCTATGCCCAGTGCCTCCAGCCCCATTCCTGGCCATGGCATGGGGGCCCTGGAGCAGCTTGGGCAGGCAGAGAGCTTGCAGAGAGCAGCAGGGCAGGGAGCTCTGCTGAGCTTCCCAAATGCCAGTGAGCCTGAGCTGATGGATGTGTGGGAGCTGGAGAGCAGCGAGCATGCCGAGAGCTGAGCAGCATCTGGGCTCAAAGGCTGCTGGGGAACTGTAGGAGGGAAGGGCAGCAGCAGAAGCAATGAGGGCCTTGAGAAAAGCAGGTTTTGACATCCTGCAGAATGGCTTTGTGGGGCCATGGCTGGAGTTCAGCAGTGGCTGTGAGACACCTCAGGGGCAGGGAGAGAACAGTGATCTAAAGCCACTGCCATGCCATTCCAAAGGCCAGTGGGGGCAGTGGCACCCCAGACCATCTTGATGTCAAACATGGGGATGGCAGCTAGGAATGCAGGCACACTTAGCCACACTTGCAGAGGAGTGAGCCTGAGGGGAGAGGTGTCAAATGTGGGACATGGTCTGTGTCTCACCAGTTCCCTTTGCATTCCCCATCCTATGCCAATTTGCTCCATCAGTTTGACTCATTTATATCTGCCAGGTCTCAGTTGAGGGCATATCTAAATAATCTTGAGGCAGGATTAGGGGCAAGGCTGGATGCTTGATCTGAGCACTGTGTTTTATTCCTTCCAGACCTCCTTGCCATATACCAGCGATGTAGAAATGAAGAAGGGAGCATTTGGAAGATCTTTGATTCCTGTAATGCGCAAGGCAGGCAGTCTCCGTATTGGCAGTGCTTCAGGGTCTCTGTACAGATCTCCCCAGCTGGATTTGCAGGAGTCCCGGGAGATGAGGTGAGCCAAGGTGTCTGCTGCTCCAGTGTGCTGTTCACCTCACTCTTCCTGTCTCCTGTGGTGATTTTTCACAGTCAGCTGACCCATGTATTCAGGCAAACCTGGGTGTATTCACCATTTTGCCCATCTGTGGTGATGCAGCACAATGTCAATCCCAACAGCAATGCCCCAAGAGCAGAGGTGGTGGTGGGGAAGGGGAGGCAGGGCTTGAAAGCATCTCAGGAAGGGTCGTCTGCTGGACCTGGCTCTTATTTCAGCCAGACCATTGCCAGCTCTGTGTGACTGCATCCACTGAAAGCTTAAGGACAGTTAATCACCTTTGGATCCTTTTGGGTTTATGTGTTGCATTCCCTTCTTCATAGAATTGACCATGCTTAGTGGGGTTGACTCCTTTCATGGGACACCCATTCCCTCCCTTCTCTTTCTCCCTCCTCATATGTTCTTTTGTCCTCCATTTTCTCCAGGCCAGGATCCAGAAGCAGAAGCCAAGAGAAGTCCTTGGAACATGCAGGTAGGTACAGGGCATGTCTGTCCTAAAATGACCATTCTAGTCTTGACTCAGAGGTGACATTTGGAAAGCTTGGTTAAAACCCATTCTTTTACAAATCTTCTTTGAATTCATTTCAATTCCTTGATGGGCTCAGTGGACTCTCCAAGAGCCCAGTCCCTGGGAGTGTTCTCTGGTGGTGCAGTGAAAATTCCTCCAGTGTGAAGTGTTGAGTGGCAGGAGCTGGAGTGGTACATTGGGGTCCTGGAAATGCAGTGCTGAAAAGAAAACATTCCTGTCCATTCTTCACATGCCTTTTATCTCCGTGCAGCCTTTCTGGTGTCAAAATGAGACTAGAAAAGGAAGGTATTTAGCATGAAACGAGAAATGTTCCCACTCCTTCCTCCTGCCCTTGAAGGAGAACAACTTTCCTTGTGGTTGTTTCTGATATGAACCCTTTGAGATGTGAAGGAGTGGAACTTTGGGTTGAGCACTTTGCTCCCTGCAAATACAGGCTCACAGAATACTGGGCACATCTAATGGAGAAAGCAAAGCTGCTTTTGTGTCTAACATGTGGTGCCATTGTTTGTGTCCCAGACCTTCTTTTGTCGTAAAGAGTAATATAAAAAATCCCCAAAACTGCAAAACCTGACCTAGAATTGAGTGGGAAATACAGAAACCAAGGCCTTGAAAACTCCTTTTGAAAACAAAGACTTCCTTGCCAGTGTCAGATTCTAGAGAGCACTGTGAATTCCCAAGTGTTTGGAAGGAAAGGGATCCTGTAGTAGTGGGGAGGCAACGGGCAGCACATGAAGTAGTAGAACCCTTCTCTCTTAACTTGGCAGCTCCATATTGTTCAGAGAAATAAAACTGATGCTGGTTTCATGAAAAATAAAAAAACCAAGCAATCTTTTCAGTAACTAAAATACACTTTGAATTCCTCACCCATTAGAAGGGCTGATTATAAAGGTGTGAGTTCAATTAACTCACTTCTTCTCTTGTACCTGGTTGACAGCTTCTTCTGAATCCACAACAAAAACCCAGAGAAAGGAGGAAAAGAGCTCTCAGTGTAAGACAGGACCTGGGATGCCTCTGTTCCCAAGGGAACTCACAGAGCCATTCAGTTTGGAGACTTGTGTGCTTGACCCCGGCCTTGGGAATGGAGGTCTGGGCTCGCAGCTGGCTCAGGGGGCCTTGGCCCAGGAGCCCCAGGAGCATGGATCAGCCTCAGAAAAAGGTAAGGGGGCTGCTGAGCCGCTGTCTGATGGGAGGAAGGGTCTTGTGTCAGCCCAGAGAGGCTGTGCACATTGGCAGGGAACAGCTGTGGCCTGCATGTGCCCCCTGCAAGGAGCTGTGCTGCTGGCAGTGCCCCTGGAGTGTAGGGCTGCTGAGCTGTGGGGCAGGGAGAGGAGCAGGAGGGTGCCTGTGCAGCTGAGGCATTCCTGGAGAGCACAGGGCTCTGGGCTCCCTGCTGTCCCAGGGCAGCCCAGAGGCCAGGCTATTCCTGTGGTAGCTCTGGGGAAATGGCTCAGGGTTTTCCCCTGGCCTGCCTCAAGTGTCTGCCAGCAGGAGCATGTTTCCCTGTGCAGCTCTTTGGAAGCTTCCAGGAAATGTGTCCCATGAAATTTGGAGCTTCAGATGCTTTAGGTTTGCATTGCGGCCTCTGTCACATTTTTCAGCCCTGACTGACTGCCATGGTCCCAAGGAGGTTTTTCCTGGGATCTGTAGTTTCCCTGACATCTTCCCAGATTCTCTTACATTCCAATGCCTTGCCTTCCCTCTAGAATTACTTTCCTGCCTCAATGCCCATATCTTACTCTCCTTTATTATGAAGCTGGCCGTTCTGCAGGGGCAAAAAAATCTGGATTTACAACATTGTTATTTTTCTACTTTGCTGCCTGATTTTATCCTCTGTGAAGCTGTTAGAATTAGTTCTCAGAATTTTAACATCTCTGTTGGAGAGTATTCCAGAATGAGCTCCATTGTTCTATTTGTATTAAGATAATCAACCTCTATTCAGGCTGGCCTGAAAGTGGCGCGATCTCATAAAGCTGAGAAGGAAAATCCTTGGGAAAAATGAATTATCTAGTGTCAAGAACACAATTTTCGTTTGGGTATCACTCCTGCAACCCTAGGCTTGTCTTTGAATGTCCTCTAAAATATTCCAACAAAGAGAAGAAAATGTTGATCTAAATGCATCCAGGTATTAGAACCTGAGAGTTCTTTTTGGAACCAGAAAGAAGATGTTCACTAAAATCAACGTGAATAAGGGCAGATAAGAATCTCTGTCAAGAGCAATCTCCATCTCTGTCCTTCTCTCTCAGACACAGAGGCTGTCCAGCATGCAGGGGCTGAGGCCTTTGTCATGCAGCAGGTTTCAGTCTGCTGGCCAACAGAGTAACGTCATGTCTGCTGCCAGTAGCCCATCCCTTGGGAGAGGCTCCAGGCATTGTGCCTTGCTACTCTCAATCCCAATCCCTGTATTTTAGGAGAGCTCTGCAATCTGGAACCTGTCTTGCCTGTTGGCCAGCATGGCATTTTTGGGGGCTTGAAATGCACCAGAGATTTACAGGAACCTTTGCTTCCATTCCCAGGCCTCCCACTGAGCCAGGCCAAGGAGATGGATCATCCCAGCAGTGCTGGTCTTACAAGGGACAAAGAGCTGAGGGACAGCTCTGGAAAGGTAAGGGATAAGGACAGGGATGAGCAGACTTCCTTTCCAGTGGCTGTTTATGCCCAAAATGTCACTGAAAATCATAATCTTCCACTCCTTGGGGGATGGGGATTCTCTTGGGAATTTATTTGACAACTCCAGGGCAATTGCTTGGCCATTTCCAGTGGTGCCACAGTCACTGGTTTGGAGATGGTGCTAAGGTCATGCCAGAAGCATTCTTTATGTGCAAAGGCTGTTTTAGAGAAGTTCTGAATGGCAGAGCAAGCTACACGTCAGTGAACGTGGGCAAAGTGCATCCTTGGAAGCAGAGAAGCAAAGATTCTGATGTTGAATGTAAGCAAGGCTGCAAAATCAAATGGGAGAGTTTGATTTTTCCTGGTTACCTTTGTGGCTGTATCTCATAGCCCTCTCACTCTCAAGTTTTCTGCTCATGAACATCAGTGCTTCTGCAACTTGTTTTCACAAGAGTCCTCCTTTTGGTCTGCTGGTCTCAGAGACCAAGTCCTTGAGAGCTGAGGCCTTCAGAAGCCAGGAAGTGAGAAACAGCTGCAATTGCTGGCCATGAGTGTTAAGCAACAGCTCATTAGGCCTCCTTGCTGAGTATTGCACATGGTTTTTATCCTCCTGCCGTGGCCTGTAGGAACTGAACTGCCTGCTCACTGTCATGTGAGCTCTTCATCTGTCTTGGAGCACTCCTATGAGTTCCATGCTTCAAGCAGGGCTTCCTGACATAGGTTGCATTTACAGCATTGGAAGGTTGTGGCACTACAGTGTTCCACCTCACTGTGTGTAATTGCCAAGGTGAGGACTGGAGACATTCCTCTGAAACTATTGGAATGTATATGGAGCTGCCTTGAAGCCTATGGCACTCTGTGGACTCTGTGCTCCTGATGAGATGTTGTGTTTGCTTTGTGTGTTTCTGCTTCCAGTCTGTGATGTATTTCCATTGCACCTAGGTCCGTGATGCATTGGCAAAATTGGCTGAAAAGAATGTTGAGAGGAAGAAAATGGAGCTTTTGGAAAAGGAGATGAAGAGGAAGCAAAAGGAAGCATCCTTGCAGCTTCTTTCTAAGGCAGTTGAGCCCAGGCATGCAGTTGGACCAAGTAAGTGGTGGCTACACTTGTGGTGGTCCTTTTTGAGCTCTTGCTTGCCCTTTGCACAATGTTGCAATCAGACTGGGGGGCTGTTCTGCTTGCATCTGAGTGGAAGCTTGCATAGGATTTAATTCTGTTTCCCAAAGAAAAATACAGAGGTATAAAGTGCCCATGGCCTCACTGAGTCAGTAAGAGAATATCAGCTTCCCACCTTCACCTCTAAATTCTTTCAGAGTAGAAAATTCTGTCTTGCAAAGTACACTGGGGCTTCAGACTGTCTCCTGGAGAGCAGTCTCCAGGGAAGGTGAGGCCAAAAGAATGCTTTTCAACCAGGCTGCAACCTGGAAGAAACAAAATTCACCTCCAGAGATCCTTCTCCTGCCGCTCCCTGCTGAGGAGCTGGCGCTGTAGAGCTGTGCTGAAGCCCCAGGCAGGGCTTCTGTTGTAGCCCCAGGAGCAAGCAGCGTTCCCGGCTGAATCCCGGCTGAGGGGCTCTGCCTGCAGGGCTGTGAGCGCTGCCCGAGGGCGGCAGCAGGGCCCTCAGGAGGCAGCACTCAGCCCGAGGGCATCACGCAGGGCTATCTGCACTTTCTGTGGGAACTGCCCCTGCCTGCCTCTGGAACAGAGCAAAAGCAAAGCAATACTGGGTTTTTCTTGTTTCTCAGGGGAAGCATCACTGCAGTTCGCTTTTAAGCTAGAAGAGGGTAGATTTAGATTAGATATTAGGGAGATTTTTTTTTTAATGGAGGGGATGAAAAGCTGGCAGGGTTTGCCCAGAGGAGCTGTTGTTGGTCTATCCCTGAAGGTGTTCAAGGCCAGTTTTCATGGGGCTCTGAGGAACCTGATCTAGATGAAGATGTCCCTGCTCACAGGGGTTGGACTAGATGGTGGTTAGAGTTGCCTTCCAACCCAAACTCTCTAGGATTCTGTGATTCTGTGATCACTGTCCCATGTTAGTGTGCCATTGTTATACTTGAAGTTCTTTGGGATAACAAAGAGATGTTACCAAGCTCCAGCAAGTTTTCTGGCCATTTCCATCATCGCCCGGTCCAGCACCCTCCACTTACAAGCTCCTCTCTGGTCCCTGCAGCCTTTAGCCTACCACCTATCCATGGCACAGCTCCTAGGCTGCAGAGGAAACCCCCTGGTAGTGCCGTGAAGAAAACGGTCGTGAGGAAGCAGGACAACATTCCCTTACTGCCCAGTACACCCACCCTCCATGGGGATGGCAGCTTCCCACGCAGCTCCTCAGGTAAGCCTGCTCCCTGGCAGCTTTTTCCTGCAGGGGTTTGTCCTTGCACAAGGAGCACAAACTGCCTCCTGCCTCAGCCAGCACAGCCGGGATCTTGGGTCCATAGTCTGTCCTGAGAATGAACAGCAAATCTAGTTTTGAGTTACTCCAAAAGTTGATAGTCTAGAATATTTGAAGTCAATGGAAACAGAGGTGCTGTGAGGTGGGAAGGGTCAGGTATGGCTGTTCCCTGGTTGTTGCTCCGTGGGGATTGAGCCAGGCCCAGCAGGGCTGGGTTGTTCATGTTTGGCTTGGTGCTGTCACAAGGCAGCTGCAGGTCTTTCCTCAGGGAGGTGCAGAGTGGCCCTGTCCTCATGGCTGGGGGAAATCAGGGTGCTGAGACAAGAGAGGCCCCTGAGGGGTTCCCTCCTGGGCTGGCCAGTGCTGCTGTGGGCACTGTCTCACAGGGAGTGGGAGCTCTGCGGCCTCAGGAAGCTGCCGCTGGCTCTGGCACCTGTGGCACTTGGGAGCTGGCGCTGTGGGGGCAATTGTCAGGTTCAGCCTGGAGCTGTGGCCGGCTGGGAGCAAGCAAGGAGCCCCAGGATCCAGGCAGCAGGGAAGTCTCTGAGCCAGGGGCAGTGTGTGCCACACGGAGCCCTGGCTGGGAGATGGGGCTGCAGGCCGCGCCATGGCGGGTGCCTCGCCCGGGGCTGCAGCGCCCACGGCCGACCCTCTCCTTACAGTGACCCCGCAGACGGCCACTGGTGCCAAGCGGCGAGAGGAGCCGCTCCGTGGGCGTGGGCAGAAGGACAGAGCATTTTCAGACCCACAGCAGTCCTTGCAGGAGGCACTCTCCATGCTGGGCAGCGATGACTGGTAAGAACGGCCCCGCCGTTCCCTCTGTGTCCCTCTCGGCGTTAAGGTCGGTCAGAAGCGTGTCTTGCTCGTTCCTCGGAGCCCCGAGAGCCCAGAGGGCCAAAGGGCACTGGTGAAACCCCTGCAGAGCAGGGAGAGTATAAAGATTGGAGAGCAGCCTTTTCTTGGCCTTGCTCTGCAGCAGTGCTGCAGCTGCAGCAGGTCCGTGCTGTTTCCTCGCTTTGCCTGCTGCTCCATGGAGCTGCAAGGGAAATGTGGAGGGAAGAGAGAAAGCTGTGGGATGAGTTCATCTGCTGGCTGAAGGCAGAAGCAGGATGGCAGCAGTTTTGAGTGTAGAGATTTGGGTGCCTTGGGCCGCTGGCCCAGTGGGACTGAGTAAGATTCCTCTCTGCTCCCACTGCTGACAGCAATGGCAAGGACTCGTGCATGTGAGTCCCAGAAGCAGCTCCAGGGAGCTCCCCTTTTTGAGAAATGGACTGAGTTGTTGTGGTTACAAGTGCCTCAGCCTGCCATTATTCCTGAAGGGCTCATGGCAGAAGAGAAGGAAAAAGAAATAAAATCTTCTAGGAATCTTGCACTTTTGGAATTCAAGTTTTCCTTCTCACTAATTCATATCGGCCTGAGATGTTTTGTCAAAACTCACAATGTGTCCCAAAATTCTACACAGACAGAAGGAAGCCCAGAGGTGATAACCCTACAAATGTGAGGTGATATTGGTTGTCTTTTTGATGTCTGGGTTAGCATCCACTCATTGGTGGATGCTTCATTCTCACAGGGACAAACATGAAAAATTAGCCACAATGCATCTCCTTTGCTTTGCCCTTTCTCTTGTGCTTTCTCTTCCCCTTTTCTCTTTGGTGCCCTGTGAGGTGCAGAGAGCTTCTGCAGGTGTGGGGGGTCCTGGTGACACTCAGGGTGCCTTTGGGATCAGTCAGCAGCCCTGTGCTGCAGCCCTGATGCCTCACATACCTTCCTGAGGCTGATGGCCTGCACAAAGCAAGTGCTGAGAGCTGGAGTTGTTTGCACCTTTTAAATAACATGTTGCTGTTGTGGGGCTTGTTTTAGGTAGGAGTGTTGTGGGAAAAGCCAGAGTTTCAACAGTTCTTGCCCAGGGGTGGAATCTTAATCTTCTGGGATGACATCCTGCTGCATTTTCGGGGAATGTATGAGGTGGAGTGGAGTGGGTGACACACAGGCCTAGACTGTCGAGTGGAAACTCAGCTCCAGAGTGGCAGTGCAGACTCTCAGGGCTGCACTGCTTGCTGGGGCTGACAAAGAAGGAAAATCCTGTCCCAGTAACAGCCCAATGGGACTGTGTCTCAGGGACAGCTACAGGGAGGTGACAAGAACCAGCAGCATGGCCCGGCCTCACAGCTCTAGGAAGCAGTGACAGAGGGATTAATAGCAGAGATTTTCCGAAAGGCCACACATGAAGACTCTGAAAGCCCTCTCTTTGCCTCTTGGATTTGTGTATGCTTTTGACAGCCACAGCATCCTGTGGCAATGTGTTCCATGATTTCATTAAGTGCTCCTTGAAAAGCACCTCCCATGCTTTGCCTGAGCTGCCAGCCTGGTCATTTCAGAGGGTGCTGCCTAGTTCTTGGGTAGAGAGAAAAATCAATCATTTTGGTACTTGCCTTTCAGGGAACTGAAGAAGAAGGGACTCTTCAACATCCCACGCCTGGCTGAGTCCCATCCAGAAGTCCTGCTCGGTCGACTTCGTGAGATTTGCTTGGCAGCTACCAGCGAGGTGAGAACATTGTTCTGAATTGTCCCTCATCCTTCATACATGGCTTGCAGAGTAGATATGTGCTTGTTCATCTCCATGTGTGCTCAGGGACTGCCTTCATTTCTGGTTTTTATTTCTTCTATTTCTAATGTCTGTCAGCTATATGTAGGATCTGTGTGTATGTGCAGCTGTATTTACTGGCAGGTTGGGTATCTGGCACTTGTCTTTGAGTGTGGTGCCATTATAATGCAAGGCAGAAATGGAGACACTAATGACATTATATGCCAGAGTCCCAATCTCTGCCTAAGCTGTCATTGAACACTGCAATGAGCCTGTAGATCTGAGCCTGTGTTTTCTGTTTGCTGTCTGAGTGCTTCAATTACAGGTGTGGCTTTTTTGAACAGGAGCACCTGACTGGTTTATTTTTATGACTTGTGCCTTTATGATTTGAAAGCATGCTTTACTTTACTTTGCTTCTTTGTTTTTCAAATCAAAGGGCCTAAAATCAAAGCAGCAAATCTGACATTATAGAAGGGTTAAGTAGAACACTTTAGTGAAACATATGTTTTTATGCCTGCAGTAAGCAGGTGTGAGGCCAGAAATTAGTGCCAGTGTAAGTGCCTTTCTGTGCTTGGGCTCTTCTGCTCTTCCTGTGCTTTTATGTTGCTCTATACACAGTGGGACATGCTGTGATTTCCTGGGAGTTTTGTCTAAGGAAAGTTGTTTACTTTTGAAGGTGATTCTTATGTTTCCCCTCATGACTTCCCCAGGTGACCAACCTCCGGTCCAAGGTGTCCTGCTCAGCAATCGTCACTCTGGGAGAGCTCTTCGCCATCTTGAAGAAGGACATGGACTCCGAGGCGGATGGGGTTGCTGCGGTCCTTCTCCCCATGGTGTGGAACTCCCCAGAGTTTATTCAGAAGGCAGCCTGTCAGAGCCTGGGGATGATGGTCGAGAACGTGACTCCTGCCCGAGCAATGACTGTTCTCATGGACAGGGGAGTCAAGTAGGTTCTTCTTCTTTTAGTGATGTTCTTCACCTTCCAGTGTGTGGGTGGGGGAAGGGATCCGAGAGAGAGAATGGGAATGCTGGGAGGGAAGGGTCCTGTATCTGGCATCTTCTATGGACTCAGGGACTCGATTCTCTGATCAACGTCATTTCTTTCCTCTTGTCACCTATTTCTGCCCTCCTGCAGCCCATTAGACCACAGAGTCACAGAACTGTAGAATAGGGGAAGTTGGATGGGTCCCATCAGGACCATCCAGTCCAGCTCCTGGCCTTGCACAGAACAACCCAAGGCTCACAGCGTGTGCCTGTGACTGTTGTCCAAATGCTTCTTCAACTGTGTCAGGCTTGGTGCTGTGAGCACTGCCCTGGGGAGCCTGTTGCAGGGCCCAAGCACCCTCTGGGTGAAAAACTTTTTCCTGACATCCAAACTAAAGCTCCTCTGACTCAGCTTCCTGCTGCTTCCTGGAGTTCTCCCAGTCTGTCAGAGTTTCCTAGACATGGGGAACGGTGGGGAAGTGAAAGTGCCTGCAAAGGCTGAGGGTAGAGCCTTGTGCTTCTGTGGGAAGAGGGACAATTGCAATTGCAGCTGTGAGCACTGTTGGTATTTTTCAGTGCTAAGCACAGAGGCCCTGGGGAAAACCAGGTATCCTCATGATGCCATTAACCTGAGAAATAAGGAGGGTCCTTGCTGGAGTGTGGAGCGCATGGGGGAGAATGTGCTGGGTGTGGCACAGCCTGCACAGCAGGTGCAGCTGCTGCCAAAGGGAGTCTTCTATGAGTGTCCAGCCTTCGAGCTCTGCTTTCCATTCAAAATGATGTTTCATGTTAGCCTTGAGATGATGATTCACTTTCCAGGCACCTTCACAGGCCGAGGGCCATGGGACATCTGAAGCAAATGCTGCCCTAAGTGTTGGTGCTGGGCCTGATAATTCCCAAGAGATAGTCTTTAGAACAGGACAACCTGGCTCAAATGCCTGCCACCCTTTCCTCAGCTTTGCAATAGGGGAAAACACTCAGATGTATCCCTTGCCAATCTTTACAAAAGAAACAGGCTGCATTGCTGGATATTCCACAAGTTCACGGCCCACAGCGTGTTTTCCCTGCATTTGTTCCTTTCCAGAGGTCTGCAGATTTGGGGATGAATGGATTGAAAGAGCCTCATCCTGCTGCAGCTCTGTGTACTGGGTGCCCTCTGATGGGTCAACATGAATTGTCCTTAATTTCTAAATAATTCATATGTGATCTATTACTTTAATTTTTCTCTGAGTAAATTCTGGGAAAGAAATGGAGTATCAGCTAGTGCAGGGAGACGGAATTCTTCCCTCTTGCGTGCAGGCAGTCCTTCTGTACAGTGCTAGCTTAGTGTTTCTCCGAGGACAGAACCTTCTGCAGGTGTTGGAAGGTGCAGGGAGAGCCCAGGCTCCTTCCCCCAGCAAGGCCAGGGAGCACACTCTGGCCAAGGCCTGTGCTGCTGCTGCTCCTTGTCCCTGTGCCCCAGGGTTTGCTCTCTCCTTCCCAGGAGCCGCTACGTCCAGGTGCGGAAGTGTGCGGCCGAGCTGCTCCTGTCCTTGATGGAGAAAATGGGAGTCACCAAGCTCGCAGGCACCCCCAGGGCTGAGAGGCTGGCACATGTGGCAGGGACACTGGCTCAGGACTGTCACAAGGACACAAGGTAATGATCTTCATTTCACCTCCAAAACCAGGAAAACCATTTTGTGTTTGGCTTTAAAGATAAAACCACAAAAGAGTGGAAAGGAAAGGAAATAATGAGTGACGTTACTGTGTGGCTACGGGGCATAGAATCATGGAATATGCTGAGTTGGAAGGGACCCATGCAGGTCATCCAGTCCAGCTCCTGGCCATGTGCAGGACAGCCCAAGAGTCACTCCATGTGCCTGAGAGCATTGTCCAAACGCTTCTTGAGCTCTGCCAGGCTTGGTGCTGTGACTGCTGCTCTGGGTTTCCTGGGGAAATGACTGTACTGGGTAACCTGAGGCTGGCCAGCAAGAGGGAGCATTGCCAACTTCCAGTGACGTGAAGAAGTCTTTATTGAGATGAAAAGAGCTTAGATTAGCCAGTCCAGCAGTTTTGATTTGCTTTAGGTGCACAAGGAAAGCCAAAGTGTTGGCTAATGTTCATCACCAAACATAACTTAAGACTTCCCTAGAAATATTTCAGAGGTCTTCAGCCAATGTATTCAGTCTTTCTAAACCTCTTCTACAGATTTCTAGAAAGCTGTTATCTGTGGCTCAGTGACCTCCAAATTCCTTCTTGAAGAAAACTTTGGTTTCCTGGCAGCAAAATCACCCCAAACGACCAAAATCCCCTTACTTTGATGATGAAATTCCCATTAATAGCTGCCAAGAACACCAGAGCAACTAGCTGCCCATATGCATACACATAGTATAGAATAATCAAAAGCAAGCATGAGGTGAGAAAGGTAAATTACTGTGCAATGGCAGCAGGACACTGCTAACAGGCTCTGACAACAAAGCAGATGTGTTTTGCTTGTTCCCTGGGATCCTTTGATCCCACAGAAGCACACCCCCAGTTTCAGAGAGAAATGGTATTTTTCTCTTGCCCCACATTCTCCTCTTGCCCCTTGTGTTCAGCTACAGCACTGTGCAGTGTCAAGTGAGGTAAATCTCCCTCTTTGCTGAGTAGGTAATGGCTTCTCATGCAAGGATTGCATCTGATGAGTTTAAGGCATCAGCCTCTTCTGTTAACACTCTTCCTTTGTTCACTTTTCTATTGTTTCCTTCCTTCCTTCCTTAGGCATTATGGACAGGAAATGGTGAAGATGTTGCTGAATAATCAAAAATTTAAAAAGCTTTTGGAGCAATCCCTTTCCCTGCATGACCTGGAAGATATTCTGACCAGAATTAAGAAGAAGGTAAGTGCTTTGCAGGAGAAATGTCTCCTTTGTGCAAGTATTGCCACTGCTAATATGAGATCAAACATACCTGATGTGTCTTTATCCTATTCCACTTCTGCTGATTCATTTTGCTCCTGGGAACGAGCTGTTAATCCTCAGCCTGTTCATCTGGAGACCACAGAGGAACTACTATTATTAGGGGAAAAGTGGGGTTTTGAATAGTTTGAATATTGGTCAGAAAGAGGAAAGGGAAAGAGGAGAAAATGGGTTTGCACTCACGTGTACGCCCCTACCACACTCTCCCTACTCTGCCCCAGTAATGCATCTAAGTGAGAATAGTGCTTCTGAACATAAGAGAGTCTTTGCAAAAGAGACTGGAAGTAGTAGTGCCAAGGAAATTTCCAAATATACAAAAGATGTCCAAGTCAATCCTCATTACTGCAATTGCTGTCTGTCTTTTGGGAATACTGCCCTGCTGTCAAGCCCTGTGGAGCTGGAAGAAGCTTGGTCAATTCAGCAGCATCCAGTGGAAAATCATTTGTTTGTTTGGGTTGTTTGGGGGGATTTTATTCTTTCCATCTACATTACAGAAGGGAGTGTGCCTTGGTGCAGGAGCAGGGAGAGTAAGCCTTGAACCAAATCAACTTCCAACACAATGGGTCAACCCCCAAAGAGTCCGATTTTTTCTGCTGCTTCCTTTAAGACCACTCATTGCCTGTCAGTTTGCATTATTCCCATTTATGCTCAAGACTAATGAATTTGGGATTTTAGACTGCTGCTCAGTGTGATAGCACCCATAACCTGCCTTGGGCTATTGAAACCAAAGAGTTGGCATCACTGAATCTCTGGTCTCTTTCTTTCTGTACGTTAGGAAATGTTTCCCTTAGCCTTGGTAGCAGTGATCCTGGTTCTAACTTGTGTTTTAAAGAGGGACTTTCCTATTTTATATTCTAAAGATTCATGGGGTTTCTTTATGTCTTTGTAGGGGATGGAAAAACAGAAGGCTGAATGCCCCTCTCTCAAGGAGCCAGTGGAGAAGAGGAACAACAGCCCGAAGAAGCCCCAGGCCACATTGCCCTCTAGCAAACGGTACTGAGCACTTTTGTCAGATGTGACAAAGCACATGACAAGCTTTACATGCCTCTTCCTCAGACAAATCTTTCTGCTGGAGATGACCAGTGCTAGAGATTGTTTCCCTTCCCTACAAATCCCCTAGGATAAAAAATGTCAACTTCTGCATTGATTTGAAGACAACTTCTCTGGAGGGCTTTCCACCGAAATTGGGTGACAAAAAGACACCCATTGGTTGCAGCTCAGATGATCCAGTGCAGTAGCAAGGGCAGTGTTGTGGAGGCTAGGAAAGGGCCAAGTCTCTGCTGCCTGACTTGAGACAAGTAATTTCAACCAGGGTTTTTTTCATCCAAGTGGAGTCTTTTTTAGATGGGTGTTTTAATGAGAAGTCCCAGTTTAGAAGCAGGATGCCATTCCCCAAACAAGCAGTTCCCATCCATGTGATTTGGCCTGGGTGATTCATGGTTTTCTGACCATCAAACAGTACCAAGTTTGAGTAGTAAGGAGCAAGGCAATTCCTAAGCCATTTTTGTCAACAGGTGTCTCAGTGTGGACTTTTTGTCTTGCTATTCCTGTCCTTCATATAGTTTGCTTGATGGACAGCGTGTTTGGTTTATTTCCCCCTGTGCTGCAATCAGCATTTAAGACAGGGATTTGGTCCGTGCTGTCTTTCCATGCCAGTGGCAGAGTTACTTGTACCTCTTCTCCTCTGATACCAGAGGGGGTTTATTGAGCTCTGTCCTGCTCAGCGGTGGCAGGAAAGTGACCACATGCCTCAGTAGCATGGCTAGCATCTTCCTGTGCTCATGGAAGAGACAGGTTGATCCAAGAGGATTATTCCCAGAGGATTTGTTAAGCTGTGCATCTAGTCTCTAGGGAAGTAAATGAAATGTGAGTGTAGTTCAGGCCTGTCTGGCTTCTGTTTCTATCTCTGTTCCTGCTTTTCTGGATGCTTCAGATATGCCCCTGTTCATCTGTTCAGATGCATCTGAGCTACTTTTCCAGATTGTCATGCCTGGTGTAGAGACACTTCTTCAGAGTGATGATTTTCCTCATTAAAAGACACACACGTGCCATATGAGGAGGCATTTAAACTTGGAAGTAGTGTCTCTCTTTCCCCACAAAGCAATGTGTGCCTTGGAAGGCATCTGAAGATAGATCAGATGCATCTCATCCTTGGTTTTCCTGAGTGAGCAGTGGTGAGAATGTCACTTGCAGATTGTCTCCCATCATGATTGTCACAAGGTCCAAGTTGTCCTTCAGAGCCTCATGATTTTCTAGCTTGAAATCACAACATTAGGAAAGCTCCTCAGGATGTTTTGTTCACAATTAACTGAAGGTCTTACCAGCAACAGGTCCTAATTTGGTTTTGTTTTCCAGGGTGAAGTCTGCCCCTGGTGGACGCCTCCTCCACCGTCCAAAAGCCCAGGCCACGTTACCTGCAACTGTGGAAGGAAGGCAGTCACTCCAGAAGCTTTACCATCTCCTGGAAGCCAAGGGGTTTCAGACACGCATGGAAGGAGTGGCACTCCTCCTAGATCTGTGCAAAAGCAGCCCCCAGCTGATCTCCAGTAACATTGTCCAAGTATGTAGGGTATCTTCATGGTTCCTTTCCTTTAGCTGCTTCCCCAAGCCTGTAGAAGTGAAGTTAATTCAGTGTGTCTTGGCACTACATCCTGGCTGTTTGGGACAGGCTGGTCCCTCTTACCCAGACAAGTGTAATTGAGGTCCAGGCTTCAGGACAAGTTCTTTCAGTCCAGCTGTATTTGTCTGGCAGGTGCCTATTGCTGCTGTTCATCAGATGATGGCAGAATTTTCTGCTGGTGTAACTGCTGCTGTCTCCTGCTCCCAGTTGGGTTAAGTGAAGGGAATCCAGCCATTGAAAGCATGGCAATCATTCTCTAGACAAAAAATAGGTTGGCATGGGGAAGAGAAGTATCAGGCTGGGTTGGTTTAAACAAAATGTTTTTAAAAGGATACTTCCGTAAACTCCATCTTGTCTTGCACAGGCACAACTCTGGCTACTCATGTCCATCCTCATCCCTATTCCTCTTGGTAAAGATGGTGCTCACCCTTCTTGGGGGGGCCTTTTTTTCTCTTTGGAAAAAGAGGAAAACAGCTAAGGACAGATCCATCCTTTCTCCTCCCAGGAGCAGCTTTTTCCCTTTTTCCAGAAAATGGTGCCTGATGCTGTGGCTGTCAAGGGACTGAGCCTGCTCTAATGTAAAGTGCTTACAGCACATTACATTTCAGAAGTCTACCAGTTAGTTAGAGCAATGGTCTGGATCCTGGAAGAGTTGACCAGAGCCCTGTCCCTCTCCAGACACAGATTCTGAGACAGACAAAATAAAACTTTGATCTCCTCCTGCTACAGTTTTGGCAAAATCATAACTGCCCTCAGTACTTGAGGCAGCTGTATAGAAAAATGGGCATGGTAAATATCTGCTTCCATACTTTGAAAGCAAAGGTAGTCTTTTGAATTAATAAATGGAATTGATTTAATGATTTATAGGTGGAGAGAAATACCACAGGAACTTTTCTGTCCCGAGCCAAAACTCTTAAAAACAGATGAAAATCTTTCAAGCAGCATCAGGTTGTGCAACCATTCTTTTGAGTGGCCAACAGGAAAACAGTGAAATTGTGCAATGAAGGGCTGACCTGAGAGAAGGGATCACTTTCATCTTTTATATTGCTGAGTGCTCATTTCTACATCCCCTCTTCAGACAAGGTCATTTTAATCCAGCTTTCATGTTGTTTGTTCTCCTCACAGATTTTTGATCATTTTGTCCTGAGAATAAATGACACCCATAAGAAAGTGAAGCAGCAGGCGCTGGAGGTGCTGGCAGAAATGCTTGGACTCCTGGAAGATGCCCTGAACCCGGTGATGATCCGTTTGGTGGAGGGAATAACAAAGAACCTCAACTCAAAGGATCCCGGGGTTCATGCCGCAGCTGTGAACGCACTGGACCAATCTGTTGTTCATTTAGGTAAGGCTGGGCCCTGGCATGGACTCTCCTCAGCTGTGTCTCTGTCTGTCCCACACAAGAGAGCGCTGAGTGCCTTGGGAGCTGTTGTTGTCCGTGGAAGGCTGCAGCTGCCACCCACCAGGAGCTGTGCAGGTGCAGTCCTTATGCACCATCCCCAACAGGCTGGAATGTGCAGCAGCATTTCCCAACAGTCCCAGGCTCCCTTGGCTCTGTGCCGCTGGTCTGAAGAGCAAGTCCTGGACTCCAGCTTTGCTACAGTTCAGAGGCAAAGGGGTTTTGGAATTTGCTTGGGCCCCGTCTGACTTCCCAAATGAACAGCTTTGCTGTTGGCATGAAGGGACACTGGCCCATCAGAGCTTCTGCAGAGCAGCCACCTGGAAGGCTCTACATTAGAGGCATTAGCTGCCTATTTCCCACCTTTCTCCTTTGTCTTCTTTTCCAAAGGGGAACTTGTGATTGACCGAGTTCATTTCTTTAGAACAAACGGATCTAAGTCTCCAGCTGTCAATGATGCCTTGTTCCACTTGTTGTTTTGCATGGTGCAAGATGGCAATAGCAAATACCTGCCTAGGCAAGGGCTGCTGTAAATTCCTCTGCCACACAGATTATGTCAGCTCTGAAAATGCCTGAAAAATGGAGTGTTGAAGAGTCAGGTCTTCAGGGGCAGTTTCCACTTTCTCCACCTCAGCTGCTCTTTGGAGTCATGAACTGCCTGACTCAGTGCCTTTCTGTGTCCCAAGTATGGGCTTCTTCCTTTTTGCTCTGGCGTGCAAAACCTTTCCACTGCTTCCATGTGACTGAACTCTTGAGGTCCCTGATGTGAAATGTTTGAACATAGCTCCTGGTCCAGCAGAGAGCTTTGGATTTACAAATGTGAAAGGAGAGCTTTTCTTTTGGAATTTTAAACCCTGCCAAGTAGGCTGGAAGGAAAGACAAAAAGGATTGAAAAATCAGCAGAAATTGACTTTATTGTAGAAAATGGGGTTGCCCCTGCCCTTTCCCTCCGCACTGTGCTTTCTCCTATGCCCTCAGAAGAGTGAGCAGAAACGTGTGTTTCACTTGTAGATGAAGTGTCACTGATGAAAGAGCTCAGCCACCAATGGAGCCAACTGAGTGGCGAAGCTCTGCTGGAAGTCATGGAGTGTATCACAGGTATGGCCTCCCCTTCTAAGCCAAGAGGTCTCTGAGGGAGAATTGACAGGGAATGCCTGTGAACAGACAGCAGAGTAGCTCCTCCACATCAGGAGGTGCTGAGCTTGTCCCTCGTGCCCAATAGCCAAGGCAGGTGTATTTGGCAGGCTTTCCCTGGCTGCTGCAGAGCTGTGCAGCATCTGAGATGGGGGCAGCGCTCGGCCTCGGGGCTGAGCTCTCACTGGGGCTCTTCTCAAGTTCCATAGTGACCAATGTCTTTGATTGCATTTAAACTCAAATTAAGTGCCATTTTCAAATGGGTGCCATAACCCTTTTCCTGCTTAGCAGAATTGGTTTTGGGTACATTCAGGAGCTGTTTGAATGTTGATGACTGCTGGTGGATTAATAGTATAGTGAAAATGAAGTCTCTTCCACCACAGAATAATAAATAGCTACTACATAACATTTGGCCTGATCAGAAAATAAGACTGGTCTCCTGAGCATTTCAGGTTTTGATCTCTCAGCCAACTCTGCCATGCAAGGAGCCTGTTGGTAGTAAATTTTTGTTTGTGTTTGATATAGTTCAGTTCAGAAAATGAGCAGAGAGCAGATTCCAGAGACAATGTGAGGAAACACTTGTGTTCTGGCTAAATTTCAGTTCCCTGTGTAGCCTTTTTCTCTCTCTATGCCCCTATTTTAGTGCACATTGTAAGAAAAAAGGCCATTAGCATTGAGAGGGGAAATGCCATTAAAATGTGGAGATGCCCAAATGCCAGGGCAATGGGGTCTGGGTGATTCTCTAAGACACCCTGAGTCTTAAAAGAGCTCTTTGTTGGCAGCCACAAAAGCATTCTGCCAAAGACACCAGCTAGGCACTGATGTTTCTCATCCAGCTGTCAAGCAGCACCCATCTCTGGTGGGCTGGAGTTTTGGAGTGTGTTCTTATACTGCCCTTTGCTGTGTGCCACGGAGCAAAGGGAAGAGCCAGATGAGATCTCTGGCCCTTGACATCAAAGTTACAGAAATGGAATCATTCCTTTTATTAGAAATCTCTCAATTGCCTCTCTAGGGTACATTTCCTAATCTTCTGTGTGGGTTTAGACAACCTGATTATGGAAATAGAAGGCAATTTGACATTTTATTCATTGTTCATGCAGAAACAAATAGTGAAATGATTTAGTAAAGGTACAAAGTCTGCCACAGGTACAAGGCTCTGGTTGGAGAAATTAGTCCTGAGGGGTTGGTTGGTGGTTCTGTTTCAAGGATGATCAGCTGCAATGCCCGTTTCTGGGCCATGGGGCTCTGAGTGCTATTTCACTGATCTTGGCCAGAGAGGCTTGCCAGAAGCAAAAGCAGAGGTGGATCCTTGTTTGCATTGAGGCTGGTGGGTAAGGAGCTGTGTCTCTGTCCCGGCAGTGCTGGTGGAATGGGTCCATGCCAGGAGCCCTGAAGTGGTGCAGCGCTACGCCCTGCCCGTGCTCTGGTGCTGCCTGGAGAACAAGGCGCTGCCTGTGCGAAGCGCCAACGTCTGCGCTGTGGTCACCAAGCTTGCCTGTGCCCTCTGCGAGGTGATGGGCACCCAGCTGATTAAGTGTGCTGAGAGCAAGCCTCCACACGTGCAGGAAAACCTCTCCAGCCTCTTGGGCTGGTGAAGGTTTCATGTTCTCCAGAAAGCTGACTGAGTGCTGAGTTGGACACCTCCGGATGGGACTTTTCAGCTGTGCCAGAAATGACAAAATACTAAGGAAGGGTGTGCATCTGCCCCTGCTCTCTCCATCGCCCTTCCTGGTCATGGCATGGGGGGCCTGAAGGAACTCCAGACTGAGGGCAAGGTGAAGACCAAGCATGGCTCAGCCTCCCAAAAAGGTAAGCAGGGAGCAGGGCCGCTCTCTGGTGGGAGGAAGGGTCTTGTGTCAGCCCAGAGAGGCTGTGCACATTGGCAGGGAAGAGCTGTGGCCTGCATGTGCCCCCTGCAAGGAGCTGTGCTGCTGGCAGTGCCCCTGGAGCTGTAGGGCTGCTGAGCTGTGGGGCAGGGAGAGGAGCAGGAGGGTGCCTGTGCAGCTGAGGCGTTCCTGGAGAGCACAGGGCTCTGGGCTCCCTGCTGTCCCAGGGCAGCCCAGAGGCCAGGCTATGCCTGTGGTAGCTCTGGGGAAGTGGCTCAGGGATTTCCCTTCCATTGTTATACTTGAAGTTCTTTGGGATAACAAAGAGATGTTACCAAGCTCCAGCAAGTTTTCTGGCCATTTCCATCGTCGCCCGGTCCAGCACCCTCCACTTACAAGCTCCTCTCTGGTCCCTGCAGCCTTTAGCCTACCACCTATCCATGGCACAGCTCCTAGGCTGCAGAGGAAACCCCCTGGTAGTGCCATGAAGAAAACGGTCGTGAGGAAGCAGGACAACATTCCCTTACTGCCCAGTACACCCACCCTCCATGGGGATGGCAGCTTCCCACGCAGCTCCTCAGGTAAGCCTGCTCCCTGGCAGCTTTTTCCTGCAGGGGTTTGTCCTTGCACAAGGAGCACAAACTGCCTCCTGCCTCAGCCAGCACAGCTGGGATCTTGGGTCCATAGTCTGTCCTGAGAATGAACAGCAAATCTAGTTTTGAGTTACTCCAAAAGTTGATAGTCTAGAATATTTGAAGTCAATGGAAACAGAGGTGCTGTGAGGTGGGAAGGGTCAGGTATGGCTGTTCCCTGGTTGTTGCTCCGTGGGGATTGAGCCAGGCCCAGCAGGGCTGGGTTGTTCATGTTTGGCTTGGTGCTGTCACAAGGCAGCTGCAGGTCTTTCCTCAGGGAGCTGCAGAGTGCCCCTGTCCTCATGGCTGGGGGAAATCAGGGTGCTGAGACAAGAGAGGCCCCTGAGGGGTTCCCTCCTGGGCTGGCCAGTGCTGCTGTGGGCACTGTCTCACAGGGAGTGGGAGCTCAGTGGCCTCAGGAAGCTGCCGCTGGCTCTGGCACCTGTGGCACTTGGGAGCTGGCGCTGTGGGGGCAATTGTCAGGTTCAGCCTGGAGCTGTGGCCGGCTGGGAGCAAGCAAGGAGCCCCAGGATCCAGGCAGCAGGGAAGTCTCTGAGCCAGGGGCAGTGTGTGCCACACGGAGCCCTGGCTGGGAGATGGGGCTGCAGGCCGCGCCATGGCGGGTGCCTCGCCCGGGGCTGCAGCGCCCACGGCCGACCCTCTCCTTACAGTGACCCTGCAGACGGCCACTGGTGCCAAGCGGCGAGAGGAGCCGCTCCGTGGGCGTGGGCAGAAGGACAGAGCATTTTCAGACCCACAGCAGTCCTTGCAGGAGGCACTCTCCATGCTGGGCAGCGATGACTGGTAAGAAAGGCCCCGCCGTTCCCTCTGTGTCCCTCTCGGCGTTAAGGTCGGTCAGAAGCGTGTCTTGCTCGTTCCTCGGAGCCCCGAGAGCCCAGAGGGCCAAAGGGCACTGGTGAAACCCCTGCAGAGCAGGGAGAGCATAAAGATTGGAGAGCAGCCTTTTCTTGGCCTTGCTCTGCAGCAGTGCTGCAGCTGCAGCAGGTCCGTGCTGTTTCCTCGCTTTGCCTGCTGCTCCATGGAGCTGCAAGGGAAATGTGGAGGGAAGAGAGAAAGCTGTGGGATGAGTTCATCTGCTGGCTGAAGGCAGAAGCAGGATGGCAGCAGTTTTGAGTGTAGAGATTTGGGTGCCTTGGGCCGCTGGCCCAGTGGGACTGAGTAAGATTCCTCTCTGCTCCCACTGCTGACAGCAATGGCAAGGACTCGTGCATGTGAGTCCCAGAAGCAGCTCCAGGGAGCTCCTCTTTTTGAGAAATGGACTGCGCTGTTGTGGTTACAAGTCCCTCAGCCCGCCATTATTCCTGAAGGGCTCATGGCAGAAGAGAAGGAAAAAGAAATAAAATCTTCTAGGAATCTTGCACTTTTGGAATTCAAGTTTTCCTTCTCACTAATTCATATCGGCCTGAGATGTTTTGTCAAAACTCACAATGTGTCCCAAAATTCTACACAGACAGAAGGAAGCCCAGAGGTGATAACCCTACAAATGTGAGGTGATATTGGTTGTCTTTTTGATGTCTGGGTTAGCATCCACTCATTGGTGGATGCTTCATTCTCACAGGGACAAACATGAAAAATTAGCCACAATGCATCTCCTTTGCTTTGCCCTTTCTCTTGTGCTTTCTCTTCCCCTTTTCTCTTTGGTGCCCTGTGAGGTGCAGAGAGCTTCTGCAGGTGTGGGGGGTCCTGGTGACACTCAGGTTGCCTTTGGGATCAGTCAGCAGCCCTGTGCTGCAGCCCTGATGCCTCACATACCTTCCTGAGGCTGATGGCCTGCACAAAGCAAGTGCTGAGAGCTGGAGTTGTTTGCACCTTTAAATAACATGTTGCTGTTGTGGGGCTTGTTTTAGGTAGGAGTGTTGTGGGAAAAGCCAGAGTTTCAACAGTTCTTGCCCAGGGGTGGAATCTTAATCTTCTGGGATGACATCCTGCTGCATTTTCGGGGAATGTATGAGGTGGAGTGGAGTGGGTGACACACAGGCCTAGACTGTCGAGTGGAAACTCAGCTCCAGAGTGGCAGTGCAGACTCTCAGGGCTGCACTGCTTGCTGGGGCTGACAAAGAAGGAAAATCCTGTCCCAGTAACAGCCCAATGGGACTGTGTCTCAGGGACAGCTACAGGGAGGTGACAAGAACCAGCAGCATGGCCCGGCCTCACAGCTCTAGGAAGCAGTGACAGAGGGATTAATAGCAGAGATTTTCCGAAAGGCCACACATGAAGACTCTGAAAGCCCTCTCTTTGCCTCTTGGATTTGTGTATGCTTTTGACAGCCACAGCATCCTGTGGCAATGTGTTCCATGATTTCATTAAGTGCTCCTTGAAAAGCACCTCCCATGCTTTGACTGAGCTGCCAGCCTGGTCATTTCAGAGGGTGCTGCCTAGTTCTTGGGTAGAGAGAAAAATCAGTCTTTTTGGTCCTTGTCTTTCAGGGAACTGAAGAAGAAGGGACTCTTCAACATCCCACGCCTGGCTGAGTCCCATCCAGAAGTCCTGCTCGGTCAACTTCGTGAGATTTGCTTGGCAGCTACCAGCGAGGTGAGAACATTGTTCTGAATTGTCCCCCATCCTTCATACATGGCTTGTAGAGTAGATATGTGCTTGTTCATCTCCATGTGTGCTCAGGGACTGCCTTCATTTCTGGTTTTTATTTCTTCTATTTCTAATGTCTGTCAGCTATATGTAGGATCTGTGTGTATGTGCAGCTGTATTTACTGGCAGGTTGGGTATCTGGCACTTGTCTTTGAGTGTGGTGCCATTATAATGCAAGGCAGAAATGGAGACACTAATGACATTATATGCCAGAGTCCCAATCTCTGCCTAAGCTGTCATTGAACACTGCAATGAGCCTGTAGATCTGAGCCTGTGTTTTCTGTTTGCTGTCTGAGTGCTTCAATTACAGGTGTGGCTTTTTTGAACAGGAGCACCTGACTGGTTTATTTTTATGACTTGTGCCTTTATGATTTGAAAGCATGCTTTACTTTACTTTGCTTCTTTGTTTTTCAAATCAAAGGGCCTAAAATCAAAGCAGCAAATCTGACATTATAGAAGGGTTAAGTAGAACACTTTAGTGAAACATATGTTTTTATGCCTGCAGTAAGCAGGTGTGAGGCCAGAAATTAGTGCCAGTGTAAGTGCC
The DNA here is from genome assembly GCF_012460135.2 of Molothrus ater. Taxonomy (NCBI): domain Eukaryota; kingdom Metazoa; phylum Chordata; class Aves; order Passeriformes; family Icteridae; genus Molothrus; species Molothrus ater. Next base: position 12,747,182 of record NC_050480.2, read on the forward strand.
TTTCTGTGCTTGGGCTCTTCTGCTCTTCCTGTGCTTTTATGTTGCTCTATACACAGTGGGACATGCTGTGATTTCCTGGGAGTTTTGTCTAAGGAAAGTTGTTTACTTTTGAAGGTGATTCTTATGTTTCCCCTCATGACTTCCCCAGGTGACCAACCTCCGGTCCAAGGTGTCCTGCTCAGCAATCGTCACTCTGGGAGAGCTCTTCGCCATCTTGAAGAAGGACATGGACTCCGAGGCGGATGGGGTTGCTGCGGTCCTTCTCCCCATGGTGTGGAACTCCCCAGAGTTTATTCAGAAGGCAGCCTGTCAGAGCCTGGGGATGATGGTCGAGAACGTGACTCCTGCCCGAGCAATGACTGTTCTCATGGACAGGGGAGTCAAGTAGGTTCTTCTTCTTTTAGTGATGTTCTTCACCTTCCAGTGTGTGGGTGGGGGAAGGGATCCGAGAGAGAGAATGGGAATGCTGGGAGGGAAGGGTCCTGTATCTGGCATCTTCTATGGACTCAGGGACTCGATTCTCTGATCAACGTCATTTCTTTCCTCTTGTCACCTATTTCTGCCCTCCTGCAGCCCATTAGATCACAGAGTCACAGAACTGTAGAATAGGGGAAGTTGGATGGGTCCCATCAGGACCATCCAGTCCAGCTCCTGGCCTTGCACAGAACAACCCAAGGCTCACAGCGTGTGCCTGTGACTGTTGTCCAAATGCTTCTTCAACTGTGTCAGGCTTGGTGCTGTGAGCACTGCCCTGGGGAGCCTGTTGCAGGGCCCAAGCACCCTCTGGGTGAAAAACTTTTTCCTGACATCCAAACTAAAGCTCCTCTGACTCAGCTTCCTGCTGCTTCCTGGAGTTCTCCCAGTCTGTCAGAGTTTCCTAGACATGGGGAACGGTGGGGAAGTGAAAGTGCCTGCAAAGGCTGAGGGTAGAGCCTTGTGCTTCTGTGGGAAGAGGGACAATTGCAATTGCAGCTGTGAGCACTGTTGGTATTTTTCAGTGCTAAGCACAGAGGCCCTGGGGAAAACCAGGTATCCTCATGATGCCATTAACCTGAGAAATAAGGAGGGTCCTTGCTGGAGTGTGGAGGGCATGGGGGAGAATGTGCTGGGTGTGGCACAGCCTGCACAGCAGGTGCAGCTGCTGCCAAAGGGAGTCTTCTATGAGTGTCCAGCCTTCGAGCTCTGCTTTCCATTCAAAATGATGTTTCATGTTAGCCTTGAGATGATGATTCACTTTCCAGGCACCTTCACAGGCCGAGGGCCATGGGACATCTGAAGCAAATGCTGCCCTAAGTGTTGGTGCTGGGCCTGATAGTTCCCAAGAGATAGTCTTTAGAACAGGACAACCTGGCTCAAATGCCTGCCACCCTTTCCTCAGCTTTGCAATAGGGGAAAACACTCAGATGTATCCCTTGCCAATCTTTACAAAAGAAACAGGCTGCATTGCTGGATATTCCACAAGTTCACGGCCCACAGCGTGTTTTCCCTGCATTTGTTCCTTTCCAGAGGTCTGCAGATTTGGGGATGAATGGATTGAAAGAGCCTCATCCTGCTGCAGCTCTGTGTACTGGGTGCCCTCTGATGGGTCAACATGAATTGTCCTTAATTTCTAAATAATTCATATGTGATCTATTACTTTAATTTTTCTCTGAGTAAATTCTGGGAAAGAAATGGAGTATCAGCTAGTGCAGGGAGACGGAATTCTTCCCTCTTGCGTGCAGGCAGTCCTTCTGTACAGTGCTAGCTTAGTGTTTCTCCGAGGACAGAACCTTCTGCAGGTGTTGGAAGGTGCAGGGAGAGCCCAGGCTCCTTCCCCCAGCAAGGCCAGGGAGCACACTCTGGCCAAGGCCTGTGCTGCTGCTGCTCCTTGTCCCTGCGCCCCAGGGTTTGCTCTCTCCTTCCCAGGAGCCGCTACGTCCAGGTGCGGAAGTGTGCGGCCGAGCTGCTCCTGTCCTTGATGGAGAAAATGGGAGTCACCAAGCTCGCAGGCACCCCCAGGGCTGAGAGGCTGGCACACGTGGCAGGGACACTGGCTCAGGACTGTCACAAGGACACAAGGTAATGATCTTCATTTCACCTCCAAAACCAGGAAAACCATTTTGTGTTTGGCTTTAAAGATAAAACCACAAAAGAGTGGAAAGGAAAGGAAATAATGAGTGACGTTACTGTGTGGCTACGGGGCATAGAATCATGGAATATGCTGAGTTGGAAGGGACCCATGCAGGTCATCCAGTCCAGCTCCTGGCCATGTGCAGGACAGCCCAAGAGTCACTCCATGTGCCTGAGAGCATTGTCCAAACGCTTCTTGAGCTCTGCCAGGCTTGGTGCTGTGACTGCTGCTCTGGGTTTCCTGGGGAAATGACTGTACTGGGTAACCAAAGTCTGGCCAGCAAGAGGGAGCATTGCCAACTTCCAGTGACGTGAAGAAGTCTTTATTGAGATGAAAAGAGCTTAGATTAGCCAGTCCAGCAGTTTTGATTTGCCTTAGGTGCACAAGGAAAGCCAAAGTGTTGGCTAATGTTCATCACCAAACATAACTTAAGACTTCCCTAGAAATATTTCAGAGGTCTTCAGCCAATGTATTCAGTCTTTCTAAACCTCTTCTACAGATTTCTAGAAAGCTGTTATCTGTGGCTCAGTGACCTCCAAATTCCTTCTTGAAGAAAACTTTGGTTTCCTGGCAGCAAAATCACCCCAAACGACCAAAATCCCCTTACTTTGATGATGAAATTCCCATTAATAGCTGCCAAGAACACCAGAGCAACTAGCTGCCCATATGCATACACATAGTATAGAATAATCAAAAGCAAGCATGAGGTGAGAAAGGTAAATTACTGTGCAATGGCAGCAGGACACTGCTAACAGGCTCTGACAACAAAGCAGATGTGTTTTGCTTGTTCCCTGGGATCCTTTGATCCCACAGAAGCACACCCCCAGTTTCAGAGAGAAATGGTATTTTTCTCTTGCCCCACATTCTCCTCTTGCCCCTTGTGTTCAGCTACAGCACTGTGCAGTGTCAAGTGAGGTAAATCTCCCTCTTTGCTGAGTAGGTAATGGCTTCTCATGCAAGGATTGCATCTGATGAGTTTAAGGCATCAGCCTCTTCTGTTAACACTCTTCCTTTGTTCACTTTTCTATTGTTTCCTTCCTTCCTTCCTTAGGCATTATGGACAGGAGATGGTGAAGATGTTGCTGAATAATCAAAAATTTAAAAAGCTTTTGGAGCAATCCCTTTCCCCACATGACCTGGAAGATATTCTGACCAGAATTAAGAAGAAGGTAAGTGCTTGGCAGGAGAAATGTCTCCTTTATGCAAGTATTGCCACTGCTAATACGAGATCAAACATACCTGATGTGTCTTTATCCTATTCCACTTCTGCTGATTCATTTTGCTCCTGGGAACGAGCTGTTAATCCTCAGCCTGTTCATCTGGAGACCACAGAGGAACTACTATTATTAGGGGAAAAGTGGGGTTTTGAATAGTTTGAATATTGGTCAGAAAGAGGAAAGGGAAAGAGGAGAAAATGGGTTTGCACTCACGTGTATGCCCCCACCACACTCTCCCTACTCTGCCCCAGTAATGCATCTAAGTGAGAATAGTGCTTCTGAACATAAGAGAGTCTTTGCAAAAGAGACTGGAAGTAGTAGTGCCAAGGAAATTTTCAAATATACAAAAGATGTCCAAGTCAATCCTCATTACTGCAATTGCTGTCTGTCTTTTGGGAATACTGCCCTGCTGTCAAGCCCTGTGGAGCTGGAAGAAGCTTGGTCAATTCAGCAGCATCCAGTGGAAAATCATTTGTTTGTTTGGGTTGTTTGGGAGGGTTTTATCCTTTCCATCTACATTACAGAAGGGAGTGTGCCTTGGTGCAGGAGCAGGGAGAGTAAGCCTTGAACCAAATCAACTTCCAACATAATGGGTCAACCCCCAAAGAGTCCGATTTTTTCTGCTGCTTCCTTTAAGACCACTCATTGCCTGTCAGTTTGCATTATTCCCATTTATGCTCAAGACTAATGAATTTGGGATTTTAGACTGCTGCTCAGTGTGATAGCACCCATAACCTGCCTTGGGCTATTGAAACCAAAGAGTTGGCATCACTGAATCTCTGGTCTCTTTCTTTCTGTACGTTAGGAAATGTTTCCCTAAGCCTTGGTAGCAGTGATCCTGGTTCTAACTTGTGTTTTAAAGAGGGACTTTCCTATTTTATATTCTAAAGATTCATGGGGTTTCTTTATGTCTTTGTAGGGGATGGGAAACCAGAAGGCTGAATGCCCCTCTGTCAAGGAGCCAGTGGAGAAGAGGAACAACAGCCCGAAGAAGCCCCAGGCCACATTGCCCTCTAGCAAACGGTACTGAGCACTTTTGTCAGATGTGACAAAGCACATGACAAGCTTTACATGCCTCTTCCCCAGACAAATCTTTCTGCTGGAGATGACCAGTGCTAGAGATTGTTTCCCTTCCCTACAAATCCCCTAGGATAAAAAATGTCAACTTCTGCATTGATTTGAAGACAACTTCTCTGGAGGGCTTTCCACCGAAATTGGGTGACAAAAAGACACCCATTGGTTGCAGCTCAGATGATCCAGTGCAGTAGCAAGGGCAGTGTTGTGGAGGCTAGGAAAGGGCCAAGTCTCTGCTGCCTGACTTGAGACAAGTAATTTCAACCAGGGTTTTTTTCATCCAAGTGGAGTCTTTTTTAGATGGGTGTTTTAATGAGAAGTCCCAGTTTAGAAGCAGGATGCCATTCCCCAAACAAGCAGTTCCCATCCATGTGATTTGGCCTGGGTGATTCATGGTTTTCTGACCATCAAACAGTACCAAGTTTGAGTAGTAAGGAGCAAGGCAATTCCTAAGCCATTTTTGTCAACAGGTGTCTCAGTGTGGACTTTTTGTCTTGCTATTCCTGTCCTTCATATAGTTTGCTTGATGGACAGTGTGTTTGGTTTATTTCCCCCTATGCTGCAATCAGCATTTAAGACAGGGATTTGGTCCGTGCTGTCTTTCCATGCCAGTGGCAGAGTTACTTGTACCTCTTCTCCTCTGATACCAGAGGGGGTTTATTGAGCTCTGTCCTGCTCAGCGGTGGCAGGAAAGTGACCACATGCCTCAGTAGCATGGCTAGCATCTTCCTGTGCTCATGGAAGAGACAGGTTGATCCAAGAGGATTATTCCCAGAGGATTTGTTAAGCTGTGCATCTAGTCTCTAGGGAAGCAAATGAAATGTGAGTGTAGTTCAGGCCTGTCTGGCTTCTGTTTCTATCTCTGTTCCTGCTTTTCTGGATGCTTCAGATATGCCCCTGTTCATCTGTTCAGATGCATCTGAGCTACTTTTCCAGATTGTCATGCCTGGTGTAGAGACACTTCTTCAGAGTGATGATTTTCCTCATTAAAAGACACACACGTGCCATATGAGGAGGCATTTAAACTTGGAAGTAGTGTCTCTCTTTCCCCACAAAGCAATGTGTGCCTTGGAAGGCATCTGAAGATAGATCAGATGCATCTCATCCTTGGTTTTCCTGAGTGAGCAGTGGTGAGAATGTCACTTGCAGATTGTCTCCCATCATGATTGTCACGAGGTCCAAGTTGTCCTTCAGAGCCTCATGATTTTCTAGCTTGAAATCACAACATTAGGAAAGCTCCTCAGGATGTTTTGCTCACAATTAACTGAAGGTCTTACCAGCAACAGGTCCTAATTTGGTTTTGTTTTCCAGGGTGAAGTCTGCCCCTGGTGGACGCCTCCTCCACCGTCCAAAAGCCCAGGCCACGTTACCTGCAACTGTGGAAGGAAGGCAGTCACTCCAGAAGCTTTACCATCTCCTGGAAGCCAAGGGGTTTCAGACACGCATGGAAGGAGTGGCACTCCTCCTAGATCTGTGCAAAAGCAGCCCCCAGCTGATCTCCAGTAACATTGTCCAAGTATGTAGGGTATCTTCATGGTTCCTTTCCTTTAGCTGCTTCCCCAAGCCTGTAGAAGTGAAGTTAATTCAGTGTGTCTTGGCACTACATCCTGGCTGTTCGGGACAGGCTGGTCCTTCTTACCCAGACAAGTGTAATTGAGGTCCAGGCTTCAGGACAAGTTCTTTCAGTCCAGCTGTATTTGTCTGGCAGGTGCCTATTGCTGCTGTTCATCAGATGATGGCAGAATTTTCTGCTGGTGTAACTGCTGCTGTCTCCTGCTCCCAGTTGGGTTAAGTGAAGGGAATCCAGCCATTGAAAGCATGGCAATCATTCTCTAGACAAAAAATAGGTTGGCATGGGGAAGAGAAGTATCAGGCTGGGTTGGTTTAAACAAAATGTTTTTAAAAGGATACTTCCGTAAACTCCATCTTGTCTTGCACAGGCACAACTCTGGCTACTCATGTCCATCCTCATCCCTATTCCTCTTGGTAAAGATGGTGCTCACCCTTCTTGGGGGGGCCTTTTTTTCTCTTTGGAAAAAGAGGAAAACAGCTAAGGACAGATCCATCCTTTCTCCTCCCAGGAGCAGCTTTTTCCCTTTTTCCAGAAAATGGTGCCTGATGCTGTGGCTGTCAAGGGACTGAGCCTGCTCTAATGTAAAGTGCTTACAGCACATTACATTTCAGAAGTCTACCAGTTAGTTAGAGCAATGGTCTGGATCCTGGAAGAGTTGACCAGAGCCCTGTCCCTCTCCAGACACAGATTCTGAGACAGACAAAATAAAACTTTGATCTCCTCCTGCTACAGTTTTGGCAAAATCATAACTGCCCTCAGTACTTGAGGCAGCTGTATAGAAAAATGGGCATGGTAAATATCTGCTTCCATACTTTGAAAGCAAAGGTAGTCTTTTGAATTAATAAATGGAATTGATTTAATGATTTATAGGTGGAGAGAAATACCACAGGAACTTTTCTGTCCCGAGCCAAAACTCTTAAAAACAGATGAAAATCTTTCAAGCAGCATCAGGTTGTGCAACCATTCTTTTGAGTGGCCAACAGGAAAACAGTGAAATTGTGCAAGCAAGGGCTGACCTGAGAGAAGGATCACTTTCATCTTTTATATTGCTGAGTGCTCATTTCTACATCCCCTCTTCAGACAAGGTCATTTTAATCCAGCTTTCATGTTGTTTGTTCTCCTCACAGATTTTTGATCATTTTGTCCTGAGAATAAATGACACCCATAAGAAAGTGAAGCAGCAGGCGCTGGAGGTGCTGGCAGAAATGCTTGGACTCCTGGAAGATGCCCTGAACCCGGTGATGATCCGTTTGGTGGAGGGAATAACAAAGAACCTCAACTCAAAGGATCCCGGGGTTCATGCCGCAGCTGTGAACGCACTGGACCAATCTGTTGTTCATTTAGGTAAGGCTGGGCCCTGGCATGGACTCTCCTCAGCTGTGTCTCTGTCTGTCCCACACAAGAGAGCGCTGAGTGCCTTGGGAGCTGTTGTTGTCCGTGGAAGGCTGCAGCTGCCACCCACCAGGAGCTGTGCAGGTGCAGTCCTTATGCACCATCCCCAACAGGCTGGAATGTGCAGCAGCATTTCCCAACAGTCCCAGGCTCCCTTGGCTCTGTGCCGCTGGTCTGAAGAGCAAGTCCTGGACTCCAGCTTTGCTACAGTTCAGAGGCAAAGGGGTTTTGGAGTTTGCTTGGGCCCCGTCTGACTTCCCAAATGAACAGCTTTGCTGTTGGCATGAAGGGACACTGGCCCATCAGAGCTTCTGCAGAGCAGCCACCTGGAAGGCTCTACATTAGAGGCATTAGCTGCCTATTTCCCACCTTTCTCCTTTGTCTTCTTTTCCAAAGGGGAACTTGTGATTGACCGAGTTCATTTCTTTAGAACAAACGGATCTAAGTCTCCAGCTGTCAATGATGCCTTGTTCCACTTGTTGTTTTGCATGGTGCAAGATGGCAATAGCAAATACCTGCCTAGGCAAGGGCTGCTGTAAATTCCTCTGCCACACAGATTATGTCAGCTCTGAAAATGCCTGAAAAATGGAGTGTTGAAGAGTCAGGTCTTCAGGGGCAGTTTCCACTTTCTCCACCTCAGCTGCTCTTTGGAGTCATGAACTGCCTGACTCAGTGCCTTTCTGTGTCCCAAGTATGGGCTTCTTCCTTTTTGCTCTGGCGTGCAAAACCTTTCCACTGCTTCCATGTGACTGAACTCTTGAGGTCCCTGATGTGAAATGTTTGAACATAGCTCCTGGTCCAGCAGAGAGCTTTGGATTTACAAATGTGAAAGGAGAGCTTTTCTTTTGGAATTTTAAACCCTGCCAAGTAGGCTGGAAGGAAAGACAAAAAGGATTGAAAAATCAGCAGAAATTGACTTTATTGTAGAAAATGGGGTTGCCCCTGCCCTTTCCCTCCGCACTGTGCTTTCTCCTATGCCCTCAGAAGAGTGAGCAGAAACGTGTGTTTCACTTGTAGATGAAGTGTCACTGATGAAAGAGCTCAGCCACCAATGGAGCCAACTGAGTGGCGAAGCTCTGCTGGAAGTCACGGAGTGTATCACAGGTATGGCCTCCCCTTCTAAGCCAAGAGGTCTCTGAGGGAGAATTGACAGGGAATGCCTGTGAACAGACAGCAGAGTAGCTCCTCCACATCAGGAGGTGCTGAGCTTGTCCCTCGTGCCCAATAGCCAAGGCAGGTGTATTTGGCAGGCTTTCCCTGGCTGCTGCAGAGCTGTGCAGCATCTGAGATGGGGGCAGCGCTCGGCCTCGGGGCTGAGCTCTCACTGGGGCTCTTCTCAAGTTCCATAGTGACCAATGTCTTTGATTGCATTTAAACTCAAATTAAGTGCCATTTTCAAATGGGTGCCATAACCCTTTTCCTGCTTAGCAGAATTGGTTTTGGGTACATTCAGGAGCTGTTTGAATGTTGATGACTGCTGGTGGATTAATAGTATAGTGAAAATGAAGTCTCTTCCACCACAGAATAATAAATAGCTACTACATAACATTTGGCCTGATCAGAAAATAAGACTGGTCTCCTGAGCATTTCAGGTTTTGATCTCTCAGCCAACTCTGCCATGCAAGGAGCCTGTTGGTAGTAAATTTTTGTTTGTGTTTGATATAGTTCAGTTCAGAAAATGAGCAGAGAGCAGATTCCAGAGACAATGTGAGGAAACACTTGTGTTCTGGCTAAATTTCAGTTCCCTGTGTAGCCTTTTTCTCTCTCTATGCCCCTATTTTAGTGCACATTGTAAGAAAAAAGGCCATTAGCATTGAGAGGGGAAATGCCATTAAAATGTGGAGATGCCCAAATGCCAGGGCAATGGGGTCTGGGTGATTCTCTAAGACACCCTGAGTCTTAAAAGAGCTCTTTGTTGGCAGCCACAAAAGCATTCTGCCAAAGACACCAGCTAGGCACTGATGTTTCTCATCCAGCTGTCAAGCAGCACCCATCTCTGGTGGGCTGGAGTTTTGGAGTGTGTTCTTATACTGCCCTTTGCTGTGTGCCACGGAGCAAAGGGAAGAGCCAGATGAGACCTCTGGCCCTTGACATCAAAGTTACAGAAATGGAATCATCCCTTTTATTAGAAATCTCTGAATTGCCTCTCTAGGGTGTATTTCCTAATCTTCTGTGTGGGTTTAGACAACCTGATTATGGAAATAGAAGGCAATTTGACATTTTATTCATTGTTCATGCAGAAACAAATAGTGAAATGATTTAGTAAAGGTACAAAGTCTGCCACAGGTACAAGGCTCTGGTTGGAGAAATTAGTCCTGAGGGGTTGGTTGGTGGTTCTGTTTCAAGGATGATCAGCTGCATTGCCCGTTTCTGGGCCATGGGGCTCTGAGTGCTATTTCACTGATCTTGGCCAGAGAGGCTTGCCAGAAGCAAAAGCAGAGGTGGATCCTTGTTTGCATTGAGGCTGGTGGGTAAGGAGCTGTGTCTCTGTCCCGGCAGTGCTGGTGGAATGGGTCCATGCCAGGAGCCCTGAAGTGGTGCAGCGCTACGCCCTGCCCGTGCTCTGGTGCTGCCTGGAGAAGAAGGCGCTGCCTGTGCGAAGCGCCAACGTCTGCGCTGTGGTCACCAAGCTTGCCTGTGCCCTCTGCGAGGTGATGGGCACCCAGCTGATTAAGTGTGCTGAGAGCAAGCCTCCACACGTGCAGGAAAACCTCTCCAGCCTCTTGGGCTGGTGAAGGTTTCATGTTCTCCAGAAAGCTGACCGAGTGCTGAGTTGGACACCTCCGGATGGGACTTTTCAGCTGTGCCAGAAATGACAAAATACTAAGGAAGGGTGTGCATCTGCCCCTGCTCTCTCCATCGCCCTTCCTGGTCATGGCATGGGGGGCCTGAAGGAACTCCAGACTGAGGGCAAGGTGAAGACCAAGCATGGCTCAGCCTCCCAAAAAGGTAAGCAGGGAGCAGGGCCGCTCTCTGGTGGGAGGAAGGGTCTTGTGTCAGCCCAGAGAGGCTGTGCACATTGGCAGGGAAGAGCTGTGGCCTGCATGTGCCCCCTGCAAGGAGCTGTGCTGCTGGCAGTGCCCCTGGAGCTGTAGGGCTGCTGAGCTGTGGGGCAGGGAGAGGAGCAGGAGGGTGCCTGTGCAGCTGAGGCATTCCTGGAGAGCACAGGGCTCTGGGCTCCCTGCTGTCCCAGGGCAGCCCAGAGGCCAGGCTGTGCCTGTGGCAGCTCTGGGGAAGTGGCTCAGGGTTTTCCCCTGGCCTGCCTCAAGTGTCTGCCAGCAGGAACATGTTTCCCTGTGCAGCTGTTTAGGAGTTTCCAGGAAATGTGTCGCATGAAATATGGAGCTTCAGATGCTTTATATTTACTTTGTGGACTTTGTTACATTCTTTGTCTCCACTTTGCAGGCCTGACTGAGTACAGTGTTTCCAAGAGTCTTCCTCAGACACATCCCTCTTCACTCCTTCCCTCCAAGCCCTTGCCTTCCATCCAAGAGAGCTCTTCTTTCATCAAGCCAAGAAAGATGTATGATGGAGAGGAAGAGAAAGGGAAAAGTAGCACTGGCTACAAAGATATCAGAGGAAGCAACCAGGAGCAGACTTCAGAGAGAAAAGGAGGTAAGGTCACCAAGCAAAGTCCTGTGTTGTAGATTTTCACTTTATGTGCTGTAGGCAGAGCTTGGAGACCTTTTCCTGTGCTGTGAGCCCAGGGAAGCTGCTGAGCCAAGGAAGAGCTCAGCTGGACACTGCGCTTCAGGGTGTCTTTGCAATGGGTGTGCAGGGCAGACTTCATGTCCTCAGCATGTATCAATAACAGGAGAGGTCACAGAATGGTTTCTGGGCTGTGTCGTGGTTCCTCGTCTGTCTTATGGCTGAGAAAACACCAGCAAGCAGTCAGAGCAGCTCAAGTTGTCCAAAATTAAATGTAAAAGCAATCCCTCTCCATGTTGTAACCTATGAGTATTTATGAAGCACCTCTATGTCTTGGTGGTGTTTTCTGTGTCAGCTTTGTCTTCTTTGGATGGAAAAAGGTGTTTGCAGGAAGCTGCCAAGTCAGGTTGTCTCAGCTTGTGAGTTGTACAGCCATGCCCTTGGCACAGTTGTCTCTGATGCTATTTCCAGACTCCATCAGGTCCTGGGCAGCTGTGTGCTCTGGCATGGCTTTGTCCAGAGGGAAGGGCTGGGAGGTGGCCATGGGGAGAGCAGCCAGGAGCCCAGGCACACAATTGCCTTTGCAGCAGGGCCAGGACCTGCAGTTGTCTTGGGTTTGCCGTGGGGTGAGGGAGGAGGCAGATGAGCAACAGCTTTGGTAGAGAGAATGTGCAATCCAAGGCGTGGGTACTTGATTTCAGCCTTGCAGAGAAAGGGCCCAAGGTATCCCTGACAGGAACTGACCCTTTCAGTGAACTTGGAACAGGTCCTGATTTGGCTCTTTAGCTGGGCCAGCAATGATGGGATACTAAGGATGGGTGAGCATCTATGCCCAGTGCCTCCAGCCCCATTCCTGGCCATGGCATGGGGGCCGTGGAGCAGCTTGGGCAGGCAGAGAGCTTGCAGAGAGCAGCAGGGCAGGGAGCTCTGCTGAGCTTCCCAAATGCCAGTGAGCCTGAGCTGATGGATGTGTGGGAGCTGGAGAGCAGCGAGCATGCCGAGAGCTGAGCAGCATCTGGGCTCAGAGGCTGCTGGGGAACTGTAGGAGGGAAGGGCAGCAGCAGAAGAAATGAGGGCCTTGAGAAAAACAGGTTTTGACATCCTGCAGAATGGCTTTGTGGGGCCATGGCTGGAGTTCAGCAGTGACTGTGAGACACCTTAGGGGCAGGGAGAGAACAGTGATGATCTAAAGCCACTGCCATGCCATCCCAAAGGCCAGTGGGGGCAGTGGCACCCCAGACCATCTTGATGTCAAACATGGGGATGGCAGCTGGGAATGCAGGCACACCTAGCCACACTTGCAGAGGAGTGAGCCTGAGGGGAGAGGTGTCAAATGTGGGACATGGTCTGTGTCTCACCAGTTCCCTTTGCATTCCCCATCCTATGCCCATTTGCTCCATCAGTCTGACTTGTATATTCCTGCCAGGTCTCAGTTGAGGGCATATCTAAATAATCTTGAGGCATCTAAGGGGCAAGGCTGGCTGCTTGATCTGAGCACTGTGTTCTACTCTTTCCAGGCCTCCTTGCCATATGCCAGTGGTGGGGAAATGAAGAAGGGGTCACTGGGACTGCCTTTGATCCCCCCAATACGCAAGGCAGGCAGTCTCACCATTGACAGTGCTGCAGGGTCTCTGTACAGATCTCCCCAGCTGGATTTGCAGGAGTCCCGGGAGATGAGGTGAGCCAAGGTGTCTGCTGCTCCAGTGTGCTGTTCACCTCACTCTTCCTGTCTCCTGTGGTGATTTTTCACAGTCAGCTGTCCCATGTATTCAGGCAAACCTGGGTGTATTCACCATTTTGCCCATCTGTGGTGATCCAGCACAATGTCAATCCCAACAGCAATGCCCCAAGAGCAGAGGTGGTGGTGGGGAAGGGGAGGCAGGGCTTGAAAGCATCTCAGGAAGGGTCGTCTGCTGGACCTGGCTCTTATTTCAGCCAGACCATTGCCAGCTCTGTGTGACTCCAGCAACTGAAAGCTTAAGGACAGTTAATCACCTTTGGATCCTTTTGGGTTTATGTGTTGCATTCCCTTCTTCATAGAATTGACCATGCTTAGTGGGGTTGACTCCTTTCATGGGACACCCATTCCCTCCCTTCTCTTTCTCCCTCCTCATATGTTCCTTTTGTCTTCCATTTTCTCCAGGCCAAGATCCAGCAGCATAAGCCAAGAGAAGACCTCTGAACATGCAGGTAGGTGCAGGGCTTGTCTGTCCTAAAATGACCATTGGAATCTTGACTCAGAGGTGACATTTGGAAAGCTTGGTTAAAACCCATTCTTTTACAAATTTATTTACATTCATTTCAATTCCTTGATGGGCTCAGTGGACTCTCCAAGAGCCCAGTCCCTGGGAGTGTTCTCTGGTGGTGCAGTGAAAATTCCTCCAGTGTGAAGTGTTGAGTGGCAGGAGCTGGAGTGGTACATTGGGGTCCTGGAAATGCAGTGCTGAAAAGAAAACATTCCTGTCCATTCTTCACATGCCTTTTATCTCCGTGCAGCCTTTCTGGTGTCAAAATGAGACTAGAAAAGGAAGGTATTTAGCATGAAATGAGAAATGTTCCCACTCCTTCCTCCTGCCCTTGAAGGAGAACAACTTTCCTTGTGGTTGTTTCTGATATGAACCCTTTGAGATGTGAAGGAGTGGAACTTTGGGTTGAGCACTTTGCTCCCTGCAAATACATGCTCACAGAATACTGGGCACATCTAATGGAGAAAGCAAAGCTGCTTTTGTGTCTAACATGTGGTGCCATTGTTTGTGTCCCAGACCTTCTTTTGTCGTAAAGAGTAATATAAAAAATCCCCAAAACTGCAAAACCAGACCTAGAATTGAGTGGGAAATACAGAAACAAAGGCCTTGAAAACTCCTTTTGAAAACAAAGACTTCCTTGCCAGTGTCAGATTCTAGAGAGCACTGTGAATTCCCAAGTGTTTGGAAGGAAAGGGATCCTGTAGTAGTGGGGAGGCAACGGGCAGCACATGAAGTAGTAGAACCCTTCTCTCTTAACTTGGCAGCTCCATATTGTTCAGAGAAATAAAACTGATGCTGGTTTCATGAAAAATAAAAAAACCAAGCAATCTTTTCAGTAACTAAAATACACTTTGAATTCCTCACCCATTAGAAGGGCTGATTATAAAGGTGTGAGTTCAATTAACTCACTTCTTCTCTTGTACCTGGTTGACAGCTTCTTCTGAATCCACAACAAAAACCCAGAGAAAGGAGGAAAAGGTCTCTCAGTGTAAGACAGGACCTGGGATGCCTCTGTTCCCAAGGGAACTCACAGAGCCCTTCAGTTTGGAGACTCGTGTGCTGGACCCGGCCTTGGGAATGGAGGTCTGGGCTCGCAGCTGGCTCATGGGGCCTTGGCTCAGGAGCCCCAGGAGCATGGATCAGCCTCAGAAAAAGGTAAGGGGGATGCTGAGCTGCTGTCTGATGGGAGGAAGGGTCTTGTGTCAGCCCAGAGAGGCTGTGCACATTGGCAGGGAAGAGCTGTGGCCTGCATGTGCCCCCTGCAAGGAGCTGTGCTGCTGGCAGTGCCCCTGGAGCTGTAGGGCTGCTGAGCTGTGGGGCAGGGAGAGGAGCAGGAGGGTGCCTGTGCAGCTGAGGCATTCCTGGAGAGCACAGGGCTCTGGGCTCCCTGCTGTCCCAGGGCAGCCCAGAGGCCAGGCTGTGCCTGTGGCAGCTCTGGGGAAGTGGCTCAGGGTTTTCCCCTGGCCTGCCTCAAGTGTCTGCCAGCAGGAACATGTTTCCCTGTGCAGCTCTTTAGGAGCTTCCAGGAAATGTGTCCCATGAAATATGGAGCTTCAGATGCTTTTGGCTTGAATTGCAGTCTCTGTTAGATGTTGTGTGTCTTCTTTGCAGATCTGACTGGCTACAGGCTTACCAAGAGGTTTTTCCTGGTCGGTTCTGATGTTCTCTTACCCACAAAGTCATTGTCTCCAGTCCAGAAGAGCTGTCTTTCCTCGAAGATCTGGAAGAAGCTGCCAACTGACTGAAGAGTGTTTGAAGAATCGGATTTATGTTTTAGGCTTCAGAGTTACAACTGTACATATGTTCTTATTGTTTTGAATAAATGTATTCTGATTGTATCTTTAAATTTTGATGACATCATTTTAATTGTCTATGTTTCATTGTGATGATTTTAAAAAATAATAAAAAAAAAAAAATTTAAATAAACCAAAGGAGATTGTGAGACCAGGACCTGCTAGCCTAGAGGTTATGGGAGTGCAGCTCACTCGATGTGCCAGTGTCTCACTGCATCATTTCCGCACTGGGCCTCTCCTCTTGCTTTTTTTGCCATGTTTTCCCTGTGTCTTTTGTGCTGCTCTTTCTTACTTGGCATTACAACAGGGCCACCTGTTCACATGTTTGGGGGACAATGGAGCCAAAGGATCCTGTCGAGTCAAAAGTTTTCTACCTCGATGAGTTCTGTGCTAGTTCTGTGCTCACCAAAGCCTGAGGAAAGAAACAAAGAGAAGTGTGCCCAAATGGCAAAGCTTTGCTCCTTTGCAATCTCACACAGATCTGGCTCACAGGTGTCTTCAGTCACAATTTCATAGGCAAAAAGAGGTTGTGCATTTCACTAGGAAATTATGCACTACTTTGGAAAAGTCATCTGTATGTATATTTACCCAGGACAGCAGTCCAGCTGTTTTGTTTGTAACTTTGTTTGCAGAACAAGAGTGGACTGTGAGGCCAAGAACAAGTGACAAGGGTTCCTCAAATCTAAACCCCAGTCTGGGTTCCAATCAGCCCAGTGCTGAGACATCATTTGTTCCCATGGAGCAGTGCTTGCCAGGGTAATGAATTCCTGCATAGCTGGAACAAGCAATTCTGGATTCAGCTCCAGCTCTTGGTGGGCTGCATGATCATTGACAATGCTCCCTCTATTGTCCTTGGTTACAATATAAAGATGTATTCTATTCCCATCCTCAAGAGCTGTTGAAACCAGGAGTGGCATTGTTCTTTTCCTTATCTCCTGTTAATGGGCCCATCAATGCCTTTCCCCTGTGACTCAGAGGTAATTCCCTCTGGGAGCCATTTCTGTCTCATGGACCCACCCCATGACTCATGAAATGATAACAGCCCATTGTGAGATGCTGTGCCCAGGGGGGAGGAACTTAAGCATCCCCACCTGGATATAATCTGGAGTTTGGGGACAGAACAAGCAGCCTTTCCACTGGATTCCCCAATGAACGGCCACCTTTTCCACTGGATCTTCAGAGGAAGACTACACCCTTCTCCAGGATCACATCTGCCACTCCAGGAGGAGTGCAGCCACCAATCCAACTGGACTGCTACCAACACCCTGACCAACAGGGTGTCAGCTTGTATTCTGTCAGTGCTTTTTCTTTTGTATTATTGCATGTATTTTGGGTGGGGTTTTTTTGTTTTGGTTTGGTTTGGTTTTTGGTTTTCTTTTCCCCTTTTCCTAATAAATTGTATTTCTGACTTGGAGTCTCTCGCTGGTTTTGCTTTCAAACCAGAACACCTATCCAGAAATTATTTTGCAGTTTTCTTTCATAGTCATTTGAAGCTTTTAAACTTCACATTTCAATTTGTTTTGCCTGAAGGAAAACCACTTCTGGTCCCAGTGCATACTATAATCTTTTGCCAGCAAAGTCCTCATGGTTGCCAGCTTCTGATGTTACAGAAGAAACTGCATGTGAATGTGTTAATTAGGTTTTCTGATGGAAAAACTCTATGTCACATGGCTGCGTGTATTTGCTTAGCTATGGGTCTAGTCCTGGCCTAGTAAAGCCCAGGCAGGGTGGCATGTTTCAGGGAAAACTGCTCCATGAGCTTATGGGATTGGCATCAGCAGGAGATTGAATGTGTGGGGATTTCACTGCAGACACAATTAGGGACCAGTTCCATGCCACAGTATTCTCTTATATCATTCAAAAATATCCTAGAAAAGGCAGTGAAACTTCACATCTCCTTTCACAGCCACTGTTGGAAGAGGGGCATTCTTGTCTCTCCTCAAAGCCATTGCTCTTGCACACCAGAAACATGAACATCCACAAACAGCAATGATGCATGGTCCTCCTGCTGCTGCTTCAGAGCTCAGGGGAGTGCTTGGCTTCCAAAACTGGAGTTAGGTATTGCTTGGGTCTTGGCTCAGTTTTGTGGAAGTTTAGAAGGAAAAGAAAATCTGAGATAAGAAGCTTAGGATAAGTGGATACATTGGCCCCTGTGCTTGCTTTTCACCTACTTTTTTGCAGGATTGACTTCTCATCCCCAAATGAGTGACTGGGAAGTAGTCACCCCCAGAGCTGTTGCTTTGTACTTCTGGAGCATATCAGCCTCCTGGGAATTATCATCCAAAGAGTAGAGAAACTCACACAAGTCCCAGTCTCCTTTGTGCTGCAAGGTCTCTAAGTTAAACCTATCAAAGGACTCTTAAAATTACTAAGAATTTATTTAAGAGGCTTTAAGAGTTATTAAGCTTATTTAAGGCTATTTTTATGGTTTGTAAATAGCCTCTGAAAAGGTCACAACAATCTTCATTGTGTGTTGAGAGAAGACAGGTTGCAGAGCCACTCATCAGTCCAGGGAAACTGGGAATACACCTGGCATCTAAATGCCTGCTGCAGCCCTTTGCTGTGGTGTTTGTAGTGGCTATTCTTCTATGGAAAAGCTTAATGCAGTTATTTGGCTGTCAAGGGAGCTCTGTGGGGCTGAAAATGGGACATCATAAACTTGCCTGGGCTAGCAAAGCTCGGAGGGGCAGTACATGCTTTCTTATTCTCTTGGCTCTTGGTAGGATAAATAGTTCTGAATTACTGTGTTTTTCAACATGAAGAGCATAGCATTTCCTGTGGGTTTTTAAAAATTGTCCATGGTGTATTTTATGTTCCTTCTTTGTTTTGCACCTTAGAGGGTTTTAGTTTTGTAATTTTTGCATCCTGTCTTAAGCTGTTGTTGATATGCTATTTGGACTAATATGAAATTTGTCTAAGACTCATAATTAGGTAATTACTTACCAGGAGTCCTTTCTAACTAGATGCTCAGCTGCAGAGCACTGTGGTAGCAGGGGGTCCCTGATGCTCCCTCTTTCCTGACTTGTCCACGTGAGAAACTGTGCTATGAGAACCTGCTTGCAATCCAGGTCCCTTACAACAGTTAAGATGTGCAGGCATACGCATGTGTTTTCCCTGAAATATAAAGGTGAAAGGATCTGCATAGGTATCTGGTTATTGATGAAACCTTCACTATTCAAAAAGATCCAAAAGATGCATTGCTTCCTGCCCTGGCTGTCCACATTAACTATATTTACTAGCAAAGAGACACAAAGCTTCTAAGAGGAGTAAAACATTCCAAAAGTGAGGCCATTGTGTTGTACTGGCAGGTTGAATTTCCAGTTTGGATGTAAGAGATACTAAACTTCTACTGATAATAAGAGGGGGTAAGGCTGCAATGAAATGGCCCCATAAGATTGACAGAGTCACACTTAAAAGCCAAGCAGCTGGTAAATTTGTTGGTTTAGATTTTCACTGCAGAGTCATCTCTGCCTTGCCACATGTCTGTGTGTCTGCTGGAGTGCCTGGAAAGTTTTGTTCACAGCTTTATGGCTACTGCTCTGGGAAAAGATGGTTTGTTAGCATCCTCAGGCTTGGACTTGGGTTCACTCATATCCTAAGGAGCCAATGGTTAGGTAGTACTAATAAATGAAGGGCAGCCTGTCTCATTGAAAGCTTTCAGTTTCTCCTGAATTGCTGTGCAATCAACTAATCTGTGCCCTGAGGAAAACTTTACTAAAGCAGGAGGGATAGATATAGAGTAAAATAGGCTTATCACCCCCTTTTCCTTTGAAATAACCTTGATAAAGGGTGTGTACCATACAGTCCAACTTCAGAAATTCTCACACTATTGCAATGCAATCACAGAGTTGTATGTTAGTAAAGAAAGATAAAAGAATAAAGGAAGACACTTAAGAGGTCAGATTTTGAAAATCAGGATGTCACTGAGAGGAGAACAATGAGGAGTTGAGAGGGCTGTAGGTAATTTTGTGCTAGAAGTGGTGGAACAGGATAGGTGCAGGGCAGCTGTCACTGTCATATTTTCTGAAAAATCTCTTTGCCCAGGATTCTTCTCCTGGGAAGCTGAGAAGCCTCGGAGAAAAATGAAAACAATAATTATCTGATTTGCTTCTCCTGTGTTTTGCTGCTTTGGAATGTGTCTGGAGATTGTTTACCAACAGGTGGTTGTTTCATTGGTTTCTGCTGTGAATTGTTTTTGACTTAATGACCAGTTGGGGCCGAGCTGTGTCAGACTCTGAAGAGAGAGTCACGAGTTTTCATTAGTATCTTTTAGCCTTCTGCCTGTATCCTTTCTCTATTCTTTAGTATAGTTTAGTTTAGTATTCTTTAATATAATATAGATCATAAAATAATAAATTAGCCTTCTAAGAACATGGAGTCAGATGCATCATTCCTTCCCTTGTGGGGGGTCCAGAAAATACAATAGGCAGGTATATGTGAGATGAATGGAAATGGGATCAGAGGGAAAATGTGGTCCTGGGCCTTGATCACCTTGTCCTGCTGAGTATCTACTGTCTCTATCTGCACATGTTTTCTATTGGCATGAACATTTTCATTATTCATCCAAAAAGGACTGTGGGCAAGAAATGCAAACTTGGGATCTTTGCCCCCAGGTTTCAGATTATCCAGTATACAATTATGAGTTTGTATGAACCTTCACCTTTACCTGAGGACAATGTGGAAGTGAGCCCCTAATCCATACTGCAGGTGCTATGGATCTTGCCCAGGAAGATCAAAATCACAGTTTGAAGGCCATACCTGCAAAATGCATCTCCACATGATGGCACTGGGTACATTTGATGTGGAAGAATTAATGATTTGCTAATCTAGGAAGTTTTCTCTTCAGGAGATACTGGCAGTTCTTTATTGACGAGACATGACAGTAGGAAGAGTTACTTTATCTATGGTTATGGTTTCTTTCCTTCCTGTAGCAAAGGTGATATCTTCTCAGAATGTTTCTCTTAATGGTAAAACTTCATAAATGGTTATGACATGCCTTGAATGTTAAGAATATTAAGTGCTAGCACTGCAATGTTAAGTGCAAGCGCTGCAATATCCTGAATTTATTGATAACCTGCACAGCATTCTCAGCCAAGTTGCTAATCACAGAATCACAGAATATTCTGAATTGACAGGGACTCACAAGGATCCAGCTCCTGGCCCTGCACAGAACACCCCAAGTGTCACTCCATGTGCCTAAGAGGGTTCTCAAAACACTTCTTGAACTCTGTCAGGCTTGGTGCTGTGAGCACTGCCCTGGGGAGCCTGTTTCAGTGCCCAGCCACCCTCTGGGTGAAAAACCTCTTCTTAATACCCAGCCTAAACCTCCCCTGACACAATTTCAGGCCATTTCCTCAGGTCCAGTCACACAGAAGAGATCAGTGCCTGCCCCTCTGCTTGTCCTGACAAGGAAGCTGTAACTGCACTGAAGTCCCCCCTCAGTCTCCTCTTCTCCAGGCTGTCTGAGGTAGTTCTTGAAGTCAGAAAAAAGAAACTGGAGTGTGTGTGGTGCCTCAGTGTTCTAGTCATCTTCAGATGCCAAGGGAATGAAATGACAACCCCATTAAAGGTCTGAGATCTGAGTAGCATCACTGGAAACAGGGGCAGCTGCCAACTTTTTAAAGGTCTGCAGATAAAGTGCAGCACAGAGCTGTTGGCTCTCTTTTCACAGCTGTGAAGAAGCCCGGGCTGGAAACCTGATCCTGCTGCACTCGATGTTCAATCCCTCTGCAATCTGACCCCACTGCAGGGAGTGCACTCTGATTTTAACCCTTAGGAGCAAGCCACTGTCCCCTGAGTCCACTGTACTGGGTACAAGACTGCCAGGTAGCTCAGGCTTAAACCAGGGCAGGGCAGGAGTGGAAGCACAGCTGACCTGTGCTGTGCTCTGTCAGTGCCCAGGCTGGATCTTGTAGCCTAAAAAAAGACATTGTTGAATGGAAATGCAATCTAAGTTAAGTGATATACCAGCAAAACACAAAACAAGACAAACTTGTGCTAGGATGGGGGAAGAGGAAACAAATGGACTTTTTATACTTCAGGGCACTAAGGAATGCACCAATAGTATAACACTGGGCTAAGATTGAAACTGGTTGCATACAGAATATGGGAGATCCAACTCATACCTTGTATATAAAATCTCTGTTTTATTTACATCAGTAAAAAATAAATGTTTAAATTGAGCCTGGTCTTACAAAACAACTGTATCCCAGAAATGTTGTATTTGTGAAAAAATTGAACTGTTGACCAAAAACCTGTTAAAAAATTAATTTTTTAAAAAAAGCAGAGAGACAAACTATAATTTCCTGCATAGTAGAGTTACTCTCAATTTCATGCTTGCAATACAAATCAAAGGTAAACATATTTTTTACGAGAGTCCTGTACATTACTGGACTAAAGAGAACCTCTTAACTACATGTAACCATGAGTTCACATTACAAACTTGCAGATCACTCCCCCAGAAGCTGTATCTTGCATACAATGACCAGTTTGCTGCAGCATCCTTTGGGCAGCATCAGAATCCTTCAGGTGGGATTGTGTTTGCAAGGAGCCTCCTGATGACCACAGCCTCAGTTGGAGCAGGGAGGGGGGGAAGTCCAGGATGGCAGCTCATGCACACACCTCCAAGGGAGCCTGGTTTTGGGCAAAGATGCTTTGGCTGACTCCAGAGAGCACACGTGGGATGAAGTTTCCAGCTTGACTGCTGAAGTGTTGTCCCTTGTGCTGCTGTAGCAGAATCTCTTGCTTGAGGGATGTAAATATTTTCTCTTATATTTTCTCTTATTCCCCATCAGGGGTGCTGGGGAGTTCCAGCACGAAGCCATAAAGAGATGAACTGATTGCAGTAGCTGAGGAGAAGCTGTCCTCCCACTTTGCTCTGTTTTCCTCTGCAAAGCTGCATTCAGGCCTGCAAAGTGCCAGTTTCCTGCTGTCATGCTCTTGGTTTGCTTCTCTTCTGGGGGCTTACTGCCAGCAGAACAAACCAACCCAAAATGCATGCAAAAATGCATTTGTATTCTTACCCAGGAGGGAGAGAACTGCATTTCTGATGAGGAGAGGACTAACTTAAAGAACTTACACTGCTGGTGAGCTTTGCAGTATCTCCCTGGTGATTTTCCAGCTTGGCAGGCAGGGGTGGTGCCTCTGCCTGTGTGATTGATTACACAGTGGATTGGATCTGTATGGCTATGGCTGCCTGGCCTCTAAGCTCACAAAGCCCTGACCACCCAAAGCATCTATTCACTGCTTGTCTATATTCAAACCCCCACTTTAAACATAATAATTAAGGTTTCCTTGTGTCTGTGGTGCAAAATGGCACTGTACTTGGTGGGAGATGCTTGTGGTTAAGGCACGGGACTAAAATCAGGAGTTCAGTATCCAGAGAATATCCCTTGCTCTGGGGGAGGTAAAGCTCCATTCCCCCATCAGGAAGGTGGGCAGGAAGGGTTAAAATGCTGGGTGAAGGTGAAGTTCCCAGACACCACCTTGAAGAAAACTGTAGGAAAAAAATTAAACTATTCCTAACAAAGTATGATACAAATGGCTTTTTTTTTTTTTAAACGGATCTTATTCTGTACTAAAGTTGTAGATGAAATGTCAAATGAAACTGAAACTACATTAATTAAAAGCTGCATCTTAACCATGATGACATATCAGGTGGGGAAGATCCAGTAATTTTTGAGACTGTAGTGAATGCTGTAAAATCTTAGGATTAATTGACTGTAAATAACTTGTGTTTTTATTAACAAGAATCTGTCTAGACTATCTAGTGAAATTACAATAAATTCCCTCAAACTGCATAAATCAGAAAAAAATATATAAAACTTTTTTCAGGGAGAACAGGCTTCTCCATGGTGGCATGTTTTTTCTTTTACAAAAAAAAAAAAAAAAAAAAAGAAAAAAGAAAAAAGAAAAAAGAAAAAAGAAAAAAGAAAAAAGAAAAACAAGCCCAAACAAAACATCCAAATGTGTCCTTAGATAAATGTGTCCTTAGATGCTTTGTGATTTATAATGTTGTTTGATCAGGCGATTGCAAAACTACTCTAATCAGGATTAAGCCTTGTACCCTGGAAACTAAAGGTGATAAGATTATCTGGTAATCAAAGGTGATTTAGAAGATCAAAGGCTTTTTTGAGGAAGTAAGATCCCTAATTTTTTCCCTTCAAAATGGGTTGCTTTGTTTTAACTTGTATATGACATTATTCTCTACCTGTGTGTTGATAAACACCTAGGGTAAAAATGTGGCTTTGCTGAAGCCGTGGATGTTTTAATTGCAGTAACACTCAATTGGCTCAGGGTTTTACCTCCCTCCTGGAAAAGTCACATTTTACACAGATGTGATGCCTACTGAATAAATAACGTGTTGAATAATGATTAATTTGTGTTAGCTTTTTAAAATCTATTGTCTAAACCATGGAAAAAAGGACTTGGCTATAGGTCCTGTCTTCATCAACCAAATTTGCCTCAGACTCACCCAGCCACAAAGTGTTTCTTTTGCTCCATGTGGATCTCTGAGCAAATTGGCATGAAAGGAGAAGCAGCTGGCTGGTGTTTCATTAGATTGTTGAGCCCAGTCTGGGGTTTTTTATGCAATGCCATTTCACAGTTTCCTTGCAAGAGAAGATGAAGCCTTGTTCTGGAGGCTGGGCTAAGGCTGTTTCCTCCCTCTGGTGTCTCTGTTCTTGCTTGTGCCTCTGCCCCTGGGGTGCTCCTGCTGTCAGTCCCTCTGCAGCCCCTGGCCCACGACGTAGAGCTCGGGGTGGGAAGCAGATCTGCTGGACTCTCTGCTCTCAGGAACCCCAGAGCTGTTCCACGAGTCACCTGCTTTTCTAGGGCTCTTCTCCAAGCTGCAGAAAGAAAGATGCTTAAGAGGCTAATGAATCATGACTTTTTACAACAGCACTGATTAGAGCATGTTAACCCAGGAAGCACAAAGGCTGCACGACAACCTGTCATTCCCCACACCCTGTCATTCCCCATCTCCTCCTGAGCACACTCTTTGTGTGCACCATCCAGATTTTGCTCTCATCCTGCCAAATGCACTGTACTCTTCCCTCCCAGACCTCTCCTGGGAAGAAAACATTTTGTATATTTAACAGGGGGTCATTGTGAGGCTGGGTTTCCCTGCAGGTAAGGGTGATTTGAGTGAAAAGTATTGTTTCAGACTGCTGAAGGAAAGGAAAGGTCTTACCTCTGATGTGCATCTGCCTAGCCTGGTTACAGTGATTTCTGAGCACACCAGTGTAGCCACATTTCTCTTCACAGAGAAAAGCAGGGCACAATTCTTCCCAAGAATATTTTTGGGTTTCACATTCTCTGAGCCTCAGAGAAAGGAAAACAATTCTTATCATTTGTTGTGCCTGTGTTTGTGCAAAAGTAGAATGCAATATGGAGATCGTTTACCCAAAGTGATGGTGTTTTGTTTCCTTGTGTGTGTGTGTGTGTGTGTGTGTGTGTTGGGACTGTTGGGTGACAGTCAGTGGGCAGTTGTGTAAAGAGTTGAGTGCTTGGCAGATTCAGTTTAGATGCAATGCAACATAATGTAATATAATATAGTAATATAGTCTAATAAAGTAACTAATTAGCCTTCTGATAAGATGGAGTCAGATGCATCATTCTCTCCCATTGTCGAGGGCAAAAATATCCACTGTACCCCAGCATGACTGTGGGAGGGGAATTCTGCTCTTATAAATCTGCTACTCTCACTCTGCTGACAGAAGCACTGAGACACAGAAAGTGTAAATGATGTTCTTGAGGTTGCTCTGGCACTCTCTAGGGGTACAGGGACTTTATGTATCAAGACTGATCATAGCAGTGGATCCAGCCATAGGTATCTCATGCCCTGTGCCTTCCTGCTGCAGTGTGTGAAGTGTGCTCTGTGCTGCTGCAGCTCATTCATGGGGTTTAAACTCAACATGGGGAAACATTTCAGAGCTATCTGGGAATCATGACTGCATTTTAAGTGTACAAACTGCTAAACTGAATGAGCTTTCAACTACAGACAAGCTGTTATGTTCCTCCTCTTAACCGCTAGGACTTTAATGATTTGAACTGCTAAATGAAGAGATTTGTGATACTTGTCCAGTCATGAAACTAATCCAGATTCAAATATCCCCCAGTTGCAGAAGGGCTCATTTGGGCTACTTGCTTTGAGCCTGATTCAGTCAACCCAGTCCATCCTCAAGCTCTCACTGAACAGTATGTTAAAGACAATGGCATTTTATCTTCTCTCTCTGCTC
This sequence comes from Molothrus ater, assembly GCF_012460135.2. NCBI lineage: Eukaryota > Metazoa > Chordata > Aves > Passeriformes > Icteridae > Molothrus > Molothrus ater. Next base: position 12,772,473 of record NC_050480.2, read on the forward strand.
TACCACTTAGGAAAGCAGCAGTCTTGATGAAATACTATTTTGTTAAGGTGCATACACAGAAACTGTGCTGCATATTAACAGAATTTCTATGAGCAGAGCAATTGTACATGTTGTGCCTTACTGAGATGCCAATAATTGCTGATTGCTGTCAAACGACTGAACTTAGAAACCAGCCAAGTTATCTCAGCCTGTCCAACCGCAGGCTGGTCAAATGGGAACCAGCTGAACTGACTTGAGAACTGAAGTTCTTGTCAAGTAAGATTCAAGATTAAAAGAAAAGCTCCAGCTCCAGCCCTAGTTAGGGCTACTAACATTTTAAGTCCTGCTATTCCTTATAACATGGGATGGGCAGAAGGCGTGCTTGGAAAAAGTGGGTTTTGCTTCCTAGGAAAGCAATGAATGTTCAGGAGACACACAAATCTGTGCACAACACTGACATTTAATGCCCATCAATGTCAGCTTGCAAAATAAGATGGAAGTTGCCTCTTTTTTTGTGTGTGTTTCTGCTAAAAGGGGGTGTGTGGGAGAGGCAACTCAGCTGCCTCTTTTTGCTTGTACAAGCTCTGCCAGATTATCTTTGGCAACCTACTTCTCATCAAATGGATGTTTTAATTTGGTGTGGGAAAAGTGGGGGGATAAATCTCTTATATCCCCGAGTTTGTGAGCCTGGGAGACACTGGATAACTCACTGGTCTTCAAAATTTCTTTTCCCATGAAAGATTGATAGTATCTCAGGTTTGACTCTGTGTTCTCACCCTTCTACTAATGAAGCAGCTAATAGCACAGAAAAATAACACAGGAAAACACGATACAGACCAAAAAAAGGCATTGTTACATTTTAAAAGAAGAGGTAAAGCAGGGGGAGGAATGAAGGAAAGCAGACTGACAGCTGTGTGGTGATGGCTTGTGAATTTGAGACCAGATGCAAACATAGCTGGAATGACGAGGTTGAGGTTTAGGTTTAGACATTTTGAGATTTTCCTCTGCCAGTTACAAAGCAAAGAAAGTCCTGGCTGGTTAATGAACTTGGTGGAGAAAGATGGATCAGAGTGTGGTGCTTTGTCTATTAAGGCACCTGCTAAAAGAGCAGGGCTCAACATCTGCACAGGGTGATGTGGTGCTCACAGCTGGGGCAACCACCCCAGTCCTGAGCAGGAGGAGAGGACCTGAGTGATGTGAAGAGCTCTCAGAGTTTTTTCCCTGTGTTCACTCCCAAAATGGTCCTTCTCTGCCCATCAGCCCATTGGCTGTGATGTTCATTTTAGGCCATTCAATGCAAGGTCCATAAAATTTACCCCAGGCAGCTTATTTTGGGTGTAAGAAAACACACAGTTGTGTATTGCATCTTAAATCAGTGTGTGAGGTAATTAATGGTCTAAATTTCCCTTTTGCTTGTGTTGATATAAATTTGGCATAACTGACTGGTACTACTGTTGATGTTCATTGGGATAAATGATAAGCTGAATTTGACCTAGGATATATTTAGTTCTTCCAAAATACTTGTAGATCATAACACTAGGATATATGACTTTTTTCATGAAAGGGATGATTTTATTTACAGTGAGTTGTTTTGTATTACTCACTATACTCTGACAGACTATGATAGAAAGATAATACATCCCATCGAAGTATAAATTAGCTAGCAATTTATAATAAAGAAATAAAATGCATCCATAAAACTGCCCCAGCTTTTGTCTTGCAAGGTTTTACATAAAAACTCTTTTGAAAACATTAATTTCTGCTGGCAGGCACCAGACTAGACAAAGCTGACTTCACACAGTACATAGAAATAACAGAAAACCCAGCAGCACTGCACAGGAATTTTAGGAAATATTCAAATGTCAGACTACAATGCAATATTAGAACTGGGAATGCAAAATGGTTTGCATTTCCCAGTGTTTTTTACATGTTTTGTTCAGCATATTCCTCTACTGCCAGCAGGGGATACTCAGTCCTTATTCTGTCTTTGGGGTGGGAATGCCTGGAAATCTGTCCTCAGTGCTTGTGACTGTCCCTGTGCTCACAGTGCCCTGAGTGCCTGTACAGCTACAAGTGCAATTTCATCCTCTTGGGGTTGATCTTGCAATCCCTCTCCCTTCTCAAGGGAATGAGTCATGGGACTGCAGCTCTTCTGGGACAAGAGCAAAAATACTGCTCATGTGTGGAAAGGTTACCAGAGAAGCTTAAAGCTTAATTGACTTACACATCCTAAGATGTTAAGAAACTAGAATAACAACACTGTACTTACAGGCTGTTACACATCTTTGAGTAGTCCCAAATACCCATTTCTATTTTGATTTTATGATTTTTTTTTTCCTTAGGTGATAGACAAAATTTAAAGCTAAGCCCAGTTTTTTATTAACAGGCCACCACTTTTTGCAAACATGGAACTGACATGTGTTGATGTCTAGATTTATTTTTCAGAGCAATGAATCTCCAGTAGCCATGGGATGCTTCTGAAAACTAGGCTTGGGTTGTTGTAAGCAGACTTGACATCAGCACCTAGGTCTGAAAGTGTGCACAAGAAGCTTAAAATTCCAGCCTATAATTTTGTCCACACAGATCCTTGGCTATATATGATCTGTCTCATTCTTACCAGCTGAATTGAAACACTGTCCCACAGCTTTCAGATGACAGTTTATACTGGATTAGAAGCTGATGATAGAACAACACTCCTCCTCTTGGCTCACGCTTATCTTCTCATAAATATGTATGTTTATAATCTGAGGGCTAGTTCAGAGCTTTTTAGGAATTGAATGTGAATGCCATTAGCCCCCACACAAATAATGGGAGTTCTGTGCCATGAAACCAACACTGAATTTTTCCTGGAGTGCCTGTCACAGCTTATGTGTAAGAGTAAGGCTTGAGCAAGCCATGGAAAGTTAACTCTTCCCTTCATTCAGACTGGTAGTCTACTGAAATCTGAGGCAAGAAAATAGAACAGATTATTTCAGTTGGAAGGGACTGACAATGATCATACAGTGCTATCTTTGCCCAGCCATCTTTTCTGCACATGAACAGGACACCCTTCTGGGAAACCTCTTAACAACTTTAAATTCCCACTGGAAGTTTAGAAAGCCAACAGGGTGCTATAGGTCTGCTCTTCTGGCACCAAGTTCCTTACCTTGCTTGGTGAAGTGCAGGTTCACTGCCAGCTGTCAGAGGAGCTGGGAGATGAGGCTGGACCCCTGGGCGGCGGTCGGAGAAACTTCTCCTCACGAACGGCTGCGGGTGGCTGGTGCTCAGGGACAGCCTCCTGGTGCGGTCACTGGGCTGCTGGAACAGCAGGCTGCTCCTCTGGGGGTGTCCTGCAGCTTCAGGCTGGCTGCTCACCTCAGCAGGGCACTTGCTGGGTGCCACTGGAGGTCTGGCTTCGAATAAGGAAGAGGTGGCTGGGCAAAATATGGAACGGACATTGCTGCCCCTCTTGGAGGAGGAGAGCTGGTGCTCGTCCCCAGCATCCAGCCCAGCTCTGGGCCCCTTGTAGGAGCGAGATGGGGAGGCTGGTGGGGAGGGGGTGCCGGGGAATGGAGTGGGGGAGCCTGCCAGCCGCTGTGCTGTGGCTGAGCTCTGTCTGTGGCCCACAGGAGGGCTGAGTGGTTTTCTCTGTGGTGGTGGAGAGGGCAGCTTCTTCTGTAGAGGTGGGCTGGGCACCCTGGGGCTGGAGGGGGGACTAGGTTTCCTCTGCATGCTGGGTGAGGTTGGCTGAGTGTTGCTGAAAGCGTGCAGAGAATGTCTGTGATGCGCTGGGGGGCTGAAAAGCCGTTTCTCAGTTGGTGAAGAAGGAGCAGTTCTCGTTGGGGAGACCCTCCTGGTGAACAGTGAGCCCTTGTCGCCGCTCCGGAGCGGCTCGGGAGAGCCGTGCTTCTGGCGCAGCACTGAAGGCGCGGGTGGGCTGGGCCCCTTGCTCTCTGAGCGGCTGCTGTCTGGGGTTGAAACCCCACTGGGGTTCTGAAGAGGAATGATTTTATGGGTTTGCTTGTATAAATCCGCAGCCTCTTTCCTCTGGGTTTCCAAAATCTCCTCCTGGCTGGGGATGCGCACACTGGTAGGGTTCAGCTCCAGGGAGTACCTGTGCGGTTTCTCATCCCCTGACCTGCTGCTCCTTAGACCTTTATTAGTCACCCCACTGGGGCCACTGATATTTTTGCTTGGCAGTAAGTCAATGGACTGAAGGGAGGCTTTCATTTTTGGGGAAACTTGTGATTTCTTAGCAGCATGTAATTCTGGTTTGGTGGTCTTTTTGGCATCTTCTGAAGAGTTTCCTTCTATTCTTGCAGTTTCTTCAGGCTCGGATAAATTTTCAGAAGAAGTGTCCATTAACATTTCAGGTGGTGGTGGTGGCAGGTTCTCAGTGTCTTCATCAATCTCTTCCTTTGTGTCCTTCTTGCTTAATTCTGCAGGTGGTGCAGGAAGAAAGGCATTTGGAAAGCTAGAAGAAACATCACTGGTGTTTGTGTCTTCTACTGGCAAAATGCGATGCTTGAGATTTAAAGGTGCCAGGCCTCTCTGAAAGGGAGCGGTGGGTGGGATGACTGGAAGTCCAAATTTTCTGATGCACTTTATTGGTCCTAATGATCTTAGAGGTTTGGCTTTTGCAAGATCATCAGTAGGACTGAAGGTTTCAATCAGTTTTTTGACAGACTGTCGGGGGTACAGCTGCTGCCACTCAACATTTGTGCTCCAGGAAGCTCATTTTCTTTGCCTCCTGATGTCTCCTGGATAGGCACAGTAGCTATTACAGGCTTCCTGACTCTCTTTTCATTCAGGACAGGATTTTGATCAGATGTGAACAAAGGGACTTTATCCTGGTTAGGCAGGATGCTGAAATTTTTTGAGAGGCCTGCCTTCAGCTTGCGGGAGGACCTAGATGTAACTTGATCATCCTGCAAATAAGGTGCTGCTCTTGATTTCCACGACTCCAGGTTGTTAGCTCTATCCTTTCTGTACAACATTTCCAGCCTTTTGCTGAGCTCCTTTTGAGTCCTCTGAAGCTCTAGGAGAGTCGGGTCCTCTGCCTGGCTTCTGAGGGACTCCTCTGACCTGGACCGTCGCTGTTTCCCAAACCTTCTCTGTCTGCCTGTTGCTGTACTGGGCCTCTTTGCTAGGACTGCTCTTCCACTCTCATCCTCTATCCACTCCTTACGCCTGGATTTAGCTGGGACAAACTTGATTTTTTCACTAATGGCATCTTTCATCTTCAAAATGATTTCTTCTGTATCTGCATTCTCTGTCCTTTTGATGGACTGCCTTTGAATGTTATCAGTGAGCGCAGGTGAAGACAGGGACCTCGGCAGAGCATCCTTCCCCATTTCTGATAAACTTGTGCTGTCATCATCCTCCCCCAGCGTGCTCTCTTCTTCATCATCATCGTCATCATCCTCATCCTCATCTGAAGGAAAATCTGTTGATTCACAGATTTTGAAATGTTCACCTTCCTGAGTAGAATCAGACTGCAAGGAGTTGTGGGAACGGCTTTTGCTCAAGCTTGCATACTGGGGCATGGTAGAAGTGCCTTCTGCTACTCCACCCTGACAAGAAGTCTCTTCCCTGCTTTGCGCAGATGAATGAAACAGATCTTTAAAATGCCTTCCAAGAGCACAGCCATGGGGAGCAGCTGTGCCCATGCTCACACGCTCCGCGGTTCCGGCATGCTTTCGGGATGGATGTCCATGTGCACAGGACTCACCTGGCTGTGCTCCATGCTGGCTGAGAGCACTGAACTCTTTGAGGGATTCGTTGTCCACACCAATGCCACTGTCCTCAGAACAGAGAGTCCTGTCATCACCGTGGGACTGAGAGGATCCCACAGTTGAGGCTTCGAGCAGCTTTACTGTCCGTAGCAGGTGCTCATCAAAGCTCTGCTTTGCTTTCAGTTTGCCTTCCAAGTTGCTTGCAGCAGACTGCAGGTAGCTGCATGTCTCCTGCAGGGCATTGGACGTGAGGGAGGCCAGCATCCCACTCACCAACTGCATTTTGTTCACTGTGTACTGCAGTAGCTGTTGCAGAAGATCAGGGTGCTCCTTCAAATTGTCCTTTCCAGCCGGCCATGCCAGATTCCCACCTACATCCTTGAGAAGACTTTCTCCATCATTGGCAATTTCTTCCAAGAGCTGGTTGATTTCATCAAAGCGAAGCACGAGGAAGCTGATCATCTGCTGCAGGAAGAGCTGAGTTTGGGTGGCCTGGTTGGCCATGTGCAGAATTGTTTCATACTTGGACAGGTTGGGGTGTAAGTAGGCGTATGCACTCTGGTGAGCCTTGACGAGCAGCTCTGGGAAGTCCACCTTCTTCTCTGTCTCACATGGGGCCACAATGGACTTTTCTTTACTTTTGTTGGGTTGACCTTGCTTTGCCAGCTTATGGGTTTTTTTCTTCTTTCCTTTCTTTGGGATTTGCTTTGCGTTGCTTTCATTCCTGTCGTCCCAGATGAAAGCCGATGCTTCTGATTCACAGGAGGTTTGCTTTCTGATCTCTATGGACTCAGTGATGTGCTTTTGAGACTCAATCAGCTCAGACATAATGACTTCAGCATCTGTGGCTGTCCTCTCGATTTTCTTGTCTTCCCTGGAAATCTGGGAATCTGAATGAGCCTTGGAAGATAAGTGCAAATTATCATTTTTGTCCAGCTCTGATAGTCTATCCTCCTCCTCTTCTTCCAGGTAGTCCTTCTTCTGAATCCCATACTCATCAATAGTGTAGCAAGATGAACCTTTAACCAGCAGAGGGATTCCTTTATCTCTCGAATCAATCGGCAAAACACTTTTGGATTTATTCAAAGCCTTAAGACCAATTCTTGCAGCAGTGCTGTCAGTCTCACTGCGAGAAGGTGTGCAGCCCATCTTTACTTCGTCTTTATTTTTGATCAAAAATCCAGAACACAAAAAAAAATCAAACTCACTGTGTCATCCTGAGCTGCAGACTGTCCTGTGCCTCAGGAGTTCTCCATCACGATCCCAGTTTTGTTGTCAGTTTCCTTAGCTGCTCACCTTAAAATCCCAGGTGCTTATTGCATAGGGTCTGCTCTTGAAGTTGTGCCCTGTTCCATTGTAGGTTCCCACTTGGGTTTTCTTCTTTGATTCAAAAAAAGGAGTGTGAGAGCTCGGCTGGATTTAGAGCTAATGGATTAAGAGCACTTGCGTACCTCACTTCTGCCCTGACAGATGTCCTCTGCAAATAAGATTTTAAGCTCATTAGGGTAAGCAGGCTCTAGCCAGTCAGCATCAGTGTTGTATTTATAAAGGCAGATTTTTTTTTTTTTTCTGCATACTGGGGGACAGAAGGACTTGGTACCTGTCCCTGCTTTTTTCACTTGTTGCAAAAACATAACATACAATTGAATGCAGAGATCCAAAGGAATAGGCTGTATTTTGAAGCCTTTTTGAAGGCAAACTATCTGAACAATGCATGTAAGCATCACTGGATACTCCTTAACTAAGAGAAGGGTGACCTTGACCACAGATGTACCCACTGGAGAGTAAAGACAGGAAATCAAATGGGTCAGAAATGCCTGTTAAGACTTTTGCATTGAGAGTCTTCAAAATTTCCCCCTACTTGCAAGTGACAAGCTGTTTACTTTTTCCTTCTAAGACTTCCAAACAAGATTTTGCAATTTTTTCCTTCTTTTCAGATGATCATTCTTGAATTTTTTTCTCCTTTCTAGATAGTTTCCCAACGTGAAAATCCTAACTGCACAACAATGGTATTTGAATTAAGTAATTCAGTAAAATAAGTTTTGCATATCTTGTTAAGACAGCATCTGAATCTAGTGGATCCAAACTGTTTATTTTCAAATTAAAACTAAAAATCAAATGAAAATTAATTTTTTTCCTTTGTCTGAGTGTCTTGGGATTAAATTTGAACTCCCAAAAGTGACTTGCTTACTGTTATTTCTTTTTCATTTGCCAGGGCTTAGTTCTCTTAAATGCAGGGCTTTAAGGGCTAGGACTCTAAGAAAGAAAAGAACTAAGAAATTTTAAAAATATAGACCCATATCTGAAAAAGAAAAGGGAGGGGATGGGATGGGAAGGGAAGGGGAGGAAAATAAAAACCTGTTATTTGAATCACTTCTAAGGTCAGGATGGTATAATACTACTCTGAAAGAGAACCTAGGGAAGCCAAAGTAGGAATTGGATGAGGCAGAAGATACTTGTCCTTTCCAAGTATTTATTTGTGAAGGGTGGCATGTGGAAGCAACTGCCCCCAGCCTCCCTCTTCACTACTCAGATGGCCAAAATGGACTTGTTTTTTAATTTCCAGACACAGCTTTTGTCCTGAGGTGGCCCCTCCTCGATGTTGCAGGGGTTACAGACAGCAGTGGCCAACTCAAATGCTGACTAGAAGTCTATAGCTTCTCTCTAGCAATTTCCACCTGCGTGGCCATGTGTGTCTTGCCCAGTTCCCAAAAATCTTTCCATGCTGCCCAGCCTATGAAACATTCTCAGACTTTAAGTAACTGCTTACATGATTGATTCCTCAGGGCTGGGCTGCAATCTGAGAGGGAAGTTGTTATTCTCTGTTCCCCTATCGTTCAAATCTTTGTATCTTTTCAGCAGAGGCAGCAAAATTACCTTGCTTTAGAGGGAAGAAGGCACTACGGGAATTCCCAGGAAGATTTTTAAAACTCTATGTGCTTTCTCCAAAGTAATTTTTCAGGAACACACACATTGCACTGAATGTATATGATGACACAGTCATTTGCCACAAGGCTTTTCTGGTAAACATCAGGTAATAACCTCCTGACTCTGCTTCTGGCCAGTCATTCAGCTCAGGCTCTGGCTGCTTCTGTGTCTCACCCCAATGTGCATTCTGCAGAACCATCCCAACACTTTCTGTATTCCCTTTTGGGCATGGATCTCATGTGTTCAAAGTGGGGAAGTGGAGCAGATTTAGGCAGCTGCTTCATCCTGGTGATGCTAATGGTCAGGATGCTGTAGCCCTCCAGAGTTAGCCTAGGAAAGCTCAGGAGAACAGGCAAACAGCCTTTTTGCCCCTCTGCTGCCTCCAGTGTGACTTGAGAGGCATCTCTGTGTAACTGCTTAGTATTTGTGCTATGAAATCTCTGGTGTCTTTTTTTTCACAAAGTAGCTCCAACAGCTCCATTGCTCACACTGGGAATTTTGACAATTAACTCTTTGTGAGTTGGTGGTGGTGGTCAGGACGTTCTTTTCCTTCCCTTTGCCTTTGATCAGTCACGTTACTTTTGTTTGAATTTCTGTTCTACTTATTTTCACACCATGCATTAACATCTTACAGGAAATAAATGTATGGTTAAAAACTGCAAAATCGTGGTTTATGATTATGAATTATGCAGTCATTTATTATTTTAAATATTAATAGTAAACCAATTGTCATGGTTTGGCGCTGGCGCAATGCCAGTGCCTCCATGAAAATATATGCTCCCTGCTGTCTGCTGTGAGATGTGACCAGGAATAAGCAAAGCAGGCCCCCACTTAGAAATAAGGAAAACTTTATTAACTAAACAACTCTATTAACAACTCTAATTAACAAGAAACACACAGGGAAAATGAAAACTTTCCATAAACATTTCCTCCTCCCCCCATCAAATTTCCAATACATCCATCCCCCAAATCATCAACTCTCAGTCCATCACCACCCTTTAGATAATCAATTCTCAGTTCATCAAGAGGAGAGGAGTTCCTCTTGTACCATAGGCTTCCCCTGGAAACACAGTTGAAACTTCGTGCGTTTCCACGTCACTCGTGGCGCCGCCCGGAGAACATCTGCCATCATGACCTCTTCCTTCAATGCCCAGTGCTCTCACCACTGCACACGGACCAGAGCTGCTTCTAGGGTTTTCCTTTGAAGGATGCTCTGTCCCGTTCCAAAAAGAGCACAGTCTCACCTTTGGGACACCTGTCCCCCCCAACTTTCACCCCCTGGGGCCGAGGAGTCTCAACACTGAACCCTCTTGGCTCTGAGCCATTGCCTCCCCCTGGATGCAGTCTCTGTGTCACAGGAAACATGGTTCTGTCCATGGCTATACAAGAAAAGTCCAGCAAAAGCCACTCCGTCATCTCTTCCCACCTAAGATTCTTCACTCTTCCTACATCTTTCACTTGCCCAGACCTTGACACTTGCACATTTCCTTCTTCCATTTCATCTCGATCTCTCTTCTAGGAAAGGTTAATGTTCTGCAAAGTTTTCGTTGTCCAAAAAAAAAGGGTTAAAAGCTCGGGCTCTGCCCGCCCAAACCTCCCACAAGCGGCCGGACACCTTCTCACTGCACTGCCCCTCTTTCTCCGCCGCCGGGCTGTGCTGCCAGCACATGGTAACAAATTTCAAGGTGGCACAGGCTCTCTCTCTCTCTCTGTCTCCTGGGGGATGGGGGGCTGCCCGATGCCTCTCGGTGCTCTTCCACTCTTCCATCCTTCCATCCTCGGGGCCAGGCCTACCTCACCCGCCCGCATGGCTCCCCTCTCCCGCCCAGCCGGCAGCTGCTGCACAGGGGAGAGACCCAAACTCTTTCCCCACTGGAACCCAAGAGACCTTCCCCCGGGAGTGCTCTGCTTTTAACCCCTGTGTTCTCAGAGGCGGATCCATATCCTCAGTGGCCACACCAGGTGCCAATATTCAAATCTGAACACCCATTGGTTTGACCACAGCATCCCAGAAAACTTACTTCCTCTCAAACCACGACACCAATACACATTTTATTATTTATTTATTACTAAATCAAGATCCAAGCTCATAGAAAATGTGTTTTAACAAGGAATCTGTTTCATCCTGGATTTCATTGCTATCTGCATGTATATGCAATATTACTATTTAATGTTGCACCAGATTTATTAGCTTCTGTTAGATCTTTGATGTGCCTGTTTGCAAACACTTATGTAGCTGCATTTTTCTTATCAATACTCTTATTATCAAGTAGGCAGATATTTCTTTATACTTTTGAGGCACTTCAGAAAAATCCCAATGCTTTACCTCACAAAAAATTATAAGGAAAATACTTTATCTCATGATCAAACAACAAAAGAGAGGCTAAAATAGGTAAAGCACATAAATGATTATGCCAAGTCTTAGAAACCTAAGGTTTGTATTTGTGGAAAAGAGCTCACTGAGGAATTATGGAGAACTTGAGTGATGACAACAATTTTAAAGAGCTATTTTGCTCTCAAAGAAATGCCCTTTTTCTTCTTTTGTGTGAGCAAATTGAATATAACCAGGGAGCTGTTCATATTGTTCGCCTAGATAGCACTAAGTAAATAAGAAATAGTCTCTTTTTATTTCAGCTTCTCCTGCAGAGCTGACACTAGTTTGGGATGTAGAGCAGGTTCTCTCCTTTCTGTAATCACTCGTAGAGATACACAGGAAGCTTAATTTTGTTTTCCCTGTGGAAGCCTCTTGGCAATGGTAAAAAATAGGAGCACCATGGTTTGAAGGAAATGTAGTTGCAAATAATTGAATAGAACCAGTGAGGCTATACAGAGCTTTTACTAGTGGTGATGATGCAAGTGAAAGACAAAATTAATCTTGATTCTGGGCCAGTGATACACTTTTCAGAATTGGCTTTTTTAAAATTTTATTAATTCTAGCTTCTAAGTAAGGTGATGCACTCTGATTGCATGAGGCTATAAATGTGACCCCAATGCTTTCAAAACCCTGTTTTGCAAAAAATCTGGATTTTTTAAATAGCAGAAGAACAATTTAAAAAAATATTGAAAACAGCTTGGAAACTGGCTTCCCTCTCCAGCAAAAATACTCTACAAAGGAAATAATGAAGGAAGAAATGTAAGTAGAAAACTAAAGAGAGTAATTTTGGGGGGTTTGCCTGCACAGGGCTGTTGCTACACTGGGGGGTAATAAATAAATTTACACAGATTTACAATTTTATTTACAATTATTACAATAACTTAGACAGATGGCTAAGCTTCTAAAACCACATTTAAACCAGAGTTTAGAGTCGAGCAGAAGGAATATCTTTCTCTGGATGTGGCCACAACTATGACTTGGTTGAGCATGCTACAGAACACAGGAAGGATGAAAAATAAGTAGGTTTCTGAAATTTTCTTGTGAAGTTTGTGACAAAACTTGGAGTAGCTTCTTATTAGATGTAGAAGAGGATGTAGAAGTTCTTGTCCACTACAGTGATGTGTGAGGTAAATCACAGGTGACCCAAAGGGGTCAAGAAGAACTGTATGACTAGGGTCAGTAGTAGTTTTGTGAAATATATTTACATTAGCCTGTTGTTTTTGGAAAATGTTGTCAGTTAGTCAGAGTTTCTCTTTGCTAGGCATTCCATCAATATTTTAGGTGCTTGCTATCTGCCCCACCCAATGCATTCACTGCTGGTTTCAGTGGCTACGACAGTGTCAGCCAAAAAATGAGAGCTAGGACAAAGAACTCTGTGAAACAGCATGAGGCTTTAAGCATAGATTTCCAGAGTTATGCAAATCTAAAAATTAAAAGGAGAGGGATCCACTGGCCTTGGCAACTTTTACATTAGTTCTCATGAGTGAAAGCAGGTTTGTGGCTGTGGGGCAATTTCAAGGCAAGATCCTTTCAGGTGAGGGACTGGCAATTTAACTGCTGGCAAGGGCTGCAGCACTTCCTAATGGAAGGTGGTAGTATTGATTTTGGATCAGAAGTGAGGTCCTGGAGTTTGTGTTCCTGAAAAATATCCCAAGATGCTACAGAAAAGAGTGCAGCTATTTAGCCTTATCCAGCTCCCAGCAGGTTTCCTTACCTAGAGAGTCTGAGGCTTTCCCTGAAAACTGAGGTAGGCACAGGATTCCCCTGGCTTTCTGTCAGAGAGTGTCTCTAACCACAGTGTGTGTGCATACTCACAGTCAGAACCTCCCTGCTGCCCTAAGCCTTGCTCCAGAGTGGCTCTACTGAGGCTGCAATGCCTTCCTAAGCCATTTCAATGATCGCTTCCCTCTGATACATCAACCTGTGCAGATGAACTGGTGTCACTCTCATATTTTCTGAAAAATTTCTTTGCCTAGGATTCTTCTCCTGGGAAGCTGAGAAGCCTCAGAGAAAAAGGAAAACAATATTATCTGATTTGCTTCTCCTGTGTTTTGCTGCTTTGGAATGTGGTTGGAGATTGTTTACCAACAGGTGAATTGTTTTTACTTATTGGCCAATTGGGGCCAAGCTGTGCTGGACTCTGAGGAGAGAGTCAGGAGTTCTTCATTATTATCTTTTACCCTTCTGTCTGTATCCTTTCTATATTCTTTAGTATAGTTTAGTATAGCATAATATCATATCATATCATATCAAATTAGCCTTCTAAGGACATGGAGTCAGATTCATCATTTCCTCCCAACCACAGGGGACCCCGAAAATACCACAGACTGCTTAGCAATGCTCTATTTCTGCCCCAAGAAGAGACAAGAAACAAAATAATGTTTCAGTTGAAACAGGCTTGTTGCTCACAAGCATTGTTCCCTTCCCTGTCTTCCTCCCGAGGTGGTCAGAGCTGGTGCAGCCCATTGTTTTGAGCTCTCCAGGTGTTCAGCAGCCTTGCTGCCCATGGCAGCACCAAATGAGTCAGACAGGATAGGCTGAACAGGCTTTTTATTTTCATTCATATCCTGGCTTGGAGGAGTGGCTGAAAAAGACAATGTGCTAATGCACAGCAAGTGGTTTAAATATATATTCTTTTAAAATTTCCATTGCAGGGCCCAGAGGTGGAAGTCCAGACAGGCAGGGGTTTTGTCAGGCAATGACACCCAGCCTCCTCTGCAGCTGCAGCACTCAGGACTCACTTTGAGCTGAGATGTTTGGGGTTCTGCCATTGCTGGCCTGATCAGAAGGATCTTCTAGAACCTGCAACACTTTGTTAGGTCCTTGCTGTGAAAAATGTGTATTATATGATTGGCTTTTCACAAATATTAAAATGAATATTATATGTGTTATGTTAGAAAGTTATGCCGTATTAATTTTTTAAAGTAGTGTGTTAAATATAGTTTTAGGTTATATCATGATGTTAAAATAGAAACTATATATGTGAGATATTTTTTAATAAAGGAACGAGGTACTTGCACCAGATAGGAGCCCCAGGACACCTAAATCTTTCAGAGAAAGAGAATTTATTGTGCTACTATCAGAAGAAATGAACTTCTTCCTGCTTTGCTCAGCCATGAAGATGCGTTAGGATTAAGAGGAAGAAGCTGACACTGACCAGAGAGAATCCTGTGTTTGAATGGAATTTATGCATCATGTGTGAGGTGCATGAATATGCCACGGGCTTTTAAGAGTTAATCCTCTGTTAACGGCTGTCCTTTTTCAGGCTTATTTTGCCCAGAAAAGGTACCTGGACATCCATAACTCTTTGTTTCTATTGTCTCGCACTGTCCTAATCTCAATTGTTCAATTTTTTATTACTCTAATTATATTGCTATTTTTATAACCATTTTATTACTATTAAACTTTTAAAATTTCAGAACCAAGCGATTGGCATTTTTCACACTTGCTTTCATTTTCTAGCATGAAAAATAATCACACACAGTTTTGTCCTCATATTCAACACCACCTTTGGATTCACACTCCATTTTCCGAGGTTTATGGCAGATGGCAACTACATCCTGTGTCTCAGCTTTCATTCTGCTGCATCAAGCAAGCTGTGCTCTGGTAACAAACTCCTCAAGCAGACTGTTCTTTTCCTTGGCTGTGCTGACAAACCCTCTCCAGGCAGGCTGGATTAGCTGCTGCTCGCTGAAGAAGGGTGCTCACAGCATTATGTGACTCCTCAAGGAGATGGCCAGACCTGCTGGACATCACATCACGGACACTTCACTTCCCTGCTACAACTCTCCAGTTACACAACCCAAGATAAGTGATTGATTTTTGCGCCATTGCTTCATACTGGTAATGGTGCCCCTTGTGTAGCTGCCTTGAATGGTTTGGTTCCTCAGTTACTTCCATGCAATGATCCCATATCCCAATCTTGCATCAGTTCATTCCTTTCTAACAGCAATTCTTTCCTTTTCGTTTTTTTATCTCATTGGTTTGCAGGTTTTCTTTCCCCCCCCCAAAAAAAAACATTAAAGGAAAACATGAAACAAAGATTAGTTCCCAGGATAACACCCTAGGATGTCATCAGTAGCCTCCCTCAGCTCAGCACTTTGCACTTAACACTACTCAACACTGTTTCCCCCCTGTGGTTGTGCTTTACCTTCATTGAAGTTCTCCTAAATTCCAGTCTTCTCCAGGACTAATAATTTCCATTCCAGGCTCTTCACTATTCAGTATCAGCAATAAAGCGTTTCCTCTGCCCTGAGCACCGAGCATCTCAAAAAAGGCAAACATTGACTGCCAGTACAGTGCTCACATCTGATCTTGCTTACATGCTTGTCTTTATAAAAAGAGTTGGAACCTCAGTAGCCTTGAGGTGAAAGTAGCAGGCCTGCATTTTCCTGGGACCTGTTTTCTTTGCCTTTTCCAAGGTATGGAACGTTCTAGAAGTGGAAGAATTTCCTAGCTTTTTTGTAGCCATCTGCTCTCACGTTTACTCTCACAACTGCAATTAAATGCTCTGGGAGCAACTCTTGACCTTTCCCCGCACTCCACTTGAGGAAATTTCCACTTGACACTCCTATTATTTGTCCTGCCCCCACCCCTTTTAATATCATCACTGGAAAAACAACACCAAAAACCTGATTGTACACATCAGTTATGTTTATTCCACAGTGACCCACGCAGAGCACAAAAACATAGCAGGACTTGGCTGAGGTTTTATCCACTTCAAATTCCCTTCATGCAGCCTGGGCTCAAGTACGATGCTGGGTTTACCACTGCAGGCGTTTCCCGGAGAGTGCCAACTGGATTTAGATCCGCAGTAGATTTTACAGCACGGGACGAGAAACCCTTTGAAAATCCTCCTTGGGAGTTCCTCCACTACTGAGACAGCCGGGACGCCTGAGCCGAGTGCTGAAACGTGCCAGTGGTGCCGCGTGGGTGCCAGTCCATGCCTGCCCGGTTCCTACCGCCGGCCCCATCCCCGCTCCCATCCCCGCATCGCTCCCGCCGCGCGTTCCCGCTCCCGCCGCGCGTTCCCGCTCCCGCCGCGCGTTCCCGCTCCCGCCGCGCGTTCCCGCTCCCGCCGCGCGTTCCCGCTCCCGCCGCGCGTTCCCGCTCCCGCCGCGCGTTCCCGCTCCCGCCGCGCGTTCCCGCTCCCGCCGCGCGTTCCCGCTCCCGCCGCGCGTTCCCGCTCCCGCCCGGCCGCCGCGGGGGCGTGGTCTGCAAGGAGGGGCGGGGCGCTCTGACCGCCCATTGGCCGGAAGGGTAGGAAGGGGCGTGGTTTGACCGCGGTGGGCGGGGCCTGTGCCTCGCTGGGCTCCCTGGGCTGCGGGCGGGCCCGGGCGGCGCGGGGCTCTCGGCCGGGAGCAGGTAGGGCTGGGGCGGGGCTGGCGCTTCCCGGCGCTCTCCCGGTGATTTCCCGGTGATTCTCCCGGTGATTTCCCGGTGTTCTCCCGGTGCTTTCCGAGCGCTCTCCTGACGCTTCCCATCCTCGCTCGGCGCATGGCGGGGGGCGGGGTGGCGGCGCAGGGACCGCCGCAGCGGGCGGGCCGCGGCCGGCCTGGCTCCCCCCGCCCGGCTGCGGCGCAGGGACCGAGGGCGGGCGCGGCCCGGCGGTGTCACCGCGGAGACCGGAGACCCCCGGCTCCGGGGGTGCGCTCTGGGAGAGCACGGAGTGCTGGGGAGGTGGCCCGGGGGCTGTGAGCGGGCAGAGCCGGCCTGGAGGGTGCGGGAGCTGAGCTCCCTCCCTGGGCTCCCGGCTTCACAAAGCGCCGGTCCGGGGGAGGTCACAGGGTGCAGGGTCTGGAGCATCTTTCCTATGAGGAGACACTGCGGGAGCTGGGCCCGTGCCGTGCGGAGAGGAGACAGGCGGGATCTCGTTAGTGCATATATAAATATCTCGAAGGCAGGTGCC
This sequence comes from Molothrus ater, assembly GCF_012460135.2. NCBI lineage: Eukaryota > Metazoa > Chordata > Aves > Passeriformes > Icteridae > Molothrus > Molothrus ater. The sequence continues at coordinate 12,789,376 of NC_050480.2, forward strand.
CAGGGGATGGTGCCAGGCTCTGTTCAGTGGTGCCCAGAGGATGAGGAGCAATGTCTGTAAACTGAAACACAAGAAGTTCCTCCTCAGCGTGGGGAGGAATTTCTTTACACTGAGGGTGGCAGAGCCCTGGCACAGCTGCCCAGGGGGCTGTGGAGTCTCCCTCCCTGCAGACATTCAGAGCCCACCTGGACACGCTCCTGTGTCACCTGCTCCAGGTGACCCTGCCCTGGCAGAGGGGTTGGAATGGATGATTTCCTCAGATCCCTTCCAATCCTGACAGTTCAGTGAATCTGTAAAAACACTGCTGTGTTGCAAAACCTGCCCTGCACACCACCCAAATCTTGGGTTTACCTACATGTGTATAGCATGTCTACCACCTGTGCTGTAAATGTTCTGAAGTGGTGGTGTATGTGCAAGAAATTTGTTCTCTGAACTTAATTTTTCTTGAGCCTATCTAAGTACATGATAAGGAGTCCATTTTACATAGTTGTTGTCAAAAATAGCATCACATTTGTGACAGGTTCAGCTATCAAAGCCCAGAACAACTGTATGTTATAGCTTGAAGTGCTTTAGCAGTTGCAAGTTCTTACAGCACTTGCAGGAAAGCTTTGTGCTTTACCACGAATTACAAACTAGAGTACATGAAAAAGTTGGATCCTCATCTATGGAACTTTTTTATATGTATCTGCAGTGCTACCATGCATTCCTGTGTAATGTGTGGATATCAAGAAACCTGTTGTTGCTGTTCAGTTTTGTCAACAAAAGGGTATGTGCATCTGATGACTCTTTGAAGATTTTTTCCTGATATTTCTGCTTTTTTCAATTTCAGGTATAATTCAGTAGGAAGACCATATGGCTGGCAAATAGTAAGTATGGTACTCTCTGCTGTGCTAAGCTGTGCTCAGTGGTAGTTTGGCAATGCTGTGAATAGAAAAATTCTCTCTTTTTTCACGTAATTTCTCTAATAGTTTCTGCTCTAAACTCTTTTACTAATACAGGAAAGTCACTGCTCTTTTGGAAGGCCTCCCATTCCACTGCACCAGGACCTTCCAGCTGAATCTTGGTGGGAAGTACGTTTTGGGTATTGTTTCGGTTTTGCTCACCACAGAACTCATTATGAGGGTGGCGTGGGGATGCCTTTTCCCTGCCTTTGAATTAGTTTTCAGCCTTTTCCTTTGCCTTTCCAGCTGTGTGTGTAGTGTTAGCTGGCTGGGAAGCTCTCAAAGCTGAGCTGGCAGCCCCTGGAGGTGGCTGTGGGTGCAGAAAGTGTCACCTTGACATCGTGTGTCAGTGCTGGGTGGTGACATGTGCCCTGTTCTAGAGCCAGATGAAAACCCTACAGTGTGAGGGTGTGCACACTGCCATGAGGGTGTGCACACTTCCACTGGAGGTGCTGGCATGTAAATTCATTCTGGAGCTGGGTCAGCATCTGCATTGTAGCCCTTGGGACTTGGTGCTGCCTACCTGACAGCACGGGTTGTTTCCCTGCCTGCTTTGTTTTGGCAGAACACAGATGGTGTTCTTGTCCCTGGCCCTGCAGAATTAAAGATGCCCTGGCTACTTGCACAGTTTGTGTTCTGTTTGGTCTGCTTTCCTGTGTGCCATAAACACTCTTTCTTATATTCATTTTGAAATGTTTCTGTTGGTTTCAAGTTCCAACAACTTGTGTTGTCCTACTTCACAAAATCTCACCTTTTCCTGTTACCATCTGCTCAGTCAGGCCTGGCTACTTTTCACTGTGCTGCTTTTGTTCCCTCAGTGTAGGGCTGTGCAAAAAGCTTTTAATTTCTTTTGTGTCTTTTCCAGCTTAAGAGGCTCAGCTAATATGTCTTTTATACTCATGCATATTGCATGTTCCTTTGTGCATTTCGTGAGAGCTCTGAGGTGCTGCCTGTGAGAAACTTGGGGATTCATGTGTCTTACAAAGCTTTGTTTTGTTTTGCCACAGCCTCTGAAGAAATACCAGATTGTAGCAGATTTATTTCACTGTTGCCCTTCAAAAGCAATTTAATTAGGTATTTGCAGCTTAAGGGACTTTCTAGTCCTTCACACAAGAAAGCTGTCATCTTTATGATGGCTATTAAGCCATTGAAATGTAAACTCATAAATTTCCCTGACTGTAAGAAAATACTAATTGAAATAATTAGAGATATTTTTGGCCTTGTTGAATAAAAGAACACGTAAGCCAATGCAATTTGATAATGCTGTGGGAAAAAATAGTCCTGTCCTTCCAGTGGCCTCCTCCTTGATCTTCATGCCAGAACATGAATTTGTACAGCTGTATAAGACTAGGGAAATAAACTAGTTGGGAGGAAAATGAGCATTTTTCATGTGGAGCTTTATTTCCACCTTGAGCACAAGGTGAACTGTGTATGATGGGCAAGAAGAGGAGGCTTTAATTTATTTACTTAAAGATTAGTATCTGCTAATGCTAAATGCTTTTTATATTATCATGTAGATTCTGAGGTCCCAAGCAGTGTGACCCATTTATTTGGGGAAATATCAGACTAAATCTACTCATACAGCTTGTTGTGTGTTAGATACAAAAACCAAAATAAATCTTCTTTTAGTTTTTCATATTTACTTGGGTATAAATTAAATGTAATAAAAACAATCATTCCTTCAAGCTCCATGGCTTCTTTCTCTTAAGCAGACTGGCTGAACAAATTCCTGAGAAAAGAGCGCTGTATTATAGCAATCTCCACAATAAAAATGTAGGTTGTTTAGTAGAAATGTTGCTTTTACCCCAAGTGTTTAATAATGATCATTCAAGATGCAGAATTTAAATTTTTCAGCTGTGAGATGTAGCCTCTGATGGTGCAATCATGTCTGTTTCTATTAAGAAGAATGATATTTTTGTTATTTGTTAATGAATTTGCCTAATAAACTGTCTTACAAGTGGTAGCCAGCTTTCCTCTGATCTCAACCTGGGAACCGTAACTAGGATGTAACTTGGGCTAGTTTTTGTCACTATAACTCTACAATGTTTTAGTCTTGATTCTTGTCACTATAACTCGACAGTGTTTTAGTCTTGATTCTCTCTCCTAGATTGCTGGAAGGCCTGGGAAAGTGCCTGGAAGCAGCAGAAGAGGGGGAAAGTTCCAAGGCTGTGGTAAGTGTGCTATTTTAAACCAGGCAGGAGCAGAGCTGGGAGAGGAGCTGATATGGAACCGTGAGTCCAGGAGTGAATCACTCGGTGATGGATTGTCTGCAGCTGTGTGTGGGAAGATGAAAGAGCTGAGAATTTAAAAAGAGGAGGCAGCAGTAGCTGGCAGCATGTCCTTGCTCATGGTGAAGGGAGGGAATGTGCATGCACAGTGTGAGGGCAGGTACTTGATGCTTCACGTTTTCATAAAGCTGTGAAACACACTAATCCGTTTATCCTCAGTGTGTGTTGGCTAATAGAGCATTAATATTTTCTTTGCTGCTCAGCTGGGAAACTGGGGAGAAATATGTTTTCCATGAGTTAAGTGCAAGTTTAGTGATGGAAGTCACAACTAGAAGTTGGCTAACCCGGACACCATACTCTGTGAGCCTTGTTCATATATCGCTTTGTAAGAATGTCATGGCAGTAACAGTTTGCAAATTTAAGATTTTAGTCTCACTGCATGTTATATCTGTCTATGATAGAACCAATCCCAAGTATTTCCAATGAGGTTATGTATTGATTTTTATTTCTCCTCCTAAAGTGGCTTTCTAGAAGATGACCATAGAGGATCTCCCAGAACCTTCCTTCGAAGGAGATTCCCTCATTGAAAGAGAACGATTCTTATTCCCAAACTCTGAAACATCTGTTACTTTTTCTGTTGCTGCAGCACCAATGCCTTCAGATTGTGGTATGTACTTCAAACAGAAAATGCATTTGTGATCAGTAGAGAGTAAATTTGAATAATAAATTTTAAGGAAAGCTGTCAACTCTTAATTATTTCTTTCCGGGAGAAGTTTTCTTATTAAATGGATTCTCTCTTAAATAAAATGAAAGATTAAGACCCGTGCTTAATTTTCCATTTTCCCTATTGCATACGCTATAAATTATTTATTTTCCTTTGTACAGTTCTGTGCACGTGTGATCACATTTGTACTTTCACGTCAGTGTAGAATTGGATATTGTGTTAAAATGTAAACTCTGAGTAAGTAAGAGAAGTTAATCTACACCACATTTGAAACCTCTAAAGTTACACTTTTTCTTGTGCTTTAGTATGTAAATGATGTACTAGAAGGAGATGTTTCTGTTGGAAGTGTATGTTTTTGTGGTGGTAAGGACTGTAAAGTGAGTGGTACAAAATTATACCAAGTATCAGTGATCAGTTGTCAGAATGATGTTTGTCTTCAGTAACTGCCTTCACATGAATAAATGATAATAAAAATTCTGACAGTATATAATGTGTTAAAACGTCACTGTAGGCAAGGAGCTTCACTGATAGCTGCAATTATAATGCCTTTGAATGTTGCAGAAGATATTAATAGCATCTATATACTTCAAAAATCACTCCTTCCACCTCTGTGTTTCCCATGCATTGATTAGAGCAATCAGCTGTATTCAGGAAGAATAAATAAATACCTGCAATGTTCTGTCTTTGACAGGCTCAGCATTCTCGAGACCCAATTTATAAGTTAGCTCAGGTTTGGAATGTAAATGTTCCATATGAAATGTTTCAGTACATGTGTGTCTTTACATGGTTTAGCCCTGTTCTCATCACTTTCTTCCTCATCTGCTCTATGTACTGCATGATTTATTCCATTCTACTTTCTTATCCCTTAAAGTTTCCATTTGCCTTCTTTAAACATTGTTTTGTTGTGGTATCTTCTAATAACCCTATGATTTCACTGCTATGTGTTCTACCTCGTTTCTGCCTACTCATTAAATTAAAATAAAATCCTTTTATAGGAGATTGCTGTCACCTGTGTAACAGTAACATTGCTGAATCTGGGTAAAGGAGGTTAAACCATGGCAGAGAGAGAGTCTCAGTCTTTACATTCAGTGCATTTATTTTTCCTTAATGCAGTTGGGCACTGTGATCAATACTTGGGAAAGATAGAGGGGGAGAAAATAATATTTTGAGGTGCCATCTAGATGCCATTGGCATTCTTTCATGGGATTCATTGCTTTTACAGATTCTCTGTAGCATTGCTTTACTTGCAAAGACTACAGCTGATCACCTGTTAAGCACTTAGGGTGGTTGTTATTAATCCTTGATACAGTCTCAGATTTTCACCCTACCATGCTGATTGGAAGAGTTGATCTCTGATAGATAATTTGGATCAGGTTTGTGGCTAGAAAACTTCCTAGTAGAGTAAGAACTGTGAAAATTGTGCAGGATCATTAATCTTGTTGCCTAGTTGTCTGTTTACTTCATAGTTTCAGCTGTTGATCAGCTGTGGTTTATGTGGAAGGTAAATATTAGTGGATAAATCAGTAGATGTGTGTTGATGCATTGGATGTAGGGAAGAAGCACACTTTGTGTAGTGCTGGGAGATAAATGGTTTGGTTTTTATTTTATATGCTAGGTGGAAATAAACATTAATGATAAATATCAGTGAAAGTTGCCCTTCTTTTCCATTCTTGTTGAGTCAAGGTGATGGAGTTTGAGGAACTCTAAATAGCCAGGAAGAGAACTCAGTACGTGCTGTTATCTTTTAATCCAATCTAGAAGTCAGGTATGCTGTTTTTGGGGAAAGGTTGGGATGATTCACCCAGGAGTGGTTCATGCCATGTCACACACCCAGATGGGTGATGGTGTGTGTTACTTAACCTGTCTGTCCTGTCTGAGAGCCGTGAATCTGTGATGGATGTGAGCTGATTGTACATTTATCCAAAACCTGTTTAAAAGGCACCTCCCTGATGGCTGCAGGGGGGGTAAAAGTTCAGTGTTTGCCGTGGTTCATTTGCTGATGGTAGGAGACTGTGCTTTCAGTCCCTCTCCTCATAGCCATTGCTATCCAGATTATTTCATGGAATTCTCCAGAGCTGGAAGAAATTCCACAGATGAAAAATAGAGGATGTGTATATAGAAGCACACACACACCCCTATGAATAATGTGACATATAGTTTTGTAATAAGGTGTTTTATGCACTTACAGTTTGGGTTGCCTGAAAGAAAATGAGGCTTAAAATCTTTAAAAGTAGTGTTGTTTTGGTTTTTTTTTCCCCTGGTCTTGGTTTGGTGTCATAATTTTTGAAGGTTTTTGTCTCCTGCAGCTGCCACCAACTGGGATTGATGCATTAATGAAATACTGAAAATAGCAGAGGTCACAGAATGCCTTCGTGATTAAACTGTGTTTATATTTTAGTATGTTCCATGTAAATTGTGATGGAAGAAGAAGAAGATGTTTTCTCTCTGCTTCTCTGCTGTGCTTTGCCTCTGAGTTTGAAAAACTAGATGCATGTTAAACATCAAGATCTTTTTATATGAAGACTCTTTTCTTTTCTAACAGAGTTTTCCTTCTTCGATCCCAATGATGCAGCATGCCAAGAAATACTCTTTGACCCCAAAACATCAGTTTCTGAATTGTTTGCTATCTTGAGGCAGTGGGTTCCACAGGTCCAGCAGAATATTGATATTATTGGGAATGAGGTGAGATGCAAATGAAGATCCTTGAGTGCTCTCAGTGTTAAACACTGTGTTAACAGTGAATAAAACCAGTTCATTCCGAAGCAGAATTAATCATAAATGCAGTTTCTGCCTTTTAACAAGTAGTGACTGATCATGCCTTGTATTCCACATGTTGTCAGATTTTATTTGGAAAAAGAGAGATGATGGATAAAATTCAGTACATTTGCATAGATGGTATAAACAATATTTCTCTCAAGGCAACTGTATTGAGACCCTTCACCTTGGTGTTTCAGTTTCCTACTTAGCAGTAATACCAAACTCAAACCCAAAAAATATATGAAGTTACTGTTAAAGCCTGACCTTAAGGGCGATTTTCCAAGGCACAAAATGTGTTTCTAGTATTTCTATCCCACTTTCTTATTTTTCTTCTGGATTACAGGTTTTTCTGGGGAAGTGTAGTGACGATAAACCCTACCATATTCTAACTGGGGGCTTCTTTTTGTTGGGGTTGTGTGGGAGTGGGCTGGGCAATTGTTGAGAGATCAAAGAACAAGAGGAGAGGTTCATAAATCATTTTCTCACACGGTTAATTGCTTAACTTTTTAGCATGTGAAGTATATGTTATAAGGAGCAATATAAAGATTTTTTTAATCTGTAAATAATGAGGGCTAATTATAATGCTATTTATTACATTTGTATATGTTGCTCAGTTCTGCAGTTAAGAGGCTTTTCTGGCAGGCTTCTTTGTTACTAGCCATTGCAATGAATCCAGGAGTCAGTATATCTGCAATAACTTTGGAAACAGTAGTGATGTCAGAGATATGCCAGAGCTAAAATGTGCTCATTTTCTACTTGCCTGTCAGATCATTAAAAGGGGTTGCAATGTGAATGACAGAGATGGACTGACTGATATGACTCTCCTGCATTACACTTGCAAATCAGGGGCTCATGGCATTGGTGAGTAAAAAAAAAAAGTCATTATAGATGTAAAACCTAATTGACTCACATAAGCTTATCCCACTGACACTTAGAGGATTTTTCCTTGCAGTAGATTTTTCTTTTTTTCCTTGTGCTTGGTTTTCTCTGTTCTAGTGGCCATGAGCGAGGAAGATGCAGAACTGCAGCTGTAGCCATGGGGAGCAAGCTGAGTTAGTGATATGGGTATTACACACAGTAGTACCAGCTTAAATAGATGCTTCATGTAGCAAAGGCAGTTTCAGGCTGAGGTGCAAGCTGCAAGTTTGCTATAATTTTTGCTGTAGTTTTCTTACAGCAGAACATTTAGGTGACCAGCTGTTCCTTTTGTTTTGTTTCTTTCACCCTGTTCATGTCAGAAGAGAACAATAAACTTTGTTTGCATTATTATGGTCATAAATACTGGAAATGAGAGCACATTCAACTCTGTTTGAACACCCCTATTAACTTTTCTATGTTTTTGTTGACCCAAGCCCACTGCTCTGAATTTGAGCAAAGTCTGGCATAGGTCATCTTCCCTGGTGTTGGCGCATCTTTTAACATAAACTTCAACATCAAATTGTGATGTGCAATTCTTTTTCTCCTACCAGATCCTAAAACTCCTAGGTTTGCTGGTTGACACAGTACTTACATTAGAGAAAAACAGATAGTGTTATTATACACTAGAGATTTCAGCCCTTTATGATAAAGGCCAAAGATTTCTGTATCCTAATCCTAAAAAAAGGGCATAGTAATAGTTCTGCTGTGAGCTTGAAGGGCTTAATGTATGTTTTGTTTTACACATAAGCATGTGTGTTTTTTTTGAGGTCAAATAAATAAATCACTAATGCATTCTTCACAAAAATTACCCTGCAGGTGATGTTGAAACTGCTGTAAAATTTGCAACACAGCTGATTGAGTTGGGTGCTGACAGCAGCTTGCGCAGCCGCTGGACAAATATGAATGCCTTGCACTATGCTGCCTACTTTGATGTTCCAGAACTCATCAGTGTTATTTTGAAAAATGCAAAGCCAAAAGGTAGGCACTGTGACCTTTGTTTCATGTAGTTGTCCATATTTTGTAGATCTTGAGCTGATGTATTGTGGTCTGTAAGTCTGGTGTTCATTTATCCATTATACATAAATAATTTCTTTTATTCAGCCTCACTCGTTCATTTTTCTTTTAAGCTATTTTTAGTGCTTTACTGTACTGTTTCCATTGCTGGTTTTTAAACTTACTTGAGCTTTGTACAAGACCATAGAAGTTTCAAATAGACTGGAAAATAAACAGGTTAATCTTAAGTTATTGAGAACTAAGGGAATGTTTGCAGAAAACCAAAGATACAACTATTCTAGTAAAATCTTGTGGTTTTTAAGGTTGCTTAAACATTGAGAAGTATGTTTGACATGTGGGGAGAAGGTTAAAGGAGTAGTGGGGATTTGGCAATTTCATGTGGCAAACCTGTGACTGAGGCAATTTTGATGTGCTTGTTTTTCCCATTTCTCAGCTAAGTAGAAGGTCCTGTTTAGGGAGCAATTTGACTTTTGTGTTTGGCATAAATAGATAACACCTTTTGGAATGATACTGTGAAGGATTGGTAGTTGGAGCCCTATTTGTACTAATGCACATGGAAATACAGAAATGGTTGTGATCAGAACTGTTTGTTTCTAATTTGGTCAGGACAGCAAAACCAGTAAGCAACTTTATCACTAAAATTGTACAATTGTGAATTTGTCACTAAAATTTTACAAATGTGAACTTGTTCTACTGAATACCCTTCTGATTGTGCTAGTTTGCAAAAGGATTTTTTTATCTAGGGACTCTGTCTTAGCAGTTTGAAAAGCTGGTAGGCTTTTGGAGTATCCAGGGCTTGCTTCCCACATCTTGAATCTCCATGGAGGTAATTGCTAAGTAATGCTGCTGCTGGTGTGACTTGCTTAGGAGGTGACACGTGTGGGTGGATAACAAAAGACAAAATCAGACTGCACAGTAGTTAAGTTCACATCACATTTCAATAGCCTGGCTTCCATAATTTGCATCAGCAGTCTCCTTTCAGACCTTGTTGGCATTTGGTGTTCTCCTCCTGTGCAGTTCCTACAGAAGGGGTGGGACTCTGCTCAGATTTCCAAGGAAACCACTCTGGTTACTGGGCAGTTGGCAATTCTTGGATAAGCAGCTGATATTTTTAATCTCAGGAAATATGTAAAATTATTTGCCCTGTGACATGGAAACAATGGATAGGCTGAATTAATAGAATAATTTTAGCTCCATACTTCATCAGCCAGTTTGCAGAGAAGGAAGAACATACGTAGAAGGTGAACATGCTTTGGGATGGATCTATACTGAACTGGAGAAAAAATGGTTGTTAATATAAAAATAACTTTTCAAGACAGTGGAGTGCTGACTCTGAGACACCCATTGTGAAGCACAGGTGTTTCCTTTTGATTTACTGCTAAACTGCTTTCTTTATGACACTCTGTAGTTAAAGTCATCATACAGATTTACTCAGTTGCTACAGGAGAGAGCTAGTTTGGTCTTGGATTTTTAAGGGTTTTAAATACAAAAATTGTATATTATTTTTCTCTAGATAGTTTGGGGCTAGTTACCAGGTAACATTTGATATTTGTCTTTCTTTCTGTCACCTCTACTATGCCCACTTAGATTGAAGCTGTAAGAGAGCTGTTCAGAAAATCTAAGCATGAAGCTTGCAAGTCTGAGGAAGTCACAGAGTCTAACTCAAAAAACCAAACCATACATCAGTTGTTTTTCAAAATAGGAGTAGATGCAGCTGTTGATGGCTCAGTAGCTGATGCTACTGACCAGTATTTCTGCAAATTGATTCCTGTGTGTGCAGAAAATGTTTGGCTGTATCCCATAGAAGTTTCAATGGCTGTATACAGCTCCTCAGCTTCTAGCTGGTTTTAAACTGGTGATGTCTTCTGACCTTTGGTACATAAAGGGTACATCTGCATGTGTAGCTCTCATTATGATTGAGGCATGTAAATGCAGTATTTTTTCATGTTTGTGTTCAATCAGGGCAATTGCAAAACTGTTAAATTCTGATTGGAAATTTGTTACCTTTGATCTTTATAAAATTGAGTCAGTTTTATTAGTATGTATGAACTTAGCATGTCTGTACAGACATATAACTGTGTATTTTCTATATTGTTGATGTTTTATTTGTTTATTTAGTGTAACTATATAAGGATGTTAATGCAGTTGGGAAATACTTTGTTTATGACATTGTGAGAAGGGCTAGTGTTTTTTGGGATGGAGATTGATACTGGAAAATATGAGGAGACTCTTCAGACCTGAGGTGGAAAGTTTTATGTTCCTCACTGGTATTTCAAATTGGAACATGATTGCTAATACTTGTGGTCTTGTGCTTGTATATTAAATCAGGTGGCATTTTTAATTAACAGTGCTATACCTAACTGACTCAAAATGACATCTCTCTTGTGTAATTTAAGAGAGGAGCCTCAGCCTAAACAGACATTTAAACTCCAATCTTCTAGAGCAGTAATAACTTCATAGCAGATTGAAAGATATATTGGGAGCAACTGATGGAAATACATATTGTGCTAAATAATTTCCAGTCAGATGTAGTGCTCCATTTTCCAAACTATCAGTGTGAGACCCTTCAGAGTGCAACTCTTTGAAAACAAAGAAATTGTAACAATCACCAGCTCTTACTTCATTCTTGGCCATTAGTAATTAAATCAGTGTAAAGCAGATGTATAATCAGTTTTCCCTTGCCCTACTGCCTGCTCACAAAGGAAAACAACTGGTCGAAGATGCATCTCATTTTAATGTTTGACACCTAGAAGCAATAAATAATAAATGTGTCTGAAACATTAAAAAATTAATCTACTTGCAAACCTGAAGTTACTGACTTGTTAATCTTGGCACAGTAGATTGGGCACCCTGAGTAGCAGCAATTTTGCAGTTAAGCCATCAGTATTAAAAAATCAGTGAAAGTACTTGCTCATCTTCCAGTGAGAGGTTGGTTCGTGGTATGAATAAACAGATGCAAATAAGGTTGATATCCATGTAGAATTAGTTCTTATATGCATTTGGTACATAAATAATGGTGTGTCTGTGTAAATGCTAACATAAACTGTAAAAATGAATGTCCTCTCAAGGAATCTGTAGGGGGAAATGTCCATGTAACAGACTTGCATACCTCACGTGTGATGTTTAATTGCAGATGTGGATGCCACCTGTAGTGATTTTGATTTTGGAACAGCTTTGCATATTGCTGCATTTAACCTATGCACAGGAGCTGTCAAGTGTTTACTGGAACATGGAGCAAATCCTGCCTTTAGGGTAAGGAGTTAGATTGTAGATTCACCAGAAGGTGAAAAAGGTACCTGGAAATACTGAACAGTCTGTCCAGGATTCTGACCAGCTAAAAGCGTGCTACATGGAGTGTGAGTGCCTCAGAAAAAGATATTTGCAACTTATAGTGGATGATTTTGTATGCTTTGTCCTACTTGTGTGTTGAAGTTTGCATTTTTGTGTCATGGTCTAGTTCATTATTTCAAATAACTTTCAAGAGGTTTTTCTGTTTGTTGTATGAGATTTCATTTGTTAATACTCATGACTGTCTTGCATCAGCTGAATCCCCATGGCAGTGGGGGATCTTTTCAGAAATGGAGGAGTGCAATCTTTGCCCTCCAGAAGTGCAGTGCTGTGCTTAGCAGTGAGCCTGGTGTTAGCATGAGTAACTGAGAATGCATAAACATCACCTGCTCTCCTTAGTAACCTAATAGTAGGCATAGGTTAGAGTGCAGAGTGTTGCTAATATGTGTCTAATATTGGGTTACTGCCACAGTCTTGGGTTTTGATTGAGTTTTGTGTTTGATTTGGGTGTTTGGGTTTTTTTTGTTGTTTGTGTTTTTGGGGGGAAGGGCTTGGAAGGTTTTTTTATTTTAGCAAAACCAGTATTTCAGTTCTCCATTTTCAAATGCAGGGGGTTATTTTAAATGAGAAATCATAGTTGCTTTAAGATACTCAAAAGTCATTATTTTGTGTAGCACTGTTGCTGTTAAATCTTCTGGAACATTATTGTCCATACAGTTCTTCATGAAATTCAATCTAGATCTCTTGGAAAATGTTGGGTTTCTTTTTGTCTCTCTATTCAGTGTGCATGAATGTGTCTCAAGTTCTCTGGCAGCTGTTATGTTTGGGAGTCTGTTGTCACAGGCAGTGCTGCTTTGTAGTTGCACGAGCTTTCTGAGCTGCCAGGGGTGGCTGTGCCCTTGAGAAGGGAAATCCTGAGCTTCCTCTGGGCTTCCACCTCTTCCACTTCTCCTTCCTGCCACCGCTCTGCCCACACTTTGTGTTGGCACAGAGGTTTTGCAGGGCACCTGGTGGGCTGAACTGTGGGGCTGATGTGACCAAAATAATCTCTAATGTCATGACTACAAACTCAAACTCCCCACTCAACTTTAACCCAGCTATTTCCTGTTTTTAAGGTAGTGTGATTTTTACTTACAGAGTGATTGGAGATTTTTAGGGAATGGTGGGTGTTGAATTGCTCAAACCTGCAATAAAGTTTTGACTAGAGACAGTGTGTGGAGTTGGATTATTTGGGAACAGCAGTGTAAATTCTGAGTAAGGATTATACTTTTCTAGCTTTGAGATGGATTGAGAGGGGGTTCAGGAAACACTGAACTTCTAGTCTGTTTTGAAGGGACCAAAACAAATGCAATCTTACTCTGCATCACTCCTGCTAGTAATGTCTGAGTCCAGGGGCTCAGTTGAGACAAATGTGGAAGACTGAGATGATTATTTTGCTGCAGATGTGAAAATGGGCAGACAGCCAAAGCTCCACATCAATGGCTTTGCTAAAGAGTGTAGGTAGGACTGTCCCTGGGGCAGCTTGACAGTACCTGCTGTCTGGGCAGCTGCCTGGAGTTGAGGTTGACTCCAGGGGAGCTGGTGCTCCAACAACTTGTCCTGTCACATAGGACATGCAGGGAATCACAGCCATGGCTTCTGGGACCAGGATGTGTTTGGAAAGGACTCTGTCCTTAATCCATCTCTCATAGGATAGTCTGTGCCTAGATAAACCTGAACAGATTTATTCAGGTACTCGTGTGAGCCATCACATTTGCATATTCTATACATGCAACATACATTAATTCAATTTCCTCTTACATTTGGCATAAGCCTCACCAAGGAGCAAGCTATATGCTGGGTAAAGATAGATTCTTTGGGAGGAGTTGGCATTTTGGTTGTTGGCATTACAGACCAGAAGTCTGCCTTGCTTTCCTAACTCTGTGTTCAGGTACACAGAGAGACACAAGTGTCTTGTTTCAGGTGTTCTGAGTCCTAATCATGTTCTTAAATTTGAAAATGTTGGTGACTTGTCAGTTTCAAAAATGAGATGCTGTACGTACTAGCTGATCTATCTAAGGATGTTTTGGTATCCTTATTTGAAAATGTGGGTTTTTTTCATAGTTGTTTTATATTCTAGGAAAAATATCTAATAAAGAGGATGAAACACTTTGTGAAACACTGTGTTTTCACCTGGTCAGATTTATCTTGTAACAATATTAAACCCTGTGCTATGTTATGTTTCTACAGAATGACAAAGGGCAGATTCCAGCAGATGTGGTTCCTGATCCAGTAGATATGCCACTGGAAATGGCAGATGCAGCAGCCAGTGCAAAGGAAATCAAGCAGATCCTGCTGGATGCAGTGCCTCTCTCGTGTGACATCTCCAAAGCTATGATTCCAACCTATGACCATGTCACAGGCAGGGCCATGCTTTTGTCACTTGGCCTGAAGCTGGGAGATCGTGTTGTTATTGCAGGACAGAAGGTATGGCCATGAACCTGGCACTACTCTCATAGTTCCTGGGGAGTCCCTTTCTTTACCACTTTGGAGACATACCTCAGTTTGGGGGTCTGAAATGCTTTCTGGAAGGTGTGATCTCTGGATGGCAGCAAGGAACTGGTTAGGGAAAGTAATAAGCTGAGGAGTTGTGTGATAAAGTCATTATTATGAAGAGCAGTTTTGACAGGCATAGGCTGCATTTTGTGTCTTTAAATGATTTTTAACAGTCTCCTGTAGTACATCAGCATGGCTCAGATTTTATTAACTTTTTTGGTGTCACATCAAAGTGATGGTAAAGTTGGCAAATTACTTTGTGAGTTGCCCAGCTTTGTTAGGAGTGTGCATTTGTGAAGTACTCCTGATAGTTTCCAGAAGGCAGGGAAAAACTCTTCAGTTCTGCTTAGCCTATAGTAACCCAATTTCACTGGTGCAATGCAGCTAAAATATTTGAAGCAGTGCTGTGCCAACAGGGTTGTTACATGGTTCTCTGGAAGTATAAAAATGTAGTTAATAGAGGTCCAGCTCAAATGTGAATAGCTCTTTAGAAGCTACCACGATAGCCACCTTTCTAAAAACATTTTAAAACTGTAGCATTAATATTGCATTCAGTATTCAGACTTTTCATTTGCTGTGATAGCAAGGGATCTAAGTGCTAGGACTCTTCCAGAGAAGTACTTTTTTCCTGGTAAATACTGAAAGCATTTTTGAGCAAAATTTTATATTTGAATAGCTTTCACATTAATAGCTTTCCTAATATAACTTCAGATTTGTAACTGTCACAACTGAAAGATTCTAAAGTGATCTCCAGCAAGAGTGTGAAGCAGCTCCCATTGTGTATTTTAATTTGCTGTACTCTTGAAATTGGGTCAGGGAAAGCAAAGGAATCACTAGCTATGCAGAAGGCATTTTAACTGGAGTATGTACAGAAGCCAATTATTCTTTAAAGACAGAAGTTTCTTTATCAGAAATCACAGTGGCAGCAAGTGGAGATAATATAAGTGCAAGTTAATGGAGGCTTTTGAGCAAGAAAGTGATGAAATTGGTGCTCTTGTATATCTTTCCTCTAAGTAAGGCCCACAGAACAGTTTGTGCTGTAATGTGCTCACTGTGCATGGACAGAGCTGCCTGGGTTTGGTTGCTTTTATTCTTGTAGTTGATCATGCTGTTGCAGTGTTTTTTAAGGAGTTGTTAGAAGCTGTTTTGTGCTGCCAAAGGCCAGCAGGCCTTTGCAGCTAGCTTGTTTTTCTTTAAGGGAGCCAAATCTGTTCTAGAGCAGGGGGGAAGAAGGAATGTGATTGTGCTGTTTGAACTCCCATTTCCACAGCAGCTTTCCTCCCTTCCTTCTTTTGTGTGCGAGGAGCTGTTGTGCAGCACTCCCACATTTCTTCCCACCCCGTTTCTCCCTTTGCCTGAATGGAGAAGTTGTTCTCAGCCCTGCCTTCCCCTCCCCCTCGATACTCCTAAATTCCTGCAGGGTGGAGCAAAAGTGAAAACAGGATGAGTAAAATGGTGCCCTGTTTTTAATCTTCTCCTGGATCAGTTCTCATTCTGTGTCTTAGTTTGGAAAGACAGGTGTCTGCTAAGGAAGGCAGGAGCCTCCCCTGAAATAGAAAATGTAAACCCCCTCCCTCTGAATTGCTATAAATTTTAAATTAAGGGGCTCTCGGGCAAAAATATGGGAGCAGGAATAACAGTTCTTTATTAGGGAAGAAAATAGAAAGATAAAATAAACAATGCAGTAAACCAAAACAACACTGACAGAGTCAGAATATCACCTGACATCCTGCTGGTCAGGGTGTTGGTAGCAGTCCAACTGGATTTGTGGCTGCAGCACTCCTGGAGTGTCAGGTGTGGTTCTCTTGGAGCAGGGATCCTGTAGAAAGGGTGTAGTCTTCCTCTGAAGATCCAGAGGAAGAGGCAGCTGCTGTTCTCTGGGAAAATCCAGTGGAGAAGCCTGCTGGTGTTCCAGAATCTCCAGATTATATCTGGGTAGTAATGCTTAGCTCTTCCCTCTGGGCGGAGCATCTCCCAATGCTGCAGTTCTTACCAGCCATGCAGTGACATTCAACAGCCTCTTATCAGCAGATGTCTCCCTGGAGGAAGGAGTGGTTGTGGAAGAGATAAGGAAGACTGCCCACTTAACAGAAGACAACTGCCTATAGATGGCAAATAGAATACAATCTGCCTTCCCCTCCCCCTCGGTACTCCTAAATTCCTGCAGGGTGGAGCAAAAGTGAAAACAGGATGAATAAAATAGTGCCCTGTTTTTAACCTTCTCCTGGATCAGTTCTCATTCTGGAATATGGAAGTGCCCTGGGATGAGGGCACTTGGAACAGCAGCATTTTTTGGAACTATATTTACGGGTTCCTGTTGTCTTTGCTGCTTCTGCAGTCTCCTAATATGTCAGCTTTAATGAAGCTTGAAAGCCAAGCACAGTAGATGCCCGAGGGAGAATGGATTCCTCTCCTGGCTCCTACTGTGCCTGTCATTCTGGTTGTCTTGCAGGGTAGGAAGCTGTGTAAGCAGGTGTTCTTGGGTACGTGATTTGGGGCCCCACAGCTCCACCAGCTCCTGCTCTGCTAGGCTGAGTGCCCATTTGGATCACATCTGATGAAATGGGAGTGAAAAGGGAGAGAAGCAGCTGGGAGAAAACTGCCCCTGCTGTGTCTCGTGCAAGAGATCCCCTGCTCCTTGCTTGCACAGGTCCTTGGGCAGAATTGGAGCTGCAGTTTTGCCATCTCCCACCTCTGGTTTAAGATGCTGGCTGTTCTCCTCTCTGCTCAGTAAATGCTCTTTGGCTGGTGCCTGGAAAGTAACTGGAGGAATTTTAGGAATCTGTGGGGCTGCTTGGCTGAACTTCCCCTGGCTGAATGTGATCCCTGTGTCAGTAGCTAAAAGGTCTCAGTCTAGATTAGTGTGACATACCTGCCTATAACAGTCAAGTTTAAGGAGATCTTCAGCATAAGAGGCCCTGGGTCGTGTTTATTTCTTTACAGACATTAGGAAAGAGTACCTGGAAGGTTTTGTAGTTAAAAAAAAATTGTTTCTATCTGTTTACTCTCTGAGGCTTGGATTAAGTAAGCAGTGGAGTCATAGTGTACAATGAACTAACATTAAGGTCACATGAGATGAGGAAAACTGAGCAACTGAAAGATCAAAGTTTTTTATTACTAAAACTAATTTAAAAAATCAAATATAGAAATGAATTGAAATCAATGTTAAATGCAGCTCTTGTAGTTATTCCTCCCCTGTTTGGTTGAAGTGTGTGAATTTATACTGTATATTTGTGGAGAATGAGGTCTACCAGCAGGACTGGTCTGTCTTGATATTCTTCATATGCTTATCTGTTCAGAGTTTATGGTATTTATTGAAGCAACAGCAAATGTTTAAAACATTTTAAATGTTTAAAACATTTGCTGGCTTTTAAAATTTTGTTTAATCATAAGGAGGGAATCTTTATGAATCTTCTCCAAAGAAAAAATTATGCTCTGAAGTTTCCCCTTGAACCTTTGCTATATATATATATATATATGTGTGTGTGTGTGTGTGTGTGTGTATATATATGTGTGTGTATATATATATACACTTGTATGTGTGTATTTATGTAAACACAGATTTGTCTAATATTTCTATGGAACCTCCAGTTTAGGAAGATACCTAGCCCTGATTCTGGAATTATTCTTGGATAAACAGTGCAAGTAAAACCTCTCACTGGGCATGTGCTTGCTGACCTAGAGTTGTGTTTACAGTGGTTCTTACTGTCTTATTCTTGTCTCTTGTGGCATCTGTCCATAATGTTTAATGCAAAATGCACACAGAAGGAATAAGACCTTTTGGAAAATGTATTGAGTGGTGTTGAAAGGTAGGAATGTGAATAAGTGAGGGAAATGATGTTTTAATTTTTGTGATGACTTGTCTTGCATTTTGGAGATGATTTGCTGTCTCTTTCATAACCGATACTATTTTCTCATGAACAATACTTTTCTAACAAACCCATTCTGTGTTGATGCTTTTTCTCTTAGGTTGGTACCTTAAGATTTTGTGGCACAACAGAATTTGCCAGTGGCCAGTGGGCTGGTGTGGAGCTGGATGAACCAGAAGGGAAGAACAATGGAAGTGTTGGAAAAGTCCAGTACTTCAAGTGTGCACCAAAATGCGGTATAACCTTTATTTTATTTTTTCTTCAGTTTTTAAACCCCCACATTTTAAAGAGTACTGGAAGGTTTGAGCTGTTTGGGAGGATAAAAACAGGTAGCAGATTCTGTTGCTTTTCTTCGTAGTGCTTTGTGTGATTTATTGGTTCTTTAGCTGGTCCTAAAGTTTTGGCTGCAGCTATTTGCAAAATGACTGAAGCCACCAACCAGTCAAAATTTCTGGTTCTTTCCTTGAAACTGTGAGATTTCCGTGTTTTTCATTGATATTGTCGAAAGGGCTTGTTTGTACTGTAGCAATACTAGCCATGTTTCTTTACCTGCTTTGTCTTCCTTGGTCAGACATTCCTGCTTGTAGTTGTTTTCTAACTTTGAGCTTGAGGTATTTTAATTAAGGTGCTGTGGCCACACAGGGCATACAAAGGTGATGTCTTTTGTAGCAGTGGAGACTGAACGTTACTGTTAGGATAAAAAGGAGATTCTAATTGATAGTCTGAGTGTTTCCAACTATTCTGTTCAAGTTGCTTGATAAGGATTTTGATTTCACTGTTCTCTTGAGCTTGTCCTTCCTACCCTGCAAGTGCTTTGTCAGCATAGCAAGTTATGATGGTGGCTAAAAAAAATCCCTGAATTAATTGGCGTGAGAGAGTAGCTGCAAAGTTTCATTACTTTACCATTATCCATGGTTCTTTGTTGGCACATACGACTTTTTCTCTAGGTATCTTTGCACCCCTTTCCAAAATAAGCAAGGCTTCTGATCACAAGAAAAGCTCCGTACGAAGCTCTTCCACGCGCTCTTCGCCTTTGGTCAAATCCAAGAAAGTAGATGTGACACACATAACTTCCAAAGTGAATTCTGGTGAGTATTTTCTTCCATGTTGACACAGGATGGAGAGATGCTAATCTTCAAGAATTAGTAAATCTTGGTATTAAAATTCTTGTTTGGAGTTAGTTCATAGCCTGGGACGAGGTGATAAGGTATTCATTAACTCCATGTTGTCCTGGTTGGAAGTTCACTGGCCTGTGGAGTGGTGCTGGAAGGACGTTGTGTGGAGTTGTGATTACAGTGATCTGATGTACTGTGACAGTTTCTACTCTTTACATACTCTATATAGAGAACCTCTCACCACAACATTTATTCTTGAGCCATTAAAGTAATTTCTAATTGGCTGTGATAACAGTTAAGTGTCTCAACCTAATGCGGTTCTATTTACTAAGATATTCCTGGAGAACTTGCAAGGAATGAAAATCTAGTAAGTAATCTATACACCTTTATGCCTAGAAATTGAAGAGATGTATTTTCTTTCTATAAAGAAACTATTTAACTCATTGTGTTTTATCTGTTAATTAAATTATCTGAGTAAAACCAGTGCCAAATTAGAAGAGAGAGGTTGTCCTTGTAATAAGGCCACACTCTGATTGGAGTTACGGGCTCAGTCTCTGGCTCTGGTTTACTTTCTTAGTAATTTGCTCAAGTTACTTAATCCTTCTGTGTAAGTTCCCTCCCTGTGGAGTGAGTGATCCATGTTTTCTGACTGTTCAGGTTCCAAGCTGTTTGGAGAACAGGCTCTTCCCTGCTGTGGCCCTGCCCCTCTTCACTGCATGGCAGTGCTGGCCATGCATAATCTGGCACCCCATGTTTGGCTGCCTATGTAATAATGTCAGTAAATATTTCATTGGCATTTCTTCTGCCTTTGAGACCTGTTCAGGTGACTCACACACAGCTTAAGGGATGGAAGATAACACACATTCCCATTGAATTTACCCAAGCACCCTAAAACACTGCACACTTTACCTGTAATATGCAGGGTATAGAAGCAATGCAGCAGGCTGATGCCAGGAAAGGATGCATTTTGACAACTTTTTTGGATGACTTATGTGACTTTTCTCTGCATAGATTGAGTGGGGAGTAAGTTTCTGTATTTACAATTAGCACAAGATTCAAGCTATTTATAAATGGGCATCTTGCATAAAAAGCTTCTAGGGATAAGCAGTTTGTTAGGAGTATTGCTCAGGAGCAGATGTGAGCTGCCTTCTTTTGTTAAATGTTTTTCTGTGTTTGATTCACTTTGCTGTGAACTGTTTGTAACCCATTAAACTGTAATGGGAGGGACTTTTCCTTTGTCACTGACCTAGTTCAATCAAAACCCAATTTTTCTGTCCCAAAGGTGCAGTTGTGTCTTTGTAAAATCTAAACATTTGATACCTTGCTTTAAGGTAGAAATCAGAGTCAGTTAAGCATCATCTGCCCAGGAGAGCTTACATCCACTGGATGTGAGTGTCTGGAAGGTGCTGTGTGCAGGGAACACAGCACAGAATTCCATGGCAATGAACATGCCTGGCTGAGTGGCTGGCAGGAGTGGGGCAAGGACAAAGCTGCAGAGGCAGAGCTTGGGTTTGCAGTGTTTATGTGCATCACCAGGTCATGTTTCTTTCCTTTAAACTTCCTCCCTGGAATACATTGGTTTATAATAATTTGAGAAAAAATAATATGCTTTTTGTAGATAAGGTTATAAGCTGCAAAGTAAAATATACTTATAATATTGTATGGGAGTTTTGAAATTTTATTTGGTTCTACTGGATTTGAATAATCCATCAGATTGATGAGAAAAGATCTTTTTCAAGTTTCTAGGAAAAGGATTACTGAGATAAAAATAAGAAATGTATTATCAGTCACAAATAATTAGTTTTTTGATCTGATCCCTTAATGGCCATAAAAATTTGGGAAATACTCTACATTCACAAACTAGTTCAGTCCCTGTGGCTGAATTAAGCTGAGAGATGTAGTTAAATAAAACAGATGTGATTTTTTTCTTTCATGACAGGGAGGGGATAAATCATAGATAAGCTTGTTCTTCATTGATTTAAGGTAGGAAACTGTCAGAAATGCAAAATGAGTGTTTGCAAATTATAACTTAGGTGAGAGTATGAGTTCCTACACATATCACAACATTGCTGCTCTGAGAGTTAGGCTCTTCAAAATCATACTGGCATGCTTACATCATTATTTGTAGTCTGAATGAAGATTTGATCTCAAATCTCTCTCAAAACCTTGATGTGTAATCTTTAAAGCAGAAATTATGAAATGAATACTGGTGAATAGTAGACCTTAAGTCTATGAAAGTGAATGTTTGTTTGAAAGATTTAAATAAAAGTCCTTCAATATAAAATTAGTATTTTATAAACCATTTGTTTATTGTTTGGCAAGATAGTTTGGACTGGTTTAATGTGTTAAGGGGTTTAATATCTGTGCTTATCCATCAAAACAATTCTGCAGTTCTCGTTTTACCCATTTGTCAAGTGTCTAAGGAATTGTACAGTTTTATCAATTTTTTCATGCATCCAGTAATCTGAAAATCTGCAAAAATTGTTTTTGTATGTGACTTTCTGTAAAATGATTGTTACTTGTTAGGATGTGTATATTTAATTGTATATATTCTTTTTATAGGCTTAAATATTGCAAAAAGAGACAGTGCTTCTGAAAACAACTTTCTGACTGCTAACAGGGGAAAAACTGTACCTGCAAAAGATGGTAATGAAATAATTTTAATTTTTTTTTTAACATGTTAAGAAAAATTCTTTGTATGGTAGAAGCAGTATTATTGCTGCCCTACCTCTGTAAAAGCCCTGTATCTTCACTGTAGAAAGAAGCTGCCATGCTTGTTCAATTCAAGTCTCAAGCAGCTGTAGGTATTTGGTTTTCTAGGAGCAAAGTAATTCGTGTGGATGTTTGGCTGGTGTTCTGTGTTGGTTTGGTAACCACCTCTGTCTGAACACTTGGGCAGGAACAGAGGAAAGCCCTTAAAGCTGGCTCTTAGTAAATGATCTTGCAGAGGATCTGCAGAATTACCAGCTGAGGTTTTTGAGGGAGACCTTTTACCCTGTGTTGTTGCTGCCTCGATTTTAATATTCTGTTGGCTTTTTTCCTCTCCTCTATCTTTATGTTCATGCTTCTGTAATAAAGCATTACCATCTAACAGTGCTTAACAGTCTTGGTGTTGTGTCATGGCAGACTCACAAGAACAGGCTTCAAATATGAAAAGTGAAACTAACTTTTAAAGAGTGCCTTTTGCATGTGAATCATTCTCTGCAATTATCTGGTTTCACAATTAGATAACTTCTACCACAGCAGTACTTTGCTGAACTTGAAACACAAAGGGACCTTTCAGCTATCTTGAACAAACCCTAAAAGTTGTGTTTCCTTTGAAGTTTTGTCTACAAAATCTTACTGTGTTGGTAAAAGCAGAGTTTATTTGGAATAATTTGAAGTGTGAATTTGAATACTCCTTCTTTAAGGCACAGAATCACAGAATAGTTTGACTTGGAAGACCTTAAAGATCATCAAGAGTCATTAAATATCATCACCCGACTTGTCTGGGTAACCTGTTCCAGTGTCTCCCACCCTCACAGGAAAGAATTTCTTCCTAATATCTAAGCCTCCTTTCTGTCAGTCTGAAGCCTCTACCCCTTGTCTTGTCACTGCTTCCCCCCATGAACAGTCTGTCCATCTGTCTTGGAGGCCCCCCTCAGGCACTGAAAGGACACAGTGAGATTTCTCTGGGGCTGCCAAGCCCAGCTCTCTCAGCCTTTCCACACAGAAGAGATGCTCCATCCCTCTAAACATCTTCATGGCCTCCTTTGGACTGGCTCCAGCAGGTCTGTGTAGGAAGCATCTTTTTATAGCTTCTGTGAGTGAACAGTTGTGAATTCAGAAAAGACAACAACAACTGGATTTATAAAATATGACTTAGGAGTAAAGACTTGAAATTTGTGATTGTGTGATTAAAAAGCCAGAAGATCAGAGGCATAAAACTGGAAGCTTTGGAATACAAGGGGTGATATAACCCACTCTGCATGTATAGTGGGAGTAAAAAACCTTGATTTAAACTGCTGGTGATTGAGGTTTTACACTGGGGGGGAACCCTGTAAGGGATAATTATGTGGTGAGATACACTGCTGAGGAAGTCTTGAGATTTCCCTGATGGGAAGTTTTTAAGAACAGGCCAAATACTCACCTGTCAGGAGTGTTGTAGCAAATAATTGTTTTGCCTGAAGGAAAAAGAATCAATTATATGGCCTGCTGAAGTCCTTTCTGCTCTTCCTTCTCCCATGCTGTGATTTCCCACAAAATGAAGTATCTTGATGACAGGTTTAGTTGGAGCAGTTCCTGTTGCATCCCTGTAAAAATGGTGGTCTGACCTCCAGTGAATCCATCCCTGGACTGGCTTTTAAATAAGAACATGTAGCGTGTGTCTGCAAATGTGCATGTGTATTTATGCCTTGGATATGGAGCTGAAGTTTGCTTGTTTAGTCACTATTTAGTCAGTAATTTGAATTTTCTTTATTGTAGCCTAACTGCAGTGAGTATTTCAGTCTTCAAATTTCTGTCCTCAGCTTTTGTTTGGACCCACTGCCTTTGCCTTTCCTCAGTTCTTCCTTACTGTTTCGGAAAATTGGAGAATTAAATTACATAGAACAAATGAACCCTGTGTTGATACCAAGCTGTTTGCCAAAACTAATGGATTAAGCTTCTCAAAAGTCTGGAAAGTTTGATAAGCAATATTATCTTAATTTTTCACATTGATAAGCTGAGGCATAGATGAGTCTTGCTGTACCCTGCCTCATTTTGGCTAGAAGGGGTTAAGAAGGGGGAGAAGAGGAAGAGCCTTGAAAAGGAAGTAGGAAGATGAACATAAGTCTTATTGGACAGTTTAGACTTTAGGGTTTGTAAATGGAAATAAAAGTGATTTATTTCCCATTCTTGTTTTATAGTACAGATTTTAATATTAATACAGTATGTAATGGAATATAGTAGGCTTTAATCCAGGCAATAATTCACTCACATAATATCACCTTCCTTCCACTTCTCATCAAATCTTTAGTAGGCTGGATGCTG
This sequence comes from Molothrus ater, assembly GCF_012460135.2. Classification (NCBI taxonomy): domain Eukaryota; kingdom Metazoa; phylum Chordata; class Aves; order Passeriformes; family Icteridae; genus Molothrus; species Molothrus ater. The sequence goes on from NC_050480.2 coordinate 12,813,775, forward strand.
AAAGGCTGGTGGTATGATCTCTTACTACTAAAGCTCACATATTTTAATAAATATGCTTGGGACTGTTTAGATGAACTTTCATAGAATAATAAAGATGGGCTTTTGGAGACCTCTTCTAGCATCAGCTATCGCCACATTCCCAAGGCAGGGTCATGTGCACCCATGTCATTCCTGACACGTGTTTGTGCAAACACTGCATAACAAGTTCTAACTTTGGCTCTTCACTTGTATTCTGTGGTCCATGGACAGCAGATAACTTCAACATTACAAAAGTTTTCCCTTCTGCCTAATCTGTCCTTTTCCAAATTATAACCCCTGAAGGACAATTTTCATTTATGTCTTTAGGTTTTCCTGGGTACAGCAGCTCTTCCTCTTCGACTGCCTCCTTGGAAGGGAAACGGAACTACTCCAAGAAGAGGAACTCAACAAGCAGCAGTAAAAAGGCCCTGACCAGAGTGTCTTCTGCCTCATCTAAGATTAGTGCTGGTATGGTCTGTTGCATTGAGGTGGATTTTCACAGGGTGGAGTTCACTGCTATGCTAAGTACTTATGTAGAACTGCTTGTGTTGTTTCAGAATGTGAGTTAGTTCGAGAAAGACACTTGTGAAGTAGTTTAACCATAAACCTAAGTTTGGCAACTTCTAGAAAGATTTTTGTGATGTCTTCAAGATGCAAAGTGTTTTTACAGTTGGCCACTGTACCTTTTCAGAGCAGAGAAAAGGCTGTAGTTCAGTTTTTGTGCTGCACAAAGCAAGTTTTTGTCTAAGCAAAATTTGTGTTGCCATGTGTGGAAGGTACACTGCATTAGAGATAAATACTCTGTTCACTAATCATTTGGCTTGCTATTGAAAGCTTTCTTAAAGATTTAATCTCACTAATTTCAGATCTTGTTCTTGTCTTGTTCAGGGTTGTATAGTTCCCCAACCACGAGGAAAAATGCTCTTGATGGAGAAATCCAGGTTGGAGACAGAGTACTGGTGGTGGGACAGAGAACAGGCACTGTTAGATTTTGTGGGACAACAAAATTTGCACCAGGTATGTGCAGTACTCTGTGTATGTCCAAATCAGTATGGAATAGCTTACATGTGAGCACATGAATGGAAATCCATCTTTTCCCTCGCTCCTTCCAAAAGAATTCTAAATTTAAATTGGTTTGTTTCCAAGTTTGTTCTTTCTCTCTCTCTCTCTCTCTTCCCCTCTCCCTTTTATGTTTCACTGAATATGTTTTTTCTTTAATATAACTGTCAGGAAAAAATAATGGTTTAAAATGTGACTTTTATTTGTCCACTTTACGTACGAGAGATACTTTGATGTTGAAGTTGTAGGTATTACAGAATCACAGAATATTCTGGGTTGGAAGGAACCCACAAGGATTAGAGAGTCCAGCTTCTTAACAAAGCTTTTTGAAATTCCTCAGTTTAGTCTCTGAAGTGGTATGTAGTTTATTGAGCTCACATTCATTTACTCCTTACTTTTTGTATTAAGGCTTTTTGACACAGCTTGTCTCTTGCAGTAGTGGCACTCTTTGCCATGTACCAGTCTCATTTCTTAACTTATTGACATCTTTAAGAGGGTAGCTGTGAACATTAAAATTTTAACTAACAAACCTTTAGGTCACAAGATTAATAAAATTCCAAATACCTCAAGAAGCCCCAACTCCTACCACCATTTTCTTATCCTTCTCCCTTTCAGCTTCTCCCTTCCCCTTGCTAAAAACCACTTTGCAGTGAAGCCAAGTGCTGTCAAAGGCAGCCAGTTGTTCTGCATTGTGGAAATCAGTTTTGAATCTAATATTGTAACCAAATTTATCTTCTCTGTGGCCCTGTCTATAATCTTTCTGCAAGAGTAATGCAGAAGCATTGGTAAGTGATGGTGTGAGCACCTGCTCTGGCTGAGGGCTGTGTCATTGGTGGGTGTCTGGCAATGCTCTGTGGCGACACTGGGTGGCATCAGCATTTAAAAAACCCCATCAGGATGCAAGGTCGTGGTACAGGCTCTGTATTGTTTCATCCCTGCCCCGTTCCCACTTTCACTGTGGGCAGCCCTTGCTCAGGTACTGCAGTGCCCTGAGGGACACTTCAATGCCACCCCTCTTTGTGTTGTTGCTGAGGAAGTGATCAGGGAGAAAAGGGCTGTTTCCCACATACACTGACAACTGTGAAATCTGAAAGCTGTTTGACAATGTGAAGTCTCCTCCCTCTCTGCTTTAAATCAGGAACATAATTTTTTGGAGGAAAACACGCTATTGTAAGAAGTGAGGATGGAAAGATGACAAATCATCACCATTTGCTAACCCAGTAATTTATAGAAAATGTAGCAGATGCATGTTTAAGTATTTCAGTTCTAATGTGTATCAAAGCTCTGGAACTTATCCAAGGTTTGTTCCTTCTGCTGCAATGCAGATCTTTATTTAATTCTAAAAGTGGGAAGGGGGGAACTTCTGATATACTGAGCCCTTCTAATTCATAAGCTGTCATTCTTGAGTTTCTTGAGCTGATAATTAGAGTTACGGTTTTATCCAGTGCCTTAGTACCAAGTGACTTGTATTAAATTCTGAATCTTCTGGGGATGGATAGCATAAGGACTACTAATGGAGTATGAAATTTAGCACCTTTGTGTAATTAGTTCACATTTATCACAGGTTATGAATGATCAAGCTCGTTAACATCTTGCTGCCTATTCAGTGTTCTGTATGAAATTAATTGATGGCCAGTCCCAATTTTTGCACTCTTCTCCTGATATCACACGACCAGCCTTGCAATTTGTATTAATTATAACTTGCTAGAAAGAGGGAAGGAATGAATTAATATCAAAACTTTAATTTTACTGTTGATGATCTCAGATGAGGCATAAACCATGTGGTCAGAGGAGTGAAGAGGTAAATGTGAAACAGCAGTGCTGCTCTTTGCTGTCTCCTTGTTGTCCAGTAGCCAGTAATGCTCAGTAACATTCTATTTTACTTTAGTATGTATATGTATATATATATATATATTCCTCAAATGTTTTAACTTTTTTGTATTAATTAAAATGTCAGTAATTTTATTGAAAGCATATAAAAATGCTGAGATAATTAGATCTATTAGGTTACAATTTTTGCATAATTGCATAGATAGCTATTTTATAATATTCCTATTTACTGTTAGCATCTTGATATTTTCTGACTAGAAACTGTTATCCTTGATGTGTGTGAATGCCAACTGTGCCAGTGGTCAAGATGAAGAAAAGCCTGTAGTATTTTGTTCCAAATGCCCTGGTTTTACTGTTTTGCAATGTAGGGTTCTGGTGTGGGATTGAACTGGACAAGCCCCACGGGAAGAACGATGGCTCCGTGGGAGGAGTGCAGTACTTCAGCTGCCTTCCCAGATATGGCATATTCGCACCCCCATCTCGTGTACAGAGGTGAGCACTGCAGCTCTTGTCATGTTGGGGTTGCCCAATGATTTCTTAATACATTTTCCAACGTGGAACAAATTTTTGAACACATACAGAAGATACAAATATTTTCTTCTGCAAATGTAAGTTTATAATCTCCATTAAAAATATGGTGGTTTTAGATCAGCTTTTTGAAAGCAGAGTGTAAAACTAGAGACATATCTCTCTGTTTCTCTTGAAACTACCTGAAGTATTTTTATTCCAGGGCCTCTGATACTCTGTGTTCATTAAACCTTAATTTCATGAATTAAACCTTACTTTCATGACCCAATCCCGATGGTTTCTCCTAAATTCAATTATAAAACGAAATTGCCCTTGCACATGACTAAAAAAGGCTCTTTTTATCCCAGCTAACTGCACAGAGGATCCAAAGCCTGCACCACTTGTTTGTAGTCTCTTCCTTAGCTTCCAGGAAAAGCATCCAAGGAATTCTGTACTCTTTCCTCCTGTATGTTATTACTCTGCCAGACATGTTCTTGCTTTTATTTCTCTGAATAAGCCAGCTTAGGCAAACTCTTAGGAACTTGCCTCAGAATCATGCCTGCTGTCTCAGTGAGTGAGAGGCAAGTAACTCAAATACTCTGACTTCTCCAGGCACTTCTTGCACAGCAGCCTGAGTGCAGCAGGAATGCTGGTGTCTCTTGGGGGCAGATGGAGAAGGAAAGAATGAAAACCTCATCAATATTTGACAAGAAGCCAGTAGCTTTGTTCAGAGTTGAGTTGAAATGACCTCTTCATTGTGTTATTGCTTTTCAGACTGACTGGTTCTCTGGATTCTCTCACAGAGACTTCGTGGAGTAAAGTAACTCACACTTTTCCAGGTAGGAGCGGCAGACATTGGGATTTGGGTGAGGCAGGCCCTGCTCTGCAGCCTGAACCATCTGCACAAAGCCAACCTCTCTCTTCTCCTGAAGAGATTTTCAGGGACCCCAAATGCCAGCCGACAGTCTGGCTGCTCCCTTTCCAAAAATCTAGCCTGGAAAAGGAACTGTGGAGTGACTGTATTGATCTTAACACTTTCCTGGCAGAAAGAATTGTCAGTTATGATTGCTGGCAGTCTTCCCTTACTGCTAATACTGCTTTCTAATCAGAGGGAAAGGGAAATGGAACCTGCTCCTTAACACAAATTGAGATTGATGAAGGGATCAGTGGGGGGATGTGCCTATGAAATTACTAAAACTTGTGTGAGGTACTTGAAGTAGTTGGTTTTCTTTTCCTCTACTTTAGCTTCTCGTTAAAAGACCTTCAAATTGCCCTTGTTTGGTTTGTTTAATTTAATTTCTGTTCCTTCTGAAAAGACAAACATATTATAGGCATATATGTTTGTGAGGAATTTCATCATTTAATTTCCAAATTAGAGGGGAGAATGTGCAGCAAATGTAGTGGAAGCAGTATAAAAAAAACCCATAAAGAATACGTGTTCATAACAGTGGGTTTTTTTTCCTTAAGAAGTCCTACACAGCTTAATCTTTCCACTCAGGTTTTAGACGCAGTCTAAGCAGCACTTCTGCCTCTTCACAAAAGGAGATAAACAGAAGAAATGCCTTTGTTAGGTGAGTGTTATGAGTTTCAAGTGGCTGTTAGCTTTGCTCAAAAAAAACCCTTCATGCATACAGGATATCTAGACCTTTACATGTTCTTTTTTTTTTCCAAAATGAACCAGTAGTACACTGTTTTTCCATGGGCATCCAGGAGTACAGTCCTAGAATTCAGGTTGGCATTAAAGTTGTTTTCCAATCATATTCTCCAAATTCTTGTATTTTCACAAAGCTGGGTGAAGTTCAGAGGCTCTTGGTAAAGGACTTCACTTTGTTCTGGTGATCCTGACTGACAGTTGTATGTTAAAAGTTGTTTCAGTTAAACTGTTTTGAGCCCCAAATAAAATGTTTTGTATGGCTTAATTTACCAATACTATCACCTGCTGTAAATACTGTAGATCGTAGCACTGGGTGAAGGAAATTGCTTTTCCAATACTTGAGACTGCGGAGTGCAGCAGCCTGTTACTGTTATTTCATGGTTTGTTAGTTACATGAGATCGAACCCAGTTTTTCTAAAAAGGGATTTGAGGGTGTGTTTTTTCCCCCACGCACTTCCTTGAATTACAGATTCCCCTTGGATGTTTTATAACAGAAAAAAAGACTTTTTTTGTTCCCTTTCTTTTCTGGCTAGGTCCAAGAGCTCCGTGCTGCGGCGCAGCTGGAGCAGCAGCAGCAGCAGCGCAGCTCCCTGCGAGGGGCCCGTGAAGCTGCACGAGGGCTCCCAGGTCCTGCTGAGCAGCTCCAACGAGATGGGCACCATCAGGTACATCGGCCCCACGGACTTTGCCCCGGGCGTGTGGCTGGGGCTGGAGCTCCGCAGCGCCAAGGGCAAGAACGACGGCTCGGTGGGGCAGAGGCGCTACTTCAGCTGCCGGCTGAACCACGGCGTGCTGGTGCGCCCCAGCAGGGTCACCTACCGCGGCATCAACGGCGCCAGGCTGGTGGATGACATCTGCTGAGCCCCACGCAGCGCGGGGAAGGAAGGAGGATTTCAAAGCACAAAGGAACCCCGCCTAGAACGCAAACGTGTTTCGGGATCTTTACGTCTGCATTTGCGTTTTACATATAAAAGTGTATATGTATGTGTGTGTATATAATATATATATTTTCTATAAATATATATATATAAAATAGAGAGATAAAAAAGTGTTCAGTCATGTTAAGGAGTAAAACCACTGTTAATTTTCTCTTACTTTAATGACCCTTGCCTGGAAGGTTATTAAAGCATCTTGGGTTTAAGATGCTGCATCATTTGAAAACCATTCCAGTTGGAGAACAAGAGTGTCTGCAGCATTCTCTAAAGCTCCTGTGTGGTTCATGCAGTATTCAGAGGGTTTTTCTCCATGTAGTAATGAACTGGAAATGTTTGTGCTTTGCCTGCTTTTGACAGACGAGGTGGTTGATGGGTGACATTAGCCTGGTTCATGGGCACTTTGTCAATTCCAATACCAGCTGCTAGCAATAAAAAAGGAGGAAAAGTAAAAGCCAAACCCCCCCACCCTTCCCACCCTTTTCCAAAAAGTTGTGGAGTATTTTTGCATTTTACTGTTCAGATCTCTCTTCCTCTTTCCCCCTCCTTCTCTCCTCCTCTCCATAATACAAAAGGGCTGATAAATACAAGGATTTGCCCCTCTCCTAGTGAAGAGCAGCAATTAATAAGCCTTTAAAAAGCACAAATATGCTGCATGTCAGTCTGTACAGTAACAAGCACTTTTTGTTCTGCATTTGTAGAACGAGCTACTTAAAAGATGCACTCTTTAAAATAATGCACTTTGCACTCTCCTGGAGTGCTTACCCTCATTTTTAGAGACTATTTTTTTGTTTGGGGTGCTGCAGGCAATGAGTATCACAGTTGTAAAATGCAAATAAACCCAGAGTGGAAGACATAATTCCCTTATCATAAATATTAAGTCTGTATAAATACAGCAAAGTAATTCCTGCCAATGGTATGGAACAGATACAGGGTTTTCAAGCAAGCTGTTGCCATTATTTGATTAGTTTGTGACACTGTTTCTTTTTGTTTGCTTTGGAACAGTTTCCAGTATAATTTTTTTGTGAGATCTTATGGTGACTTAAGGATAATTTTAGGTACAGCACTGTAATGGGCCTTTGTGTGACATCATTTGTGTATCAGCCTTTTAGAACAGCTAATCTTTTGTCCATGTTTTAAACATAGAATGTATTTTAATTGCTCAGCATATGTAAACATTATCTTAACTGGATGGGTTTGTGTTCCAGAACAGTCCTTTTAAATTATTTGCTTGCTCTTGCCTACTTGAAGAAGTGATACTTTACATCATAATATCCTATTTTTAGACAGAATCCTGCTGCTGTAACCTTCTTTTAAATGTTGCTGTAGTTATTTTTCCGATCTGTATTTAAAATAATGCATATTGTATTCTAACTCATGGGAATTTTAATTGAATATAGAAGCTGTAAATTTTGAATGTAAAAAAAAAGAGTAATGCTTTATATTTAGAGATGCAGATATTCAGTGATGTACTGAACTTTATCTGTCTAATAACTGTTTCCTGCTGATATTAATAAAATGAAACCCTATTAAATAGTAGAGCAAAAAGAATTTTCATGGAGTCTTTACAGAATGTACATTTCTTACTTCTGTTCTCCTGTATAAATTAAATGCAGGGAGCTCAGTGAGCTGTGATCCAGAAGGTTTTCTCTCTCCTCGCTCTTCAGCACAGAACTGCCAGCTCCAAGCAAAGCAGTGGAGTTTCTGTGAGGAGACACTCATTACCAGGAATGCTCTTTTCCCTGCCTGACCAGATGGAATGGGGTGGAAGTGCTTTATCTGAGGGGTAGCTGGAGTTCTCCAGGAGGAGCTATGGGAAGAAGTGTGTGGGTGAGGCAGCAAGGTGGGGCAGCTTGTTGGGAGCCACAGCATTTCTGTGTGGTCTGTCTTGCACAGATGATTTAGTGGGAACTTGTTTTTGCTGCAGGGCTGTCAGGCTGCAGCTTGCACAGCTCTGCAGCTCCACACAGTTCAGCTGGAAGCAGGGCCTGGGCCTCACTGAAGCTGCCTGATGGAGGGAGAGGGCACAGGCACCATCTGGCACTGGTGTGTTGTTCTCTGCCTTCCATTTCAGCTGCAGCCAGCAGCACATCTCTGCTGGAAGCTCTGGCTGTAAGTGGCTGGAGCATTGTAGCTCAGAGGAGCAGTCTCACTGTTATCAGGATGGAGCTGTTTTGGTAGCTCTCAGAATCTTCTGCCAGGAAGCAAGAAGCACTGTAAAATTATGCTGTCTGAAACAGAAATAAATCAGTCCATTCCAGAAAGGATTACTGATGGCTCTCTTCAAGGTGATGAGGGGAAGGGATTTGTGCTTCCCTAAAGCCAAGGTAAGTTGCCGTAATCCTTTACTCCAACTCTTACCGGAGGACACTGTGTCATAAAGAAAATTCTGAAAATAAGTGGCAGTGAAGTTTGAAATTAGGTGCTGTGCAGAGGGCTGTACTATCACAGCCCCTGACTGGTTAGAAAAAAAGCCAAATGATCCTCAAAGTCCTGAGAAACTACATAAATAAAACATTATGTGTAGTTTATAAATAAATAAGCAGATGGTCGCCAGTAATTCTGTGCTCTCTGTGCAGACTCTGAGGCCAGTCCTTGTCCCACACACAGCATGTGAAGAAAATGTCCTTCAATACTCTTAGCAATTAAATCTTTCAAGTTTTCTTGAACACTGGCTGGAAAGGAGAGACCACAGGTGCACGTGACAGGTGGATGAGAATTTTCTTGAGGTGCTTGAGGATGGAGAATTAATTTCTAGGGAGCTCAGCTGAGCTGGACTCGGTGACTGCTCTGCAGATGGTGACAGTAATGGTTTTCTGGGCAGGGAGCCTGCCCCTTCAGATTGCTGCACACAGGTCCAAGGCTGGCTCTGCAGAGCTGCAAGACACAGCACAGTTCCTCTGACAAATTAACTCTGTCACCTGTAGGAGGTGGCAAATCCAGCCTTTCTGTCATGGCTGTTCCAGAGTTCAGAGTTTGCAGAAGCCTTGTCAAGGACCAGGTGGGAACTGAAACTGTCCATGAAAGCCACGTAGCAGAGTACCCACCTGCATCCTTTTCCCTGCCTGGCTGCAGACTGACAACTCTGGGAAAAAAGGGAATTACAGGAGAGATTTCCAGCCAGTGCCAGATCCAAACCAGGCTGTGGTGGCTGGCTGCTGACCAGCCCTGTTCCTGGAAGATCATAGGAGAGCTCCCTTTTGAGTTAAGACAGGGAAGAAAAGGAGGGAGGGAAAGGTGCCTACTGGAAAAGTCTTGTTAACCAGAGCACTATCCTGCTGTAGAATGTGCACATGAAGGAGGAAGTTTATCTTTAGTAAGTCAGTCCAAATTTCAAGGAGCATTTCATGAGAATGCAGCTGCCTGGGCCATAGGAGTGATGTGGAATGGGATAAAAAGTGAGTGTTTCAGGGCAGAAGCTATCTCTTCCTAGAATTGTCACAAGATTCAATAGTGTCATTTTCAATACTGAATATGAATTAAAATACATCTTACAGGTAGACCTACCTTCAGTCCAGACTCAAAGGCTGTCTTAGATGCATACCTTTAGGAAAACACCCAAATGCTATCTTCAGCCATATCCTTTGTTCTGTTTTTGTGCTGGCCAGTTTGCTGTGGGTAAAAGCCAGCCTTCCTTGGGACAGAGGGAAGGGCACCTTCCCCTGTAAGAAACTTGGTGTATAGCATCTTGTACCAGATTGCAAGGCAAGATGTATTCTATTTGCTGTCTGTGTGGCAGTTGTCTTTTGGCAAGTGGGCAGTTTTTCCTTATCTCTTCCACATCCACTCCTCCCTCCAGGGAGACATCTGCTGATAAGAGGCTGTTGAATGTCACTGCATGGCTGATAAGAACTACAGCATCCCATTGGGAGATGCTCCGCCCAGAGGGAAGTTCCCAGCATTTCTACCTGGATATAATCTGGAGATTCTGGAGTACCAGCACGGCTTCTCCACTGGATCTCCCAGAGGAACAACAGCTGCCTCTTCTTCCAGGGGATCTTCAGAGGAAGACTACACCCTTTTCTACAGGATCCCTGCTCCAGCAGAACCACACCTGCCACTCCAGGAGGGCTGCAGCCACAATTCCAGTTGGACTGCTACCAACACCCTGACCCACAGGGTGTCAGGTTGGGTTCTGACCCTGTCAGAGTTGTTCTAGTGTACTGCATTGTTTATTTTATCCTTTTATTCTCTTCCCTATTAAAGAGCTGTTATTCCTGCTCCCATATTTGTTGTCTGAGATTCCCTAATTTAAATTTTATAGCAATTCAGAGGGAGGGGGTTTACATTTTCCATTTCAGGGAGGCTCCTGGCTTCCTTAGCAGGTACCTGTCTTTCCAAACCAAAACACATCTGCAATGTAAAGAGGTCCGGAACAGTTACTGCAACCCCAAAAGGTGACTCGGGGTACCACCAAACCTACTCCTTAGAGTGTTCATAACCTTAATAATTCTGCAACTTTGCCAAGTAAAAATGGATGTCCAGAGACATCTGGACATTGATCCAATCATTGCACAGCCCAACACGGAGAAATCCAGCTACTGTCACTTTATTTGTCTTCATGCCTTGTGATTCACTACACTTGTTTACAATACAAATACACTATTCAATACAAAATACTCAATGACCATATATTAGTATTTTTCTTCATAGTATCCCTGAAGTGCACAGGCCCTTCCTTTATAAACAATGTTGCATAAACGGCTGTACATGAGACAGACACTCCTAAAATGAAGCTCGGTACTGAAAGAAGCCAGGAGGGGACACTTGGGACGTTTCCCTAGGATGGGTTTAACTCTGGGACAGACGAACAGCGATGTCTTTGCTGCTGTGGAAGGCTGTTTTATGCTATTCCCACCTCCAGGTTCTCATCCCCCAGCAGCCAGGAGCAGACATGCAGAGTGGCACCTGCCATTCCCTGTGGCTGCTCCCTGTGTAGGGCAGCTGGAGCAGCCCTGGTCTGACACCGCTGTCCAAGACCCACTCGGCCACATTAATGCAGCCCTGGGGCTCCCACCATGGACCCTGCACCTCCTCTGGCTGTGGCCAGGCCCCTCTCCCACCCCACTCCCTCACTGCCTCGGGGGAGCAGAACCACCCTCGCTCCTGCCCTGCTTCATTCCCTGGCATGTGGTGGGGAAACAAAGTTCAGTGGCACAAAGGGAAGGTGATGGGACAGCTGGAAAGGCAGAGAGACAGGCAGCCGAACCCAGTTTACCTCCAGCAGCTCATGGAACCACCTACTTATCCTCTATAGGAAACCAGGTAACATCCACATGGAAATAAGCCATTTTCAGGGTTTTTCCCCAGCTGTGCTTTACATCATGTAGATCATACTGCTTCCTGCTTTTCCACTGCAGAATGAGGAAGACATAAATCAGAACATCATTATTACCAACACAAAAGATTAACAGTCTTAAAACAAGTTCCTTAAAAATATACAGTGTGTCAATAGACTATAACTTAAAAAATAAGTCATTGACAAAAAGGGTAAGAGGGTTAAAATAACTTGAATTTGTTTTTCTCCTACTATTGAGGGGTTTGATAGAGGAATTTGGGATTTATAGAGTGCTTTGGTCTGGTGAGCCCATGGTGACTTAAATCCCTTCTGCTCCCTGCAGCTCTGAGTACTGAACAGGTGAATCGTCCTAGACACAGAAATTAAAATTTCTGGTTCATGCTCATGGCAACTGCAGTTTGAATACAATCAACAGAGCACCCTTTGCTCCAAACAATTAATGGCAGTATTTGTTTTCTAAGAAAGAGGACAGGCAAATGCTCCAGGTCCTGTTTCTAAGTGAGGAGATTTGATTACCAGCAATATTTACAGAACAGTTTTTGCAACCTGGGGTACTGTGCTCGGACAGCAAACAGAGATACCAAACTAAATGCTTGCTGTGGAAGAGCTCAGAAATTGTATGGTTTTGACATTAAAAATGAGCCCAAACTGGATTTCTGAATTCCAAGAGTTAAGAGAGAGGGATTAAAAAAAACCCAACCAAACAACAGTAATACAAACAAACCCCAAATCTCCAGCCCCAACCAACCAAGAAAATCCAAACCATTCAAGAACCTACAACAGAGCATTTTGCACTGGAGACACTAGAGGGAAGCTCACTTAAAAGCAGCTGCCAGTGCTGAACAGTATTTGTCTCAATGCACTGTATTGAGCAGACTGGAGAATTTCAGTAGCAATTCACCATTTCCCCTAATCAGAATTATCTCTTGACATATTCCATAGGTAAGAAGCAGGACTGTGTTTAGCTCCTTCATTTTTTTACAACTCCCATTCTGTAAGAAATTCCATGATAAAATAACTGCACAGTACAAGCTCAAAGCAGTAACCACACCTTCACCATGGCTGGGAGAGCCTGCCTTTCACACCTACAGACTTAAAATCATCTCTTGCTGCTTGTGCTTTTTAAGTTTCTTTAGAAATTCCACCTTTAACATCATAACCTGGCAGCTCATCTGCATTTGTGCAGCATCGAAGCTGCTGCCCCAGATCCAAGAATTAATAATTTCAGCTAGTCAAAGATCATTAACTTAGCAACTTTTTGTTCTTGTGCATTCTTTTGAAAACACTCATCAGTAAACAGGTCAGCTTCTGCCCTCAGTAACTTTGTAAGGCAGCAAAAACTCAGAGTGTGCTCCTTTCCAAAGAAAGGCTAAAGAAAACAATGAGTTCAGCTTTTCTGAAAATGAGAAAGCTGGAATACTTGAATGAAAATTGCTATTATATGTGAATAATGTCCTAGTGTAATAAATTGTTCAGATGGTGCTTGCCTCCTGAATTAATCAGCTTTCCTGAGACTCGAGAAACTGCCCCACTGAGTTTACTGAGCTAGAGAGAGAGAGAGAGACTGGTGTGACACTAACACAATCCTGAACTAGACAGAATCCCTCCCCAGTGGCTATTTCACAGCAACAGCTGTGAGCCTAATAACCTGGGAGATGACAAATACCCTCCTAGCTCAGCCTAAAGAAGCCTGTAAGCGTGACCCTTGTTATCCCCCTAACCCATGCAGCAGCAGTGGGATGGATCTCTAGCAGATGAACATGAAATTCAGAGCAGCCCCTGACCCAAGCTTCCCAACAGGAGCACAGCCTGTTAACCAGTCACCACATCTGCTTTTGGCTTTGGTCTAAATAGAGGATTTAATTCTGGGTATCATAGGCATCAGAAAGGCAGATTAGGAGAACACACTAGTGCTCCCCCTGCAATGTGTTTTGTACGAGGGGGGTGGTGTTGGGGAAGATGAAACAGGAAAGCCCCTTATAAATATGACTGCCTGGCAAAAGATTTTGAGAATATGGAGACTCTAAGTGAGATTGAAATGAAAGCAAGCTTTGAGATACCTCAGTTACTGAACAACTGGAAAACAATGGTATGGCCAGCTGAAGGTAATTCCCCTTTTGATCAAACATTACCCTCTGCTTGCAGACAAATCCAAGGGTCAGAGCAGACCCTACTAGCTTGGCAGAAGGGGTCCAAAGAGTAGTTTTTAGGGTTTAAAATGTAACACACTATGGTAATGCAATGATTCTTATAGGCTGCATGTAAATGCTATAGGATTTGTATATTGTAGTAGACTGTTTAGTGAGAATCAGAATATTCAGCACAGAAGATTTATTGTATTGTAATGGGAACCTCGCTCGCTCTCTCATCCTCTTTACCACACTCTTGCCTTCTCTCTCTTTACCTCTCTCTCTCTCTTTTGTGCCTGCTCTGAGCTGTGGCTGGCAGCTCCCAGCTGGGCCCCTGCATCCACACCTTTGCAATAGACCTCAAGTTCCATGACCTGGCTTCAGAGATCTCTCGTCTCTTGTCGTCCCAACTGTCCCACCCCATCGCTCCTACAGTGTGGCCCAAGCCAAGTCCTCCGATTTCAATCTGCCCATCCCAAAGTTTAGGAGGTATATACATTCTGGTTTGTTCTCTGATGAAGACAGGAAGCTTACCTCCACGTTTGGATCCAGGGCCAGACTCAGGGTCACTTGACTGAAATGAAGAGTCTCAGACTGAAGAACACCTTCCCACTCCTTTGCTGATGCTCCAGTACTCCCATTTCTATGGAAATAAGCACCCCTTTTTTGGATAGCGATCATGCTAAAACAGCTCCTCCCAACCCTAAGCTGAAGTTACTAATGCACATCTTTACACATGAATTATTTCCTACATCTATGTTTTGACAATACACTTAACTGGAGTATTTTTCATGCACGGGGTGTACAAAGTGAGTCAATGGAGTGTTTGTCCTTAAACCACTATCATACATGTATTTTGCCAAAGGAAAAAGGGCTCTAAACCCTTCAGTACAGACAGTATCTGGCTTCCAGACAGTGGCACGATGTAGTCTTCTGCCTTTATGGTGTTGTTCATACAGTGTATATCAAAGGCTACTTCAAACCTTTGAAGTATGCAGGTGGCTGTCCCTTTTCAGGGCACGGTGAAAGTCTCTCTCATGACCATGGTCCTTTAAAGCTTCACCTTGATTCCACTTGACACTTCAACATTCCTTATGAAGGGCATCCCTACTTTTGTAGGACAGAAGGAATTTTAAAGGGTTTTACTTGGTTCTAGTGTTTAAGCATAGGTGAACAAAAACAAACCAAAGAAAACCCCAGCCAAACAATGCCCACCCCCTGAATGCCTCATAGCATCTACACCCATCCTCTGCTTCCTCTGCCCTCCCCTTCAAGTGATGCAGTGTGACCAGGGTTTTTCCACTGCCCTGCCAGCACCCCCACAACACTGTGCACTCAAGGACTTTTGAAGACTGGACTGCAGCTGGACCAAGACTGGAGAACATGCCATCGCGTCACCATTCAGCGCCGTCGTATTTCTTTATTTTGGTTTGTATAGAGCATGCTCTTCCCAAACCCACTACAAGCCCTGCCAGCAGCAGGAGATCTCCAGGTCTTCCACAGCAACGACAAGTTTGGCACGGGAAAGCCCAGACATGAAACACTCATGGCAGTGAGCCGCGGCTTGACACGGAAGCAGAGGACAACTGGGAAAAGCTCACAGGAAGGGCATGACGACAACCATGCGGATGAGTTGATGCAACAGCAGCTGGGCCTTGCAGTTAACAACAGTTCCCTGCATCCTCCCTCCCCCTCGTTCCTTTGACTCTGCTGGGGCCCCGGTGGTTTGAAGCCTCTCGGGTTAGTAGAAATTACAGCCTCAAGGGTGGCACTTTTGGAGCAAGTTTGCACGAAACAGGAGGTGATGCTGTCCCATGCCTTGCTCGCGGTGTGTTGGGTAACGGGACATCTCTTCAAGGCTCAGGGGCCACGGGGGGGAAAAGTCAAGAGAGGGTCGAGGGCTCTCAGGGCCCCTGCTGGGTTATGTGGCTCTTGTTTCTGAGGACAGGGTCCTCGTAACTGCTAGCACAAGGTGATGTGGAGCTTTCCAAGGGCAAGCCCTGCTGCTGGTATCCGTAGTTGACGTTCCCACAGGGGAAGTGGCGGAGCCTAAAGAGAGGCACTTCTTTAACGCTTGCGGTTAGGGAAGATGGCTCTAAGAGCAGGGAGGAGCCTGGCAGCCTGCCAGTCACAATGTTGGGCCCCACAGTACAGTTTCCTTCCTGTCCCAAATTCTCCCTCTCGGGCCTCTCCTTCTCCAGCAGAGAACTGTTTTTGCTGGCCTGCTTCTCCGCAAACCAAGAGCCGTAGGTTGGATTCCAGAGGTTGGTGGGCTTGTTTCTGGAGCCCCGGCTTTTGTGAAGCTCGGAAGGGGGGTTGGACTGGGCATAGGCCATGTTGATGTGTCCTCCCCCTGTGGCTGACTGCACCTTCCCCGGCGGTGGCTGTTCCAAGGCTCCCACTTTCCCTAGAGATTTTCCAGCAGTGACGGCTGATGCCAGGGGTGGTGGAGATGGCAGGGTTTGCTTATCATCCTTTCTGTCTTGGTGTGTTGAGACCAAGAGAGGAGGAATTCCTTCTGGATCGTCGGGGCGCATCGCCACCTTCTCCTCCTCCTCAGCTGAAGGGCCGTATTCTACTGGCAGGGCGGTGTTGATGACATCAGGATCCTGCCCAAGGGAACAACGGGAATTCCTCAAAGCCTGCAGCCATCACACATCTAGCAGCTGTCATGCTATGATCTCAAGACATCCCACCACCCAGAGCCCACATTCCATGAGGAGGGGATGCAGACAAAGTGCAGTTAGGTGTGAGATGCAACAGGATATCCTTAAAATCCAACTCCTTTTAAAGAAAGTAACCCTCAAACTCACCATAGAACAGCAGAGGCACAAAAACAATGAAAAGCATTTTTTATGTCCAGCAAAATTTCCTGTGGGAATGCTTTTTGGAATCTCTATCATCTCAGAGTTCATAACACTCTCAGATAATACTGAGAATGTTGGAACCATGTAAGTATTGCCTCCACATGAGAAGGGAGGAATGGGAATGAAGAGTGAAGACAATACTTGCAGACTCCTTGAAGCCTGAATCCACAGGGGCTGTGGTTCTGAGCTATTTAAGCAGTTTTGAAAATTAAACTGAGAGAAAATGCAGTGATCTTGGCAACCTTTACTTATTGCTATATGCCATGGCAAGCTACAGATAGCAGAAAAAAATACCTCCCAATCCCAGGATCCAAACACATGTAAAAAACAGATCAAGCTTCCCAAATAGCAAGGGAAAGCAAACTGATTGAAGTGAGCAACAGTGAGATCATACAAGGAGCCTGTGCTGATGCAGGCAGGAGAACATTTTCCAAACTGCTCTATTCCTCACAAGCTAAACTGGTGGTAAAAAAAAAAAAAGAGTAAATCAGATTTTGGCCTGGAAAGCCAGCCACATCTTTTCCCCTCTGCCTAGCCTAAGAATCCCCGCTCCTTTAGCCTGGCCATCTCTCCACCTGCCTACTCCGGTGCTGTCAGATTAAAACAAAATTGCCAACAGCTGCTGAAACCATCTGCAAAGGGTGCTCTGAGCTGGGACCACTTCTGTTCAGTGCTGATTATGCCTTAAGGGTAAACACTGGGATGGAGTGGCTGGGATGAGGCATGTGAAAGCAGTGCAGGTTCTGCCCTGTCTTTGCTCTTTTGCTTGCTGGAATCTGTGCCTCTATAAGCAGAAGCAGGGCTACAAGTGTGCTCTCTGTAAAGCTGTGTCAAACTGTGTCAGCCTGTGCCTTTCAGCAGCAAAAGACAAGAAGATCAAGCACCTGGTGAGGTGAATATCCCAGCCAGGGGTCCCAGGCTGACATCAGTCTCCCTGGACTGCAGTAAGTGCAGTGCTGCCTCCTCATCTCGAGTCCTGGCTTGTCTAGAGAGCTCTTTAAGAGGAACCCTCTCCACCCCTGCCATCTGAGGTGAATGAACATGGATACCTGAGTGCAGTACTCAATCCTCTCCAGGATTATGGCAAAGTTTGGCCGGTCCT
Organism: Molothrus ater; assembly: GCF_012460135.2. Classification (NCBI taxonomy): domain Eukaryota; kingdom Metazoa; phylum Chordata; class Aves; order Passeriformes; family Icteridae; genus Molothrus; species Molothrus ater. The sequence continues at coordinate 12,831,172 of NC_050480.2, forward strand.
CAGGCTGGTGCTGCCAACACTGGGTCATGATGCGGTAGCTGGAAGGGCAGAACAGGAGATGTTCATGAATGGCAGATCCTGTGGGATGCGACAACTGCTCATGGCAACTTGGGAATCACAGACATTCAGCACCATTCTTGCTTCTAATAAATGAGAGTTCTCTGCCTTCCCTGGAGTTGGACAACTGATGCACTGGTGACCACTGGAGTGTGACAACCAGTGGGGTGAAATGCAGAGTCTTTCAGAGAAATTACTCATCCACCTGAAATCCATTGGACAACACACTAAAGCTAGGCAGGGCTGCAGATAAAGGAGCCCAGTTTTCCCTGCCTGTGAACAGTCTGATGCACTGAAGTTTCACAGCTAACCTAAGACAGAGAAATATTGTGTCATTTCTGACCAGACAAGCAGTGGCCAGGACTTCTCCAATGGGCCCTGATTTATTCTCCAAAACAACAGAAAAATTAAATATTAGAGAAATCACTGGCACTAAAGATTAATAAGGCAGATTAACCATGATTAGGTCAAACTTAAAGGTCATTAACTTTTGAGTAGAGAAAAAGCATTTGAAACAGAAACTTAGTTGCATGAATATATCAAAGTTACAGTCTCATACACAGGGCCAGGGCAGTTTTTAGGTGGATCCATCCTTCCTCCATTGGTGACAAACTCCAGAACCTCCTGGTTGCTTTTGCTGGGGTAGGGCATGTATCCCAAAGAGAATATCTCCCACAGCAACACGCCAAAGGACCTGAGTTCAAACAAAGAAACAAGAAACAAAGAGAAACCAAGGAAAACAAAGTGAGGGATACTGGAATGACCATCACCAGTGGGCAGCGCCCTTAGGTTCAGTTCCATCAGCGTTGCTTTTTGCAACATTTGATCAGGCAGCTGGTGGAAATCTTGCTGTAGGATTCAGACATAAATAAGCTGCACAGCTGTAACTTTAAAACTTTTAACAAATATCAGTAGTTGACTGTTAGGTGAGTGAAGCCTATGATGTAGGTAGGTAAACATGGTTGCTTTGCCCTTGTACTCAGCACTGCTCAACTGGAGGTAACAAAAGTGAAACGTTATCCTTTTCTGAGGCACTGACCACTACCAGAGAGACAAGTTTTGACAAACTTTTCCTCTGGAATAGCTACCCTGCATGAAATATCCTGCTAGTGAATCCCCACTGGTTCTCTGAGGCCCACAGGCCTCACCTCTCACTCAGATTAGAATGAAAACACTCCCCAGCAAACACAGCCCTGGCCTGGGTGCTGTGGGCTGCAAAGCCCTGGGGACAGTGGCTGGGACAGTGCCCCTCCAAAGCATTCACCTGATTTAATTCACATTAAAGCTGTAGAGAGATGTGCAGCAGTGGGAAACTCCTCTGCTTGGTGCTGAGACAGGCAGAGCTCAGCTGTACCAGGGTGTGGACCTCACCCCTCTGCTTGCTCAGGAGCTGGGTCCTGGCCACCAGCCCCTTCCCCCTCCACACACTCCCTGAGCTCTTGCCTCCTGCTCTCCCGATTTTCTGGCCACTCAGGAGCTCCAAGTGCTGCTGTAGGCCAGGAGAAAGGCAAAACCCACATTGCAGGACACACTTCTCCCTGACTGGCAGGATGGATTGTGCCTGCAGCCTCCCATGCTGCTTTCCTCAGTGTGGCACTGAAGCTTTCCTGCTGCAGCAGCAGCACCTGCATCTGCTCTGCTCTCCCTGCCCTGCAGCACCCACCTCTGCACAGGCCTGACCCTTCTGCTCCCTTGTCTCCTCAAACACTGCTGGCTCTGAAAGACCCAGCTTGTCTTTTTAGTATGTGAGAAGTGAACAATACCATGTGGTTTTTACAAAATATTCACGGTTTACAAAAGGGGTCCCAACACAGACAGAGCGGCCAGCGGAGGAAAGGTAGCGCACCATGTGTCTGTTTTTGATGTAAAGATCCCTTCCATGAAAGCTTCAGGGGGCATCCATTTGACAGGCAACATTGCACACCCACCCTTACGATAGTAGCTGGCTCTGCAAAGAACAAACAGAACAAAAGAGTCAGCCAAGGATTCAGAAAATGCCATCAATATGGGATTTTCGTAATTACAAATATTCAAATTATGAGCCAGAGGAGAGACTACTTTAGGTGGAACAATCTAAGTGCTGGAATGACCTGTTTCTTCTCATAGAAGCAGTGGGAAAGAGCAAATCATGGAAGTGCTGTTTAATGTACACCACTTCAGGCCTGACCTGGTGAACCAGTTCTCCTCCTCCTCATCCTCCTAGGGAATTACTAACACAGTAACTGCTGCTGGCAGAGCTTCCTCCTGCCCTTTTCAACCACAGCAAGATCTCCTCACCTCATGTCACACATGGTCATCTTGGGCATACCCAGCAAGAATAAACCAAACCTCTCCCATATATACCCAGTCTAAAGCACTGTGAGTAAAATCCAAACCCCTCAATAGGAGCAAGGAACTTCTTGAGGAGGATGCCAGGTCATTAGAGCTGGGACAGTGACACAAAAATGTTCCTGAGACAGGAGTTGCAACAGTCCTTTGGAGTTGCTGTCATTTAAAATAAAACCTGCAAGCCCCCAATGCCATGCTGGCATTTGCAGGAGGCTGCTCATGCAAGGTGGTATCACTGATCACAACAGCACAGCCTGAGCTTCCAAAGGGTGCTCCTGGACAAAGAAACACATGCAGGCTTCAAAGGCACCTTTGAAAGCTCAGCATCAAAGTGTTCATCTTGGCAGTCAGTTTGCTGTTTGTGTGAGGGTGACAGATGCTGCTCTGTCCCAGCAGAGCCCCATCTGACAGTGGGGCTGCATGGGGGCTCTTTGTGGAGGGAAAAACACCCAAACAGCTCTGATACACTTGGGTTTCTGAAGGTAGCACTCTGTTTGCAGCACCTCAGGCTGTGATACTGCCAGAGCTCAAGCTGAGCAGAGCCAAACCTGGCTTAGTAATTGCACAGGAAAATCCCCAAGCAGGAAAAAAAAAGAAGGCAAGGCACTGGAATAAACTGTGCAGGTGACTGAGCATGAGGCATTCCTTCTTCTGAGTCAGGGCAAATCAATTCCTCAGCACAGCAGGGTATGGAGCTGCACTTCTAGAGGTGCTCTGTGGAAGATGAAACATCAAACTGCAGCCCTGACTGCTCATGGTCATTAAAGATTTTCTGGCACTTCTTGCAAGAGCAAAGGTAGTTAACCCTGTGTCCTGGCTGAATTCCAGTTTGGGTGATTACATTTTCCTGACCTTCTACACCTTCCTCCTTGAGCTGCAGTAAATTTAGGAAATTTACTGGTGACACCAAACCAAAGGTGCAGGGGTAGCATCAAGGAGAGAGATTAAACTCAGAATGATTTGGGATCACAAAACAAAGGGGCACATCAATGCCATTCATCGTGGAGAATGTAAAAAAAGGAAACTGAGGACAGAATCTAAGAGAGAGGAAAAACCTTCCATGACCATTAGACTCCACTGCCCAGGAGAAAACTGCCCAGGGCAGTTTAAGGCAAACACCAGGAAGGCATCAGTTGGGATTCACCAGGCTGGCATCTCTCCACTCCTGCCTCACCAGGGTTACACAGAGCAGCACAAGAGGCTGCACAAACACTGCTCCTCCCCCATTTCAGTGACCTCCCACTTGCAGGTACCCTGGGCTTGGCTCTGCTACCTGTAAATATCCCGGGCCATTCCAAAGTCTCCAATCTTAGCCACTCTCCCAGGCCCTCGACAGGTAAGGAGGCAGTTCCTGGCAGCAATATCCCTAAAAGGAAAGGGAAGAAAAGAAACAGAAAGAGAAGAAGCACTTAATTATTAGACAGTTTTGCTAATCAAAAAGAAAACAAAATATAGGACCTACTTTCCTGAGCTGCAGAGAAACTAAACAGCCAGAAAAGTCAGTGTTTATGGATAACTGCAATGTCCCCAGTTCCAATCTATCCCCACAGCAGGAACAGTTTTGTTCTTTAACATTTTCTCTTTAAACTTCACATAACATCTTCCAGTTGAAAGGGTGGGCCTCCTGTGAGCCTCCCTTCACCCCAGGGCGTTATTTTTATGTCTCTAAGGAGTGCAAGAAGAGGAGCTGATTTCAGAATGTACCAGTCCCAACATCCAGCTGTCTGGGCAATGATCCACTGATCTGTTCCTACTGTGATTGTTCAAGTGTTGTCAAAAGGCTGTTGTACTGCCAGAGACAGGTGTCAGAACACTGCCAGAACTATGTGCAGGTGTTGCTCTGAATACTGAATCTGTGGGCCTGAATCTGTGTATGCAGGTAAAGCTCCAGCTCCACCTCTGCTGGGCTGGAGTAAACCTTGAGGTCTGAATAGCACAATGGCACAACTTGTGGTGACTCTCAGAGCTGCAAACTGCCACCTCTCTGCTCATCTCTACTCGGCAGGCAGATTCTAGGTGCTTGCCAAACACCCTGTTTTGCAGGAGCAATGGTTACTGATGCTGCCCTTCTGGCTGTGCTTGTACAGGTGCTCTTCGAGGGGGAGAAGAAAAAGCTTCCAAAATGAGCAGACAGGCACTAAATAAAATTCGTGACAGGGAGAGCTTTAAAGACTTCTGTCACAAGACTGTGTCCATCTGCAGAGTAGGCAAATAGGCTGCACAAGTGCAGGCCCTGAGACAGGGCTCAGGATCTTTGGCAAAACTACAGACCTTTGCCAGCCTGATTTATAGCAGCTCCTCTCTCTATTGCTTCTACAATTCTGATCTTGTCTCCCTGGTTTAAAGGTATCCAGCCACTAGAGTGCAGCAGGACACAAACAGATGGAGCAGGGCATTATGAGCCCCTGCTGGCCTTTCTGCAAGTCCTGCCCAGGCTGGGCTCACCCACCTGTGAATGAAGTGGTTCTCCTCCAGGTACTGACACCCACAGGCAATGTCACGGGCCACGTGGAGCAAGTCCAGCATGGAGAGGGAGGAGGGCTGATTCTGCCAAAAGACAAGGGACGCACATGGGTTAAAAGCAGAAATATGGTGTGGTTTGTCACTGCTGCAGCGCTGGGAGCTCCCCAGCAAGTGACAAAGGGATTAGGGAAATGCACAAGAGAGAGTTCATACCCATGAACTATGAAAGGATGTGCAGACACAACGTTACACAGATCCCAGAGACAGAATCAGAACAGACAGAGTCAGCTGGCTCTGACTTTCCAGCTCCATTGGGATGCCCCTGTAAGAATTTCCCCCAGTTCTCAGGGCACATCTTCTGAATTTTCAGCACGATTTTTCAGATCTGTAGCCTGAGCTGTTCTTCACTGAGTTTCTCTGTATTACTGCCAGCTCCTCTCTTAAGTCACCTTGAACCACGAGAATGACATTTTGTATAATGGCATGAGTCACATTTGCTCTTTCCCTCCTCCACATCTGTGTAGGTTTTATCTTGCCCCTCAGAGCACTGGCACAGTTTTGTGTAGCCAATGGCTATGGCAGGCTAAGGCTGCCAACTCCTTGTTCCTGCCCCTGTGATGAAGCCCACAGCCCTTGCCAGGAGGAGCCAGATGCTCTAGTGGAAAGGGCAGGATTCACACTCAGCCCCTGCAGCCAAACCACAGCTGCTGCCCTGAGGTGTGAATCAGTGATCCCTGAGGTGAGATTCAGTGATCCCTGTGGTGAGATTCAGTGATCCCTGTGGCCAGTCCTGTGAGGGAGGGGAAAGTGCTGCTGCCTGTGGAGTGAGGAGAAACAACCGGGTGGCAGTGACTGCTCATGGCACAACAACCATTTCATGGCTAAGTGTTTATCAGCCTTAGTTATTCCACCAAACAAGCTTATCACACTCCTTGGCTCTCTCTTAGGACACCAACCAGTCAGCCTAGTCCCCAGAAGGCACACCTGTCCCTGGGGTTCTCACACCAGTGCACAAATGAGCACAGCTTCTCCAGTGACAGGGACTGCTGGCTCTCCAGCCCATCTCCAGATGCATGCCATGCTGTGCTGGCCATCCCACCTGATCTAAACCACTGCAAACTGGGACTGGAAATAAGTCCAGGCTCTGCAGCAGCCACTAGTTAAACAGTGGTCATTGGCTGGTAAAACCCAAAACCAAAAATCAACCAAATAAAAAACCACAACCAAAACCAGACAACAACAACACCAACAACAAAACAAAAAAAAACCCCAAAAAGCCAAAAACAAACCCCAAAATCAAACCCCAAAAAACCTCCCAAAACCAAAAAACCCACCCAAAACCCCCACCAAACAATAATAATAATAAAAAAACCCAAAAAAAACCCCAAAAAACAAAAAAAAACAACTTAATGTCCTCTGAAGATATTAGGAAAAAAAACTTGCCTCAATACTTAGCTAATGAAATAATTGAAAAATGGTGCATCTCTATGTGAACAAAGCCTGTTTTGTTCAATGCAGGGCCATAAACCAAAATGTGATCTTGTTCCACCTGCCTATATTTTATTATTTACACAGTATAGTTCATTGCATATATATGCTTCACTGATTTTTTAAAACACTGGACTGCATCTCCCCTTAAACTTTCCTCTTTACAGAGCAACTATTTTCTGCAAACATAAAGCAGCTCTTTCCCTGCCATTTTGTGGGGAAGGGGGAATAATCTCTTTTACCTCTGTGAGTTAAAGTGACTCACCAGCTACACAAGATGGCTACAATAAGAAAGAATGCACATCTCTTTTTCCCTTGCAGGGCATAACCAAGGGGAAGTTAATATCTCAATCTACCCATTCCCTGCTCTTTCAAGCAAGGGTCAGAAACTTGAAGTGAAAACTGAAAAACTGAGTAAAAAGCCCAATTCTTTACTCCACAATTGATTTCAGACTCAGGCTGTACTGCAAAGCAGTCTGTAGGCTGAAGCCACAAGCTGATTTGATCTGTATAGCTTTTTTCTCTTTTCCCCTTTTTTTTCTTTTTGCTTTCCTTTCCTTCCTTGGATGAATTCCTTCCACCTTTTTTTGGCTAAATACAATCCTAAAACAGATGTGACTGCCCAGCCAAGGACAATTTAGCCATGTAATTTGTTTGAAAAATGGAGGTTTGGGATTCATTTTGCAAGGGGGCAGCCTTGAGACAAACCAAAGGATTTGCTTTACAGCCTTTGCTCCCCAGATGAATGGATGGTGCCAGCTGCAATGCTCCACTGCTCAGGGCAGTGGGCATGCTGGAACCACTGGTGTGACACCTCCCAGGTGAGGCTGAATCTTGCCAAAGGTGAATGAAATTCTGTGTATTGTTCAGTGTAATCACTGCTCTGTGCACAGCACAAAGGAGGGGAATCATTTATCCATATATGATTTCTCTCCCAGAGCTGGGCTTTGATTGCTGTGCTGTGTGAGAGAAAGATCAGCACTGAACCTCCCAGAATGGACAATTCTGCAATGCTTACTCTGAGCTAAGGCTCCAAGTCCAGGAGCCTCTGGATCTACCAGCCTGCCTCTCTGCAGATGAGGGGGAAGAGGTAATCCTGTAATAGATGTGAAACTCTATTAGAAATGGAACAGAGAAAACCTTCAGGGCTGTCAGCCATGGATTCATGGGGAATTATGAATCTGAACCTTATGGAGTGGACCTAGCTGGCATAAATTGACATATTCCACGAGAATCACTGGTCTTGTACCAGTGATGATCATTCTTGCTTAGAGTCCAGAAAAATCATTACATATTGGCTGAGCTGAAGAACACAGACGAACAACATGCAACAGTGCTGGCAGCATCTCCATCTGTCATTAAGTTGGATCCTGTGTTCTGATACCTCCTGCAGTTGCTTTAGCTTTCCATTTCATGTCCCTTGCAATGCCTTCAGTCCCCCCTTCCCTTCATTCACCTTCTCCTTCACCATTCCCTCTGCTCCCTTTCTGGCTTTTCAGTGTGCAAGTGCACGGCAGCGTGCTGCATGTGTCTTGTTCCAAGCCACACACGTTGTAGCTGGCCAGTGGCAACTGGGGGTCTCTCCAGCAAGGTGCTTTCTTTTTCCATAAGCCTTGGAATTAGTGCCAAGTTAATGTCTTTCACACCTCTATTAAGTCTATCCAAAACTAGCAAATGAATTTGATGTTACTGGCAAGGAAGTGCAAAGAGCAACTGAGGGATGAAGGTAGAGACTGAACACGTAAATCTCTTTTTTTGTAATTAGGCTAAAAGCAGAAGTAGGTGGGAAAGACAAGGTAAAAGAAATTAGCTGGAAAATACAAAAGTGGAAAGTAAATAAGGAGAAAGGCAGTAATTCATATGGTGCTTACTGCAGAGTAGAGAAGTGCATCTCTGCCACCCACCCAGTCAGATAGGGCTTGTGTTCAATTAATTCCTTTTGGAAGCAAAGCTCATCAAAGCCTCTTTACTTTGCACTTGTCCCTTGTCTTTCCTTTCCTTTAATGGCCCTGAAAAGCTAGACATCCAGCCTGCTATGCCTGACTTCTGCCTGTCTTCCCTGAATGAGCAACAGGAGGAACAAAGCAGCTCAGGGTTCATTAAGAGCAGTGCAAAGATACATCCACCAGCACTGAGCCACAGGCCTTATGTACAGAGACTCTGTCACACCTTGGGTGTATGCAGAGGGTAAATCCACTTCCAGGGCTGGATCTCATACTTCACAGAGCACAGTGCCCTGCACACATCTCAGTTCTCATCAGTCATAGTCTCCTTGCCTCGCAGTTTGTGAGCCAGCAGTCAAAAATACACCAGAGGCTGATTTCTCAGCACTCACAGGTGCCACTGGCCCCTCAGAAGCTGCCCCAGCAGCCAGATAATGAATTACCCTGTCATCCTTGCCAGGCAGACACCACATGGGATGGTTGCAGAAGCAGGGCAAGGCAAGGGGAAAGAAGGTATTAGAATGGAGCAAAACAGTGTGGATCTGTGTCTGCACAGAGTCAGGCTGCCCATGTTCACCCAGCTGTTCAAGAGGGAATGGAAACTGCTTTTCTGGATCAATTCCAGCTTGCAACTACCCATCTGCATTAGAAGCTCAGCTTTCCCAAAGTGTGGGAGACATGGGACGAAGCAGAAAACAGAGGCATCAATCCAAGGTCTGCTTCACTCCTGGGAGCAAGTTAAATGCAGAAACCAGGGAGAATCTTCAAGCTGATGGGAAAAGGCCTTGTGCCTGGTAGCAGTTATGATCAGTCTCAGGTAACCTTGAACAGGTCAGGAAAGACAAGTGTCTTAAGTTGGAAATGGGGGTGTGCATTCTATTGCCATCTGTTAGAGGTGGGGCAGTTATCTTCTGTTCATTGGGCAGTTTTCTTTATCTCTTCCACAACCAATCCTCCCTTCAGGAGAGACCTTCTGTTGGTGGGCCATTGAGTGTCACTGCATGACTGATAAAATTCCATCATCCCATTGGGAGATGCTCCACTCAGCGGAAGGAGCCAAGCATTCCTACCTGGATATAATCTGAGATTTGGAACACCAGAGCAGTCTTTTCCCACTGGATTCCCTGAGGAGCAGCTTTCTTCTCCAGTGGATTCCCAGAGGAAGACCAGACCCATCTACACCACCACTGGGCCTTCAGAGGAAAACTCCACCCTTCTACAGGATCCCTGCTCCACCACAACCACAGCTGGCACTGCAGGAGGGCTGCAGCCTGCAGCCACCATTTCATCAGACTGCTGCCACCACCCTGACCCACAGGGTGTCAGGTTGTATTCTAACTCTGTCAGTGGTTGGGTGGTTTGGTTTTTTTTTTTTGTACTATTGCATTTATTTTTTAGTTTTAGTAAAAAACTGTTATTCCTATTCCCACATCTTTACCTGAGAGCCTTTTAATTTCAAAATTAGAATAATTCAGAGGGAGGGGGTTTATATTTTCCATTTCAGAGGAGGCTCCTGCCTTCCTTAGCAGAGACCTGTCTTGTCAAACCAGAACAACAAGGAAAGAAGAGGAGTGTGAAGGCAGAAAGAAATACTAAGGAAGCAATGGAGGGAACCATCAGCCTCTTCTGCCATGGGCTTTCACAGGGGTTGCACGGAGCTACTGCTGACAAAAGCAGAAGTTGTGGTAAGGAAGAACTCATGACTGAGGTAGGGCCAAACAGAAAAAAGCTCCTCAGATCAGAAGGTTCCCATGACTTCATCCTGTCAAGATTAAGGGCTGTTTCATCTACAAAAGCAGCTGGCTCATTTTACTGCAAGTAGGTAAAATTCCTGCTGTGCAGGACTAGTGTTCTGGTAGCTTCTCACAAGATCTGTACCATCACTGAGATGGCTTCTCTAATTTAAGCAGCCAAACCCCATCCTGTTTCACCTGCCCCTTCCCACATCTTGCACAGCCTGGCCTGGCAGTTCTGAACAAAGCACTTACCTGCAGCATATCCAGTCTGTGTCATTTTACACTGCACTGGGTGAGAGTGGGGACCACGTTGCAGAACATGAATTTCCCCATTCACCTACCACCAAGTTCAGCAAATTTGTAGGAGCATCTCTAGGTGCTTCAGAAAAACAACCTGTATTTATAAAGTCTGCTTTCTTAGATCTCAGACTTTATTTTCTGGGTGTTTAGCCTCCTTATCCAGGAAGGAGCCACTTTATTGCAGCCTATTCAAGACTGCAGTGCTTCTGAGTCTCACAGACCATTTTATATGTCTGAAAACCACACTGCATGGAAAAAATAAAAAAGTTTATCTGTTTCCAGAGGCCTCAAGGAAGAATCTTATTGATACCTGTTAGAGCAAATTTGTGTCTCTCTTGTACTGATAAAATGCAGCATTTTGTCCTGTGTCGAACTTAGAGACAAAATATGAAGCTGGGCCCAGCCTTAAACTTCAGCAATATCTGTGTGACTTTCTGACCCAGGGACTCAGAGAAAGCTTTATTCTTCTGAAATACTGAATGCTCTCTAGAAGTCATAATTTATTTCTTCCACATTTCTAGCTGACTGTCTCTTCCTATTGATGCTGATTTCAGTGGGGAAAATCTTTAACTCTGGACTAAAGATATTTTCTATTAAGTTGACAGCTCCAGGCTGGATTGTCTCATTGCCTATGCCAAACTTGAACTGACAGGTATCCACAGAAATGCATCTGATCAGCAGTTTAAATAATGGGTTCATATTTTCAATATTACTCGCTCAACATTTCCTCCCAGCCTGCCCCCAGCTGGTGTGGAGAAGGTAAGAGTTGAGTTTAACATTTTATTTTTTAGACTTCGCTTTTGTTCTTTTTTTAGGTAGTATCTGCAATGGTATCTAGCAAAGTCCAGGGATGAGGCACCTCTGCATAGCCCCAGCAGCATCTGTTCCTATCCTGCTGGCTCCTGCCTGCACAGAGGTCTCACAACAACAGAAATTTTGTCACCCTCTAAAATGCTGGGAAATAGTGTCTCATAGATGAGTTCTTTTCCAGCTAAGTGTTTGCCTTGTGGCAGCAGCTCCCTAAATAAACCACAATTTACTCTTCCTCACCGGTCTGGGCCGTGTCTCCCTCAGGAAGGATTTGAGGTCTCCCCCAGCCATGAGCTCCAGCAGGATGAAGCGGGGCAGGGCCTGCAGGCTCACCCCGATGCAGCGCACGATGTTCTGGTGGTTGAACTTGCTGTGGAGACAGGGACACCCAGTTGTGGAGCAACATTGACCCAAAAAACACAGTAGCAGAAAACATTCAAACCTTTTTGCTGCAGGGAATGTGTGGGGTTTTTTTTTTGTTGTTGTTTTTTTTTTCTGGGTTTGTTTTTGTTTTTGTTTTTTTCCCCAGAAAATAAAAAATCTCAAAGGTAGGGCAACTTGATAAAGCTTAAGCACTACCCCTGCATTCTGTGTCTGTCTGGACAGTGTAGGGACAGACAGAGGTGAGGAAGCAGTGGCTTTTGGCTGCTTTTCCTCTCCCTGTTTTCTGCATTCTTTTTGGGCTCCGCAAGACTTGTGGGGCATAGGAAGCAGAACATGTCTGATAACAGAGAAAAGTCTGCTCTTAATTTCCCCATCCAAGAGGCAGAAGTTGGGCTAGGGCAATGTTGTTCTAAGTAACACACTGACACGGGGATCTGCTTCTGGGGGATGTTTCTTGAGGTCAAGTCTCCAATACTTCCTTAATTCCCCACCTCTCAAATGTGATGGGAAAGTGGTTCCATAGATTCTGTGATTCAGACACTGACACACGACATGACAGCATCATAAAGTCAATGCCATCTGTTTGTTTTGACTAGCCAAACTCAAATTCCTAAGGTATGTTCTCCTCTCTGAGAGAAATCAAAAAAATCTTATTATCAATTCTAAAATCTGGGCTTTAAATTTTTCACTTTGGGTAATGAAAACCAATGTGGATCCTTTTGAAAATTTAGCCTTTGATCATTTGGTGCCTCTTCATTTGTAAGAAGAACAGAAAAGGATGGCAGTGCCTATTATATTTGTGCTAAAACTACTGTATAGATGTGCTGAGATGACACCACCTATGAAGAACCTTTTTTTTCTTTATTTTGTTGTGCTTTGCAAGGCTACAAAAGTGGTGTTGATGTGATTCATACACACCTAATAATGAGAGCTTCCATGAGGAAGTCGAGCTCATCTTGCTCTGAACACACTTCTGGCAATGTCTGGAAAAGAAAGAACGGGTTGAAAAGGAGAAGATACTTCAACTTATAGATTAGAACACCTTGGCACTAACACTGCAGCAATCCTCCTTTCTCAAAAGAAACTTCACTCTAAGACAACCACTAGAGCATTGCTAAACTAGACTGTGAAGCCTGTTGAAAGGTAAATATCAGACCTCCTGGCCCATCAAGGCCACTGTCATCCTCCTCCCAGCAAAGGAAATAGCCCAGAGTGCACAGAGAAGTGTTCAACATATGGGACTCTGCTGTATAGAGGATGAGGAGTGAGATCACAGCTCCTGAGTTCTCTGCAGTTCAATGATCCTCCCTTCCTGCAAGACTGGGATCTATAACCAGCAGCAGAACTGTGCTGCTATGTAATCTCTAAGAGAAAACAAGCCAGCTAGACTGCTGAAGGCCTGGAGAACTCTACCAGGGTCTCTTAGGATTTAGCTTCACATCCAATGCATATCCATCCTGTAAGGGACTGGTGAGATCCCTGGAAAACCAGCCAGCTCCTACTTGCAGGGTCTTTGACGTATGTGCCAGCAGCTTTTGGCCCTGTGAAGATTTTTGGACAGATTACCAACCAGGTGTAGCATGGGGAGGATGGACAGTGCATGGATTTAGCTCTCATTCCTGCAGCCTACTGTGGCTCTGTGGGAAACCTTTGCCTATTTACTATTCACAGTCCTCTTTTAGTAGTCTCACATACCCATATCCTATAAGCTGTACCATTGCTGTGATGGATTTAAGTGTTGCAACAGAGCAGCAATATTTCTAGCCATGTCCTTCAGGACTTATAGCAACGCTTCACTCATCTTTATTGTTATAATGCATTGGGACTCTTGGGTGAAAGGTGCATGAAACCATCATGATAACTCATTCACTGTCACTTACTTTCACAGCCACCTGCAAGGGAGTGGGGTCGCTGGGGATCCCTGTCACCTGACCTTCATATACCTCACCAAAGGCTCCGTGGCCCAAACCCCTGGACAGACCAGAGAAGACAAGAAGGTTTTACTACAGAGAACACACATTATAACACTGTGGACACAGCTCACAGGCTCACAATTTTCATGGCAGTGTAACAGGGAGAACTGGATATTGACAGTATGATCTCACCAGACCTTGGTGAGGTCTTTCATGAACCTACATTTTATTTAATTGGAAGGGAAAGCAGTCCATGGAAGTGAACACTCCCCAGTGAAATTGAGCTGCTGGCATTGCAGCACGTAAAGAGAGCACTTATCTATGGCTTTGGTATCAGTGCTCAGTGGTGGGTGCTCCAAAACAGATCAATAAAGACAGGACTTTAGTCTTGGTGTTTACACACCCTAAACACATTAACAGTTCCCCTGATATTTCTGCATCACCATTAAACAAAACATTGAGCAAGAAACTAGGAGGCACAATGATTCTCTAAAGACCTGAATTCTAAAGCAAATAACTTTTCTTGACTTATTGTGTGATTCTGGGCAAGCACCTTAGCCAGTAAATGGTGATGACAGTGCTTTGTAAAGCACTCAGCTCAAGGAATTTGTGCTGAGAATTGTTTCTGGCAGTGATCATGTTATGAAACGTAGAGTTTTATTTTGAATAAGATTACAAGAAAAAGAGAAAGGAATAAGAGTAATCATAAAATAGAACCTGTTCCATGTCCTCGTGATACAGATTTTGCATACCTGTCTATTCAGTCCTCACTCTCTTAACGTTAAGTCAACTGGTACTACAACAGCTATTTCACATCAGGGGCCTGTCACAATGACATGGTGAAATATAGCAGGGGATGAGGCTGCATCCCAAATCCTGAGTCCTTCTTAACCCTGCATGGGCTGCACTTTAGGCAGTAGCATTTCCAGCCTCTAAGAGGCATTCCTGCATCTCAGTCTGGGGAAAAGGCTGCATGCAGTCTCCTGTTAGAGCCAGGTCTGGGCTGAGGGCTGCATTGATTCTGTTCTCTGCTCTATCAGTGGACTGCTTTTGCATGGGCTGTTGCCCTCCTGTCCATATTAACAAGGAGGAACAATCAGGTCTGCTGCTCATAAGCTCTGTCTGTAGTTTTCCCAGGATAGAACCAGTCTGGGCAGTCAAACCACACTGACGACTCGTGCTGCCTGTGACTCAACCACTTTGTGTAATAACATTTTGTAGGTATCAGCTTGAGACACCATTCTTGGCTCTGCCTGACCAACCTATTACAAACTGAGGGGATAAGCCAGATCTTTACAGCTCATAACTCACCCTCCTTCCAAAAAGTCCACTTTCCCTTCCCTTGTCAATTCCCAGCTGTATCCTCTGCTGTCTGCTTACCACACTTCAAAAATCCTTTCAAAGTCCAAGTGGCAAAGGGAGCAGCAGCACAGGGTACACTGGAAACCTCCAGGTGCAGTCCAGCAAGATGTGCAGGTAAGAGGGAATGAGATAAGAGACAGCAAAACATTGCAGACTGCATAGACTGCTCTGAGCATAATTTTTTTCAGCTCCCAATTTTAAGCTTCCCAATTTTCCAAGGACTCCTGCTTCCACTTTTTATTTTTTTTGTGTAACACTGCATGGTATCAGGGTACTGTCAAATTCACAGGTATCCAGCAGTAGAGCAAAGTGTGTAAGAACTCAGAATATTCAAGTTTTTCTTAGGAGACACTTTAAAGCTTTTCAGAAGTTCTCATCTAGACATGATTATCTTGCTGGCTTTATATCCCTGTCTTTTTAATACTGTCTGGCATTTTCAAATCCATTCCTTTCCTTGATATTGCACTTAAGGATGTCATTGTCTTTACCAAAGACCCCATCAAAGATTTAAAAGAGCTTTCTACAAGCTTCAGCCATCCCAGAATTTCATCAGCTCATGGCAATGGGCCATTCACTGCATAGCCTGTAAAAATGTAACTGAATTACTGGTGATGACTATTCAGTTCTCCTCACAATCCCAGGAGATGAACACTGCACATGTAGAAGGTCAAGGTGAATGCCAAAATCTAGTCCCCTCCACATGAGCCTAACTACTGCAGCTTTACATTTTATGGAAAGGGGTCTGGACCTAAAAGTGCACAGGAATTTGCACAGAGCTGTGCATTCACACCTCTCTAGGAGAGCTGGGACATGTGGGTGTACAACGTGAAGGGTGGGGAAGGCAAAGATGGATTTACCGGATGAGGGAGATGTTTTTTCGAGGCACCTCTTTAAGGTCACTAATGGAGGTGGTTTTTCCTGCAAAGCAGTAGTTGGGGTTGTAGTCTGTCATGATGGTGGAGGTACGCAGCTTGCTGAGTTTGTACTCTGGGCTCTGCAGCTCCATCTGCATGGCTTGCAGCTCCTGGTGCTTGCGGCGATACACTAAACAGGAGAACACAGTTAACCACGGCCAGAGACTGCATTTGGGACAGCCCTTCTCACTGGGATTCACTGGCATATTTCTGTACATCAAATAATTACAGATAGAAAATGGGATCTGAAGATATCCAGGAACCTTTGATTTACACATCTTACAAAGAAACAGGTTTGCTCATGGACTGTCTGTAAAAAGTAAAATGAATTTCACTTGGACACATCTCAGAGTTCTGATGTTGTTTTAATGCTCTATTTAGTTTAACCAGACCTTCCAAATACAAGTCCAGTTTGAAACTTGTGGGAGGTGGGGTATTACTGACTTTCCTAAATCACACAGAAGTGACTAAAGTCTGAAATGAATTATTGCATCACAGTGTTCAAAATGGATAGCCTAAGCTGTTTCCTGAGAATAACACATTGTACATAAAAAATAGCCAATTTTCCAAAACTTCCACTGTTTCTAAACAAGAGAGGTAGGACCACACTTGAAGTCAGTTTATGATATGTTATATTCCTTGCATGACTTCACTGACACTTCTGCAACACCATTTAAAACCACACGTTGAAAGAAGACATCCTGAGGATATTCCTTGAAATAGTAACTGATATTGCAGGATTTTTTCCAAAAGAAGATGACAATCAGGAGCAGGTTAAATCACTATTGATTTCTGTGGGAGCTGGATTGAACCCAAAGACTGTGACGGCAATAGTTATTGCATCTTCTCCAGCAGATGTTGCTCAAGGGAAAAATTGAAGGGGTAAACATGCACTTGCAAAGGCAGATGGATGTAATGACCTATCCACAAACTCTTCCTGTCCTCCATTTTCCTCCTCATTGCCTTTGCTTTAATTTTTTAAATCGTTGCCCTTTCCTGAGATGGAAATGATAGGCTCGTTGGATGGAAAGAGGATTACTCTTCCACTCCTGAGAAGTATTTAGTCATTGTAAAAAGGCACTGTCAGGACAGAAATCATAGATGTAGGACCATGTGCATGCAACTGATAACTCCTGAAATTCTTAAAACTGAAACAGCTGTGCAGATCTAATTTCCTGCTCTTGGTTCATCCCTCTCCTTCCCCAGACCACACACAGTGTGGGCAAAGAAAGGTGGCAAAGCTGTGGTTTGAATCCCTGACTCCTTTTCATTGATTCAAATCTATTCTGCTTGCACAAAATGCAGGTGAGTGAGTGTTTAAGATAAGAACATGAAAAGGTGAAAAATACCTTTTAGAATTTCAAGCAAAAATGCCAAGAATACCCACATCCTACAAAGGAGCAGTTTGTGAAAGAGGAACCTATGTGAGAGTTTAAGCTTAAATGTCATACATTAAGAGGTGAAATCTGTACATAGGCACACAAATAAAGAAACTTTTAGGCATTAAACAGCACCAGATCTCACAAAAACCAGAAGCAGCTGTGTTCTGGCAGCTGCACAGTACAACACAAAAACCAGTGTATCTTTTGAGATGCAGTCAGTAAGTGAAGCCTCCTCTACTTGGCCATTGTGGTTAGAAACAACTACAGAATTCTGAAGATGTGTGTGGGAAGGTGTCATTAAATACAGCAGTAGCTCAAAACCTGAATCCTTTTGCCTCTCAGGGCCCAATTATCCCTAGCTCAGATCCAGCGCTCATACGAAAATATCTTTTGCAGAGAAACACTCACCTATCATGATTCCTGAAAAAGCCAAAATTAAAGCAGCCACCAATGCTGAAGTCACTACAGACAAGACCAAGGAGAAAGGGAGACGAACCACTGGCTCAGCTGCAACAGAAAGAAGGAATTACATGTTTGAAATTATCTTCCAGGAGCCACATTTTTGCCACCAGATTTTTTTCTGCTCATCTTTCCATTTACTCATCTGCTGCTCCAATAGTGTAGGAGCAACCTCTGGCATGACCAGTTCTCAGGATCTATGACTTCTCATACCTCATTGTTTCACTTTCCTCAATTAGTATCAACTAATTAAAACAGATGGTTCACCATCAATGAATTAACATGTGAACTCCCTGGGTGCAAAAACAAGACCATAAAAAAAATGGGCAGGAGGTTGGGGGGGTGAAAAGAACATTACATTGTTTGGGTTAAAGTGCTGCTATCAATACCAAATCACAGCAAAACAGGAGGAGGACTGCAATATTTCATCTCCTAAATGCATGTAATCCAAGCAGAAAAACCTGATAACAGTGTAGTGAAGCTGCATCCTCATGTGGGATCATGCTATTAAGGATTACCTCACCTTGACAAAATGACCATACTTTTTACCTATCTTACAGGCAGGAATGGTAAAAACACAACACAACAATTTTCCCATGCCAGTGACAAGCTGAAAGCAGGATCCCAAACCCCTGGGGTCACCTGCTCTAAATGCTGCACAAGAATAGGAAGCAAACCCAGTAATGGAGCTCTGAGCACCTGGTTTTGAAAGAAAGGCAAGTACAGGCACTGTATTTAGTTTTTGTCAGAGAAACCTTGCACAGAATTTCTCACAGTTTTGGAACTTTACTTTAAATGTCCAATTCCTCAGGAATCATATTTTCCTTCACCTTGCTTTCTTCTTTTTTTTTTTTTTTTGGTTCTTTAAAGAACTGGTCTGAAATACAAGTTCAGCTGGAAAATTCTTTCGGCGAGCAAACTTTCAGGATTTCAGAGCAGACTCTGAACACAAGCACAAGCAGACACAAAATTTGAGTCTGCTCAGATCTGCCCAGGATGCCAAACACATACTGTAGAGCAAAGCAGCACTTTTGCTCAGTGCCCCAGTCCTCACCATTGATGAGGCTATATCCTGGCAAAATAGCTCTGCAGCATACTCAAGCAAGAAAGAAAATAAACTTCTACTGCAGGCAGGTTTAAGATTAGACAGCACTTTCAGGATGTCTTACAGTCCAAAGCAGAGCCTTTGGCCACACATTTTCTGTCCCACATGTTAGCAGTACCCCACACACCTACTTACCTGTGCAAGACACACCATCCTCTGCCAACTCGGTGCCTGGCTCACAAAAGCAAATGACTTTTTGAGTCTCAAGATCAACATGGCACTCGTCCATCTCACAGTGGCTGCAGTTAAGGTGCAGCCTAATTTCCACCTCTCCGTGCCCCTCTGTCACTAAGGAGTGGATGAAGAAGCTCAGTTAATTACTGTAAAGACCATTCTTATCATTTCCTTGGGTTCACCCTTTTCTTTCCTGGCCTTTAGTCCCTCCAAGACCAATCACTGCAAAATCTTCAAAACTTTCTGGCTGAATCCACCAGGCCAGAGTGCATCTGCATTTGAAAATACTTCTGGCTGTTCTAAAGAAAACTTCTGTTTTTTTAAAAACAAGTAGATTTGTTGTTGTTGTTTTCTGAACACATTGCAAACATATTAAAGACACTGACTTCTGGGAAAACACAGGTTGGAGTTGCAGTATTTATCACTCCCATGCACTGCTGGGCAGCACCTAGATATTTTACCAAGGGATGCTCTAAGGAACTTGCTTGCTGGTGAATAGTCAGATGTTTTGTCTGTTTCTTTCCTAAAGTATCTGAGCTATGAGGTTCTGTTATCACTTTCCTTGTCCAAAATTATTCTGTAGGCTGGTAGACTGTACTGCTGGGAGTGTTTCCTAATAGGCTTGATGTTTCCTCTCTCTGTTTTTTTCCTGCTACTTCTGTCTATTCTCTGCTGTATTTTATGTACTTTCTGCCTCCTCATGTTCATGACACTGAGCTGTACTCCAAAAGGATGTAAGGGGTCCTACTATTTTTAAAATTAAATAAGCCCATGAGAAGACCTCTGACCAGTATGAATACCTTTAAGTGCTGGAGTGTATAAAGTACCAATTGGATTAATAAAGGACACACCATCCTCCCCATCCATCTCTGGGTCATTGTCCACTGCAGCATTGCCACCTATGTCAAACCAGAAGTTACCTTAACAGACTGAGGCTCATAAAACAATAAAACACAGATAAACATGGCAACATGCATGACTTCAGCTTATTTAGGGAGGCATCCAAATGAAAAAAGAGAAAAATTAAAGCATTTAATATATAGGAAATATTTAGCAGGTTGTGGCATGAAGTACTGGACTTTAGAACTTCAGTTTAATAATGAAGCTTGTATCAATCAATCAATCAATCAATCAGCTCTGTTTAGGTAGACTGGTGCAAACTAAGGCACAAACTTCATCTCTAACCATTTGGATGCTGTGAAACATACAAGCCCCTGTTAAAATTTATGTAGCCAAGAGACTGGAAAGCACCAGTACTCAAGGGCTAAGTTAGTACCCTTGATGATCAAGGCATGGACTGTGTCAGCAGAGGGAATGGATAACCTGATATCCTTCCTCTCCTTTGCACCCTGAAAGCAGGGTGGTCCACCAGGAGTGGGGACTGAAGGAATTTATGAGTTGCTCATTTCTGCTTGAGCACATGGAACATACCAGAAGCAAAGTATGGGCAATAGATAACAAATATTAGAAACACATATATTTTGTACTTCAAGCATGCAACGATTCCCCCACCCCACCCAAAAATAGCTTTTTCCCTTTAATTGTCTTCAGTGAAATAAAAAAAACATAATGTGAGTCATTCTGTTGGAAAAAGAAGCATTACACAGGAACATTGGTACAAAACATGCACTTAATCATTTATACTCATTACTTCCTCTCAAGATTTCTAGTCTACCATATACTTAATTTAAGCTGTGGAGAACCAGGGGTTAAAGAGTCCACCACAGTGCAGATGGCTGCAGAAAGTATGTGGCCCAGGAGACTATGGGTTAGTAAAGATCTTGAATCTGGCCCACACCAGTTGTAATCAACATAATGCCATCTGACAGCTGCCCTGAGACACAGAGGCACATGAAATTAGCTCCTTGTTGACTGAAGTCATATTAAGAGGGGTGCTGGCTGGCAGCCTGAGCCTCTGCCCCCAGAGACCACCTGTGCAGGACCACCCACAGCAGGGCAGCGCAGAAGCTGCATCCTTCCCCTGGCATAAAGCCTGGCTGCCAGTCCCCAGGACCAAAGTCCTCCAAACACAGGTGCTGGCAACAGGAGCACAGAGCTGTGGCTCCTCCTGCACTGTCACCCCAATGTGAAAAGCTCAGGAATCACAGCAGGATTTTAATGTCACATTTTGCAGAGCGCAAAGCCAGGGCTGCAGCTGAAGGACTGGCCTCTGGCTCTTTGCTCAAAGCCTCAATGAGTTCATCTAGTGCTAAAAAGGCAACACACAGACATACTAGTACATAACAGTCAAATATGCTAGCTACAGGAGAGTTATCATCAGCATTTTGCTGACCATTAGCACTAAAGGAGGGGAAGGGACACCTTGAACACGAAGCCACTTTACCTATATATCCTCCGCCTCCTCCACCTGAGGAGCACCCCCCTCCACCCCCTCCGAAACCCCCTCTTGTCTCCCACCCCCACTTCTTCATGGCCTGGGGGCAGGATCTTCCTCCAGTAGCACCTTCCAGCAAGGATTTTCCTGACCACAGGAAGGAAGTGTTATCATTCCAGCCACCTCCACCACCTGCAGTTGAGAGAAGAGAAAAGGCACAGCCAGGGGTTACTTTTTGTGTAAAAAACACTGGAGGGATCTGCAGGAGAAGCACCCATTCAAAACACCTCAGCTGAAAGCCATCATCTGCACCTCTTTTCACCTACCATACATGCAAGGACAAGTATTTTCTGTAGAAAAGGTAAAAAGATATCCCTACCTACTCTCCAACCACTTCTTTCGGGTTTTCAGAGCCTTTCCCTTCTCTTTGACTAAAAAACTCTTGAAATAAACCAATGCCAATTCTAAAGTAGAAAAAACTGAATTTATTGTAAGGGGTGTGAAAACATGTCCCACTCCTACTCTCCACACCACTTACCAGTGATTCACTTTCAGCTCTGCTGCTTGCTCAGTCCAAGGTCTCTGCACAGAGACTTCTAGACATGGTGCAATTATTCTCTTTCTGCATAAGCCTGAGAAACTCTGAGTAAGTCCACACAGCACAAAACAGTGCAGAGACCAGAACAGTCACATTGGCACTGCAAACTCCCACATCAAAAATCAAACAACTTTGTTTATGAAGGTACTGTATTATTTTGGGAGAATCTAGCCATTGTTATGGCTATACCATCTCTGATACCCTTATTTATCCCAAGTATCCAGCACTGTGTGTAGCTTCTATTTGCATATGTTATAACCCTCTGTTCCCCCTGAGCTGTATTTTCATGAGTTTTGCCTCACCTTCTTGTGAGGAGGAGGAATCTGGGAGTACCACATATTCACAAAGGTTTTCTCAAAAGGAATAAACTCTCCTTACCTGCAGCTCCTGAATTTCCATTCAACCCTGGAATAGAGGAATCATTCTCCAGTCTTTCTGGATGAAATGTGTCCGTTTTGGCCCTGTAGGCCCTGCCACCACCCCCTGCTGCAATTATCAAGGGGACCGGCTCTCCGTTCTCCATCTTAACAAATTCAGAAATAAAGGCAATGTTCAAACTGAGTCAGACATGGAAATGGAAGTTCAGCCTCATATAGTTACTGCATGCTGCACCAAGCAGGCATCTAGGGCTGCTCAGCACTGCACACTGTCATTGCATTATTTATGTACCCACACCCAGAAAATTAATGAATAGAAAATTAAAGAATCGTCCTACCAAGTTCTGCTACAGGAAACAGCAGTGTCAGTAGCTCTATGAATTGTATCTACCATGGTGATGGCTCTTAGAAAGCCTGTAATGCCTCATGTGATGACTCTTATCAAATGAAACAGCTAAGGAGCACTGCTCTGCACAGTGTCTCCCCTGAGACCAGTGTTTGGAATGAATATTGTCTCAGCTAGCACAGGACAGGAAACATCAGAGGTCCACAGCTACAGGACTGCCAACAGAAAACATACAGGCTATCCTCAGCTTTCCCTGTCAGGCTAAATGTATAGCTGATGTCTCACATTCTACAAGGCCAGAGGTGAATGAAGTCCTGCAGAATTTGCCCTTTGCTGTAGAACTGTGCTTCAGCATCTCAGTTTTTATTGAAAAAAAACCCCGAACAAACAACCCAGCTCAACCCATTATGTTTGCAAAGGATACTTCAAGCCACCGAAATGAGTGTGGCCATATTGAACAGCAGTTCAGGGAAGTGTGAAGGGCCAGCCCAGATCCCTGCATCTCTCAGGTGGAAATTAGGGATACCCAGAGGTTACTCTGTGGACCGTCTCCCTGAGGTGCATAAGGCATTTTTCAGAGGCAGGATGTGTGGATGCTGAAGGTGCATGGGGAGAGAGAAAAGGCACAGCCAGGGGTTACTTTGGAAACTGTGTTTCCATACCTTAAATATGTAAGTGGCACCGCCCCCACCACCACCTCCTCCTGCCCATTCATTGACACTTCTGTTCACACGAATCTCTTCTTCAATCACGTTGTTCTCTCCAATGCAGACCTTCTGGATAACATCATTTGTCTGCAAACAGAAGACCAAGTCTGAATTCAGGTAAGAAAACTCCACTCCCTTGTGCACACAGAGGCCTCATGAACCCCTTCAAAGGGTTCATGAACCCTTTGAGGCCCCAAAGGCCTCATGAACCCTTCTACCATCCCAAAGCAAGAAACTGTCCTCCAGGGAAACTACATGACCAGAACCAAATTAATGTTCTTCTAGAAGAATCTGGCTTTTTGCCTCAACCTTCACCAGAAGAATTTGTTGCCATTTAAATGGAATTATTTTGAAGCAAGCTCAGTGCTGATACCTATTATCATGTAATACACCTCCATAAACTTTTAACATACAAAATGTAGCAGAATTTGCTGCAAATATTTTCCAGCACTAACAGTCTGTATTTCACAAGAGGAGGACAGGAGTAACTCGGCAAGGATGTGCCTTGTCCTGTGCCACATGACAGCAAATGGCAGAGACAGAGAACCCAAGTTTGTTTACCTCATTTCTTGTTGGGTGGGCCAAGCAGCCCCTGTGCATCTCTGATGATCTTAGCAGCAATTTTACTGCAACTATCAATGCCTACCAAAAGAGCAGCAATCCCACCTTTGACTGCAGTGTAACCCTGATGTTAATGAAAATACCTCACTAAAAAGCCTCCACATTTCCTACTTAGCATTTTTCCCTTCCATCAATTATCATTGAACACAGTGAACTTTCTGTATTAGGCAAATCCCCAAATTCACTAACTGATTTCAATCACAACATTAAACCACCATTTATGCCTACTTTAGGACTATGACCTAACTACTGTTTTGGTTTAAAATTAGAGCATTAAAGTGCATGACTAGCAGGACCCTGCTGTGAGCATTTTCAAGTTGCAAACTTTGCCTCTAGCCTATTTTACTTTACAGGTTTTGTCTCAGTAACACTATCTTGTTATACTGCACGTATAATGCACACTGAACTTACTAAACCAACGACACTTTTAGGGGAAAATGCACAAACATTTGTTATAAGAGGATTGACCTTCTGCTTCCTTCTACTCTCATGTGTGTGTTTTCTTTTGGAAGAAGAACCTGATAAAAGCATACTCAAATTACAAATTATTCTGCTGACCACACCATATATTCAAAGTTGCGCTAGAGAATGAGTGGCATCTCTTTTGTGTGCAGACTTGCCTAAAGAACTAACAGTCTTCCTTTCCTTGTTTTTTCCCTCTCCTTAATTGATTTGGAGTTGGGTGGGAATGATTAATAAAATGACAAAGTCAATGACCCAAAGGAACCACTAGATTACAAAAAAAATAATCCTTCATGGCAAAGACATAACTGATTACAATCCAATCTAGTAAAAGTCCCCTCTACAAGTCAATGCAATCTCTTTGCCTCAATGAAAGAATTACATTAGCACTCAATAAATTCTCACTAAGATTACAGTGGCCTGCAATTTAATGAGTCCATTTATTACCCTCAGCTGGAATTTCCTAGTTAAAGATGCTGGATGGACGTTTGAGTTAGGCCATTTCTCATTTCAAAAAGGCTTTATATTAATGGTTTGTTTGTAGATATGTGTAATTCTAGTTTGAACATTATTTACTTCAGCATTCAGCCTTGAGAACCCCTTTTACTTGTCTATATCCTTCAACCTTTCTCTGCTCTAACAGACTGCTAAGCTTTCATCTCTTGGATGCCAGCCATTATCAGCTGAGAAATGCACATCATTTAAATGTCCAGCTCAAGCCTGCAGGTGAAATTTCATAATAAAATGCTTAGTTTGCTCCATGAGAGTGTCCTACTCCCACATCCTCCTCCAAAGAATACTTAACAATTAATAGACTACTGTGCATGCGAATAGTGCCCATCTTTCTGTAAAGACATTTGCAGCAAGGGTTGGTTAATAACATAAAAATGAGGACTGACCCAACCATGATTGATTTGTCTTTCCTATTCCCCTGTGGAGAATAACCAAGCAGGCCCTGTGACGTGGGTATCTCTAGAGGTGCACAGTATATGAAAATGTCAGGGCTGGGCTCAAAAATGGAACAAGGACAAAACCCTGCAAAATCAGCCCTGAAGACTGATCTCCAGAGGAATAGAAGGCAGGGTTGTCTTTTGTCTCCAAGCCCCCACACAGGTGCTCTGAGATACTCAGACCAGACAGGAACCTGTTGTGTATTATCAATGGGGCCCAAATGTTGAAAAGAAGCAAGCACAGGGACATGATGCTTCATATTCTCATGCTCTCCCAGTAAAACTAAAAAAAAGTATTTCTTGACTCCTGTACCCCCAAACCCCTAGAGGACAACGTTTTTCTGTGTGAAAAGACAAAACTCTATGGACTGGTAGAAGGGATGCAGGCAAAACAGAAAGGCCATGACTTACACTAGGACAAGCATCTTCTCCTTGCTGTCCCACCAAGATATACAGTGTATCATCCTTCTGGAGGTCAAAAATTCCCAGCACAGACACTCCGTGGGACCGCACCATGGTGTTCTTCCCTCCTTTCCCTCCTGCAGCTCCATAGCCTGAGATGCTGCAGGAAAAAGAAAACAAGAGGCTGCCACTTGAGTTGTCCCAGGCAGGTGGAAGGAGGCACAAACCCCTTTGGAGCACTGAGCATTTTGCACACCTGAGCATTTTGCACGGTGTCACAAAGCTGTGCTCCGAAGACCTGAGATGCTAAATAAACCTAAACCCAAAGCCTGAAGACCGATTTTCTGCTCTGTTTGAATCCGTGAGCTTGTGTAGTTACAAAACAGATTCTTTCACATTGATTATTGGGCAAACACAGCTGAGAACAGAGTGAGCAAGCCCTTATAGTTTCCAGCTTTAATATCTGAAACACATCTTGTTTCCCAGAAGGCACATCCTTGAGAAGTTTGCAGCAAGGAAGAGAAAGAACAGAAGCAGGAGAGCTGGTAAAACCAGGACATATGGCTAAAGAGAACATTAAGCATGAGATTGACAGAGGGAGATTTGAGAAGGCAGACAGCATAACTGGTCCTGGTAGCATGGACCAGATGGAAAACAGCTCTCTTATTCCCAGGACCAGAGGAATACAGAAAGAAAAGTAGATGGAGATGACACTACCTGCAGTAAACAAGGAAGGCAAGAGCCCCCTGGCCAAACTCACGGCGATCAGAAACATCTCCCTGTCTCCAGCCAGGAGTGGGCAGGTTACACACAGGCTGCTGCAGTCTCAGTTCAGGCTCTGGGATTTTTATTTCAAACACTCAAGATTCAGAGGTGCTTGCTGTTGCTGCTGTACCCAAAGATGTGGCTGTAACACTGTATTTCCCATCTCCTCCCTCTCCCTTTCTAACAGTGGACATACTTAAAGCAGCTTTTAGCAAAGGATTTCAAAGCACTTTTAAAAAATCATGATAAAACACACATTTCTGTGACTAAACACAGAGTTACTCAACTTTCTGAGCAGGTGAATGATGGTACAGCAACCCAGTTTGGATCTGAAATAAGCAGATAAATCTCCACTGACATTAGTAGCATTCCATGTGCTTCTGTGAGAGCAAAATTCCACCTGGAGCAGGTAACCAGAGACTGCAGAACTCAAAAATGGCTCTCAGCTTCCTACCAGGCACAGCATAGGTGCTCTGCTTTAACACCTCCCTTCCTCCAGCACCTGGCTGCTCTCTGCCCAGCACAGTCCTGCCTGCAAACAGGCAGTGTCTCATAAAGCATATTAGATCCTGGCAATGTGACATGATTATGTTCATGCCACTGCTGATAACTAAAGCAATCAGTCCTCAGTTAGGCTGTACCAGAGCCAGCAGAAAAAGTGATGGACACAGCACTGGGCCACCCTGAACAGATGCTACATGAACTGAAAGCTGAGTTGATTTACTGTAGGATTTTGCAATGGCTAATGAGGTGCACTACCAGGCACAGCAAGCTGGCAGGGCTAATTGGCTGCCAGTAGGGGCCATACTTTTCCATGTAAGAACAGATTTTGCATACAAGCAGTGATATCAGAAAGTTCAGGAAACCCAGTCTGGCCTCACCCAAAGGCTGAAGACAAATAAAACCCACTATATTCAGGTGGCAGTCATTCCCTGTTCAAAACAGGTGTCACTATTTAAACAGTTATCTTGACTTCAAACCTAGAGAGGATCCCTTTCATTAGTAACACCTTTCTTTTACAGGTGGAAGGAAGCCATTTAACCCTATTGGCCCTGAAGAAAGGTTCAGCCTATTCAGAGCAAGAACACAGAGTACCTCCCACTGCCTTCCTTCTTTTCTTTTACTATGACACTTGTGGGATCTGAAAAAGAAGCCCACACCTTCAGGAAGGGTAGGATGTGCAGAGTGCAAACCAGGCCTGGAGAAAAACGTGCACCCTCACATCCAGGTAATGGGAAACACTGGAGCTAGTCTTGAGAGTATGAGAAAATGCTGTACCTAGCCTGGCTGACTCAGAATGACACTTTTTTGCACACCACTGGGCTGTGTTCTTGTGCCACCGTACAAAATAGAGAAGATAGCACAGTGGAAGTGATCACAAATGGGGCACTCAGCAAAATGGACCTAAACCTTTTCCTTTAAAAATGGAAATAAGGAGGTTAAAGGATGGTGATGTGTAATTTATTACAGTCCACTTCTCTCATACTTGGTCATGAGACCTAGATGACCAGACCTTCTGAATGCTTAGAAGGAGATCTGAAACAAAAAAATATTCTTTTATAATGTTTAACTTCATTGTTACACAATGTGAAGTCCCACAGGGGTGAACCAGAGCATGTAAAAACTCCAGTTTTCCAATGTGGGCACTACAGTGTGTGGCAGCCTACCCAGACCTTCACAGCTGGGGTTTTCTGGGTGTGCCTGGTTTGTGCTGGCAGAGTTTTGTGTAAAATTGAGCTGTCTGTATTTTAATAACGCATATTCTGCCTCATGTTCACAAAATCAATATCCTTCTTGAGCAATTACCAGGAGTGCACATTACACAGTGTAAAACACACTGATGTGGCAGAACATCAGCTCCCTCCAGAGCCCAGCAGCCAGCAGGAGCGTTCTCTCCCTGTGTCAGGTGTTTCAGCAGTGCCCATCAGGAAAACTTACAGCACCCACACTGCAGCAGCACTGCAGGGCAGAGCTAAACACAGGCAGTAAGTCCAGGCTCTGGGAAGCCTGGAATTGATACTGCAACTTGACATTTTCCTAGGGCTATGCTATGCTGGCAGACTCTGCTGCCCCTTCAGCAGAGCAGAATCAGGAAGATGTCAAGTTAATTTAAGCCCACAATTGCCTCCTGCTTTCCCCAGGCTGTGAATTTTCTACTTTAGCCTTAAGAGGTGCAGAAGAGAATGTCATCCCTTTATATATATATGTTATGAACGACATTATACATCTATTATCTATACAGAACTTAAAAGTCTGTTAGGTCATTTATAGGATTTAAATAGACAAGTCATGCCTGCAGGGCCCAGGGGTTGTATTGTGCAGCAAAAAAATCAGCCTACAGTTGCACAGGAATTCTGGCTCTTCTTGACTCTGATATTGAAGAAATGACAGTGCTGTAAGCTTTTGTGCTGTTTTGCCTCTTCATTTTTGGGCTGTACTTTATAACCATATTTACTGGATGCTGGTTCTGAAAAGTTCTATTCACCTCAGGCAACTCCTTGTTGATAGCTGGGTAAAGTATCATTAATGTTTTTTACATTACCATCAATCCTTGTAGGAATAGGCACTCAGGCAGAACTTGTGCCTAGCCCAGCCAGTTTCTCAAAACTGCTTTGCCCTAGACCTCTGTTAGAGACTGACACCTGGCCTAAACATTGACATTATTTTCCACTATAAAAGAAAAAAAAAAAGATGTGATCAGAAAATTGTAACTGAAATTTGTTCACCTTCAATGGAATGTTTTGCTTTGAAATCCAAGACACCATCATTGGTTTCAATATGGAATGCTGCATGAAAACCACCTCTAGACAGTCACTGGTTCAAACTGACAGTTCTGCTCACAAAATGATGCATGTAATGGCTTCATGCTATCATTCAGATACAGTGAACTACACTTCAGTTGAACTTCTTTCCCCAGCAAGAGCAAAAGGAAAAAATGATTGGTAAAAATCTGATAAAGTAGCATTGAACTGTATCTGATCACCTCTCTTTGAAAACAACTCCACAGAGGGATTTAAGTGTTAGAACCCTCAGTATCTCACAGCCTACCATTTAGGTGGCTGCCTTCCAAAATCAATTCTACTGTGGTAAGCCAGGCTTACAAGCTCAACTTGCTGTCTCTAGATTCAAAAACGTGAAGATGCTGAGCAGAGGTTGTTGCAAGCTGGCCTATAAGAAATGCTGACACATGATTGTGCCTTCCACAGCAAGTGAAGGGTGGGAAAAACTCATTCTGAACCCAGGGCTCCATGAATGCCAAATGGGAAATACATTCCTCTTGGTCTGGGGAGGTGAAAATGCTTCATTTTCAGCTCCTGATAGAGCTCTCCCAACCTGTGACCATTCAGGCTAAAGATTTGCCTGCCTCAGAAAGTTTCTTCTCTTTCACCAAAATAGTTGCATCTTCCAGGGAGCAAATCTGAGATGGGGGAGACTGGAAACCACAGGCTCAGTGATAAGTAAAACCCCAGCAGATGTGGCCAAACTTCTGAATGTACCAGTTCAAAATTGCCTGGTGTATCAGCAGCTTGGATCGTTCTGAACACAGATACATCATGCCAATCAGAGACAGCTCCCTTACCTGTACGTGTTGGTTGCTGGTACTCTCCAGATCTGAATGCCTTGGAGAATCCCTTCAGCTCCCACCACCACTCTGAGCTTGGAGTTCCTGTAGGCATCGTTGCACTGGCTCTGGGTGGGGCCATAGGGTCCACTGGCACCACAGGTTGTGAAGAGCCACTGATCTGAAAGGAGGACACATGCAAAGCATGACCCCACACCCAAGGACCAAGGAGCTGCTCTGCTCTGCTCTCCAGCTGCTCTGCTTCTTGGACCAAGAGCAGAACCTGGCCCTGAGGTTTTAACCCAAACAAATACCCCCAGAATTACTTTTAAAAGTCTCATAGTTCTGTGTGCCTCTGTATTTGACAGCTTTTCATTGACATCTCCAGAAATCTATCACAACAATAAACATAGTTTTATTTTTCCTAAGGCTCAAAAAGGCAAAGAGCACAGAGTAGAAAAAAATCCAAGAGTCCTCCCAGTTTCAGGCTCTGCTCTCTGGGCTGTTAAGTGCTCATTCATAATCTCAAGGCTGGTGCATTCCAGCCCTTTCAGTTTCTAGAGACATATGGTTATTGAATTTATTTTAAATGGGAAAGTAACTGTTAATTAGATAAAAAACTGTAAACACAACACCATCACAGTGATTAAAACATAACAATAGATTAATTGAATTCTAAATAATTGTTTGCTCACAGGACACTCAAATTAAGCTTCAGAAAGCAAAACACCTGACTGGGGCCTGTAAAACAAGCATCTAGCTTCTGCATTTTCTAGGCCAGATCTGTGGGTGTAAATCAAATGCCTCCCTATTATAGCCATTTTCATCAATTGGAAGCACTGATCCTGTACAAATAGATTTCTAGAACAAGGCTTTGTTAATTTGTGTTTCAAAAAAAGTCTAAATTTTAAAATTTGAATACAGGATGGTGGCAATTATGTCCTTTTCCTTAAAGATTCATTTTAGGAGCATTGTACTCCCAAGACCACGATGCTTTTGTAAACCCACCTTGTCCTATTTTCTAGTATATCAAGAAATACTTCATATATACTCAAAAATAAGATCTAGATGGTAAATAAGCAGAAAAAGCATTTTTTTGTGAACATGACATGATTTATCAAACATACTTATTAATAATCTAATATTAACAATCTAATAAACTCTATCAGGTAGTACTACTGCCATTAAAGATAAAAGATTTGGAATCTGAAGGTTTTTCTATAAATGATGTTGGTCCAGTCAGCCTTCCACAAGGCCTTCTCAAAGGGCAACATTTCTCCACCAGCTTCCACAAAAGAGATGCCACACATGCAGATTCCTTCAATGGTGACACTAAATAGTTCAGACAGGGCATTAATTGGACTCAGTGACCAGGAGTTGGAATCAATGATCCTTGCAGATCCCTTCCAACTTAGGATGTTCTATGATTAGCTTGACCTGCTTCTTGGAATTCAGAGCTATTGTCTAAGCTGATGTGGTTTAGAAATGATGGTCTGCACGTGTCTGGATGAGCAAGGCCAAAGGTCCTACCGCTGCTGTTATTGGAGACTTTCACCCTCCAGAAATACAAGAAAACACATTGGCTTAGCCAGAAAAAAGGTCTGAATTACCTTTTCACAAACTAATCCTGAAGATCAGCTAAATTCCTTCTTACAAAAAAAGTTCAGTGAATGAAATGGATCAAAGAATTTGACAGAACTTTAAGAAATACAGTGACTGGTATTTCTGAAAAATGTTGGTAATACAGTGTTGTGCAAAATTACCACTCTGTAAAAAAATTTCCCAATCTAAGTACTGCTGAGAGAATAATCCCACCTTTCTGAAAAATCTACAACACCCCTTCTCAAAACTCCCCTGCAAGGGTCCTCTATAGCTTTTGTCACTGTTACTTGTTTTATTTACATATTAATTTCACTTATTTCTCCAATCCTTCTGCAGTGGGTGGCAGTATGAAATCTTAAAATTATTAGACAGCAAATGGAATAATTTTCCTCTCTTCCTGTGCTTCTGATGTACCCCCTAAAACAACAGGTAAGAGGGTAAAGGCACCTAAGGAAGAAAGGTCTAGAAGTTACTAAAGCAAAATGCTTCAGTAGCTCTGAACAGTTTGGCACCAGAAGTTACTTGTGTTTACCCTTGCAAAACCCACCCCAAACCCAAAGGAAAATCTCACAGTAGCTGGAAGATGAGAGACTCATTCTGTCAGCTATCACAGTGATTTAACATTGCAATACTCCAGCGGGTTTAGCCACCTGCACTGAAACATATGTTTAGTAAAGCAGGCAGGTAAGTGGAACAATAAGAAGCCACTTGGATGTCTCCAGTGAAATATCAAACATGTTCCCAAAGGTAGATGTGGGTGACCTTCAAGGAGACAATAAGCTCAAAACATGAGAGAATCAAAATGGAAAACTGGAAGTGATAAAACCTAGGACAGGCCACAGCATGTGCAGACTGCTGCTGTGGTGAAGCTTTACATTTCTGATTTAGTCCCTTGAAATAATACAGGTTCCTTAGGTATCTGCCTATCTGACCTTGGCAAACTCCTCTCTAGATGATTCCACATGTAATACACAGCACAGCTGGACCTGAAACTGGCTGCTCTTGGCTCCCACTGGCTTCCAGGGACTGGGGATCAGTGAACTACATCTTATTCCAAAATGCCTTGAAATGGCCCTCTGGTTCCCCAAAAGCCCTGGTTGAACAGAAGGAGAATGTCCTTCTGCTGCAGACCTTACACCTTCAGACTCTGAACTGAAGCAACCAGAACAGCTTTTGTATTTTCTGCCTTTAGGGCAGACTAGAGGGGGCTCACTTCCAGTGCAGAGGCAGTATCAGAGTAAAGGCAGACATTGCTGGCAATTTGAGATTAGTCAATCTGAGTTTTCAGAGCTTGAGAGGATGGGGAATGAAAAACCACAGATATGTTATACCAGGGAGTACAATGGAACCTGGAGATCACTGAGCACAGGAGGTGTTATCTTGGGTTTCTGAAGTGGTCCTGTTGTAATGGATACAGTGGTGCATACAAGATTGTCTGTAGAGCCTCCCAGATTCTGCAGGTGCTGCAGCCAGTGCTAGCAAGAATATGTATTTGCTTTATTCAGGTAGACAAGAACAGGAAAACATGTGTTTCAGAACTAGCAGAGGTGGGTAGTTATCTTTGCCCAAAACATTGCAGCAGGAAGTCTGGCCCAAGTGAAGTCCATGGAGAGACTGCACCTGATTTAAACCAGCAGGGATTTTAGTAAAATCTACAGCCAGGTGTTGCATGATCTCCTCATTTGTCATTGCTGCACTGATGTGCAAACAGCCCTACTCCTGTTTATAAATACTGGAAGCCAGTCCAACATGGAACAGCTTTGTCACTGAATGAATGGGACATAATATGACACAGGAAGAAGTTGCACCTCATTTCAAGATAATTAGGACAGATGGATCTTAGTTACAATTCTGGATACAGACTAAAACTCCCACACTTCCCCCCTCCCCACCATTTCATAAAGCCAACTCTCAGTGTGCAGATACAACAGCCCAAGAGCTGAAACCTCTAACCCAGCAGCACTGCCTGCCTTAATAACCCACCACTACTTTTTTAAAAGTAAGATTTCACTCCATGCGAAGTATTGATTTTCTCTTGATTCTAGAAATGACTGCAGCATGTCTTATGAGCTTGGAGAGAGCATTTCTACAGGTTGCTGCATGCCACAGCAGTTTACAGTAATTCAGTTTGAAGCATTATTTTGATCTCCAAAGACTAAAGCAGCAGCACTGAATCGAAAATCCTTAAGTAGCTTGGTGAGGAGCATAGATTTTTTCCCTCTGTGAATAGCTGTGATCTGTTTCATAGTGCACAACACATCCCTCCTTCCTCCTGCAGTGTGTGGCAGGATAACACTGCCAGCACCTCACACACTGGGGGAAAAACAGCAGGACTCTCCAGGCTAAAGCTCCCCAAAAACTAGCAGATTGTGGAATTCTGCCCAACTTCACACAAGTTGCATATACCCAATGTTCAGAAACAGCTCAGCATTCCTATGACAAAAAACAACAGGCAGTTTAATGTAGGGTCCCTGTATATTCTGCAATTGGTAGTTGCAAGATGCTACCCAGGTTTAAAGAACGGAAATATCTGTTTGAGGTGGAGGGGGGAAAAATAGTGGAGATTCAGATTGGAGTACTACATTTCAGTGAATAATTTATACATCAGTTCAATTTAGATAGAATCCTCCCTTTTAAAAGAAACATGGCAGAGGAAAGATTAAGTTTCTGCATGTTCACCCACTCACCTGCCCTCCTGCTCCCTGGCAAGCCTCCCAACAACTGGCAAGGTCCCAGAAGCAATATTTTGCAAAAAAAAAAAGTATTTTTGGCTCTATTAAAAGAATTGAAAAAAATTTTCTTCCTTCATAACTTTTCTTTCTGTAATGAATTCACTGACTGATATATTTACACACACAGTTGCTCATCCTTTTGCACCGCAGAAATTCTAGGTTTCACACAGCTTGTCTAGATACATGAAATGCACAGCAATCAAGGTGCTGGATTTCAGCCACAGCAAGAGGGGAGTAATGTCCTGCTCTTGGAAAACAAAATGAACAAAACCCCACAAGACTTAAAATGACTGATTTGTTAGAAGCTCTGATACTACTTGCAGCCCTCGGCAATGCTGCTGCAGGCACTGCTGCAAATAACAACCAGCAACACTGAAGAGAAAACCATGGGACAAAGCCTGAGGCACATTTGTACTTCTAACATGGAAAGCAATTTCATTGGCACGTGTACAGCTCACAAACTCCATGCCCCAAAACAGAGGCATTCTGGCTATACCTCAAGGGTCTAAATGTATTAGCTGGCATTTGTCAAATCCAGCTGGTTTGAACCTAGTTTAAACCCACTGCCAACCAAAACTTTAGTGATTTGAGCAAATTGCCAACCAAGCACCATGGTACTTGGCTTATTTTGGAACCTAGAGTAACATGTAAGTGAAATGCATCAGTGCTTTAAAATAATGTG
The DNA here is from genome assembly GCF_012460135.2 of Molothrus ater. Lineage (NCBI taxonomy): Eukaryota > Metazoa > Chordata > Aves > Passeriformes > Icteridae > Molothrus > Molothrus ater. Next base: position 12,866,131 of record NC_050480.2, read on the forward strand.
TAGACAGTTTGTGTAACTTGCTGTGACAAGCTCTATTAGGACCAAAAGGCCAGTCCTACTTCCAACAGAGTAGAAATCCACATTCATGAGGGCTATAAATTCTCATGTTTCAGAAGCATAAGAACTCCAGTGGCTAAACTTTTGGATGCTATTAATTCTTCCTCACAGAGTCCATTTTACCTCTTCGTCTCAGGCAGATGCCATCTAGCTTGATGCCACGACCAAGTGGAACGTTTGCTTCATCTATTGGTAAAAACTTCCATAAGCTTCCCTTGTCTGCCAATATTTGGCCAATATGGGAAATCAGAGGCTTACAGGAAACTGCCCACCATAATCTTCACTAACATTTGGCTGCCACTGGCCCCATGGGTTGTGTGGAGAGCTGTAGATTTTACTCAGTGCATGAGCAATCTCAGTTATGCATTACCGATAACTCCAGTGGTCCATGCTGGAAGCCTGTAGGCAAAATACACTACAAGCATACATAAGAAACATGCTCAGTGAGGTAAGAATTTCAATTTTGCTTTGGGTTCTGCCATTTAACAGTGTTCTGTGAGCAGTAATTGGAGATTATAACCTTTCCCAGGATTGAATTTGCCAGAGATTAATGGGGCAGCGGTTGAAAGATGATGGTAAATGGCAGAACTAGGTTGTGCTCACAATCACAGTCTCATACCTGTTAAGTGTGCCTACAAAATGCTATTAAGGGGCTATAAAATGATCATAGAAATTAGTGAGTCTTGCCAGCAATACAAGAACCAGTTACTGAGGTATGGCTAGACTAAGAGAGGTCGGCTTTTCCACCTTTTCTGGAGTTACTATTTCTGTCTTTATTTTCTGAATGAGGGCAGCAGTGAAGACTTGGATAGTCTTTCAGTTCAATAGGAGGAGCATCTGCAGTGATGGCAAACATATGCCTGATTGATACTGAGTATTTCAAAGAAATACTAAGGTATTTCAAAGAAATACTCAAAAGCTTGATTCATACTTTAGACTTTTCTCAAGTGTTTATAAATAAGGAACAGTCTCAGGGCATTCTTGTAGGAAACTGTGGTCAGTGTAAGAGGGTAAGAGCAGTACTGATTCTGGACAGCAATGACAACGCCTTGTTTCTTGCCACCTTCTGAAACCAGGCACTAACAAAGCAGCATGAAGAAAACAAATTTCTTTTCCCTTTTATGATTCACAAAGAGTCTTCCATAATGATACATGCTAGCAACCTTTTTGGAATTTCATTTTGCTCATAATTACAAAGGATGGTAGAAATGCACATTAGGTAACAAAGACCAAGTTGGGTGGAGGTGGAAAAATTATTTAAAACATTTTCTGAGATTTACAGCAGTTTCTGTATAATTTAAACTGCCATTCTTAAGAGTGAGAAGCTTTGAAGTGTAGGTCTGAAACCTGTGAATTGCCCTGTTTATTTCAAGTGCATGATTAACTCTGGAGAGCAATTATGCCAATTCAACTTTGCTAGGTTGTATTTGGTTGCATGCTGATTTTCAGTATTGCACCGTTGCTATTTTCAATCCTACAGAGAAAGCAAGTGTAAACACTGCAATGAAGAAATTCATACCTACATATTGTGAGATCCCACTGTTGTGTCTGAACATCTCCATCACTGTTTAGAATGCTACATTTGTTGGGGGGAGGGCACTGGGCTGTTATTTACTGTGTTAATTGATGCATAATACAAAAATACAATTCTGCAGATACCTTTATTGCATTATACCAACAGTTCAGTTAGTATAATTGCATACAAAGAGCAACCAAATGTAATTTTCTTTTACTTAATACTTGCTCCGCTGTCCCTTTCAGCTCCTTCATCTGATTAAGTAATGTGACTGAGAGTTCTTCCGAGAAACAGCCATGGAAGTGCTCAAAACAGGACTCTCCCCGATGGAAAACACAAAATCTGTGCAACCACTAAATGCTGTGGGGAAGAGACTGCAGGAAAACAGTATCCCAGTTTGGGTAAGAAAATTATTTGATGGCAGTTTCCAAGCATGAAATCAGGGCTGCACAATGGCTGGTGGATGTGCAGAGCAGAAGGGACAAAACAATGCAAGATTTGAGGGGGGAAAAGGTTAATGTTTTTGCACATTGCACAACATGCCATTTTTGTACTGTGTGCCCTGACACAAATAAGTTGTCAGTGGGACAGAAGAGAAGCTGAAACATCAAAAGAGAGGCTATCCTCATGGTATTTAAAGCCTATTCAGAAGCACGAGAAATCTTTAATTAAAGCTTGATTGCTCTGTGTCTTGTTATCTCCTTTTGCCTACTGAGAATCCTATTTTGTCTCCTTCAGCTTCTGTGATAGTAATTTGTTTACCTCGAGTTCCTCATTATTGCTCACTGTATCTTTAGATGCCTGAATTTCCCATATTCTAGCCTTGTGTATAAAAGGAAATTGCATTGGTTTGATATAAATTGACTTTTTAATTGGTAGTTGAATGATAGTATGGTTTGAGAAGCTTTCAGTTTTACTTAAACTAATACCTAACCAATTTAAAAGCAAAGCCAAAGTAAGCCTGGATTTAACAACAGAATAAACAGCACTCAGCCTTTTGTACAATTTAACCATCTCAATGAAAAATCCTGGTTCCATTAAAGCTGATTCAGTCTTCTGGCATATGCAGACCTTGTTACAACTGTTTTTTCAGGCTGCTTCTAGAATCAAGTTTCACCTGCAACCTTTCAGCAAGAAGCTGGTATTCCAGCAAATAACACATCATTAGTTAACAGAAAAGGAAAGCGTTTGCACTGCCCTGTGAACATCTATCCAATGGCCACCTTGCACTGCTAGTAGCTGTGCGATCTGAAAACCACAGGAATGTTTCTGTGCTGGTCCTGGTCATCAAGGAACTTGAGAGAGCAACAACACCACATTAGCTGTAGACATTTCAGGTCTTATTCTACCTGGTGTGTTCATGATCCCAGTGTGACACACTGCAGTGGGTAGCACATTTCTGGAAGCTTTAGGGTGTTTGACAGCGTGGCTGTATGGTGTGTTTTGAGTCTCCAGTGTGCATGACCTGGAGGCCCACTGAGCCATGACCAACAGTGGCAAGGCTGAAGAAGCAAGTCTGAGGGTGCAGGGCCTGAGAACAGAGAGGACAGGGGGGCTGGTGGTGCCAGCCATCAATTCTGCTGGAAATGCATTTCCAAGCACAGGCAAAAGCAGCAGGTATGTATATAAGAGGCTGTGCTCAGATACAAAGGAACAAGTGGAGGGCCCCTGCCCTTGAAAACAAGTGAGCTTGTTTGGATTTAATGTTGTGTAAATAAAGTGCTACCTGTCTTTCAGGCTGTAGCTCCTGCTGCGAAGGCTGAGCTGGCCTGGAGACTTAGGGAGGGCATTTTATTATCCTGTAGTCTCATCAGCTTTAGGAGCACAGTTCTTTGTTTTAGTAAGATTTCTTAAGAAGGCAGTATTATAGTATGTGATCCATCACACAAGTCAAAGATCCTATTAACTGTAATTACTTTTAGCTGAGCTCATACTGGTCAGTGCAGTCTTTGGGACTTCAGGGTGGTGCTGATGCTATTGGTTCACTCACACTGCAGTAAATATGTGCCCATCAAAGGAAAGGCCTTCTCAGAATCAGCCTGAGGTTTCTTAAATGCATTACGGGATGCAGAAAGAAACAAGACTGAAGCTGGGTAAAATACATAGCCCAGGGACCAAACAAGCATCTGCAGTGTTTCCTGAGAGCAAGCAGGGGCTCAGCAACACAAAGGGAAAAGGGAATTTGGTGCTGCAGAGACCCTCAGAAATGCAATGACTTTCACTGCAAGAAGCTGCCACTCAGCTTCTCTGTTTCTGCCCTGTCTACTCTGAGGGCACAAGGGGAGAAAATTGCTGTAGGAGTAATTTCAAACCCCAAGGGCTAGAGACAATTTTAGACAGAATATGAACAAGACCAAGGATAAAGCCCAGAAAATAGGCAAGCTGTTTTAGATTGAAATTGCCTTGAATTTTCACCCCAAGGTCATCACAAATTATTTTAATTGCTCGAAGAACCTCAGTGACCTTCTCTTCTACCCTCATGCAATCTGATTCCCTTTATTTCTACCATCCAAGCCTTTCTTTAAATTGAATTCCTCGGACAGGACAGGGAGCAGAAGAGCTAGATGATGTCAAGTCTAGTGACAAGTAGGAAATAAAATTCTCACAAAAATTTACAGCCACAGGATTTCTAGCCCATGCACACTTTACATTAACTTTGCATCTAAAATCTAATGCTTTTTTTTTTTTCTGTTGCTAAAACAGAGGGTACCCTGGAAGGAAATGTATAGCTGCCTCAGGAAACTATATCACCACCCACAGGAAGTCAGCCAGAAATCCATAATCTACCCCTGCCTACAGATCCTACCATGAGATCACTGACCCAAGGGCAATACTGAGAGCACTTAAAAGACAACTCCACTGTTTCCAGGGCAGGAAACAGAGATACAGATATTGAAGGGAGAACTTCAAAAGATCTTCAAAGAGAACATATAAAGATACTTTTGTAAATTATACCTTTGTGACAGCCCAGGCTCACACACAGTATCTGTAAGAGAGCTAAACACAACCTTTATGGCTGAAGTGCAGCTTCACCCAGCCCAGCACCCTCTCCTATGGGCTCTTTGCCTCTGTCTCACTCCCTCGGGGCTCCTGGAAGTGCTTCTGCACTTTTCTTGCTGTTTGATGCTCAGCACATAAAATATCAGTAAACTCCATGTGATGGGGACTCAGCTGACCCTGCAGGCTGTCCCTCAGCCTCTGCTGCCAGAGCTCAGGCAGCAGCAGCTGCCCTGCTGGGAAGCACAGGGTGGGCTCATGGATCCAGCTTTTCAGGGAGGCTTTCAGGGCTCTGTGGGGCTTTTGGCCACGCTAACCAGACTGCTGTTAGCATCAGAGCTAACACCATTAGTCTACACACCTCAACAGAACACTGCAGGTAGCAAAGTGAAATACAGACTAGAAAAGAACAGATGCAAAAAACTCTTCTTAGCAGAAGAGTGGGAGAGAAGGAGGCAGCAGGAACAAATCCTTAGGCTTAATGACAGGGCAAAGGAGGCATTTATCAACCCTGCTCTCTAACTTAAGAGGGGAGGTATTTCAAATTGGCAGGTAGCTGCCCTAAGTGAGGAGAAACAGCTGCACACAGTGCTGGGGGTTGCAGTTGTTACAAGCCCTTCTGTCTCCTGCAGCCACCCCTCACTTCCATGGCCAGCCCTGCTGCCCCAGGCAGGCTGGAGGTTGTGGCTGCTTGAACCGGTTAGGAAGAGAGGCTGGCAAGGAGGAGGGAAGGAAGCCAATTCAAATGGAAATGCACCTTTGGGGCCCAAAACAGATATTGTGGATATGTGGGAAAGCCTGGGAGAGGAGAGAGGGAAACATTTGGGAGACAGCGATGGGAGCACAGTTAGGTTGGAAAGGCTCATTAGGTGGGAAGGGCTAATTACAGTTAGGTTGGAAAGAGGAGCTGAAGGGTAAGGGAGAATAAAGTAACATGAACATACAAGACTGACATTTCCAACTAAGTCCAGTACTGTACTATTTCAAATGGACAATGAGTATCTACTGAAAAAGCGAGGCTATGTTAGTTCAAACCAAGTCTGTATCAACCAGAGTTGGGTGTTCAGGTTAATAAATGCTAAACTCAGTCAATTTGGACACTTCACTTTGATTTTGCCCATTTTTAGATGACCATGACACCAAAAACACTTATCTTACAGTTTAAACCCATGTTTTACATCAAGGGGCCCTCTCTGGTTCTTTGACCAGCTGGCAGCCTGTTACAGTTAAAACCAAATTACAGTTAGCAGCTAAAGGTAATCTCTTTCTAGAGCATGTTTGTTTTATTTGTAAGAGACTTGGGAAAAGCTCTAATCAAAGGCTTTGGGGAAAAAAAATGCATTTAGCCACATTTAAATGAAATCTGTGCTAGTTGGAAATCTCTCCTGTCTGATGATGCTTCTCAGACAGTTACCTGCTGGATCAGAAAAGGGGGCACTGCTGAGCTGGAGATTTCCCAGGAGCTTTTGTTCCCATCCAAACTTCTTCTGGCCACCTCTACTGGTGAGCAAATTGTTTGACTCTGGAGTGGTACCTCGAGGTGTCTTCTCTCCACTGACTAGAAAACAAGAAATCAGAGATTGGTTTATGGCTGAGGGGGACTGAGTCACTATGTTACTCAAAATTGAAGCTAAAATAAGGGCTGGAGACTTCTGTGCTGAGAATAAGAGCCTGCAGTCACAGGATTTAACATTATTAAAAGAAATGAGCAGATTTACTTTCCATTGTTGTTACAGAACTGAGACAGAAGGAAAATAAACAGGAATGAGCGATAGGCAAAACATTAAGTGAAAGAAGACACAAAGCAGAAATACAGAAGACAATCTTTAGCAACTGTTATAAAAAAATTTTTAGCCAGTAAAAGCAGGAGGAATTTTCTTTAATTCTATCCTAATTTTAAGATCTCTTTGAATACTGTAACTTGAGGTATATTGCACTTGTGCACAGAACCCAAGAGGTATTACAGCACAAATGGAGAGACTCATGCCCCAGGCAATGCAAATTAAAGTAACACAAAGCAGATGAAACAATCTGACTGCAGAAGTGGTTTAGAGGTTTTCAGTCCAAACAGGGCTACAGAGGTTGCAGCTCCAAGCGTAGGAGAAGAAAGGATGTGCTCAAGTTCTGTTGCTCAGCCCAAGGCAGAAGTTTAATTTGTTCAGAGCAGCAATTTTCCAGCCCTCATGTAAGTTGTTGGTCTGAGGTACAGAGTGACAGATCATTGAACACATTTACAAATTAAGCAATTCACTATGCATGAGATTATGAAAGATGAGTCAGACACAAATGTTTAATAAAAATCTACATGTGCCATCAGAGGTACAGACTGGGCATATTCTAGAGGCCAGTCAATCACAAAGCCAGGATCAGAATCCAAATTTTTCCCCAGAGCAGTAGAGTGTGAAGATCCTAGTTTCTGATTCACACTTAAATGCATGTCAGTCCAAATAAAATAACCTTGTTCTAATTTAACTGGAGTATTGTGCCCAGTGTTATTGCAAAGTTAGTGTCAATCACAGGATGCTTGTCTTTTCCCAGCCAGTGTCCAACTGTCATTCATTTTGATAACTGACACACAGCAAACCAGGTCATGTGGAAATCTATAATCACACACTGGCTTCTGCATCAGCCTGGCTGGACAGGTGATGGTTCTGCCTCAGCTGGAAGCTGATCTCCCACACCCTGTGTCTCACTGCCCACTCATGCCAAACTGGGAACTTGCTCCCTGCCTGGCTCCACCAGTAAGGGGTGCACCTGACCGGGGTTCCTCTGCCTAAGCACAGTGATTTCTGACACAGACCTTTGCCTTTCAAGAGTCTTTGGAAGATAATGACACCCAGCCCGTTCCCCACAGTTCCCAAATTTCAATTACATGGCAAATAAAAGACAAGTCGCTTGCAGATAAAAGGAAAACTTACTTGTTAAATAACAGTCCAGACTAAGGGAGACATTGTCAAAAGCAATAATGGCATCAGAGCCTTCTTCCCATGAAGCGGTGATCTGAAACCAAAACCTGCACAAATTTGAAAAAATGGGATTAAATTCTGCTAAAGAACATGAAATTCAGAGCTCTTCACAATTAAAGCAGCTTTTGAATGGCGGAGAAAAACTTTTCACGTATAAAAATAATAAATTGATAGACAAAGTATCCTCACTCCTAGTAAGGAAAGATGATCTGAGGAGGGGAGCTATTCAGTAATATAGGTGGAGAGAATAAGAGAATATTGCCCCTCTTCCCTCCAGACAAACAGCCTGAAGAAGCAGAAGTGTGTGTATGCATGTGGTCAGAAAACAAAGTCCCCTGGATTCTGGTACAAATAAAAGCTCAACCAACTGATCAGACCCCTAAGAGGTTTTAATCTCACAAGTGATTTACACCCCAAAGTGCTAAGAAAAATAAGTAGGCAGGGCTCTTGAAGTAATTTGGAGCTCCTAAAAGGAACCGGCAATCAAAGGCTGGACCAATTTTAGAAAGTATTTGGTGTTGATGCGCTCTGTAGGAAGCAAAGGGTGTCTAACAGCCCTGGCAGTCACAAAAGAGAGGAACTGACACTGGGTAGTCCACAGGAAGAGCAGAACTCATTATCTCCTTAGAGAAGCTGAGGAGGTTTGCCTTAAATCACTTCCTGATTTAAGGAAAGCTGGCTTCTGCTGGGAAGTTATGCCACTCTTACATTACCAGAAGAAAAATCACTGTAAATTCACTCTCAGTGATATTACAAGTCAACAGGAAGAGCAAAAATTACCCACAACCAAATACTTCAAATCTGACAGTACACTGACCACACATTAATTGTGTGTACTCATGGATTTAGGTTTTCTCTTAGCTTAGCAAGTTCATGTTCTCTCGATGCATATCTGCCACATAAAACGGTAATACTCTGCTTAGGAAAGAGAAAAATTTCTGAAAGCAGCCAACCATAGCTGAGCAGTCAGATACAATGCTCAGAGGTTGCATCAAGAATATAAAAACATGAAATGATCACAGGATGTAGAACAAGCTGCAAGTGAATATGAAATATTATTTAAACCTCATTCTCTGTTGTATCTTGATGTTTTACACCAGCAGAAGTTAAACCATTCGTGGGTCTCTTTAATGTAGATCTATTGCTGGTGCTTGTTGCTCTATATTTTAGAGATAAATGTTCAGTCAGAATGTGAATTCTTGCAGGTGCTTAGTTCAGACAAGAAAATGATGACAGAACAAGGTATTTTTGAGGAGCACACCTATTTATTTCAAAAGGCTTTAGAAATCCTGTCTCTTCCTTGCAGCAAGAATCTAAACACTGGCAGAATTTTTTTTTCTTCTCAGACTCTAGTCCTTTCTGCATGGCACTGGGTCTAAAATATTTTCTCTCAGCTTTGTGTATGTTATTAGCATTCCTACATTAGTCTTGGTGATTCCTACTGTTTTAAAATATACCTCTCCTTTACCAGCAAGCCAACCTCAAAACCAAAATTCCAGTGAAGCTGCCCTGGTCATGTGCATATTTACTGTGGGACAGCATATTCCTGTGTTTTGAATGTGGATTTTGACTGAGACTCCTGTCAGCAAATGTAACCAACTTCCACGTTGTTCTCCAACACAGAGCAGCTTTCCAGAGGGGACAGTGAGGTTTGGCAAAAGCTCAACCAGACCCCAGGGATATTTGTGAGGATATTTTGAGGATATGTAGATTGGAGTGTCATCATCTTCTGCAACTGGTGTTCTTGCTAAGCTACAGCTGGGCACAGAGTCAGAAAAGCTGACACAACCAAAGCAAAGAACTCAAACCAGGAAAAACTCCTGTCAGCCTCCAAAAGGTACAAAGGGTTTGGAACAGACCACAGAAAATATTTCTATAGTTATGATGTTTCTCCTTCTTCATTTCTGGTAAAGAAAAGCAACGATGTTCCAACACTAAAATTTCTCACTCCTTGGAGATATGCCTTGCACATATGGAGAGACTTCACTAAAACTGACTTTTTGTGTTCTAAAGACATGAGCAGCTGCCATGAAAGAGCAGGGGACACAAATAATAGTGGATATGGTGAAGGAAGAGTATCCTTAGCATCAAAGGCAGCTCAAATTGCAAGACACAATTTTCCTTGCTAAATGATCCATCTTTTTTAGCTCAAAAGGTGGCAGCTCCATCCATACAAGTCTGAATATCACAGAAGCATATTTTTAGCCTTCCAAAATCCATAAAAAGTGCAACTGCAGTCTGATGCTGCCAGCAGTCTCACAGTTCTTAGTTGGGATACCTGAAACCCCTTGTGGGTATGTCTAGGAGGAGAACAGAAGGGAACATAAAATCCTTGGATATTAAATTGGCTTCTGATGGAATTGGCTGCCCTCCCCCTGCCTCCCTCCCTCATTTGCTTTACAGCTGATATCCTACAACACTTCAAATTAAATTACAGGCTCTAGCATAAACATAAGCTGTTCAGTTTTAGACATGCCATACAAGACTTAAACAAAAGCTGTTGGACACACACAGTGGCCTCTGAATCTCCTTTTTCCTGCAAGTCACAGTGCCAGCAGCAGAGATGATTGAACTGTTGGTGAAACAGGTCCTAAAGCACCACAGGTCACATTCTGGTGTGCTATGGAGAAGCAGCACCTACCTCAGGCTGTAAAATACAGCAGAAGCTTCTCCTTCCTTGTTGTGTGCTGCTGAAATGCCCAGGAAGAGGTAGGGTGGAACCTGGCTCAGCTGCACATCTTTCAGACAGCTGTGAGTGAAAATCAGTGCCCTGCACACAGTGACCATTGGTGCTGCATTGAGGGGACCAAGTCTGGTGCATTTGAGCCTCAGCCAATTTCCTCAGGGTGCACAATAAATGCCACTTGCAGACAAGGACACTGATGTGAATTTATGATTGTAAGGTGTTAAACTGAGCCTGTAAAATTAATTACAAAGACAAATAAGCAATTGCTCTCTGTCAGCTTTTCCCTCCAGTACTGCAGACTTTAGCTCGGGGAGCATAAGAGACAGATACTAAGACTAGAGTGCACCTTCTTTCTGCCTCCAGGCAATGGAGCACTTCTAAAAATATCTTCAGGCAATTTCCTAAGGTTCATGCCCCAAGGTGTTATGCACTGATGCACTTTTCATGTTGTGCCTCTTCAGTCAATAAAGGGTTGTTCTTTTGAGAATTATCAAATGTTCAGTTTCTAAGACCTTGAAGGCATGACACAAACTAGTATTTCTGTTGTTGAAGGGAGTGCCATGTCACATGCCCATGTCAGTATGCAATAGGTTGCTTTTTACTTTTATATACAGTTCATTCAAGTTAAGAATCAGCCTTGCTGATTTCACCTGCAGGAACACCGGGACCAGAACTCTTGAGAAATTTCCACAAGTTCATCAGGGATGAAGAAAAATGACAGAAATGCCTCCAAAATACAAAAATTCTGTGAATGCTAAACACTATTAGGACCATCAGTGCTGCTTGGGTTGCCTATTAATCTTATTTTTTGCTAACACGAAAGCAATTTCAGTACAAACCTTCTCTTGAGACCAGCATTTCTGCAACAAATAGTTCATCATTTTATCTTCCCTTGTTTAATGCCACTATTAATTTAGAAATACGATGTCTTTCAAATTCCATTGAAAAAAGATCATCAGTTAACCAACATTTCAATCATTAGCTTTGGTGGCTTTAGCTTAATGGGCTAATTAAAGGAAATTTAATCAAAACTCAAGATGGAAATGTCACACATCAGTGAGATGGAAAAAACCCCACAGACAACCTCATTCCCTTGCTCCCTCTCTCTTTTTTTTTTTTTCTCCCTTTCGTTTGATCCCTGAAATCAGTGAAATAACTCCCTGTGACTTTGGTGGGAGCTGACACTGAAGCAGCAGCAGCAGATGTTACTGCAGTGACTCAGAACAGCACTGGAGGTGACAACCACCACAAACTGGGGTTTGTGCACAGATCAAAGAGGGGCAATGCTGACTGCACACCCTGCATCTCCACTGGCCTCAGCACAGCACAGACACAGCCCCTGCAAACACAGATGCTGCAGTGAATGGCCAGGAAAGAATATTCCTGAAGGCAGTTATACAGGAGCAGCCAAATTACTGCTGGCAAGTTTGTCATGACTTTGTGGCTTAATAAATCCCTGCAACTTCTTAATGTGGAAACCAGATCCTCATCAGATCAGTCTGTGTTTGTAAGCTAGATTTCTTCACAGGAATGAAAGCATGGCAGCTATGAAACACTTCAATGACTCGGATATTAGAAAAGTTACGACTTGAGGACTGGTGGAAATGACTTCTTAACTGTCTCCTTTTGCCCTACTCAACCTGGAGCACAGCTAGAAAGGGGATTCCTTAGATGTATGACAATTGGGCAGTACAAGCTCCACCCTGCAGGGCTGAGTGTTAGCTGAGCTGTGAAAGCAAAAACATACGAAGGCCTTTTTAAAAGAAATTCTGTTTGAGGCAAATAGGAAAGGCTGTACCAGGGGGACACCCTGACCCTCCTCCTTTCAGTCTCCTCTCTGGGGAACATCAGCTCCTCTGTTTGAAGGATACAAATTTCACATACATTCAAAAACCACTCAAGGGTGACCACTGCTCAAATATTTCAGTCACAGATAAGAAATGACACAAAATGACATTTTTTGGTTTGTTTCTTTGGTCCCATGTGTGAAATATCAATCCAGATGAACAGTTCTTTGAAAGTGTAATTTAACTCAGTTAAATCTGACCAAAACAGGACAACATCAAAACTTCTGGTCTGTAACCTTTCCCACTTCTCAAGTTTTTTGAATCTTGGGTTTTATTTCAGTGTGGTCAATATTTGAGCTTTGTCACATCCCCCTGGGTTTTCTTTCAGCTCGTTCTTTTTGATTACTTTTTTTTTTTTTCCTCGATTCTAACAGAAGACTGGTTCTCCTCAAAATATTTGGGGCTTATTAGAGAGGGAAATTCAGAACTGAAAGTGTGAAGATGTATTTATAGCTATGTTGGTATAGCCTCCATGAGGACAAACTCTTTTGCACACATCTATCCCTATATCTTCACTGCACAGAAATGTTAGGTTTTGCATGTATTCTATCTTCTTCTGATGAAAGGGAAATAAAAAAAACCCATTGAAGACCTCTGCAAGCTGATTTTCTGCAAATTCTACAGCTCTCTCCCTTCAGTAACTACTCTGAATTTCACCTAAATATTGTCCCTGGCTCATACAGACAGTTCAGATTTTCATTACCCAGATTCAGGCAGCTGCCTTCATGCCATTATTTTAGAAAGCCTCATAATCATTATTTTTTTTTCTTTTGATCATAAAAGACAGGGATTATTAACCAAGATTGAACGTTAATCTCCTCTGTACTCAATCCCCCATACAGTGACACGAACACAGCGTGTCTGTACGTACAAATCTCATTTCATAACTGGTAATGTTTTGCCTCTGATGGAGATGATTTCTCTCCCTACCTAGCTAAAATAATTACAGCTGAACCTGCTTGAGACCGAGGTATTCACAGAATGGAGAAATTTCAGGTCACTAACCCTTATTACATTCGGGTTCCCATTAACTTCTCTGTTACAAATGATGCATTGTTAGCTCACTTCACAAAGGAATACTCACTATTTGGGATAAAAGACACATTTAGAGGAAATAAGATTATTTGGAGAAATATAAGCATGTTAACCAAACTCAGTTACAGTGACAGAATTGCCGTGCAGGAAGTTACTTAATAGCTAGTAATAAAGATTGAGATTTAAAGGTGTTATTAAAGACAACCATGCGTGCACAAAATCTGTCACAGGTACTCTGCACACACTGTCACAAAAACCACTTTTTCAGATGCACAGAACAACATTTTCAGAATAACTCTTTCAGAAGGAGGACAGTCACAGACAGACATAATTAATGCTAGAGAGCAGAAGAGCAGTGATCTGATCTCACTGCTTTTAACAAAGTAATGTGTGGCCACCTCAGGGCAACACAGCCTGGGCTTGTAGGGTGGATGTAAGACAGACTGAAGAGATCTGGGTGCAGATATGTCCAATTAATATATATCCATAGAATATTCTGTGAATTGATATATATGTGGTAATGTGTAAGCAGACACATGATTAGCTTATGTGGAGGGTCCCTATTTCTTCTTAGAGAATGGGAAGAAAATTTAGGAGTAACATGAAATAAACAGGCCCCTGGGTCAAAAATATTGCCAAGGACCTTTCCTTTCCAAGTGGGAAACCTGACACTGAGAAACTTATAAATAAATTCTGAAAGGAATGAGAAGGAAAGACAGAGCAATGCAAGAGAAATTACTGGACAAGAAGAGTGCTTAGCCACAGCTGGTGGAGATACAGGGGTATGAGATGAGACCATTTCCTTTTACTGCTGCAATGAGTGAGAGGCTCCCCAGGTGCTGTGGCTGCCATTGACACCAGAGCTGCTGAAGGAGCCAGACAGAACAGACAATCTCACTCCCACAGACTGAAAGGGAATCCTACATGGATATGGAAACCAAAACCTAACAAAAGCCAGTGTAGTTTGTAAAACCCACAAGTCAGCAAAATTGGAATAGGTAATGAAGCCAGTTAAAACAAAATAGCAAGTGCAGCTGTTAGGATGTGAATTCTGACTTGTTGAAACAGAATATTACCCTGTGAGGTAACTGCTGTCTGTAGGCCTTTCTGCTTTCTTCTTCAGGAAGCTCTCATCCTTACCCAGCCTTCCAGGTAAGTCACCTTACTGATCCCTTCCAACATAATAAAATTCTCAGTCTGTGTTCAGGAGAAGGTCATCAGCAAGAAAATAATTTTGAAGCTCTCTAAGCACTATGGGACCAAAAGAAAATTGGTTTTTCACTTTCTGAACATGCTTCCCTGCTAGAAGGACATGACCTGGCCTTGCCATCAGTGACAAGGCAAATGGTGCTGCTATTCTTGACTGAAAATTTAATTTCTAGGGACCTCAAGTAAACTCTTATTCCTTCCTCCATCTGGACACTACTCATAAAGACTGGCTGAAAATTTAGATATTGTAATGCCAAAAAAATTGAACTTAAGAAGAAAGGAAACCAAAGAAACCTTTCTAACCAGTAAACACATTTAAATTCTTTTTATATTTCCACACAGTCTTCTTCTGTCATGAGACTGCACTGAGGTGGGACAGGTTACTATTAACATTAGCTATTTTTAACAGATTCCCCTTACAGATGTTACAGTGAAATCTTTTAAAAGAAAAGAACAGGGTTAGTAGAGAATAGAGGCCTTGAAAGTCCAGAGCTGGACTGGGCTGGCTCAGTTGCTGAAGTTGTTGGAATCTACTTCCAGGCAACTTCAGCCAGGTTGTAGAGGAACCCAGAGAACTTTTAGTCTACATGCTGCTCCACATGGCTGGCCTCAGCTTCATCAAGGGAGCAAAAATCAAGATATTTAGAATTTTTTCTTAAAGCATTAATTTTCCAGTCAGGCTTCAGCCTATTAGAGTTAATCCTTTTCCACCTCTCACACTCTGTAGCAAACAGTTGCTAAGTGTGGGTGATAATGAGCACCAGCCTAGAGCAAGCTCCAGAGAATCACTTAGTTACATGTTATTGTATTTTATCTATGTGCTGTACCTTGACCACACTGTTTAACTAACAGAATGTCTAATTATTAGCTACACAAATCACTCATCTTCAATTACATCAGGCTTCTGTTTGCTCTTGCTCTCACATTCCCACAACATTATCATTACTAAAATTTAAATGCACATGTACTAACTAAAAGCAAATATATAAAAAAAGCAAGCCCAAACTACCAGGTACAACATAGTTTTTAAGACTGTTTCCTACTTGCATTTCTGTGAATTAAAAAAGAACAATCCTTGACAGGCTTATCACTTTTCACTGGAAAACAAATAGTAATTTTCCATCAAGTCAAACAATCTTACAATAAGGTGATTCTCTACTCTACTCTCAATCCAAATGTTGTAGTATTGCACTAATATATAAATTCCAGTAAGTACAAATAACCATTTCTCTAGCTTTCACTAATCTCTGCAGATTATTTGATTTGCAGATAATGCATCCTTTAGAGAGAGGTAAGTGGCTCTACAGGGGATAACAAATCACAGCCAGGATTGTTCAATCATGTTGAGTATATCTCACTGGCAACTTAAAATGCAGCACCTCTGGAGGTGATGCCTTTTGCCTCTGGTAGGCACAACCTGTTCATCCAACAATTTAAGGAGTTCTTGCCCACAACTGGTTTTAATTGTAGCTGTTTTGATGGCACATGGCACATCCTTACCAGGCCCTTGGCCCTTCCTCCCCCATGCATTTAGAATTGGGTTACAGCTCTGTTCATCAGCTCTGTTGGTCAACACAACACATGAGCTCTGAGGATTGTTCTGCTAACATCTGCCAGAATAAAAGCAGGTAGATAACTTCAGGAAGATGTAAAGTGCCGGCACTTCAGCTTCTTTCAAGTCCATGCAGAAGAGGTAAGACCTCACACAGGGTGAAATTGTGATTGCTTGTGTCCAAGGTTGCCCAGGCTAACACAGGACCAGATATCTACCATCCCTCAGTCACAATTTTACTTCTTTGTCTTACTCCTCCCTCTTTTCTGTTACTGCCAATTCACCTGAAATGTTCTAGCTGTGATTTTCTGCCAAAGTATAATTTCTCCCAACAGCCTGAGGGATATCAAACATTTAAGAAATGTCTGTTTCTAAAGATAGAGCTGATCTAATTTCTTGGAAGTCTTCCTAATGATTCTTTGAAGTGCTGTAAGCCAAACATGGAAATTATGGCTAAGCAGCTTTTAAACAAGCATGCTTTTGAGCAGTTTTAGAGCATGTTATCTTGTTATTAATAACATTTTCCATTCAGCTTCCCAGGCACAATGGAATGTGCTTTAAAATTGTGTGAAACTGGTACGCTGGTGTGCCTTACTAGAGAGCTTTACTTCTTTGAGGTAATTTAAACTTTCAGCTCCTCCTGTAGGAAAATCTGCAACATCATGGCTATAACACAGACCCTCACAGCTTCTGACACAGGAACCGCTTAGAAAAACACAGACACAGCAAGCTTTCAGCAGCACCAGCACTGTGTTCAGTTAACAACTTCTTACAGTTCAATAAAACTGTCATTTATCTCCATTTATATACTGGAGTCTCATCAGTACCAGTTTGGTGTATACTTCCATAGAATTCCTTCCTAATCCGTACAGCAGTCCAGATTTCCTAAGAAACAGGTTTTGAAATGGTAAGAAAGATGCTTGCAGTATTTTCATGTCTCACAGGAGGCTTCTTTCTTCCCAGGGAGGATTGGTTTCAATTAAATCAAAATTAGAAGAAAAATTCATTAACATAGTGCAGTTTCTGTGAATAAATAAGGCCAAAAACTTTTCAAGAGACACCAAAACTTCAAAGTTTTCCTTGCTTATGTCTTTACCTCCAACAAGCTCCCCTCCTTCAGGGGACCCATCTGTCTTTCTCTGTAAGCAATGGGGAAGTAAGCGTGTCAGCACCTTATACATAACAGCATTCAGCACTGTGTTATCAGCTGAATCCACGATTTCTCATGAAGCACTGCTAGCCTGACTCCTAAGATCAAAGTGTTCTCTGCCTGACTGTGCAGGCAGAGAGAATTTAGAGGAAAGCAATTGTACAAGGGTACAGAATAATTCAGGTACAAAACATTCCTCTGGCAACACTAGGAAATAAATCACATAATAATAATGGCAAAATAAACCATTCTTCAAAGGAAACACAGCTGAAGGGAATGAAGCAACCAGGTATTTTTACAAATGGTGCTTTACCAGTGACTGCACAATAAGCTTAATGCTGGCATTTTTTAAATCTTTGATGCACACATATTAATTATACATTCAGGACCAAAGCACTGGCAGTGTCCTTGTTGTATTTGCAGCCTATGTGCATCCCCAAGTGCCAGGGAGATAAAAGACATACTGATATAATGTTTGTTCAAAGTTCTGAGAAGGCAAACTACCCATTAATGAAATCCATTATTTCTAGGGCACAGGTTTCCAAAAAGACAAGGGACACCAGTGCTCATGACACAGATGGTAGATGCATCTTGCAGCCTAAGGGCCAGGGCAGCAGGAGGTGAAGTATGTCTGTGCCTTCTCTAGAAACATCACACATTAAAAGTAAACAATGAAAGAGAGTATTCCCTTAAAGACAACTGGCAAGAAACAGCTAAAGCAACACTCTAAATAAACATATGCTACCAGATAAACTTTCTGAGCTTAAAGCCAGAATAAAGCCATGACTGGCACAGCCCTTTATCAAGGTGATCTTCTGCTACAGCTAAAACAAAGGATGATCCATCACATGGAATCTGATTTTCTAGCAGGCTCTTTCCTCACCTCTCCATCCTCAGATCTAGACGCATTGAACACCAGGGGCTTTGGTACCTAGAAAAAGTATCAGCTATGGAGCTCACATCCCACCCTAGCAAATCATGAGGGAGCACCAAACGTGCAACATAGAACAGTATGCAAAGAGTGGGTCCCAGTTAATGAAACGGAGACACAGAAGTTTAAGCACCTTGCTGTAGACTACCCATGGAATCAGTTTTTGAACTAAAACTTTGACTTGGGAGCTGCAAAACTGTGTGCTTTGCCCAAAATACTCAGTTATTCTTATTGTCTGCTTCTAACAGATGAAGAAGATGCCTCACAGAGGACAAAGCACTTCTGCTTGAGGGAACAGCTTCCAGGAACAATGCTGGCCATCTTCATTGCCAGGTAGCTAGTGCTGCCAGGACTGATCATCATGCAGGAGAATGAGGAGAGAACTCATACCTATCCAGTATCTCTGGGAGAGGTAAGATCATCCACTGCCATATTCCCAAGGCTTCGCTGTTCTCGGAATGCCAGAACGTCCAGCTCTGCTCCTTTCCCGTCTTGTTCTCCACCAGCACCAGGGAGACATTTCCCAGCAGGACACCGTGGATGAGCCATGACATTCGTAGCTGGAAGAAATAAAACATTTGAGATTAAACATCACAAACATTATTCAAAAGTTAACAAAGTTATCAATTCCTCTTTCCTTGCTTTCCAACCACCAAAAAGTTGATTCTCCCATCCTTATATAATCAATCCCTTTAGGAAACGCCACAGATGTGGAAGCCTGTAATACTCAGTATATGCTATTAAACATTGAAACTACTGGCCTCTTTTGTTTTCTTTTTGTAAAGTTGAGTCTAGACAGTCTGTTTTAGCTTTCACACGTGTGGCTAATTTTACAGGGATAAGACTATACCTCTCTTTTGAGCAGTACAAAGACTACACTCCCCTAAGATGCCACCTAAGAGATTCAAGTTAAGACTAACAACTTATTCAGTAATAAATTTTTATATTCCAGTAGCAGTAGTAGCAAAAAACGTAGGGAGAAGACTGCAATAAGCAGGCATCACTAGTAATCACATCCTCGTTCCCCAGATACCCTTTTCAAAAATCAGTTTATTTTCCATCCAAGTTTATACAGATTTTTCAATTAAAGTTCAGTAATAATTTGGTGGGTTTTTTATTAATTAAAATACTTCAGGGAACCATTTTTCTAACATTTCTGTTATGATAATGTAATTTAATCAATTTCTATGCATTTAACCCTGTATGTAAAATTATTTCATGTAGTTTTCTCATTTTATGACTTTCTCACTCTCATTGTATAAAAAGAAAACCAAATTCCTTTCACATCAGGCTAGCTTCACAAGCCAGAGTATATGAACATAGTCTTCTTATTTTCTTGTGAAAAAGAAAAGGAGCTAGCCCTTTGTTGATAAAGAGCACAAGTAAAACACCCATATATATTCTACTCAGGAGCTGGGTTTCATCTCAATAACCAGTAGAGGTGAGAATGCTGAAGGAATGAGTTTATTAAAGCTACATTAACAATGGATGTTTTGGATACAAGAAAGTGTTCAGCACAGTATCTGGTGTCCATACATATTAAATAAAGCACTCTATTTTTCAGCACTTCAAAGCCACCACCAAAGTCAGGAGGCTCAGAATTCAGTTTGTATTTTACAAAGGAACACCTGATAACATTACTTCCTTGCTTTGATAGCACAGAACATCCATATCCATTTCTCAGCATAAAACAAAACTGCTAATTTCGCTTGCTGTTCCTATGTCATGGTGTAAGTTTGTTCTGGCAGCCAAATCAGATGTAGGCATCAAAGTGACAGAAGTGTTGCTATTATTCCTAGTTTATGATCACAATTTTGGAGTGGGTGGAACAAAATTCTGGATATCCATTGCATTAATTATCAGTTCTGAATTTGGGTAAACACTCCAGTTCATCTGCCTGTCTCCAAAGCTACAGAGAAAGAAGTGACTTTATACTGCAAAACTGTGACAGAGACTGAATAATCTAGATGGGGCTCTTCTCTCTCTCCAGTCCAAAAATCACTGGACTTGCCTGGAACCCATTGTACTGTATGACCCGAGGACTGAAAAATGCACAAACAGATATGCCAGTTTGTGTCTGTGAAAGCATTTTGTTACATTATTTTGGCCACACATCCCAAACTGATGTGTAAGATTCTGAGTGGTCTAGCAAACCATCACAGGTGCCCACAGCACTTCTGGGGACAAGCTGGTCAAGTCTGGACACTGGTCAAGTCTGACTTCCAGCTCACTCCCACCACAGTTCTGGGAAAGGATTCATGGAATCCCATGGCTATTTCCACAGTTTCAGGCGGTGGAAACCACGGCATCAAGTGTGAGGATTTTCACCTCCCAGACACAAGAGAGAAAAAGCAGAGTCAAGCAGGATAGCCAGGAACTGTTTCAGATTCACAACATGATGGCCATGGAGGCAGCTGAGGAGGGCTGAGTTCATACCCAGCAACCAGAAGCAACACTGGTGAGAGAGGCTGCTGACAAATGTTCATGGTATAGGAGGCTGATGCCTTCAAACTTGGTGTCTGCGTGGCTACTCCTAACGGGTGACAATCAAGATGCAAGAAATTGTTGGGTATTCCATATTTTCAATTGCCTACAAACTGAGGCATTTTTTAGTGTGAATTTAAAGTGAAAATTTATACCTTTCAGACCCAGTAAAGTAAATTTTCCTTGAGGAAACTGATCAGGACTTAACTATTTGTTTTAATAAGTTTGGAATGCCAATGGGATATTTTAAACCCTCCATTTATACCAGAGAAAGCAACACCTCTTACTGAGACTCCACGTGTCCACTTTTAGGACCCAAGTGCCAACTCCCTGTGCAACACACTGTGTGACATTTTTAATACAGGTGAGTTGGAGCAACTTCACCATGCCATTTTAGTAGTTTAAAATTTGAGAGGTAAAGCAGAAGGGCAGAAGCTTCAGAAAGCTTCTAGGCAGAAGCTTTCAGACCTCTGTCTCTTCTGGAGACCTGCCAGAAGGTAAGAGGCAACATCTACATGGTCAGGAGTGAGGGAAGAGCGAGCCTTTGATAGCTGTTAACGTAACACTAGAGCAAAAGCTGAGGCAATTGATGAATTGGAATGAATGCCTTTGCACACATGTCAGCTGTTTGAAGGAAAGAAGTAGCTGGCAACAGATGTGGGAGATCAGCTCATTGGCAAAGTGCAATATACAAACTCTAATGAACTGGCTCTGAGTGAATCGACTGGCACTGTGTCCAAATGGGCATTTTTGGCTGTGATTTTCATGGTTTCTAAGCTTCACAGCAGGGCAGTCCAGGTCTTTTCACACCTGCTGAAGTGAACCAGAGCAGATGAGCTGGATACCATAGTAAAGACTTCTGAATGGGGCTGGCATTCATTCTGTAGAATACAGCATCAATGATGGCAGATGGCACTACATACACAGCGCACCCTGCAAGCAGAGCAGTGGCACATTTGGAAAACTCTAGATCTGGGCTGTTGGTGGAATACCCCAACATTATGCATCAAACATCTCTCTCTGTGTTAAACCAGCAGCAAAATATTCAGATGCTAGAAACACCACTGAGAAATTAATTAAGCGTAGAAGGTAGGCAGTGGCTCAATGGCACCTTGCTTTCTGGCTTTAGAGTCCACCAGAGCTGCTGATCAGCTGTTCATATGCAAACCCACTGACTCAGTAAATGAAATGGTTTAAACTGATCTGGGGAAAATCAGGGAGGGAGAGCCCATGGTAAATACACAGCATATTGAGGCAAAACTCAGGTCAGATGGCTACATGTACTATACTGCAAACACCATCTGGAAAGATGCCTTCTGAGAATCCCCTTAGCCTCTGAGTGGGTGGAGTTTCTGAACTGACAAACAGGGGACTCAATTCATCCCAGAAAAAAAAAACAAACAAACAAAAAAACCTAATCCTTATCAATATCAACAGGGCTTGGCAGGTGAAGAAAAACAAGGAAGGTAGATTTTCCAGCACAAGCTGCATAATTTCAAGACCACCTGAGAACAGAGACTTCCATTTTACTTCTTTATGCAAAAAAAGAAAAATAAAATACCAAGAATATTCTGGTTGAAGTTTGAACTTGCTGACACCTGTGAATCTACTTTAATGACTAGAAACATTTCAGCATAAACTATCTCTGAGATGCCTGTCCGAGGACCAATGACACACACTTGCAGCAGCATAAATAAAACATTCTGCAGTGACACTCTGGAGAGCTGCTGTTTCTTTTTCCTCCCTTTCTGCAGAGCAGTGATACTGACTATTAGCATTATGGTCCTACCTGGCAGAAATTGATACTTCAAACAGGGCCTGGAATAAAGTATTTTTAAGAAGACAGAGAAGAGTCTACAGGCATTTTCCTCCCAAGGAAGTGCAGTAGTTGGATCTCACTGGTGGCTCTCTGGCCAGCAACACCTCAACTCTAGACCACAGGTTTTCATCTTGTGAGACAGCACATAACTTAATTCTGATGCCCCCAGGTTTTTGTTCACCCTCTCCATTATGCTTGCTCAAAGGAATTGCTCAAAATTTTCCTGACAAGGAACAGTGGATTCTTGAAATGTAGACATTTATTCTCCTAAAAAACATTACTGTTCCCTTGGGTCTTCTTCACTGGAAGAGAAACAGTAGAAATTGTTTTCAGCTGTGAATGCACTGACCCAGTAAATGTAGCTCAGGTATTAAAGGAGCTTGGAAAACATCTCACTGTTGAGGAGAAACTGAAGCTGCAAGTTGGGATATGATTTGCACAGAATTAGGCAATACCTGCAGACCCCTTTGCCAAGTCTCAGTAAGCTCTGTACATGAATATGAGCTACCTTTGACATGTGAAGTTTATCATACTGACGATAATTTTTTTCTTACCAGAAATGAGAAATGGTTGCATACAACAGTACAAGCAAAGACATCTATTACCACTGTTCAGCAATTCAGGCTTGGACTCTTATGAATAATAAAGAGGATCAAAAGGTCTTGTTCCTGGTTTTCGGCCAGATCTACAACAGTGCATGATAAGACTCTCTTGTAGTCTGCAGACACTTCTGCTTCAGATGAAACTCAGGTGTGAAAGCAAAAACCTTTTGTAAATGATAGAATTTTAATTAATTGATCTGATTACGTAGCTTTAAAATACCTAGGCAGGCAAGAGAAGCTCATGTTTTATATGAACAGATTCTCCCACTATTTATTCTTACATTATTTCTTACTTTATTTCAGAAAACAGACCAAGAGAAAAGTAAAAGCAACAACAAAAGAGAAAGTGTTCAGAATTTTGCTGTCAGGGGACTGTGGAATGACCAGTACTCAAGAGATTTCAGATGCTACAGACCCTCTGATCCAATGACACAAAAGCCAGGTGGGAAAGGGAGCAAGAGAGGAAGTAACAGTAAATAAGCTGTTCAGATTTTAAAAACAACATTTTAAAACAAGAAAGTATGCTAAGAATATTCTGTCAAATAAAGCAGATGAAAGGTTGAGCTAGAGGCATATCTATGTTGCATTTTTCATGCTCGTAAATTTTCAGTGTCAATGTTATTACCATGTACGCTTCTAAGTTATTTAAAGCTCAAGGAGCAGAGGAGAAAAAGAGACACACTGCAGGTGTAAGCATGGGGCTCAGAATGCACTCAAGGAATGATTTATATTATTGACTTACATGCCTTGAAAAAATTGCAACACTTCTGCATAGAAAAGAGAACTGAATTAATAAACAGAGAAGATGAAAACATCTTTATGTCTGTAAACCTGGCTGAGAAGGCAAACTTCAACTATACTGCTCTACATCAACATGTTATATTTATTTTTGAGAGAGAGTACATTTACATAAAAAAATAATTTCAGATGTTAAAGAAATCTGGCCCAGTTTAGTACTATCATACATAACATAATGGTGGCTTTCAGAAACAGCTAGTTGAAATGTCAAAATAGCATCAGAAAAATATTTTCATGACTTTAAACACAGCCAAAAGCACAAAGCACATTTACTACCACAGGAATCTGTTTGTATTGTTTTCCAGCAACTATACCCTTTAAAATGTTTGACCCAGGGCCTACCAGCAAAATGAAACAATCCAGTTCCTAATCACAAAGCAGTCCCTCTTGCAGAGTCACCTTACTCCATGGAGGTGCATGCAATAACATTTCAGGCTAATTTCAAATCCACCCCTACAGCTCTGCTGTTCCTCTCCTTCTCTCTGACAGCCCACACCAAAGCTGCAGCTTGGCTTTTACTTATCAGGCATGGCACTGAGATTCTGTCACAGATTCCCTTGAGCTGAGCAAAGCACAGCCTTTCTCAAAATTTGCTCATGTTTCTGGAGTGACTTCCAAGGAGAAGCAGCAGTAACAACCCGCCACAAAATGAAATCTTGCAGGAGAGATGCAAGACTACAGCCCAGGCAGGTACAACTGTACCAGCCTCTTGCATGTTTTTGTGAGAGAAAGCCACACACTTTGGGAAGAAACAGGCATGTTTCTTGTGATCTACAGGTACCACAACACCCTTCAAGGCCTGAGGATGCAGACATCAGGGAACATCTCTAAAAAATTGAAGGAAAAGCAAATCAGCACACGTGACTGCACCTGCACAGCAATAATGCTGGGCTGAGGGAGATGGGATTGCCTTCTTGTCTTGTACATGGGGGGTCAGAGCTGAGTCTCCAGCTTCCACACAAAGGTGAGTAATCCCTGGGCACCTACAACACTTCTGCCAGCTCTCTGACTTCTTTGTGAAGTACTGAGGAGTGGGTGGCCATGACAGTTTGGAAACTGTGCACACCTAGGAGCTATCAGCTGTGGCAAAGCAATTAGTTTTGCCATGGGTGGTGTCTGAGATGACAGCACTTCCCTTGCATTTAATTGCAATGTGGTTTCCTAGGTTCCCAAACACCAGTACAGCTTCTAATGACATGCATATGGATTTCTTCTGCAAAATGAGGGAATGCCTATCCATGCCATGCTCCTCTGTCAGCCTTGTACATGCCAGCTGATTCCCACTCAGAGGGGAATCTCAGTGTGAGAGAAGGGGCAAATAATGCTCTGCTTTACTGCTTGAGCTCTAAAAACTCTGCCTTTCAATCAGGCCACTGTTGGCTTAATTCTTTGCACTTCACACGCATCCCTATGCTCAATTACACATGCTTTGCTTCCAGTGAACTTTTACATGTGGGTTAAAAGGTTTTCACTCTTGATTACTGTGACTGTGTATTTCCAGAAGCATTTCCTGAGCTTTTTGTTGCATCTCCCCTCTCTGGCTACTTCAGGGTAATAGAGCATCACTTCATGGACTATGTGAACCACTTCCTGCATTCACCCAAGATTTAGTAGAAGTGCCACAGTCTCCCTCTTCCATACAGAGTGGGTGTTAAACACAGACTTAAAGGGGTCAACAAGCAAAGGGCTCTTCTAAAAGTGCAACATGAAAAAGATAACAAAGGCTGTCTGGATTGCAAGCAGGAGAGATTCTTTGAAGCCAGGATACTCCAGCCAAGATTTAATAAAACAACAAAAGGAAAGAGAAGAACTAACTGAACCAAGAATAAAGGGCAGCACACAAACTGACTGCTCTGACCTGCCAAAAGCACTGAAGAACAAAGAAAATGAAAATATAAGGCTGCTCAAAACAAACAGGAGTGAAGTGCAATACAAAGCTATACACAAAGTGCAAAGCACATTAGGGCCAATCCCAAAAGTGTGGGAAAGTACAGGCTGTGTTTATCACAGTATCTCCTGTGTGCATTTTTATCCTTTTCCCATTTTTTGGTGCATGTGGGGCAGTGCAGAGTGGGTGAGGCTGACGTTTCCCTGCCTGAGCTAACAAGGAGCCTCCTGCAGGGCATGGAAAGGGCTGGCAGCCCTGCCTGCTCCTGGGGACTGAGCTCAGGCTGCAGGGAGCACAGAGATGGAGTGTCACACCAGCCCTGCACTCAGTGACAGCTCATCCATGCATGCTCATCCAAGAGCTAACACCAACACCCCGCATACAGCTGCCCAGAACCTCTGCAGGGAAGGTCTTTGCACCAGGCTGGTGCCTCACCTCCTTTTCCAGTCTGCCACAGTGTAAGGTTACACAGCCAGGCTCAGGGAGGAAAAACAAGCTTGAAGCATTAGAAAGTCTTCATGGCTGGTACCCACTGTGGACTGCTTGGCTGTTTCCTTATCAGCTTTGAGTCCTGGTTTCATGGACACCCTGGCCAAACCCCAGACTCCTCCAGCCTGGCAAACAGCACTGTGGCAGGTAATGTTCCTCATGCTGAGGCTGAAGTAGTTAATTCCTATGAACACCTCAGGCTAAAAAGCAGGGTGTCAGCTTCTGCTGTGGTGAGTGTGATTGGTCTAACATGACTGAATAAAAGAAAATTAGGTGATAAGGGGAAGAAATAATAACTTCATTAAACAGCAGGTGCCCCAGAGCTTCCATGTAGCAGGGGAGAATACAGGGGAGTCAAAATTATCAAACTGGGGATGTTTGCTGACCTCCTTGTTGCTCTCAGGAGAGCGAGCAAATATCTAAAGGATCATGAGAGCTGGATCAAATACAAGAGGAAGGGCAGATTTATGGCTGGATCTGATGGTGGAAGAATAAATAGGTCTAATTCACTCAAACCCTTGCAACATGAGTTTTGGGTATTTTCTGTGGGATTTCAGCTGCCAGAGAATCTGTCCAGCTGTGACATGCCAGGTAAAGTTGTCAGCAGTGACAGGTAAAACTCATCTTTTAGTGTCTGAACTTAAACCAGTTCAATCACAAAGTGGTTGAGGGTGAATAAATACAGGACAGCATTACAGTATTTTCACAACCTCTTTTCTGACTATAATTTCACTATTAGGAAGTTTGTTGGCACATATTGGAGGAATAACTGCGTAGGGAGGCATATCTCCTTTCTCCTCTTCTGTTGTGTTGAGAAGTGGAATTAAATTATTCTCTGCACAGACAGATTGTTCCAGTAAAATAGAATTTGAAGCCACCAGGGATCCACTGAGAAGGGAAGCTTTTTACACTATATGAAAAGGCAGGAGACAAAACCCTTGCCAAAACTCCTTCACTCTTTATTAGCGACAGCTGCAACCCTGGATGCGTCCGGATGCCTTTGGAGTGCCAAGGGGAGTGACGAAGGTGGGATGGCATGCGAGCAGATGAAATACATGGCAGCTTCTCCCCCACGGCAAGTTTAATTATTTGCAGTGTTGTATACACAAGGAAAAAAACACACAGATATTGGGAAATCATTCACTGTGATTCCTGTGTCGGGTGGATTATGAAAAACACTCGCTTCTTGCTGGTCCATGGCAGAACAAGGTCTTAAAATATTCAAAACCTGCTTACGCCTCTGTCACAGATGGGAGGAAAAACAAGGTAGAATATATTTCAAAGACAGAGAACATGAATATATCAAGAGAGCAAAACCAGAGGCACTTTGCTGAATGAACTGAGATATCCAACAGAAGTGAACCAAAACAAACTTTAGGGCAAAGAAACACCTTTTTCTGTGTAGTTTTATTCCAGAGAACTTCCTAACACATCACTTCTTGTCCTTTCTGCATTTTAAGATTACTGGAACGGATTTTTTTTGTCTGTTCAGTACTCAACCAACAAACAGCTGCACTTCATTAGTATCAGTTTTCCTAAATCCCTCTGCTCCAGGATCCAGAAGCTTATGGGAGATTTCTGAGTGACTGTGAAGATGTGAAATGCTTTATCTCACTAGGCATGGTTCAAAGCCATAAGTCAGAAATAAATCTTATCAGTGATTCTACAATCTGTGAAGCTACAGAATAAGAAGATGCAGACAGGTCATCTTTCTGAACCTGCACTTTAAGGGTTAAATACAACTAACTCAGAAATGACAAGCATGAGCAAGGTTGTCTGGCAAGCCTTGAGGTACCTCCTTAAGCTCACGTCTTGTGACTGTCAATAGTTTTTCTGCTTGAATATGAACCTGGCTCCATTCTGGATTAATTTCTCTCTGCTGCTGCTAACTTCAGCACTCCTGTGAACAAGGCCTACATGAGGACTGGTGGGTTTGTAGTGCAGCAGCATGAAGAGCTGCCAGCCCAAATCCCAGCTGTGCTAGAGAAAACATGTACTGCCTTTTCTGAATGGCTCAGGGGCAGTCCTGAGGCCTATTCTGTCTTGGATGTTGCAAATATAATGCTTGGTCATGCAGTAAGATTCTTCCTCTCTGTGTTTATGTAATGTTGGCTGCCCTACTCTCACAGCGCACACACCTAATTATGAAGATTGTAATACATCATGTGATGCAATGAGGACAGGATACGACCGGTTTTTCAAAGCACATTTTGTGACATTCAAGCAGATAACCGTATCTTTCCCCTGCACAGTGGACATAAATAAGTATATTTTATAAAAAATAAAATCAAAGATAGTGGTTGCCTTGCTACTGACCTAGTACCTATAGTTGAAAACCCGAGTCAAACAAAAAGCAATTTACACAAAAACCTCTGTAAATTGCACAATAAAAGAAAACATTATGACTTGCCTCACAGGGAGAGTTCCTCAAAGGAGCTGGAAATGCTGTGCTGGTCATGACAGTCTTTGCTACTGCTGGTGCCTTGCTGGTGTTAAGGAGGAGTGCACGACCTGGATGAAAGAGAAGGGAGAAGGTCAAACTGCAGCACTCACCTTCGGGTTTCAGATTTGTGAAACCTGCCCCAAGCCTACGTTAGCTGGCTCCTACCACAGTGGAATTCCAGGGAGCGGAAGGCTTTTTCCATTTCTTAGGGATGCAGCTTCACCTACCTAACAAATATACTCAGTAACCACATGAGCCTGTCCACCTTCCCTCCCATTGCTACCTTCTGTTGCTCCATGACTTCAAATTCATCCTCCTTGCAAAGCAAATAATAAAGTGTATCTTTTATGAACAGAAAGTAACCTGGAAGAAAAGAATTTATCTTGACCAAAACCAAATAAAAATACAGCTACAGCTCTTTGCTACTTGAATAATTTCTGTAAACAAGAGAAACAAGGGCAGTATTGGGTTTTCTCTCAGCAGCTTAAGCCTTCACTGTTTGTATGAGAAGGATTAGATACTGGTATTTAGGTTGGAGAACCAAGTACATAGTAATTGTACATAAAAGTGCAACTCAAGGGATCATGAAGCAAAGACAAGAAAAATTAGAATGTGAGCACGGGAAAAAACTAGCTTACAGAAAAATAGAGAAAATAAATAGGAAAATCAGAAAGAAAAAAACCAGATCTGTATGGCAGAGGGTCAGGCAGATGAACATTTGGTATGAAGTTTTTTAGAAGGGGTCAAGATCTGTATCTGGCGTCAGTGGTGGAGACTGAGGTACCACTTTGTACCCTGAAGACAAAAAGGTAGCAGGACAGCCTTTTACTCAAAGCACTCAGAGTGGAAAGATGGCATTTCAGAGTAGAAAACTGGGATCTGCTTCACTGGAGGCTGAATATGTAAGTACACAGGAAAAATTGCCTTGTGTTTCATTCCCTCTCCTCACCACGTGTGTATCATTTCTGCTCTCTGCTGTTTGTGCTCTGCACTTACTGTTTCCTCTCACACACCTTCTATGGAAGGGAAACGCTTCTGCTCCGGGCTTCCGATCCGCCATGGAGAAGGATGGGATGCAGGGGAGCCTGGTGTCCAGCCACAATCCCCTTCTTCAAACGAGCAGTAAAAGCCAGGGGGAAGCTGTCCTGCAGGAGGGAAAGGCACACAGACAGAAGAAGCCAGTGAGCTGAGGAGGAGGCTCCTGGGCTCACTGGAGCTGCAGTGACTTGTTCCAACTTGCTTTGTCCAGGGCATTCCCAGCTCCTTGGTCCTTTCGAATGGCGCATGTGCCCAACCATGAGGAGGGAGGAGCAGAGAGCAGCAATGCCCAGAGTGTGGCTAAGTGACTCCCCACACACCTTGACAAACCCCAGAGAGAGAACACATCTCACTACACACCCTGGGGGCTCCTGGGCTCTCAGCTTTACAGGTATCAGCTCGCTCAAGGTCACATCTTGGAGATGACTTTCCTAAGCACTGCTTCTACAGCCCCACAGGGGCAAATCTTGGAGAGGGATAAATTCCCTACAAGATTCCCTCCCTTACAGTTCAGGTTTCTACTCAGCCCAGCTCAGCAACGTGATCTCTTCTCTCTGTGAGCACTGATGTGGCCTCAGGTAAAGCATTGGATCCTTCTGTGCCTCACTTTTTTCACCTGTGAGTCTCTTCCATGAGATGAAAGAGGATAGTTTATTTTAATCCATACTTCCAGGCTTTGAAGCCCGCTCATTCTGTCACTAGCTTAGGATTTCAGTTTCCAGCTCCAAACAATAGAGCTCCATTAGCTTTTTGCCTTGAAATTTGTCAGTTTTAAAGCAATAGTAGTCCCATTCAAAGCAGAAGGTAATCTCATGCCTTCCTTTTACTTCTCTACCTTCAACTGCAAGTTCTGCTTATGAGGGTGCAAAGTATTGCTCCTTTTGCTCGAAGAAAGGGGAATGGTACATGAAATCTGTTAAAAATGGAAAGATAAAAATGAAATTTCATGTGCAAACACACATCCAGGATTTTTTTTTTTTTTTACTTTTAGCTCTTTGATAAAATCAGAATTAAAATTTCTTCACTTACAAGCAGTAGGATAGACCACAACCTTCTAAAGCAAGAGAATCTTCTGGTCAAGCGATATCAGTAATTTCATTAGCTCCTCTATGAGAAGAAGAGGCTCTTGAACATATAATTTGTTGTGATTATTAATTTCTTTTCCCTCTGAAATTATATATCTGTGGAGAGGCTGTCAGACAATGAGGCACCAGTATTCAAGCTCCAGATTATTCAAAATGTTTAAGTACCAGCAGATCCCCCTGGCTGAGATTTCAGATCAATAAAATACCTGCTCACAGGTCCCCAGCTTCGACTCACACACCTCAAAACACAATTGACTGTCATTGGCACATGCAGGTGTTCCTTGGTGTACCCAGAGAAAACAACTGTGGAACACCGTAACTGCAGCATCTAGACCACAAACATTTGATTTTCTGAGAGCCTGAATCACAACTCACTTGTCAGAGGAAAGTGAAACAAATCCTCTATCAGTAGCTTTTTAGTAGGGCTAGTTTTGGACCTGGAACCTGACATTGAGGCAAGAACCACATTTTAGTGTTATTTTGGGCAAGCATCTAAACCTGTTGTGAAAAAAATCAAAACCTGTATGAAGTTAGGGCTTTTTCAAGGTTTTGCTTTTAAAAATCTCCAAATTCATTCAGCCTAGTCTTTAAATGTGAAGTTGTTAAGCAGAGAGTTACTTCCCTGTGTTTCACCCCTCTGCAGAACTTGATTATATTTCATTGCGCAGCCTGAGGCTGGGATACATAGAAAATGACAAATTATAATGTGCCCTGAATTCCCACAGAAACAGCTTGGCTCGGTGTCCAACTGAATTCATGTCATGGCCATTTGCTATCTAGGATGATGTAAACAAGTCAGAGCAGCAGGAGGAGTCATCTAAGTAGCAATCCCTGCCTGAAGGCCAGGAAAATCTCACTGTCGATGAACAAGTAAGGGCATAAATAAAAAGCTATTACTTTCACAGAATATTTCATTCCCTTTTCCCAAATTAATGTTTTATGAGTTTTCAGATGTCTCATGCCCTGGATGCATTTTCTTTGCTGCTCCTTCTTACCTTGAATATACACAGCACCTGTGATTCCATGTGTTGGTACTCCACAGGGACCTCTGGGTACCACTTCTCTCCAACCTGTATTTCTCCATTTCATGTGTTTGTCACTGAAACTCACATTAGCACAGACACTGCATTGATGAGGGGAAGCTGCTCTGACTTTATTGGAAAATCATGGAAATTAGGAGCAGGGATTACTTCTACTGAAACCTGCCATTTTGGACATTAATACCAGTGACAGAAACCTCCGAAGATTTAGGCCTTAGTGAGATTAAGATACAACTTTGTGGGTATGAGATGGAGAACAGAGTAGTCCAGTGAAAGTGAAGCACTCTGAGAATGCAAGAGTCTCTCCTTTTATGTGGGGGGCAAGCAGGGAAAAGCTGTTGGATGCTAAACTTGTTCTTAACCAAGTATTTTCAAGCCTTCAGAATGAAATACCTTTCAAGAAAAATCTAAATAAGTTCTTTTTCTTTAACCAAATTTTTTTGTCCATTAATAGCTAGAGAATTAGTAACTGACACAATTTGTGAACCAGATGGAGTCATCTGGTTCTTCAAAACTAGGTGTTAATCAACCAGATACTACACTTTAAGCTTCTGAGTGAAATTCCAAACTGGTGTTATAAAGAACAAAAGCATTAAAGACTACTCTGTGTGTATGGACCTTTACCAAGTTTAGGAGGAAATCTCAGAAGTCAAACAGATCAGCTACTCGATTTAAAGAATCACATGAATCTTAAACATGACTTTGTTTCAATGATTCTTCTATGCTAGCAAAGTTGGCCAGCCAAATTCTACCAGAAATGAAGCATAAAAAGAGAAAATACTTTTCAACAGTCAGCAGAGTTATCCTTCAATGGCAGATGGTTTTGCTGAGTTCAAAACTGCCAGAGGTTAGAATTCATTTCTATAAGTACAGCTTTTGATAAAGAAAGAAGCAGAAGGATTAGTGTATCCAAGACAGGAACCTTAAGAGCATAGCATGGCCTGGCAACAGGTTGCTACTTCATAATTTTGCTTGCTGAAGACTCTGCTGGGCTGTATCTGGATAAAAATGAATCCCATGATTTCTTCACACATTTTGGCCTGGAAAGCAAACTGGCCACTTTAAAATTGATTATCAATGCTTTTTTTGGTCACTCATCCACATTATCAGAAAATCAAACTTTAGGGGTTCCTGTTCTAGCTGCCATTTGGCCTTTTGACTGATGTGTGCATGCAGTCCTCCCACCACAGACTAAGTTCCTCCTTTCAGGAGCCAGACACTTGTCTTCCTTATCTCACCTGCTAAGGTGTTTCACATCCTTAAATATTCAATGAAGCAGAGTGAAAATTACCCTATAACCAAGTGATTGTGAGATTTATTTGAAAGATAAAGAGGACATTATTTCCTGTTCCAGCTAAAATTCATAAAATGTGGAAGTGCAACCTCAGGAGAGACTTGGGTAATCATTTTCTTCTGAACTAGACCAGAACTCCAGACAAGCTTGGAAACTCTTTATGGAAATAGAAAATATGGGTTCAAATTCACAGAAGAACCAGTCCTAGGTTAATTGCATCTTGAAGTTCTGGGTGTCTATAAAGTAAATATACTACTGGCACCTCCATTATTTAAAATGTTACCATTTTTAGAATATATCCATTTCTTGCCTAATATGCTTGGACTGATTAGCCAATATTTTCCAAGGATGAATTTTTTTTTTTTCTGAACTTGTCATAGAAAGTAAAATAGTTTTGGAGTAGTCAGAATTACATCCCTTTTCAGTAAAGTTTTAACTTTTGCTCTGACTTGCTGCCCTGCAGTGAAAGATTATTTAACCAAAATCCCAGATACTGTTAATTAAAAAGAGAAGTACAAAACTGCTAAAACAAATTCACCCTTTCTGTAAGACAGAGTTCTGCCCATCTATGTTAGTAAATAATTTGAGGTTTTGTGTCTGTCTTCTACCACACAAAGTATATTACATGTGATTATTACAATATGAGAAAATTTGTTGGAGCTTACTGCAGAAAATTCTATCCATATGTTGAGTGATTTGGTAAACTACTTATATAGAATTTGTTGCTTGGCATTAATAGATAAATTTGCTGAAGCTTAAGGCACAAGCTGTGAACTTTCACCAGATATACTGAACTTTCCACTCAGTCAAATATGAGAAAACCCTAGAGCTGGTTCAAGAAAGAAGATAAGGAACTTCATTAACAGAAGCTGCAGCCTTGGAAATAAGACATATCCTACCTGGAGGCAAGCAAGGGACACGATGATGAATGGGAAGAGCTCCCAAACAGTCCAAACAGTCACGTGAAGGCTGGGGAATTCAGACTGATTGAGTACAATCAACCAGGGACTGTTCAAGGTTGCTGTTCAGAGGCACCCAGCTCCAGCTATTACACCATTTGAAAAAGTACTTTTATAGAGAAATCTATCTTTCAATTTATGAATTCAGCAGAAACCTTGAGTCAAAGCCTGCCGTGGTGGCTGCCACGTGTAGTTTCTGTATCTGGAATGTATCTGGAAAGGCAGGAATTTCCCAGCGGAGACACACCACCAGTGCTATCTGAAGTATTAATGTGTGTGTGCAGTGTATGCTCTGCAAAGTAACTTCTAGCATGGCACTTCCATCAGGCTGGTGGATCTGTGTGTCTGATCCTGAGCCAACAAACACGTGCAGCTCAGCCTCTTGTCCCTCATCTGCCTCTCTGAAGCTGTCTTTTACTCCTGCAAGGATATCTGATTATGACTCAAACACGCTTTTCTCTAGGGGTCATCCCTCTTTGCTTTTACAATTTCTACACAGACTAATTGGTTGCAAAGCAGAACAAGCACCATGACATTTCACTGGCCATTAATAAGTAAAGAGATGTTAGCAAACAGCAGGCTGTAGAGAGATCTTTTTCAGCTCAGACAGGAACAAAATTCAAATTATTAGGAAAAAAAATTAAAATCATAATAAAACCAATCAGTTTTATTGTAAAGCCTGTAAAGCTGAAAGACTGTGAAAGGCAAAAAAACCAACACCTCCTTGAAGCTCAAAGATAGAAGCCTTTGATAATGGCATTTTTAAAACATCTCGCCTCAGTTTTGAGCATAACTCATCTTTTTCTGACAGCTCTTTTGTCTAAGCAGAACCATTTGGGAAACCCTTTTCTCTGCTTGATAAATCTGAATCGCTTTTTACCACACTTGCAAAAAGCTGATGAAAATATCCGTGTTGCTCAGGAGTAAAATGACAACTAAAATGCTGAAAGATGACATATGTTTTGTGTTAGGCTGCCACTCGTATATATCTGACACCTCAAACATTAGATCACTTCTCTGTTTTGTGTAAGAAACCTTATGCCAACAATATTCAGCACTGTAAAGAAGCAAAAGCAGAAGGATCAGCTATAGAACTGAGCAGGCTTGTAGGTGGATAGGCAGGCACATCCGCAGCCTGGGCTCCTGCTCAGGCAAGCCATGCTTTTTTGTTCCTTGAGTGGAAGACAGTGCTTTTTGGACCTTTTGGCTGGAATTAAGAACTCTCATTTCCAGTACCTATGGGTGAATGCAAGCCATGTGGTCTCCTCAAGCTGGGAGTGATGCTCTGCTAAACAGCTGGCTAAATATTTCTGCTTTTTACATTTTCTCACAGACATTCTC
Source organism: Molothrus ater (assembly GCF_012460135.2). Lineage (NCBI taxonomy): Eukaryota > Metazoa > Chordata > Aves > Passeriformes > Icteridae > Molothrus > Molothrus ater. Next base: position 12,901,357 of record NC_050480.2, read on the forward strand.
AGTACATTTCTCTGCCAACACAGCTGCAAGTGCCATGTTGCCTTGTGGAAACAGCTACTGATGAATGGAGGGAGAAAAGACAATCAAACCAAGACCTGTGGACAACATATGCCAGAGAGGCATTGACTGCTTGGGCTCACCATAGGTACAGGGTGGCAGCAAGGAGCAAAAGCAGAGCCACCCTCCTGATATATGAATATGAACAACAGACCCACCCCAAGTGCACCCAGGGTGTGAAAATACCAGGCAAGCATGTTCCTCCAGGCCTGCCCCATCCCATGTGGTATTTAGTTTACATCCATGATCAGTACAACTCCCCCTTGTGACCTCTGCTCTGCCCCCTGGGATTACTCCCACAAGGCAGAGCCATTTATGGCACACGGGCACCAAAGTGTGTCTGAGCATACAGTTGAGGGTAAATAATGTTTCTCTCCTTCCAATGAAATGAAAATGCATTCAACCTTTTTTAAATTATAGAGTAGAACACAACAGAAATGCCATTATGGGGTTTTAGAGTTCTATTTTAAATGTCTTAGATGGAAATAAGGTTTCAATTTTACTAATATGAAGCATTATTGGTTCTAAGAAGCTGCAAGTCCACAGTGCTGACACTGTTCCTGTGAATTTAATGCCCACTGAGTGGGTCATTAAAGAATATAATTTCAAATTGTAACAATATCTAAAATGATGGAGAAGCTTGTAATTTCAAGCTTTTAACTAGTTTCCTAGATGATCCCAGGTCAAACCAATGTTCTTCACACCAATAAAGTCTGTAACTTTATTTCTTTATTAGCAGAAGTGAAATCTGCTAGAAGTTGTATATCACTTATGTTAAGTTCTTGCTAGAAACAGCAAACATGTTTTTTACATACCAAATCAACACATTGCTATGTAACTGCCCACAGGCTAGATCAGCTGTGGCACATACACTTTGAATAATAAACTCTCAATATTTATTTTTCTTGATCTATTTGCCCTGTAGACAACCATACAGCTGACAACCCTCTACTCCTAACTGTTTGCAGGCTGGCAGATGGGAGGCTGCTGGAGGTAGAATGTACAGAGGAATAGAAAAAGTGATAAGGCACCTTCAAGATGGTCAAAGGAAGGTCCTAAAGTACCTCACAGCATATTTTTGAAAGTACTCAAGCACAGCAAGTTCTTAGAAAACTCAGGCTGCTATCTATCTTCTCCTGTATGTTATTGGACTATTAACTCCTGAAGTGAGGGTAGAAAACCAGAGGAATTACAAAGACACAGGAGTTGGTCAAAGACAAGCTACTGGCACTGCTCATTTTTCATCTAAGAAGTTTTCTCTTTCCTCTCCCCCTCTGCCACATGCTGCACTACATTTTGATTAAAGGCTCTAACCAACTACACATTTCGTAATTCTGTAAGGCATCTAGCTACTTAGGCTATGCTTCCTTTGCATTTTTGATCAGGAGACTGGGAGGGATGAAGCACCAAGAGCATGTTAAGAAGCTGCTGCAGAACAGATGCAGGTGAGCCCAGAAATATCAAATGGTGCACTCCAGGCAGACACCCAGGAAATGGCATCTGCTATGGGGGATACAGGTCTTTTGATAGCACCAAATGAGTCTGTTAGTGCTGAAGTCTCAGACATTAAAGTTCAAACCAATCAACACTTCTGGAAAAGGATGGTACAACCTGGGGTTAGGATTTACTCACTGCACGTATCTCCCTCATCTTCTCCCTCAGCACAGTCCTGGATGAAGTCACATGCCTGCCCCAGCCTGATCACTGTTCCATTCCAGCAGCTGAAGGAACCCTCCAGAGCCATTTTTGAGAGAGAGGCAGATCCTAGAGAAAAAGACAACAAAAACAACAAAACCACTTCAGATAACCAAACTGCCTTCCTTTCAACCAACAGGTCATAGCATCCTGCATAACACTGAAGGGATGAACACCATGTGAAATCTTCTCAATTCAGTACTTACTTGCTAATTTTTTTTGACCTATTTAATCTTGTCAAATGTCTAATAGTCCACCTAATAAAGAATTTCAGTTCCCCAGGCCTTTGTGGTGCTATAATATGGAAGGCAGCTTTGACCTCTGGAGGGCTTAAATCCTGCATCCTGCTCTGGCACTTCTCAAGAACAACACAATACACATGATAGGTTTTTAATTGTGTGTGAATTTACTGCTGCACTGGCAGTCCTGAAAGCTGTCATCCTCTTTGTCTAGCTCAGGAGTAAACATGGCTACAGGATTTAGAAAGAGCACAAACTTTCATCGTGTTCTTTTGGCAACATGCATTACCTTTGCTTTGGGTGTATTGTGTTGTCATATTCTCTGCAGGAGAGAAAACAGTTCAATCTCTACTTGTACTTTTCTTTCTCGTCTGTGCCTACTCCTGCTCCTGCACTCCCTTGAGCCCTCAGCAGCCTATATCCACCAAGAGACAGAAGTCACCAGTTCATTTTATCTGTGCTAAGCAGCAAAAGACATCCAGCAATGCGCAAAGGAGACAGCTCTCATGAAATGAGGTCATCAAACATTACAATTAGAGGTCAATATCATCCACTCAGAAATGATCCTGAGCAATTTTCTCTAAGAACCATCCTTTTCTGGAGGCACTTGATTCCCCTGAAAGCTGAGAAGTCAGATATCAAGTAGCCTGACAGGTATAATTTTCCTTACTGTAGGAACTCTCTCATCCCAAGTCCTTTGAGATGATACTTAGGACAAAGCCTTTTTTATAATATTTTTTTTTTAAGATGTCCATGCTCTAGATCAGACACATGAAGGAGGCAGGAATTAATTCAGTTACACCTTGAAGTTGGTGTGTATGGAGGAGTCTAATCTTGAGAAATGCTAGAGCTCCTTCCACAAAAATCTGAGTGTGGGTGCAGTTCACTGACATCTTCTGAATGTGCCAAGATACATTTCCAGTCACTGCTGGAAGACAAGCCTGGCAGAACAAAGAGATCTGTGCTGTGAATTCCCCACTGCAGCAATAACTGCCCTGTCTCATATTAAATGGATAAATGCTCCAGATTAAACCAAAGCCTCTGGGCAGAGTGAGCCATTGTTTGCCTAACTCATCCATGCTCACTAAACAGTGCAGCTACATCATGTTCTCTGGTTCTCTGGTACTACAGGGAGTTGGAAATCACTGGCGATTCAATTAGATATGCACTTGATATTTTTATTTATATTGCCTGCCAAAACTAAAAATTAATGAAGCATGTAGGAAAACAACCACTATTTCTCTTCCAGCTTAATTTACGGTGCAAATCATTCAGGAGTGGGGGGAATACATGCCAAACTTTATTAATAAAGGACGATAGATCCTCAAAAGGGTGTTCTGTGTTATTGTCAGGTCGATTTTTTTCCCTTCCTTAGAGCAATTCTGGCTTGCCACATACAGGCTGCACAATGCCCTTGTATTCCAGTCTGGGTCAAGGCATGACTACAGAGGAGAAGCTTTGCAGGAAATATAGCCCAAGTAACATGGAGCTGGCTGCTGACAATTTCTGAGGGCTCCTTGGTGAGGGTTTAAGGCCTTGAGATGGCATCTTCTTTGGCTTTGCTGAACTTCCTACAAAAAATGGACCCTCAGAGTTACTGCTGAGAGCCTTCCCTATGTGAGTGTAAAGCTCTTCACGTGCCACAAGCCAGACACTCGAGGCTCAGGTCACGTGCAAATGGGCACTACAAAGCTGTGAGAAGGGACTCTGGAAACTCAGTAGGTGATCCCTTCTCCTAGGGGCATGCAGTGAGCCTGAATAGCACCCTGTTGTTGGAAGTATCACTGAAAGAAAAGTTAGGAGAGCACTTCCATGAGTCAGCAACATCATAACACTCTTTAAAAGATCCTTAAGTTCTACTGAAATTCAGAAGTACTCTTGTCTCTCTGAATTACCCCACAGATGGTTTTGAAGCCCATGTTTAGTACCAGCTTTCATGTCCCACTCAGTTTATCTGCAATCTTTTCAGCAATGTCCGTGTTTTGCTTCAGCAGCTGCAGAGATACACAGAGATTCAGAGGAGTGGTTATTGTAGGCAATGGGGTTGCTCTGTTTACTCAATTAATTATAACTTTTTAAAGGCACTCACTTTTCCAAGCACACAACTGCATTAACACTAATTATAATGGAACCAAGGCATTCAAGAGAACCTACTTGGCTTCCCAGGTGTTTTTTGATGCAGCCTAGGGGCACAAATCTCCCGAAGCCAACTGACTGTAGTATTTGAAATATGTCAGTTGCAACTGGGAATCAGGCAATTCCAGGAGCTATTCCTCCAAAACAAAGCAGCAGATTTACATGCTCATTCATCTCTTTGGAGACAGGGCTTGAATTAGCTCAGATTTGCATTAGACCAATATATACATGCTCCTTGTATAGGTTAGAGAACACAAATAGCAAAGCTGCAGCTCGGGGAATGGCTGGGCTCTGTTACAGTGCATGATTTATTCCCATCTTGTTTGCTTGCTTACTGTGAGCACAAAGGCAAAATGAATTGGAGAAAGGAGACGATTAACTAGTAAAACAAAGAGATAACCAAAAAAAGCCCAAATACAAATAATCCTTTTAATGGGCCACTTAATGCAGATGTTTGCATCCAAGCTCAAGGAAACTCAAATTTTAATTAAAATACTTTGCAAGAAAAACAGACGTTTGATCTTTTCAGTTCCCAGACCCAATTACTCCTGGCAAAGTGAACCAGAATGACCTGGATTGTTGAAGTGGCCTCAACTCACACACAGAAGACGTGTTGGGAAAGGAAAATGAATGGTATCAAATAAGTATCAGAGTAAAATTTGTGGGAGACATCCTTTATATTTACAGCAGTGTTTATGTAGCCAGTGGCATCCATAAATTACAGCAGTAATTAAGCTGTACCATGGCTGGCTTGGAGGCTTATAAATCATTATTTAAACAGCAACATTAAATAAATGGCATTTCAGGCTCTAAATTGAAAGTAGAAAAGTAGAAACAACTCCTTGGGGAACAAGAGCTGACTTTGTACCTCACAGGTCCTGCTTCTCAACACAGTCCAGCCCTGGCAGTGTTCAAATCCAGTACCAGAGCCTGGAGACAAATTACAGACTGAGATCTTTACTGCCCATGCTTTTGGACTTGCTTTCCATTTCCTCTGTCAGGATGGAAAGAGGAAAAGCGTGTGGCTTAGCTTATGCAGGATCAGCAACTCTCTGCTCACACTGTGGGACCCAAGGGGACACATTCCAATTCTCAACAGATTTTTTCTGACTTGGGTGTCTCTTCTCTCCTTCCATGTCCCTTGACCAGCAGAGGAATCACAGTGTGCTGGCAAGCTCTGGTGAGTCTGTCTCTGAGGAACCTGGCCAGAAAGACTGTGGTGTTTGATCACTGCAAAAGGGGAAACTTTGTCTTCCTGCCACCACACCTGGCCAGGTGGGATGGAGAAGAAATTCTTGCAGGCATCCACAAAAATATCTCTTATCTGGCAAACTGGCTATGCTCCTCATTATCATGCAGGGTTTAATGAAGCTGAACATAATAATACCTTCACATACTACATTCAACTTCTTAGACCATAATTTTTAATTCTACCAAAAGCTTTTGGGACAAACACAGTCAGGTGAAGCACTCCTGCTGAGGACACATTAAAACAGAAGAGCTTAATAGGACAGTACTTGGTTGCTGTTTAAAAATTGTCTCATTTGTACTCTGCAAAAATTCCAAAGACCTGGGATAAATGTACAGCCTTGTCACATTTTACCAGCAAGCAGCTTCTCTCTGGGCTATCCTTTCAGGAGCCTCATTGTACAGAGTTGAGTTTATTTCAGTGGTTCTCAAGGCAAGACACTATATGCCCACAATGTGAAAAATTTCCATTTTTAATTGCATATATGTAGCAAAAAATACCTGCCTATGGAAGTCCACCATGTTTATCTAACCCTATGTGTTTACTTCTCAAAACAGAAAGTTTCCTACTATTTGATTACATCTCTTAAAAAATGTTTTCAATGGGCTAGTGCTGCAGCTTAGTGCCTCCACTAAATGTGACTAAAAATCTGGGATTGTACAACTTTGTTGATGATGTGTGTCTGTCACAAGTATTTGTCATTAACTTCTCAATTTCTCCTGCCCCTCCTTTGGCTTGAGTTCAAAGCTTTGACTCGGATATTTACAAAAACATTACTTGGAGGATTGAAAAGTAGTATGAAAACAGAAGAGCTGCTGTCGAGCTATAAAAGGATAGCGAGAATTTGGGGGAGTTTCTGATCATTGATTTTTCCATGACTTGCCATTTCTGATGGCTACATATTTCCTTACTCTTTATCTCCTGTCCTCCAGCAGCACAGACATTCAAAGGCTGCTTTGTGCTGAGGATAGCCAGATTCCAGGACAAAGTAAATTTTCTATTGATACAAGTCACTAATGCCCATGCTTTCACCATTAGAGAAGTTGGAAGCTATGAAATAAAGGAGGAAAGAAAGTGAGAGAAGTGAAAGATAAGTTCATATTTGAAAGGAGCAAAGCCATCCTTGGCAAATGGCCATTGAACTCCACATGATACAGGGCAGATCACATAAATCACAACTTTCACAGCAAGCTACACTGCTCTCATTTTCCAGCCACCCACCTCAGGACACTTGTATCCAGATCAGCAAGGAACCCGAGTAGTTGCAGCTGCAAATGAGACCAGTGAGAGAAACACTTGGAAAACACATTGTCCTCAAAAATGCTTTGAAAAAAAGACTGGATTCCATGTTTCTCACACCAGGCAGTCAAAGTTGGTCAATACTTCATAATTCCTGTCTTTAATATTTGTAACAACATTGTTACTGTTACTATCATTGCCTAAGGATGCATTTGTAGGAGGAAATATTCTCTTTTTTATTAGACTGCCTGCTACAGGCAGAAAACACAGCCTGTGTTTGTAAATGCCTGAAAGCTCACCCATTCTTCCAGTTACATAAACTGCCTTTAATCTCTTACTTCATTTCCTAAACATAAATGGGAATAAACTCATCACAAGAGCTCTGTGATGTTCATTTCATTAACATTTGTAAGGAACTGAGATGCTATGATAACAGGCATAAAAAAACCTGTAAGGAAATTATTTACTGTCTTCACAGTGCAGCTTGAATAATTTACAGTATAAAATGAACACACCTTTGATGAAGGCAGGACAGAGGGCAGGAAATAACTTCCCATTGAGAGAGCACCCCCTGCCCTGCAGACTAAGGGTGCAGCATTCCCACAGTGAGCTACTACAAGAAGAGAAAACTTGCTCATTAGAGCCACGTAGAGATAGAATTTTCATCTCAAAGACAATGTCAACATTTCAAAATGTATCTAACCAGAAAATAAAAATACCCAAAGTTTTCACAGAACAAAAAATTCAAATCAATTCTAGGTTAGAAAACTGACTTTAGGGGTTTCAACACATGAGTAATGCCGTCATAAACTCCAGAAATTTGAAAACACTTGAATTAAAACAAAAATAAATGTTGGACAGGAAACTCAAGAGGGAACTTACTGGTTTGGAACACGCTCATGCCAATAATTCAGCCAGCTCAGTTCTAATGTGCTTTCTCTCTCTGCTGCCTCAAAGTAGGGATGCTGTGTTTAGTACACAAATTTTAAACATCTGCTCCTTCAGCATTGCCTAATGCCAGCAGGATTGCTTATACAGAAGAGAGCTCTCAGCACACCTGAGGAGCTGGCACTTGCTCACTGCCGCATTTTCAGTAGCATGAACTCTCTCCAGAGTTGTGCAGCATTCAGACTATCCAGGCCTTCTGTGTTCTCTCAGAAATGTTTTTGACCAGGTCTAGTTGCTTTTCCTACCTTTTGACTGAATGACTTTCCAACAACAGTGTTGGTGTGATGTATTTTCCCTGAATTTACAGAGAAAAATAGCTTCCTTTAAAAACTATAATGAAATAAGAATGTGGAAAGAGAAAGATGGATTTCACACTCTCTCAATTTTCAATTAGGAAAGTTGGCTGAGGGTCTTCACTAAAATTGTTAAATGCAGTAAATTACATGATAATGTTTTCCCCTAGAACTAAATCCTGCACTAAATATAGCTCCTTCTTTTGGCTTTTTTTGCAAGGGCTCTGGTAACATACATATTTTTCTGGTGATTTGTTACCAGTCAATAAGCAGCTCCAACTGCACATCCAAAAATTAACAGCAAACAAGTAAACAGGAGCAGTGAACTTTATAATGAAAGTGTGATTTCCATCCTACAGTGATACCTACATATTCTGTGTCATCTACTGAATTGAAAAGGGCCAAAGATGGACAATACTTATTGTATGAAATACTGTGCAGACATAGTCATTGGACCTTTTTAAAATTTCATCTAACACTGTAGATCTTTAAGGCTTCCATCCATAAATATGAACATTCTGACTTAGAATAATACAGTGGGATAGAGTAATTTTATTAAAATCCCAAATCTCATTTCTTTTGGTTGCTTTTTCTTGCCCTTGTTTCAGTATCAGGCTGTATTTGCTGTTTGTTTATCTTTTCCCTCAGATACAATTGCATCTTTCTACGTTCTGCTGAATTTTTGTGAGATTAAAAAAACACCAACAAAAAACCCTCTCCCCTAGGTTTCATGTTTCTCTTAAAACAAGTGAATACTATATATTTGTAACAGTAAGCAGCCGGTTAAAAGAAAAAAAACAAACCCAAAATCCCCACAAAAACAAAGCAAAAAACCCCTTTTCTGTGACCTCCTGTGTATTTTTCAAAATTCATACCTTGTAGAGGGAAAATAAAAAGGTCCAGTATCCATTATTAGCCTCTGCTATTCCCATCAGAGTTTTCTGGGCCTGAATAGGCTTAGAGAATAGCTCTTACCAGGGAACAATCTTTTCCATGGGAAACACCAGCAAACTGATGCTGGCTCACTGAAAGATGAATGCTGACAAAACCATGAGGTGGTTAAGATCTCTAAGCTTATTTACAGACAACAGGAGCAGATTTAGCACAGGTCCTACCTCAGCATCAAACATGGAACTGAGTGTGAAATAAAACAAGGCTGCTGGAGAAAAGACATGAAAATTGTCCTTCCAAACCTAATGTGTGCCTCTTGGGGAAACTGTAAGAGCTGATTAGATAGGAAATATATGTAATTTTCCACCTTTTGCTTCTTAGGAGGCTTAGTTCAAATCCATTTTCAATTATTAAAGTAAGTGTTGTCTTTGCCTCTTCTAGTTCTGCAGTTCCAAGCACAACCAACACTGACAGTATACACAGCAGATGTTTTTCAATTCTTGGTTCTTAAAAACAGTCCAGCAAGAAGACCTCAAACATCAGTAACATTTAAAGATGATCAAACTGAGGTACTGGTCAACCAATTTCAATCACCTAAATGAGCCTGTAAATTGCCCAAACCAGACAATCTCTCTGACTCCTGCTGCTTCCTGTACCAGTTGGACTGAAGATGCCCAGATTCAAGGAAAAAGAAGAGACTGAAGAATATTTTCATAGCTCATCAAGAGCTGATTCCACACAGGTAAGATATAACTTCTCCCTCAATCCTGCAATAGCAGCATCTCAGCAAGCTCTCTTTTAGCATTGCTAATCCAGTAAACAAGAGAGGTATATTCATATGCCTGGTGATGAAAAACACAAATAAAGGTACAAGACCTAACTGTATTCAAACAGCATTTTAGGTAGGAATGAGATTTTTCATTCCTAAAACGCAATTCTCTTTCTGAAAGTGTTTTAAGTGGTCTCTCTGCTTTAGCTGTCAGCAGTATTAAGGTTTTTGGCCTTAGTACAGATGGGTTGCTGGGGGTGGTAGGTGGAATATCACAAATCAGCACAGCCCTGAGCATGTACATGGGGTCCCTCAGCAGAGTGCAGGGACTCATCCCCACACCACAGCCAACCCCTTACTGTGCAAAGCAGTGGCCCCACAGTGGAACAGCAATTGTTGCTCCAGGTAGAAGCAGAAGCTTGCTTGGAGAAGTAAGTTTCCTGTTGTGCCCCTTTCCACTGTGCCAACTTCTGCAGTTGTGGGAAAGCAACAAGTTGCCATCACGCAGCTGACTTCCACTCTGTTTGAAAAGTGAGCAACGATACCTCAAAGCCACAAAGAATGGGCAAAATGAAACTGCACCTGAACTCTTGCTGTGAGGGAGAGCAGTGGCTACACACAACAGGTTCACCACAGGGGGGGACTTCATGGGCATGGAGGCTTCCAGCTTTTAGCTCTGGGGAAGGAGAAGGAATTCTTGGTGTCCCCCCATCTCCACACATCACTGAACACCAGAAAATCATGGATGCGGTGAGTCAGGGGTGACTCTTCCAGCTGGATGCACCAACAACTGCCAACATCTCTGTGCTCTGAAGCCAGTCCAGAGGGACAGAGGGCCAGCACAGCCCTGTGTGCTTGTGTCCCAGGCTGTGCTCCAAGGCCTTGCCATGCTTCAATGACATTATCCCAGGAGCAAAGCTTCTGAAGACCAGTGGCCCACAACATCAAAAAAGCCTGGAGAAGACTCCTGCCTGGAGTCCACATCTCTGCCTGAGGACCTCTATTCATGTTTGAACGTGCATGAAACTTATGAAAATTTGGAACAATTACTGAAAAAAAAGAGATGTCAGTGAATAACAAAGTGATTAGCTCTGTGTAAGTCAAGGTACATACCGAAGATATCAGGGAAAAATGGAAAAAGTGGTAATAACACTACAATTCCAACATTACCACCCTGGTTTCAGGCAGACTCTCTACTCTCTTGCGGCATGCTGACAGACTCTTTGATTAATGCTTTCCATATGAGATCACTTTCCAAAAGTACAAGGAGATGCAGAGAGGATTGCAAGAGTTGACCAGTATCAGTACAGAGAATAACCATGCCCCGAGGTTGAGGTGCCTGTGGGCAGCCAGCAGCAGTAGAGCAGTTAGACTAAAAATGGAGTAGTTATATAATATTAAAATGGCTCTTGAACTTATTTTAAATACAGTGATAGAAATTTTAAAAAACTGTTGCTATGAGTAAAGACAGATCAAGGAGACAGACCATGACTTCTCCCTCTCTCTCTGACTCTAGGTTTTCTCTAAAACCTTTACCCTTCAGTGAATAAATTATGCAATCTACTCTCAGGAGATTTCATACAATTACTTCGAGCAGTCATTCTTTTAGCAGTTCTCATCTTTAAATTTGCTACCATAAAGTGTATGTCTACCCAAAATATTCCTTTATATCCTCTTTGTCAATAAACTTTCTGTTTAGTGCAAGCTCCCGTTCAAGATTTTTCCAACCCATTCTCCCCCCATTTTGCTCACTTATTCAGTTGGCCATTAATTAATCACTTAATTACTGTCAGCAGTAGTATTAAATTCTCACAAACTTGCTACTGCTGTTATTATGTATAATACTCCTCCCAGCTGGGTAGGTTTCAGCAAAGCATAACACCTTGTTGACTTTAGATAAATCTATTTATAAAATGGAAATGTATCTCTTCCTGGCAGGCAAATCCTTTACAACTATTCAACAATTCATTATACAAAATAAAGAATTAGGAAGAAACACACCTCTTCATCAAGTCCTAGCAAACAAACATTCTGGTAAAAAACAAATTATAAAAAGAGAATATGAAATAGTAGCCCCACAGCAAAGTAAATGGGGTTATTCTGGTCTTGTGGCAGGCAGGGGTAGTAGAGTACCCTCAAATACCCAGCCACACATGCACAGAATTCCAAATGACTGGCAATCAAAAAATAATTAGGTGTACCAGGAATTAAGAAAAGAGAAATATAAATCAATTTACCAGCTACAAGAAGCAATGAAATTACGTGTACACTCTACCAAACATCTATGGGATCAGGGTGCTGTTTCAAAGAAGGTATTGGTAAAAAACACCAGCAGTTTAGGACAGGGTTACAGTAAACAAACTGTATTGGACAGGACTCACTTGACAGTACAAAGTGCACAAATGCATTGAATAATCAAAAAAGAACCACCAAACTTTCTTTTGGCCATAAAATAGAGGAGACCTCAGGGCTACTTTGCATGTGTCTACATTTGATCTTGAAGTATCAATTTAAAAGCCCAAGGAGTCATTGACATAAATTTTTGAACGCATTTAATGGGGAATTCCCTCTGGCAGGGGCTGTCTGGACAAGGGCAGCCATCTTAGGGGACAGACACTCCTCCTGTTTCTTACTCTGCCCCACTGGTCACTGTATTTGCACTTCCATTCACCTTAAGCTGCCCATGGTGCTATAGTAAAGTTATACCGGGTGCAAAGGTTTTATATGTCCACTATATATTTTTTACAAAGAGAATAGTTAAAATACCTGACTTCCAGCTCTCCCAGGGCTTTAACTTAATGGGATGTGGATGCAGTTCACCACCATAAAGAATGTCACTGGCTTACAGCACTGCAGTATCTCAAAGCCAGGAAGGCAACCCGGAGGACACAGGGAATGTTCATACAGAAAGTTTACTGAAATACCAGCAACAAAATCCACTGCCCTGCTCCTTCCCCCAGAAAAATGCCTTGCCTCCTTTTCCAGGATCTCTTGAGAGACAGCAGCAGGACTCTTGTGCAGCTGCACTTACAGCAAAGGCTCTCAGCTCCACTTGGACCATGCCCTTGCTTCCCATCCCACAGGTCATTACTGCTGCTTTTTAGTGAGCAATATAATTTTAAACAGTCTGTCAATGAGGTATCACAAAGATGATAAAAGTGCCTTGCCCTAGCATCTAATGTGGATAAAATCAATGATCCAAGGTCCCATGGGTGGTGACAGGGTCAGAAAGGGTGGTCACAGCAGCAGCAGCAGCTGCATTCTCTGTTCAGCAGAGCAGTAGGGCAGCTCAGGGAACTGAGATCTGGAAAAGACAGGGTGCCAAATGCACGTTATCAGTCATCCAGGGTATTCTTGGAAATAAAAAGCCTGGTATCCTTTCCCCAGTACTCAGGGAAATGAAGAAAGAATTAAATAATCAAGAACTGAGCACAAAACAGCTCAAACACAGCAGTCCAGCATCTTTTCTTGGAGTCCTTCAAACCAGACTCCCTCTGTGTGTGTAGGGGCCTTGCACTGCTAGCAAATGACCTCCATAAATGCTGCCTAACAGTTCAGGAATCTGATGGTCAGGATTTCCAAAATGGTTCTTCTGTTGTGACCTTGGATGAGCCTCTTTGCTTGACAAAGACTTTGGATAAGTATCTTTTTGCTGTGACAGAAAAAAAAAACCACCCTAAGAAACCATTTTGTGGGGAATATATGGCCTTGCTTCTTTTTAGAATAGCATAATTTTTTTCACGGAAAAAAAAAATCTCATTTTTAAGAGCTATCTAAAATGAAAATGTCTCCTGTAGAGGAAAATGTTTGCTCAGCAGTACTTCAAAAGATTATATTTGACCTGAAATAAAACATTGGTTAGCTTCAGGAAACTTGCTATTGTTCAAAATTTTTTTCAGCTCATGTATTTTATGCTTTCTTTATGCCTTTTAACATATTTTCCAATAAAAAAACCCAACTCCTTGAATCCAGGGAGAAAGTGTGAAAACTTGTTTTCTTCCATTAATTTTTTTTTTTATTTTGCTTTGCCAAAAAACATATTAATTTTGCACTTGGAATAGCTTTGTCCCACTAGGTTGCTTTTTTAACGAGCTAGAATAAAAACAAGCTAGAATAGATGTATATAATAAAAATAATAGAATATATATATTAGAAAATTATTATATATATAAAGTTATACATATTATAGACTATATTATTATAAAATTATATATATATATATATATATATATATATATATATATATATATATATATATATATATATAAATAAGCATGCTGCTCACCCCATGTAAGACCATGGAAGCTCTCAAGTGGAAGGTGACGCCAAGTGTGCCACCAAATGCTGGTCACAAGAACAGGGTGACAGAATCACTGGAGCCACTGCCACATGCTAGTGCAGCATGTCTGAGAGAGCTCTGGGTCATTTCAGCTTGGTCCTGTCACCTGAAATCTCCTCACTCAGAGCACCAAAGACACAACTTTTTACCATGTTAGCACTGACAGGACTGACTACGCTCTCTCCATTTGTCACACATCAAGCCATGGAAATGTCAGCAAAACTCAGGTTTGGCTGAGGGAACCTCAGATGTGGAAAGCAGCACAAAACCAGCCATGAGGCCTGAACATTCTCACGTGGGCACTGGAGAGTTATTATACTGCTATTTTCATCTCAGTGAGGAACAGCGTGGAAAACAGTTAAAGTAAACTCAACATTAAAAAATTCACTGACAATTAAGATGACAGATTAAACTGATCTACATGCAATCTGCAAACTGATCTGGCATTCACTGATTAATGCAGTAAATTAGATACTAACATCTCTCATGCAATGTTATAAATCACTACTTTGCCTCAGCAATGCATATTTGGTGTCAAACAATTTTTGATGCTGGCTAAGTTATTAAATTTTCTGTAGATGAAGCACTGAATATCTGTTACAGTTTTAGGATGAGATGATGAAAAGACACTTCCAATTTCTGATCAAAGTTACTTGATACTGCTCAGACTTCCAAAATCCAAGTAGAAATTGCTTTTCATTATAGTAGAAAAGAGCAAAAGAAACCTAACAGCACCAAGTCTGGGCCTAAACATCTTTTAAGTGGATGCACACACTTGAAGGTAGAGAGATGCTTTAGAAATACAATATATTTCTCAAAAATGGTACTTTCATGACACCCCCATCTCTAAGTCCTATAGACTTGGTAAAATACAGAGCTCCTTCTGGAAGAAATTGCAGCAAGAACTGCCCCAGAAGATCTGAGTATTTGGCCCAAATACTGCAAACAAGGCAGAGTCTGTCTCTTGTGCTTTTCTCTGGGTGCTGCTCACTGTGAGTCAACAGACCCCCAAGCACTTTCAACTGCACTGTCACAAATTCACAAGGTGAGGGTACCCCCCTCCACAAGTTCCTGGCAGTGCAAGGCTCCAGCCTTAGCAACACCACTTCAGCTCACAGCTGTCAGCACTAATGAGTTAAAGCAGACTGTGGTGAGATCCTGGAGTTATTTGTAGCTGTGGAACAGGTGAGTCCCTCTGGTTTGCAGGTATGCATCCTTCCCCAGCTGCACTGGCACGAGAGGTTATTGCCTCCATCTGTTCACCACTGCTTTCCCTCCTGATCCACTGATCAGGCAGCATGTGCAAGTACTACCTAATTTATTTCAGGCAAAGTCAGACAGGTGACACCAGTACAGCAATTCTTACCTACCCAAGGATTTTTTGTGACCCTCTCTCATTTCCAAGTGAGAGCTGCTCTCTGGTCTGTGTTGAAGCATCTCCCAGACTCATGTGACCCACTGAAAGGCTGTTCTCTAGTCCCTTTTAAAAATCATCATTCTAATATGAGAGGTAATTCTGATACATGATAATGCTCTTACTAGCCCATGCAAAGCACTTTGTGCAAGAGGGAGTATTTCCCTTTCCTCTTTTCAAAGAGGGCATACAGTGGAACATCAGGCTGCTAACTCCCTTTACCTTTGCAGCTTTGGGAAAACTCAAACACAGCTTGGTCTTTATCTGAAATATTCAGATCAAGTCTGCTTCTAAACCAAGGGGAATGGGAAAAAAGAAACTGCAAGTATGGTCAAACTCTGAGGAAATTGTCTCTCAATTTAGAACTGCACAAGAGGGACCTCTCTTTAAATCAAAGGTGGAAATAAAAGGATTGGGTTATGTACAGGAAATTATTAAAGCTTTTTTTTTTTTTTAATAGTATTAAAACAGAATGGTCATGAAACAAAAAGCCCCAAAGAACATCACACCTGGTACAATTTTCTCTTCAGTAAAAAACTTGGGTTTAAATTTTTCCCGTAAAGAAGAAACATTGATTACATTAATATAATGGAACAGAAATTCCCTGACATGCATCTTAACAGTGCATCATGCCTAAGAATTCCTGTCAGTTGAAATTTAGTCTAGAACTCAATGATCACCAGGAACTGGATCTGAAATTACTTACTCCTGAATGTAACAAGATATCCTTTCAGAAGCAGGCTGAATTAAGGTTCAAGACAAATGCTGCATATAATATAGATCTTAACCTCATTTAGAAGCAATGTTGTTTAAGGCTGTATTAAGGGATTGAGTTACTGCTTCTGCTTAAACAGAAGTGACAGAGTCATTCACAAGGGTAATAAAAATAAACAAGATAATGCAATAGAAGGAATTGCACCTCCTGGTAAGGAAGTAAGTGAAAAATTAATGTGGATCTTCTATTACCACTCTTTGGGAAGCAGCATGGGATCCAATCTCCAATTGCAACTCAATTTAAGTAGATATTTCAAAAAGCCTGATTTGGGGTCTCAAATATGATCTACAGGACTCCATTAGAAGGCTCTGGGTTGTAGCTCTGCTGCTACCAACGCCCACTACACTCTTCACAAACCACTTCTGTATCTGAATGTTCCTCCCTGAATGTGAAAGAAAGAACTGTGTTTGTTGTTTTTTTAGAAATAAGCCTTCTTTTGTAGACCCATTAATAAAATATCTAGAGAGGCTGAAAAACATGGAGCTGAATTCACACAGGTTTCCCAGCGCAGAGAAGCTTCTAGGTCAGACTGGAAGCACCCAGTAAAAGCTGCATGAAGGAAGCCTGTTTTAGTAATGTGGTTTTGTAAAGCATGCCTGGATAGAAACATTAATCTTGCACTCGACAGTCATTTAATTTCTTTCAGGGTTTATTCTAACAGACTTTGAATAAACTCCTGCAAAATAATTACTCTAAAATGATTGATCTGGCGTGGTAACCAGTGAGTGTTGGGAATGTTCAATAGAGAATCTGTTTGTTAAAAGATTCCTTACCTGACCCTATTCATTCACAAGTGAGAAATTGGTGGGCAGACCTTCTAGATTACAGGTATTAAAGCACCCACTGGCTTTAAAAGGATAGTGCTGTTAGAAATCCCAGACAGCAATTCTTCAACCAAAGCATTGTCCCCTTTCTGACACTCTGATGATGCGATGATGTTAAAGGTGGAATGAATTGCCCTCTGAAGTGCCTCTTTTTCTCTCTGTTGACTACAGAGGGACCCTAGAGACCAGCTTTGACATGATGCCTAACTTTCAGATAGCTGAAGTCACAAAAGATGAATACCATCTTGTCTAACTTCATACAACAAAGCACCTGAATGTCTGAACTAAATCTTGCCTAGGGAGATTGAATCTTGTGATATTGTGAATTAGATGACTGGTTTATTATACAGATTTTATTCCCTGACAGTTCAGTTGAGGTCTAGACTGAGAACTGCAAACTGAATTAGCTTTGCAAGTTGAGTTTAGGGTAAATTTTTTTTTTTCTTCTATCCACTGAAAATATTTTCTGGCCTTTGTTCAAACGTTGAAAAAAGCAAGCAGCATCAGCAGAATGTTGAGGTGCTAAAAGAAGGTCACCTATATGCTATTAAGATAAAGAAATAGGGAGAAAGGGACAAGTTCATTGCTTGACTCTGTAAACTGGAAAAGAAACTTTCTTCATGTCATCTGAGACTACTGTTTTGAGCAAGACGAATAAATGGAAACCATAATAAACTTCTCTGCAGTGGTTATAGAACAGTATCATGGTGGGCTTGCAGTGTAGGAAGAGTTATTTTGCATGACTGATTAACATTTGGTGGCATCTGCCTCGTCATGACACTTTAGCTTCATTTAAGCAATTACCCTAATTGTCCAGGAAAAAGGGCACCGTTTACTTGAAAATAAACAAAAGTCATACGAACCAGGGAGAATTGTTCTGAGAAAGACAACTGTAATGCATTACTGCTGCTGCCCGGTACTGCTAGGAACAGAACCAGCAAGAAGAAGCACATTTTTTATAATTTGAGGGGAGCTACATGAAGCCACAAATTAGTCCACATTCTACAAATCAACAATTAAGATGAAGACTACTTACTACAATATAAACTTATAATGGAATAAAAATTGCCCTAAAGGTTTTGTGATTCGATTAGACAGGCAAGAATGTTTTATGACTAAAGGGAAAGAGCAGAAGTAGGCTTGTCCAAATGAGAGGAATTGCCTGATTTCACCTGGGAACAGAGAAAGCTAGAGGTGCTCCAAAGATGAAACTAGAAGAAAACAGAAGATAAACACCATAAACATGGAAGACCATGGCAAAGCACTCTGTGCAAACATGAGCAGTGCAAAATCCCTTGGAACAGAACTTTTCCAACATAGAACAGAAAAGGTTATTTCCATTTCTCAGTTGTCTTAACCAGTTGTTAATTAAAAAAATTTATATAACAGCACAGTAAGATGTATAATTACAAATACTGTGGCAGCTTCAGCCTCCTCTATCTGCAGTAAAAGAACAGCTGTAACTTAAACCTGACTCTTCTCTTGGCTGTGAAGAGATGAGCAATGATGAAGTAACTGAAGTCCAAATCAGCAATGTTGTGATCAAACCTCTTGTTAGGCTCCTCCTTTTTCAAAAGGATAAATACATAAATATAATATTTGATAAATATGTGGGGGCAGATCTCCAAGCTGATGCAAACAGTTGAGGCTCCAAAAATTATTGGGATGACGTGCAATGTGTTTAGTAATTTCACTGGCAGAAGCTCTTCCCAAGTAACTGCATAGTTACTCACTTCCTTTGCTTTGGGAAATAGCTCCCATGGAAGAAGTACTTCCTTTACTTGGCTGTCTAAGCCACTGGCAATTTTTGCAGACAGGTGAGTCATTTTGCTACTGTTTTGTTACTGATGTGTACAACAAGAGTACACAGGAGGGCTGAGTTAACACTGTTGCCAAAACTTTGCACTTAATGTTTCTGATCTTACAGCAACTGCTTTCCTTTTGTTATGTCTTCATTAACTGATGTTTGTGAACATGTCTACATACACTGTTATTCCATGAGGTGCTTAAAGAGACAACAGCGTCTTTGTGTCTTTTTAGAAATCAATGGCAACACTGATCATATTACAGAAATTTTGAAATTTCATAATTTTCTTTTTTTTGTTTGTTTGTTTTGGGTTTTTTTTGTTTGTTTGTTTTTTGTACCGCATAACCTAACACTGGATTTATGCAGTTGTTGCTTACAGCTCTAAATGATCTTTTAAAAATCCAGTCCATCATTTGGGCTTAAGTGCAAGGAATATTCTGCTGTTTCCAAGAAATCATTATTGATGGATTGTGGTGCACCCAATTCCACCAAAATAGCTTGGATCCCAGTACGGCACAACCCATCATCTCACAGAACCAGATGGATTGCTTTTCAACTCTCAAAGTTTTTAGGTATCCAAAGAGCTGCACTGTTCATCTGTATTCACATCAAATGAAAGATCTACCACTGATATTTTTGGAACATGATAAATGTTTCTTACAGAGTTGACTAATTTATATTTATATTTCCTTGTAGATCTGAAAAAGCATTTCCAAACCTCTGCCTATGCTTACAAATTCACTGATACTCCATCAATCATGTTCCATGAACATTACACTTTTGGAATTGGACCCAGGATCCAGCTGACTCATTTAATTGCTTGCAACCTCCCAGTTATAGAAAACTTCAGCAAGCAGTAATTTTAAAAAGGGAGGGAGGGGAAAAGGTATGTTCTTAAAATTTCTTTCATGTAATAAAAACTGACTGCAATTTAAGATCTTGCCATCCATGTGTGACTTCTGGATCAATAAGCCTTGATAGCAGGGCTTTCAAAGGCTCAATTCATAAAAGCCCTGTACACCTCATTTATGGAGGCACTTGGTAAAGCTGCCTCCCTTCTCATCCTCATGATGGAAGGCATATCTCAGGTGCCAGGCAGTAATGATGGCATTTTTGAGAACTCCTAGGGGACTAAGGAGTGTGGTTCCCATTAATTTGTGCTCCAAAGTCACCTGGTAGCTTTTAAAATTGCTCTCTCTCCCCACGTTTTTTGCAACTTCAGAGTAAAAGAATTGCAACATACTGGCTTAATGATACTGCCTGAGACTCTGATGGGCAGCCACTGGTTGTGAATTTCCAAATACAGCATAAAAGACTTTCATTTGTTAAAAGGGCATTCACGGCTTTTGAGAAAACTTAGTTCCCCTTTAAAGATTCTTAAACTTTTCAGGGGACAAAACTCCAGTGCAGTAGGAGTCATTTCTATTTATGGGCTATGGATTTGATTTGGAATTACAAGGTTGAGGCTTTTTGGTTTCAGTCGCTCTATTGCAGACTGTCACTATGTCCCTCAGTGTTGGCACCAAGGTGCCACACCTCCCATGCTGGATACAGTGCAGGATTGTAAAAAAAGTCTGTGGGTTGATTTAGTAATTGGTTTGCTCAGAAAGCTGACTGCAGACCTGGCAGATACAGAACAGCAGGACAAAGCCAGCAGGGTTCCTGAGCCAGGAAGGGGAAGGCTTTGGACAAAAAGAGCTGGAGAGGGTCACATAGCACAACTGGGGCAGATTTACAGTGAGACCTCTCAGACCCAGAAACCAAGCTGGACTTGAACTTTTCAGAGGATAAGCCCTGAGGTACAGAAGTGCCCTGAGCCAAAACCTTAAGGACTCTACCCTGTGAAGAAATAGGAAGAATTACACCTTTTTTTTCAATCTTTTATGTACTGCACTACTACAGAGAAGCAGTGACCACCTCAGGACCCACCATTTGTATGTGTGACACTTAAGCAGGCTTTAAAAAAAATAAGATTCTTGCTGTTGGCATTATTTCATTTTCAAACAAACACAGAATACCTTATTTCCTTATTGTGCCATATTCTCTTCATTCTTGTTCTTCATCATCCAAAATCTATTTTGCTCATTAATGCCTCTGAGGCTCCAGTGAGATGTGCCACCAAATGGGACTAGTTTCCATCTGAACATCCTACATATTTATCTTTGCTTTTGATAATTTTAAATGTTAATGGATTAATTCTTGTGCATTTCATTAAATTTTGACAATTCAGTGCATTTCCCTCACTTGGTTTCTTTGCCGGTTCAAGAGATTATCCACTTAGTTCAGTCTGGTTGACTGAGTGACTATCTGATTAAGCTTGATTGCCCTAGTTAATTAATTGCATTGTAAATGTTTCTTCCAATCACTTTCTAACTGGTCAAACTTTTTAATCATTTCCACCATCTAGACCAATTATTCCTGCCTGATATCCTGTCGTTTGTTTTCAGCGTCAGCGATTTGTCACCATCTCTCCCTCTTTCTGTAGGGATCCTACAAGCAAGGTGGACAGACACTTTTCACAGGAGCACGTAGTGACAGGACAAGAGGGAATGGCTTCAAACTGAGAGAGAAGATGTTCAGATCAGATATTAGGAAGAAATTCTTCACTGTGGTGAGGCACGGGCACAGGTTGCCCAGAGAAGCTGTGGATGCTCCATCCATGGAAGTGTTCAAGGCCAGATTGGATGGGGCTCTGTGTAACCTGGTCTAGTGGGAGGTGTCCCTCTCCATGGCAAGGGGGTTGGAATTAGATGATCTTTAAGGTGCCTTTCAACCCAAGCCAATTCCCAATCTGGGATTCTATGTTTCTCTTCTTTTGCTGAATCAGTCTGACTCATTTCCTTTCTGCTTGATCATCTCCCTCTTCTGTTTCCCACTGTCTCTCAGTTCTTCACAAAGACCACTGCAACTCTTCACAAACATGAATCAAGTTGCACAGTCAGATCTCAACAACTCCAAACACCAGTCCTATTTGAACCAACAAAACCTTCCTACAGCTAATAGCAAACTTTATGGATATAAAACAGAACTCTGACCAAAACTATCCCTCTTTTGCAAAATCAGGGATCTCCATGTCCTCTGTTACAGGCTAGCAGTCTTTTGGGGTTTATTAGGGAGAGAAAAAAGGAGAGTGAGACTGTCATCTACTTACACAGTGGAGTCAGATTGCATAAATCTTTGAATCTGGAGTAATACCGGCTTAAAATCATTGGGTCATCCGTAAATCATCATTGTCCTTCCCATTTCTCAAGTGATAATAGCAAATCCTATGATTGTTTTAATAAATCCAAGCAGTTAAAACATCACTAGAAGTAAGTGGCAGCAATTAATAGTAATAAAAATAAGTTCAATTTGGGGAAAGCAGATTACAGAGTTCATTTTCTTTCACTGAATCAATGGCTCCCCTGTTGAAATAAGCCTTAATTAAAGGAGAAGGTCAGGATAAAAATCATATACAGCATTAAAAAGATAATGTATTGGCCAATTCTTCAAGGTGTTAAAAAGTACTTAAGACCCACAAGTGCCAACATTTGCAATGTCTCTTGAGCAGTTCCTAGTACTTCTTATAAGCAGGTCCTTCTCTTCAGACTATTAAGGCTTTGGATTTTAAAGGCTGAGACTTCTCAATTCTGTTTCTTAACCCAAGCCAGCTAACCTTTTCTGAGCTAGAGAGGATAAACCTGCTCACCCTGGTAAGGCACACCTATTTGGAGCTGTGGCAGGTTCAGGCCTTTCCACCTTCTGCATGAAAACATCTATTTTAAAGATGACTTTTATGTGCTCTATAAAACATTTCTTCATATCTCCCTCCTCCATATCTTAAAACCCCAAATATATGGCCAGTTGATTACTAAATAAAACAACAGGACACTGTCCCCTTTTTCACCAAATTAGCATGGCAGACCTATGAAAGCCAAATTCTCTAGATATTCAGGTTTGCTTCCCCCCCTGCTGCTCCTTTGATGAGCACATGAAGGTTCTAAATAGATTAAATTATTCAGCATAACCACCACTGTCTAAATCTGGCTCTGCAAGAAGTAGGTGTTCACAGCCAGTAACAGAAATGCATAATCACTAATTCATTACTGCAAGAAGCTACTCTACCAGTAATTGAGTTACTGTGCCTCTTCTGGAAGAAATGTTAAAACTAAATTTGCTTAATTTTTTTTATTCCTAGCATTACAATAACTTAATTTTAAAAAGATGAAAGTGAAAACAAAGATAATCCCCATAACAAGTTCATTAAATTTATTTTACTTAAATTGGCACAAACCACAAGTGAAATAACTTTCACTTTAGAATGACTTTAAAATTATTTAACTTCACTACAGCCACCACCCTCATCTGCACAGCAGTATTTCCTCTGACACAAGATCCCTACAGGATTAAAACACAAGCAGGTTAGAGATAGTTTTTGGCACACAAGCGAAAATCAGAATAATCAGTCATAGCTGATGAGGGAGCAGAGGTGAATGGGGAAAGAAGGTGGTCGCCAAAGCATTTGGAAGCAAATATTCTTAAAATAGTAAGGCTTTTCCAAATGCCTACTTAGTGAAATTAGACCCACAGGAAAACCAGACCAGTTGAACTGTGTAAAGAGCATAGGCCACTTGTTGGAAAAGGCAGCCAGTCTGCCTAATTTTATTTTTTTTAAATTAAGAAACATAATGGCAACATACTGAATAATCCTGCTGGTTTCAATTAACTCTGGACCTTTTCTCTGGCTCAGTAAGGTTCTAAACCATGGCATTAATGCCAAAGGAAATGATCCAGCTTCTTTTACACAAAAATTACCTGGACAGGCCAAGTAATATTATGGTAAATGTTAATCCTAAACCTCAGATAGAGACAGCTACTTCTGAAATTATGACTACTTTAGTTTTTTGAATCCTGTTTATTTTGTTTTATAACAATGACAAAATACTGACTGCTCATTTTCTGCTCACCTGTTCTCCTGTATTTCTGGACAGAGGTGGATCTCCAAATCATATAAGATGACATGATTGATTCTACTGAAGGTTCATACCCTCACTCCTCCATCCCATAAATAGAACCAAGCAAATAATGAAACATAAAATATTGTCACAATTAACCTAGTGGTTTAAGAAAACTTCTGTAAATATCTTGCAATTCTACCCAAATGAAAATTACTTAAATGCCATACAATTTTTTTTTTCAATTAATAATTAACATCTAAATGAGCTGTGTGTCATGTGGGGCTTCAGCTTGAAATGTATGTTTAATTATTTTTATAGTGAGAAGATGCAGTTCCTGGAGCAACTCCCCAGGGATGTGGGAGAGGCCTCATCACTGGAGGTCTCAAGATGCAGCTGGGTCAGGGGTCTAGATAATCTCCTCCAGATTCCCTTTCACACAAAATTGTGCCAGATTCTCTTTTGAGTTTCCTTCCAACCTGGCCCGTTCTGTGATTCTCTCTCATAAACTGATATAATCTCAGTCTTCTGTTGGGAAGAGGCTAACTTTTCTAGCCAATTTTCCAATAGGAAGCATCAAGAACTCCTTTTGAAAAGGGGCTCACTGGCATTTCATTAAGTTCAGCTAACCACAACATCCTGTCATCAAATTAATTTATAAGACAAACTGCAAAAAGAGAGCATGCGGGAAAACTGAAATGATACATACCCGGGTTTTGTCCGAATGCACAGAAACATCATTTTAGTAATGATTCAGATGCATAAGCAATCCTGTCTGGAGAGAGCCCTTATTGATCTCCTGCAGCTGATGCATAAATCTGTTGCTAGAATATTTATCAAGTGGTATCGTGAAAAATTCTATCTAGCGGTTGATCATATTTCCTCGACATGTTGTAAGTCTGTATTTTCACTCTTCCTTTGCTCTCTCTTCTTTCAGTAAAATTACCTCCTGATCTTCAAAATTTTTCCTTTCCTGAGAGGTCCTCTGCTTTTGATCACGGATTTTGCCTTTAGTACAACCTTAACTCCAACTTTCAGAAATTTGCATACATATTACAGCCATCAGATCATTACAGAACTAACTGCCTACCAGCTCCAAAGGTAATGTGTGTTTCTGGGTACTTTCAGTATCTACTGAAAAAAGGCAATTGCTGAGTGGACAGAAGCATTAACTTAATCAACAGCACACGGTTTCTCCCCTCTCCAAAATAAATGGTTTTTATGTTGCTTACTGAGCTTGACAACTTGAAAGCTAAGTGCTTCCTCTTGGACAGGCTGAGTGTCTGAAATAACTGCTTTTAACAGCCCTGGAGCATCATTAAAGCTTTAAGACATTTCAGAAGCATTTGGTCTCCATGCCCCTTAGGTAAAAATTTACTTAGAATTGGTAAATCGAACATTGCTAAGTCAAACAATGTCTTGTCATTTACTTGTGCCTACTAATAAGTACTTTAATTAAGACTTTTGGAAATAAGTTAGCAAATTAATTAATTTACAACTGCAATAAAAAAATCAGTAAGAAACCCATTAAATATCATAAATAAGTCAATACATTACTTAAGAAATGAACTCTATTTTTATTACTAGAAATTACCATCCACTATAAAATGCCACTGTACCAATTACTTTACTTGTATAAGTTACAAATTTCTTAACTGATGTTATTAAATTAATATATTACTTCTCTGCAATTTGTATTTTTTTTTGCTTTTGCTACTGCACTTATTTAAATAGTAAGTTGTAAGAAAGAGAATTAGGCAATCAATAACTTAGGTTTTACACACTGACAAACACAATTTGCTTCACATTTAAGTCAGTAATTGAAAGTCAATTGGTTGTAGCAGTCCAGGCAATGCTACCTGTTAGCTGTCCTGAGACAAAACCTACAGAAGTACAACCAGTCTTTGTACTGACTGTAGGGGCTCTCTGATCAGATTCAAATCCTAAGGTTGAGACTGTAAGAACTTTCCTTCTATTATGGGAATTGGGAAATATGAAGATATTCAAGTGACAATTAACGAGACTTTTTTGATTTTTTTAAAAATTCAGAATTTTAGCAGCAGCAGAATCTCCTTAAGTTTTTTATTTCCCATTCGATCCCATATAAACAGTTATTTTTCAGTTCAGATGAAATATTTTTTTCCTATGCAATATCTTTTCTAAGATTTTGCATAGGAAAACTAAGGATTAATTAAGGATATAAAAAAAATGGAATCACCAACGTGCAAAAGCAAATTCTGACCTCAAAATCTGGCATTCTGCAAGCCCTTGTTGTTTTTCACCCAGAGGATGCTTGGGCCCTGGAACTCTCCAGGCTCTCCAGGACAGTGGTCACAGCACCAAGTCTGACAGAGCGCCAGAAGGGTTTGGAGAATGCTCTCAGGCACATGGGTGACTCTTGGGGTGTTCTGTGCAGGGCTGGGATTTGGACTCAATGATTCTCATGGGCCCCTCCCAACTCAGCACATTCTGTGATTCTTTCTATATCTGCGCCTGTGGAAATGGTACCCTAACTTCCTAGGATTCTATGTACTCCTTAATTTATTTTTAAATGGTGTTTATGGTCTTCAAAAGGCTTAGAAAAATCAGGCTGAAGGCATGTTTCTATTTCTTAGATATTTCTTTCTCAAATTCACCCATGTTTTATGTGCTTCAGCAGCATTAAGGTATCCAAGTAGCTAAGCTGCCCAAAGGCTTCTAACAGCTGCAGAAAAATTAGATTTAATCTTTTTTTATTGCTTTCCCTATTTTCTCCAAGCTTAAGGTGTCACCCTCAGCTGCTCATCACCACCTCTTTCCTTGTAAAAGTACACTGCCACATCTTCAGCTGTACACAAAAGGCTTAGTGACCTAAACCAACTGAAAATAAGAGAACAAGTGGTTTTGTTCTCTGGTGGCATTGTTCTTACACTGTGTCCTATAAGCAGGGCAGAGGAGTAGGTGTTTGCTACAAATCTGCAGGCAAATTGGGACATTTGTTCCTTCTTTTGTTCAGAATGAATCTAAATGGCCTCAGCCCTTGACATCCATCATTGCACAGCAGTGCTTGCTGTTGGTCAGAACTCCCAGCCCAGCACCTTGGACTCATCCCTGAGTGCTCCCAAAAAGAGGAGCTCCTGTGCCCACAGTCTGTTGCACTGAATTCCCAAAGCATTGTGGATGACTCGTGTCCTTACACCAGCAGCACAACAGGCACCTTCTGTCTGAACATGCCTTTGCTTCCAGCACAATGTCAGGCTGCTCCTTGTTGGAGCTTAGAGAGCACCTTTATGTACAAACAGTGCAATAAATCCTTTAATACAACTGGCCTTTGTGGAGAGCAAGGTAAATGACCAAAATAATGTATGTTCTGCAGCACATTTCCCTGTCCTAGAGAGGCTGAAAGGAAGGACATGCAGCTCAACTCAGCACTACTCCAAATAAATAAAATGGACAAAAAGTAATGTGTTAAGAGCTGTAAGTAGTAATATTCTTCACTGACACGCCACCTAAAGATTTCAGAATGATTCACAGAGTCCATAAAACTAGTAGAACTAATATGGAGCTGCTTCTGGCACAGAGCACTGAATTTACATACTTGGATTAATTACACAGCTTGTATTTAAAAAAGTAACCCCCATTTAGGTTGCCCATTATTAAAATTCCACACATTACATGAAGCTATTAGGGCTGCTCAGCAATAACTGCTTTGGAACATTGCCAAAGAAAGGCATACTTTATTAGAATCAAGTTTTCCGCAGTTGTTTAAAAAACATCCCTGAAATTTGTAACCATGAACATAAAAAAAGGATGGCTTGCAAGGTGTCTGTCAAGGAAGCCCTCATCTGCTCTACTTTCTACTGCAGAAAAGTGAAGTTGTCAGGATATGCATCTGGCAAGCCAGGATGAATACTGCTTCTTTTCTCTCCAAATTAAATTTTCATAGCTATTCTTCCCAAATGGGGAAAAAAAAAAAAAAAGGCAAAGCAAACCAAAACAACAAACTTGTTTTCAACTTCTTGAAGGAAAGTTTTAAGGCAACATTAGAAAAGATCCTTCCCTGAGAGGGACCCTATTTTATTTTTTAAAATTTAAATTATTCATTTGACAAGAACCTTTCCTTCTGTGGCATCTGCAGCAGTCAGAAATCGTGCTTCTCTCCACAAAGGCATCAAAGCACTATAAGCTAGAAACAATAAAATACTCTGTTACCTGAGCTGCAGTTCTTCATGGCGAAGGAATCCACGGCTGCCACGCTCTTGTTCCCATTAGGAACATATTCCAGTGAGATCCGAAATGGTTTCTCCAGGTGTCCAACTCTCCTTTGAAGCAACACCCATCTGGTCTCATCACAGAGCAAGAGGAAAGAACACAGGAGAAGAGCTGTAAGAAAGGCTACTGCTTTACAAATACCAAATCCCCCAAAGGAGCAGCTCCACTTATGGCTGGTCACACTGCACCTCCTACCCCAGACCTCACTTCCCTCACAGTGCCCCATGCTCAGGGCCTTTCCCTCCCATGGATTTTGCAAAAGCAGGATTCTAAGCACCAAGATTTCCACCAGCTAAGATGTGGAAACCCAAAGAAACAGCAGCTCCCTTCTGTCACACTTCTGTGCCCCCAGATGTCTGCCTGCTGTTTAAAGGAAGCTTAACTCTCTGTGCAAAGAAAGCTGTGAAATCTGTAGCACACGTGCACATCCTCTTTAAATATCATTCCTGAGCCTCACCAAAAACTGTCTTAGTCACTCAGGAAATAAGGCAGTCTCCAGGGCTGTGCAATAGCTCTGAACTCCCAGCACTGCATCACTGGTTGAGGTAACACATTTTGCTTCTAAAGCAGTTGACTGGAACGTCTACCTGTGCACGACGCACCACATCTAAAATATGTCATTTCTCCTCCTCCACTTCCTGTCCCTCTTTTCCTGCTTACCTCCTTCCCAAATGACAAAAATTCCCAGCAAGTAAATCAAGGAAATGAATTAGCAGCCCTGGAGATTAACATCCACACTCCAAGACTGCTACAACTTAAATCTGCTTGTTGCCAAGAGTAAATGAGAACAAAAAGCCTGTATGAGCTTTATTTATTCCCTGAGATGCTGGAAGACATCACTGCCTGGCTGTCTACCTCCTCCCCTCCGATCAGCTGGGTCTGCTGCTTTATCTGAAATAACTTCCAGCCAGAGAGCACAAAAACTACTCCTAGACTCCTAATTCCAATTCTGTATCCCACAAGACATGTCTAAAGGTAGACAGTTAAAATACAATCTGTCTTTTTGCCAATATTCTGGAATTCTGCAAGGAAAAAAGTTAAGGAATTAAATACTTGTACAATAACAGGGTCTGGCCCATCTCTCTTTTCATCCTGGGGCACAGGCTGCCAATGAAACCACTTGACACCATTTGTGGACAGTTCCCAAGAGGCACTGTTACCTCAGCAGTGATATGGATCCCATCCCCTGTTCTACTCCAGGTTATCAGGGCCTGCTCACTAACCATAAACATGATCAGAGACAACAGATTCTGTAAAGTCACTCAGCCACTACTAATGCAATTTTTTCACATTTCTCTTCTGTTACAGGAAGAATTCAGCACCAAGGGAAAAGTCCCTTTGTAGCATACTGTAAGTGGTCAGCTGGAGCCTAACAAACCAACAGGGCCTCACAAAGCCTGTTAGGAAATGCAGCTCCAGCTGCAACTTTTGAAAGATGAGACCAAAAATGTATTGCGTTTCCTTAAGTTGTTTTCAAACACCAGTATTAAGCATTTTAGGGGAAGAGTGTAATTATTTCTACTTGTCAGAAATTTTTCATTGCCCTTTGACAAAAGCCCACATTTTTTATTCCTCTTACAAAAAGATTTCCTTGTCAAGTACCCCCACCACCTCCCTGTGTATGTGTGTGTATGTGTTTGTGTTTGTCCATGAGCTGGGAAAAAGAACACTTTTTTTGCGGGGGAAGGGAGGGAACCCTCTGGAACAGATCTTCTGAGCAAAAGAGGCTACACAGTTTATCTGGCATGGATTACAAGAATCTCCTTCTCCAGAAGCATGCCAAAATCTGGATGTTATGAAGTTAAGAAACCCTTCTGAAAGGAAATATAACAAGATGTGCATATGACATTTGCACCAACTGACCATCACTTGGTGCCTGCTGTGAGCATGGATCAATCCTAAACTGCAGACCCTACACTGTGACAGAAGCTAGGAGACTTTTCTTGGTTCCAGAGGCAGACATGTTGTTTGTCTCCTCAGGGACACAGTGGTGTCATTATGCTCCACTGAACTCAACAAAATTCCCAGCAGGCAAGGAAGCTGCTGACAGGTATGTGAAGGACCTAAAGAATTAAAGTCCCAAGCAAAGGTTGCAGAAGGACCCTGCTGGCAACTATTGCAGTTCAATGTGCAACTCAGAAAAACAAACACAGCTTTTTCATGATTTACTAGGTGTCCTCCTCCCTCTTTTTCCATTGAGAAGAGTGAAAATAGACTGCTAAATTTCATTTTTTGTTTACAGTTATTTTTATTTTCACATCTCATCTTCCACCTTCTGTGCTCTAGGCTCCCACTTGAGAGGAGGACGTTGAGTCCTCACTCTTTTTCTGTCCCACTCCCCCTAGAGATAAATCTGCTTTTGCTGAAATTAAATAGAATAAAGCATTGAGAGTATTTTAAATGCCTAGCTTCTGTGTGAGTTATTTCTTCTGATGTCATCTCAACTTAGGTATATTATAAGGATTAGAGGATACAAATTTCCCTACAAATAGAGCCAAAACTAACCCTGGATTAAATTTGATTATGAAATACAAAAGCATCTGTATGTCATGAAAATTGTTTTCCTCAGCTTCAGAAGACTGATGGATTTTAATTCCAAGTATGCAGTGGCTCTCAACAATGATTTCCATTTCTGTGCTACTGCTAACCCTCTGGATAAATGTGCCAGGAGTTTTAGGAATTGCTTTTTTGAGTTACTGGTGCAATAACTTTAGTTTGAGATTCTCAGGCCTCTCATAGTTTACCACAGAAACTTTATTAACTCCCAGAGCTGTTGCCAAGCAGGTGTTTTATATCACCACCACACAAGACTGGAAAAGGCAGACTCACTCAAGCCTAGATTCATTACTAAATATATTCATACTTTGTGGTACAAATTCCTACAATAGGGTGCCTGAGATTCAGAGATTCATGTGAAAAGAAATTCCAAGTATCAGCCTCTTATTTTGGAGACAAAGATGGTGGATTTATCAGGGACATTAAAATAGCTCCAGGGTCAGCAGAGGCACCTGTGGGCAAATTCGGATAGGAATCAGTTCTGCAATCATTCTGTGGCAGATTTGGGACTCTGATCTCCAGACCTTCTGTATAACACACTGTATTACACAGACCCACACTCATTTGCACATCCTGTACTATATATAGGCTGCCTGGCAGCAGCATCAGCAAGATCTACTTCAGCATAACCAATACATATTAGATGTTAATTAGCATAGCTTTATTAAATTTCTATCAGTGGTCTACATGTTATGAATCTAATTTTAGAAAGCATTTTAGCAAAGTAACAGAAAGCTACTTCAGTTGTCTTTTGGGATAGATGGGGAAACACCATGTAAGGAGCCTCATACTGGAGTCATACTTCACCAGCCTGACAGGTTTCTTTGCTGAGATGATAGCACAGAAATAGCACAAGAAGGTGACAGCACCTTCTGGCTCGAGGTGGAGGGCAGTGGATGTTGCTTACCTTGACTTTGATAAGTTTCCAGTACTCTCTCCCATCCCATCAACACTGACTGATGGAAGCTCAGACTGTGAGTGGGCAGTGAGGTGGACTGCCTTGGAGGGTTATCACCAATGTGCCAAGTGCAGCTGGAAGCCAGTCATTGGAAGTACACCTCTGGTTTTAGAGTGTTTTCTGTCTTCACTGATGGCCTGGACCATGGGACAGGCTGCACTACCAACAAGCTTCCAGCAAGACTGGGAGAAGCAACTGATGCACGGGACAGTTGGGCTGCCACTGGGAGAGGCTGGAAATTTGGGTCAACAGGAACCTCATGAAGTTCAAGAAAAAGAAATGCAAAGCGCTGCCTCTGCAGAGGAACAACCTCAGGCACCAGGCCAGAAAGGGGCTTTGCAGAAGACAACCTGTGGGTCCTGGTATACAAAATGCTGAGCCTAAGATAGAAACATGCCCCCAGTGACAAGAAAGGCCAATATTTTCCCAGGCTGCACTGGGAAACACAGATCAAAGGGGTGATCCTTCCTCACTACTAAGCTCTGGAGAGACACTTCTGGAGGACCAGGTCCAGGGCAGCCCTTTCCTGCACAAGACAGAGACAAGGTACAGAAGTGAGTCCAGCAAACAGCCACAGGGATGATTTAGGTACTGGAGAATCTGACATATAATAGGAGGCTGGGATTGCTTAGCCTGGAGAAGAGGAGGCTCAGGAAGTAAGTATCTTATCAGTGTTGATCCATTATGGGTGAATGAAAAGGAGGCAGATTTGGACAAGGGTATCCAATGAAAGGACAACAGGCAAGCACCAGGCATTTTCTTGGACTGAAAGACCAGAAATTCCATGAAAAAACAAGAGAAAGCTTACTTGCTTTAAGAGTGACTGAACACTGGAACAAGTTGCCCAGAAATCTTATGGAGTCTCTATTTCCAGATATTTCAAGTGGGAATGGATATAGCTTTGGGTAACCTGCTTTAGCTCACCCTCCATCAAGAAGGGAAGTTGGACTACTCAGTCTCAGGGGTTCCTTCCAACCTCAACCATTCTGCATTTGTGAAACACAGGACCCAAAAGCAAACAACAGCAGGTAACAGATTACTCCTGTTATCCTCTGCATGACCTCCAAGCACTCTACAGAGTGATCACTCAGCCCAGTAAGCTGACAACTGCAAGGACAAAGGCATCACTTATGCTACCCAGAGCTATCATCACATAGCCTTCAACATCATGGCCTATTTCTACCACAACAGTGGCCATAATAACCATGATGATCACTCTGGATACTGTCTCAAGCAGTAAAAAATTCTGCAGTTTAACATTTTAAATTAAACTTTTATACTGCAAAGCAACACACTATGTTGCATTGTTTAGGCACTGCTCAGTGTATTGTTACAAGTCAGATCCATCAGGTCTTTCACTGAAGCTGCATTAAGAAAGAAATTGTCTCAGATATCTAGAATCTGCAATATACATCAGTTTAGACAGAAACTAATAGCACTGTGGTCTTCAGTGATAGAGTAACCCAAAAGCCTAGATACAAATATTTTCAGACTTTAGAAAAGTTCAGACCTGGATGAGGATGTCACCTAGAAAGAATTAGTTGCTTAAAGAAAGCCTGGGCAACAGCCAGAGTTTCTATCAGAAGACTTTTCTCCAAAACAGAAAACACTACTGAGAGAACCTGAGCTCAGGTTTACAAAGGGGAGCAAGGGCTACATTTTCAAATGGCTTCTTCATACTCAGTCCTTAATGTGAAGGTGAGCTGGACACAACCTTTGGCCTCTCTCAGCTCTGCAAGAGTGAGGTACTGGGTCCCAAACAAGCCAAAGTACTTCTCTGTAGCCTAACTTTTCTTAAGTGCCCCATCCATGACTCAGTTGGCCAGGCTCTAGGTTTCAGAAGCCACAATCCAGTTGTCATGGAAACTTGAGAGGTAGTTAAGACGCTCTGGTTGTTCATGCAGCGTGTAGCTTCAGAAGGAACACTTTCCTGATTAATTCTAATCAATACACTAATGCTTTGGATGCCATTTTGCATGCTCCTCTGGGTAATGCCAGCACTGATTAATTGCAAGTTCAAGTCAGGATGATCTCTTAGAGGCAGTGCATTAAAAAAAAAAGTGCTAGAACTCTCAAGTAAAGTCTCAAGCCAGAACCCTGCATTTGTCTGCCTTCATGGCTAAATGATTTTGAATCCAATTAACACTCACGTACTTTTTCATCCTGTTAAAGAGGGGTTTCAAAATGCTTGATTGCAGCAAGCTTTGGGACTCCAGTTTACTCCCATGTACAGCAATCATCTTTGTGATCATTCCCCAGACTTCCAGCTAATTCTGGAAGGTAGAATTAATTTCTGTGCTGTCAGCCAGTCTGACACCTGTGCTGCCACCTGTGCCACCACCACCGTCTTCAGGGGAGTGCAGTTTGCACTGGCCCAACAGCAGAAGTTAAGTTTCACCCAGAATACTGTCCTAGCTTTGACAGACCCACCACTGTCTCACTTTCACAGAAAATTTGAAAACAAGTCTTCAGCTTACAACAAAACTATGGAAATTATTAGCAAGAAGCCCCAAAGAACCAGTGTTTAAATCACAGTAAATCAGGGCTAACTGAACTGTATTGTGGCGAATAAAGAGCTGCATGGGCCCTACAAGGGTGTCATGAATCAGCTCATGTGCTCCCAGCAACAATTAATGGCAGGTTGAGGGAACACAAGAACTTCCAACTATCTCCTCTCCTTGAGGCAAATGTTCTGTGAATTCAAGCTGAATTCTGCACTCTCACCTGCACTTTCCAGAATAAAAATTGTGGAATTGAACAGACTCCTCGTAGCTAAATTGAGTGACAGTGTGATTTTATTTCTTCAGGTTGAGGCTCTCATGTAAAATATTCCTGCTGCTACCAGCACTCATCATGGTGTGGCTGAAAGAAAAATGCAGTTATCTTGGCAAGGGCTTAGATTTTCTCTCTTTGGTAAAAGGTTCTGCAAACTTTTAGGAATTAAAAAATTAAATATAAATAATAGCAGCTGTGTCAGAGTATTTCCCATCAAAATCTGCCTGCAGCAGTGAAAATATTAGAAGCTGATTTTTGAGAATGAAACCTTGTTAAGGGTGGAATTAAAATTAGCGCTAGGAGTCCAAATGAGAACTTTTTCTCTTTAATGGATAAATAGGGGAAAGAACATAACATTTTCATCCTGCATGCCCCTGCATAATTATCCAGAAGTTTATAATATGTTTTAATCTTGCCTCCATATTGCTTCAGACTTTCCTTTGCTTCAACAATTAATGGGCACTGCAGAAAGGAAGACACAGATAAGACCTTTTCAGGCTCGAGTCAACAGAAAATGAAAAAATGTTTTCAAGAGGATGCCACTAAAATTTATAGAGACAGGATTAGAAATAAAATCATCTACAGGAGTCTGGGTAAACTCTTTTTTCATTAATTCAAACAATATAATACATTGCCTTGTAATTATTTTTAATTATCAACTTTAAAGTAATTTCAGTTTACTGACCCTAAAATTACTTAAATGACATCAGGTCCAGAATTTAAAGCATGATAATATAGTCTTGGAAAATGGGAACAGATAAAAATATTGTACAATAATGCAAGCGATTATTTAACATTAAAGGAGGAAATTCTTGATGCACAACACAAAGTTTGCAATGTTAATTCCTCTGCTCATTGATAATTTTACTTTATAAGAGCAAGAAAAATGGGAAAACTTTACTTTCTAAGGGAAAGAAAAATAGTATCTCTTTTCCTCTATTGATTTAATGCCGACTGTCTTTCTACCCTTTTCTTTGGCCTTTTGCATAAGCAAGACAAAACTGTAACTGGTAGGTTAAATACAGCTGAGACCTTTATTAGTGTCATTGGATCAGACCTTTAGCATTCCTGTGAGTGGCTCAAGAAAGCTTCCCCACCCTTTCCTCAAAATGCCTTTAGAAGATGCTTTCACAAAAGTTTTGCCATTAAAAAAAATTTTTAGAAAATTGCAATGATTTTCTTTCCTGTTACTCTTTCAGTGCTTTTAAGATGAAACTGAAACCACTGCCACCTCCCCCCAAGAAAGTGTGCTGTAACTGTGCTTGGTTTGACCAATAAAGCCAGGCATTGAGTAATTACCTTGCCTACAACAGGAGTCCAACAAGATTTTGACTCCAAAATGCAATTATACCCCCTCATGAGTGCTGGAAAGGAGGTTAAATCTACCCTCTCTCTGGAATTGCAGTGCTGGGCTCCTTTGTACAGCTGCCCCACTGAGAATTGTACAGCTGGGAAGATATTGCAATATGGAAGAAACTGCTTTAGGCTTCAGTGAAACACAAGTTGCCTGTGAAGGGTATTTTTTAATGTTCTACTTATTCCTGGCCAACAATGGAAGTTTGCAATTAAGCCAATACAGTTTCTTTGGTAGTAGACTCTTCTCCTGTGCAGAGAACACGCTACGCAGCCACAACACATGGGAAAACACTCTACACGGGAAAAACTATTGAAATGGCAGAAGATAAAACCTACAGAAAAAATACCCGTCCTTGTTAACTTCCACGGAGTTAAAATATTATTTTTTAACTGCCTTTCTGAATGTCAGCTAGAAAACTCACTCTTACAAAGATTTTGCCTTTCTAACTTGTTTGAAGAAAATTCCCTGCTCTGAAAACTTGTGAAGACTTGTATTTGAGCACTGTGAAGAACTGAAAAGGTAGCTGACTAAATAATTGCACACTCACAATTAAATCTTATTCTTGTGAGTACAAATGAGAAACTTTTTACAGGATTTAATACTGACTAAGCCCTGGAGCAAAGAGCAGAGGAACTGTAGAGAGATTCCAAGTCAGACAATGAATTTATGCTGTATGGTGGAGGGCAAACCTCTTTCCAAGAGAGTAATCAATTTTCCCCTGGAAGGTAACCCACTAAATAAATGGCAGAGTTATTATCAATTCAGCTAATCTTTTCAAAAAGTCCGTGGAATGAGTAAACAAGGTTTTTACAGGACAATTTTTCTTACTGACCATTCCAAAATGTAAACTTAGTGCTCTAGACATGCTAAGAAACTCATCAAATAAAAACTCTATCGGACAAGAGTGGATGAGACATGAGAAAGCATTGTTGCTTTTTTAAATGACAGAACCAATTATTTTAATTAGCTACTTCATCACTTCCAATAAACAGTTCTGATGTTTTTTGTGGGAGCTCCCCATGGACATGACATGGTTAATCACTCCAGTAAGAGCCTTCTGCAATTGCAAGAACAGTAGAGCTCATCAGCTTGCTCAGAGGAATGTGTTCATCTGGCCCTGAACTTTTCTTTACATTCCCCAGTTAAACCACACACAAGAGAACTTTCTTCTGCCTCTTAAGCAGTACATAGTTGGAGGCACTCCTAGGATGCTAAAATTAGCTATCACATCCAAGATGTAGCCCCAAAACTGATGTGAAAAGAACAGCTCAGCAGACCTTTCTGGTGCACAATAGCTCTTTAGTGTCACCTCCTCTTGTAGCCCTCTCCCTATTTGCTTATCAGCTTGATTGCACCCACTTTAACAAAGCTAACACTGCCAAAAAATGAAATTTCACTCTATGAAACCAAGTTGCAGTAACTGTTGGCAGCATGAAAGCCCAGGCAATACCAGGAACACTGAGCATTCATACAAACCATGATATCTTTAGGTGGCTGTAAGACCTCACAGCACTTTAGCAAAGAAATCAAACATCTCATTTTTCAGGTGGGTGAAAAGGAGGCACAGCAAGGTTATGTGATTCATTTAGTCAGTAGTTAGATAGAACTAGGATCAGAGATAAAAGTTTCTTATTCTTATTCCTATGTCCTAATCCACTGCATCGTGATGCTTCTGATGAGGGTAATTAAATTTCATGCTTCGGGGAGTAACTTAATCGTCTTTGAGGATCAGAAGGAAACTCCATCCTTTCAACACAATGTACAAGGCTGCTTAGGTGTCCCAAAGAGTAGTTTTCATTTTTTATTTAAATATTGAAAGTAAAACAATCTAATCCTAATTACAGCCAAATACAGTCAAGGCTTCAGAAAGACAGAATGTCTTTTAAAAAGAAAGAGTAGTGGCAAAATACTCTGAAATTATTTAGTTCTCAACAGCTGTGTCTGGGAGACCAGTTAAACCAGGATTTTTGCCTCCACACTCAGCAATGGCTTTTCATGGCACAGGTAAAGGAATATTTTATCCACTCACTACCTATCTGGTGGAAATGAAGCCATGAAAAATTTCAGATTCAA
The DNA here is from genome assembly GCF_012460135.2 of Molothrus ater. NCBI lineage: Eukaryota > Metazoa > Chordata > Aves > Passeriformes > Icteridae > Molothrus > Molothrus ater. The sequence goes on from NC_050480.2 coordinate 12,938,936, forward strand.
AGTTAGGTTCAAAGAGTGAGTGAGAAAGAAGATTTCACTGAAGAGAACAGCTGTGCTTGCTGTCTATCCTTTACAAATACGTTGCAATTACCTAGCAGCTGTAATAACCTAAACTTGAAAATCAGATATCAATACAGCTAAAGCAAGATTAAAGACTAGATAAAGAACTGTTTGAATCATTAGGCTCAGAAGGATTTACAGAACATCTACTCCAGGCATTCCCGCCCACTACAAGACAGTCCTCCAAGAGGCTCCTAAAACCCATTTCATCAGGTCAAATCCCATAAAAAGCTGTCTGGTTAAAAAGAAAAAAATAGCCTGACTGGGTGTTAGAGATTCCCAGAAACAAAAAAGGCTGGCAGATAATCCTCAGCAAATACCACCTTTCCCATAACTTCAGCTGTTTCCAGTCTTTGCCTGCAGCACAGAGGTAGGATATAATTACACTGGGCAGAGCATGCGCCATATGAGATGCAAAACAGACAAGTAAATAAGAATAAAACATGGTGCAGAACAAAGAGAAGTGAAATGCTTCTCATATAGCTGTACAATACAGAGGATATCTATGCACAAGCAATGTGAGGGGTAATAGGAAAGAAAATTGCAGGTGTGAAAATAAAAGATGCATTTCTTGATGAAAATCTTTCTTTTCCAATTTAATTTACCTCCTTCAAACACAGTAATTTGAAAGAAATTATTCATTAGGAAGGATGGGAAATATGAGGCTTGGAATGCAGACAGGTTTCATCCACTACTGCTTATGCAGCAGGTATTGTGTTACCCTGTTGGGGAAGGGGCCTTGGAATTGTATGACTCAATTTCGAATGGAGAAGGAATTTAAAATAAAAAGAGAGAGTGACTAAAACAGTCACTTTGTCAGTGTCCTCAAAGAGAAGGAACTTGAGAGGCCAGTGTCTGCTCTTCAGAGCAAATGACACTTCAGAAGTCAGATCATACCACTTAACAAAAATGTCAACTTTAAAGAGACAGAAATGCCACCAAAGTGAGGTTTGCTGCTGCTTTCAACACGGCAGCAGCCACAGCAATGTCCAGTGCTGACAACAACATCTGCCCCTCTTACCACATTTGCAACATATACACCAGTAACATCTGCTGGGTAGATCCAAAAATGCTACCAAAAGTCAAGTCTAGTTTTCCCACACATGTTGAGACTGTTTCTGTCCCACTGAGCCAAATCTCCTGAATTTAGTATTGGGTATTTCTGAAAGATAATCAGAGCAAGCCACACTGAACATCCAGAAGGGAAGTCAGGAGTAGCCAACTGCATCTGTCACTGCCTGCAGGTACGAGTTTAAGACACTGTCTGGTTTCTCAGCTTCCCAGAACCTGGAGCATGGAGTTGTTTTATTTAGTTCAGAATACATTTGCCTGTTAGTCTCAACATTTGGCACACATGCTTCCTTTGAGCATAAATAGAAAAGTCTTGACAAGAAACATGCATAGAAAACAGACTCCACAAGATGTTCCAGCATAATATACTGGCTCCTCACAATCAAATAAAAAGGTTCCTAAACCAAAAAGCTCATTTCCTTGGGTTAATATTGTCAATGAAATTGAAGGTGTTTTTGATTCTAAAAGCACACGAAAACATGAGGACTGTCTTTAGTATTTACTGATAAAGAAAATACCTAGGCCTTTTCATGCATTCCCAAAATAGGAGTCCTGACAATGCTGCTCATCTCAGTATTACATTAAGTTGTTTTTCAAATTCAAGTAGTCTTTTTTTTAACAACATCAGTAATTGCAATTCAATACTATTTTCTGAGATAGCTCTTGCCTTTAGACACCCTTCTCGGAAGAAGACCATGCACTGCAGCATCCAGGAAAGCTTGGGAGCACAGAAATATGAGCTTAGCCTCAAAGAAAAAGTCTCACTTACAAGCTCACTTGTATTGGGCAAAGGCTGGAAAGAAAACCACAATTCCCTCACAGGGCAAAAATGAGGAAAAAGGTCCTTGCCATGATATTTCAATGTGACTTCAGAAACACTGTGACATTTCTATGAACATCAGTATAAAAAGGTATACTTGGTACCTGAGGGTATTGTAAGGCTTGATTAAGTTAATACCCAGCTCAGTGAAAAAGGCCAAACAAATTCAGGCACTATTCCTACCCTGTGACTTAAACCCTGTTTGCAATATAACATATAAATTATACTCTGAACAAGGATGAGTTTTTCTATATGAACCTGCAACAACCTTTGAGCACTTCAGAAAATAAGGCTGCAGGAATGCAAAATACCCACACACAAGTGTACATATTGTCAGATCACCTATATGTAGGAAAAACTAGGGAGCAACACCAAAACTGCATTTCTTAACATTAATGATCCGTTTCATGCCACATCAAGAGGATTTTTCAATGTACTCTTTTCTAGAACTATTTCCTTGCTGTTCTTCCTCTCCTGAGCAGAACCATAATGCAAGTTTTGTAGACTGATACGAAATACAGTAAAATTTCCACTCTTTCTTTCCCCCCTCACTGCTTTTCTACATGGGTTGCCTACTCCAAAGTAGAGTTTTGCCTTTTTCATCAAAATTTAGTTTTATTGACTCTCAAAGTCCCACAATGACCTCTAATTTTCCCTAACAGGCATAACCACAAGGCTCTCTGGCTCCATATCTGCCAAGGACAATCGATACTGTTCAATAAAAAACAAGCCATGAACCACAGCAGCCCCTACCTCTGCTTAGCTCAATGACTTTATGCAGTTTCAGCTTGTTCTTGGGTGAATCAGCTCCTGGGAAATTAAAGAGTTCAAATCCAAATGCTCCTGCACCCTTTTTGCTTGGGGAAATTGCCTCAGGGCATATTGAATTCTGGTCACAAGGAGGTTATAGTTGCCTCAGCCCATAGGATGTGCTGAGCAGTGGGCTGAAAGAAGATGAAATTATGCTAAAGCTCCATCAGAGCAATCAAGTGCTTCTGTTTTAATCTATAGCTCCATTTCTTCCACAGCCTTGCTAAAAATATCCATGTCAGCCACTGTCAGCCTCACACCAGCCTTGCCATTAGCCCACACTGGGATGCCTTTCCACTAATTAAGCAGAATTCATCTGACATGATGACTAAACTCTCCTTTTGTAGACAGCAATTTGGAATTGAGCTGAATGCAGGCATAAGGTAAAACAGCGAGCAAAGGAAGGTGTATAGAGAAAGCCCATGGGTATACTTCAGCTTCTATGGACTGCATGAAGTTCTCAACTTTTATCAAGGACTTCAGCAGCAGCTTAGCCTGGTCACTGCTGTCCCAAGGCAGGAGAGAAAGGAAGGGCTGCACAGCAACCCCTGGCCTGGGGTGAATTAGTGCCAGGCCCTCCCACGCTCTGCTCATTTACAGCACAATTCCAAGAGGCATTTCCCTGCGTGAGCTAATATAAAAATCAGTGCAGAATGTAAAAATAATGACCTTTTGGCCTAGTAATATTTTACATTCACTTTCAGTTTAAGTCACTGAGAATAATGGAGAATTAGGACGTCTGGTCTTGTAGGTGCAGTGAATTCAGTCCAAAGACCACTGTGGCCTCAGAGCAGCCTTCTTGTCACCTTCTCCCATTTTCTTCCCTCTTTGAAAACTGAGACAGCACACTTAAAGCTGTGGCAAATGAGGCAGCACACTAAAAGCTGTGACAAATGCTCTCCAGTAGTTCTATCTAGCAAGTGGCTGTGTTTGAGATTCATATCTACAGAAAAGGCCCAGAACATGCCACAGATCCATCAGCATTTTAGAAGGTGAATGAATAAAGTACTTAGAAAGCAGAGCAGCTGTTTCAATTATAGCATTAGCAGCCCAAGCCCTAAGCACTCAGTGCTCCTGGAAGCCTGAGGGTGGGTAGGAACAGAGCCATCTCCATGGATTATAATTAAAAGACCAAGGCCAATTGCACATTCAGAACAAACAGGCAGCAAATGCTTTGGTTGCAGTTGGTCATTTTCTGTTTCAGCCTTCCAGATTTTTGGTTTTGGTTTGCAAATGTGAACAAACCCCTTTCAGAGTATGCCAAGTACAAGTAACTCCAACAATCCCATCCTGCTGTTTATACATTTTGCAGTTTCTACTACATGGTGGGGAGGTGGGGGGAATTAAAAATTTAAAAATTGGGGCATCTTCCCCTTCTACTTTCACAGGGACAAGTTTATATCCTGAGGCCCTTAGAGGCTGCAAAACATTCATTTCCAAGCAGGTAATGTCCCATGTAAATCATCACCCCACTGCAATAAAAGAAATAGTGAATCTATATTTTATATTTCCTGCCTGCTTATGCAAACAGTGTAAATTCAAGATCTTGCCTTATAACTTTCTTTAGTTAGACATCTAGTGTCAAACTCTCAGACAGCAATGATTATATAGAAAATAATGGAATTGGCTCAAAAGCACACAGAGATTCTTCCCTGGGGAATTTCTGCTCAACCACACACCACTGAGTGGACAAACAAAATGAATTCAATTTTACTAAACAACTCTGACTAAACAAAAAAATCGGGTTTATTCCTCTGACCATATTGATTCATATGAGCATACTATATGTAAAAATAATGGAACCATATAAAATAAACCATATAAATAAAGAAACCATATAAAACCATATAAAATAACAATAAAAATAACCATATAAAATAAAATAAAAAAGTAAACTAAAGCAACTGCAGCTGCTCCTGGAACAAGACCTGCCAGTGTTACTATTGCACAAGGTAATCTCCTGAGCTTGAATACAAAGTGCCAGGGAAAGACATCCTGAAATCCTCAATACACCACTAAATAAAGCTTCAAGAAGTCCACTTATTATGAAAGGGGTGAAGCAAAGATGCAACACACAGGAGTACACCACAAGACTCTGCTAAAGGCTCCCAGAAACTGCAGCCTGAGGTGAAAGCAGTGAATGTGGCAACCTGCTGAGAGCAGGAACACTCCTTCCAGGATGGATGGATGGGGCAAGGTTCCCCTCTACCAGAAACCCTGAACTCTGTCTCCATAAACATCCCACTTCAGGTAACTCAGACATTGATGGTGCCTGCAGAAGAGAGATTCTCAACCCTACAGGAGGAATACTTCCAGATACTTTAGTAAGTGGGTGTTAGATGGATAGCACAGATAATAAACACCAGGGACTGGAGCAAGGCTGGGACAGCTGGGATTGTTCAGCCTGGAGAGGGCTCTTATCATTAGGTACTAATACCCTGGTTTGGCTCTGCCTTGAGCAAAGGGGCTGGACTAAATGATTTCCAGAGGTGCCCTTCAACCTCAGTGGTTCTGTGATCCTGCACAGGTAGATGTTCCACTGGCTAAAGATCTTTGTCTTCACTATTGATTTCTTTAACAAAGCATGCTGAATTACTGGTGCTCCTGGATCAATGCTGCTGGAGGGTCAATAGTGGCCACATCTTCAATTTTTCCTTTTCAGCTATAGACTCAGAGCTTCACTTGAATGAACTTAATGTGCTCTGAAACAGGATATGTGAATAAGAAAATGCATATTATTATCAGCTTATTGAAGTAACATTTGCTTTGTTCCTGATGATGGAGGGCTTGAAAATGCAAAGAACTAGAAGAACATCGAGAACTATTAATGAAGACTCTGTCAAATGTTTCAGACCTTTTTCCCCTCTGAAACCAATTTCAGATTTCAGAGTGAAACAACCATTTTCCTGTAAAATGTGCAAAAGTTAGTAAGTCTCAAGCAGCTTCTCCCTGGAGGGAAGCCCTTCAGACCCTATTAGACATCCTGCTCTGTACTTGGTTTATCTTTGTTGGCTTTTTTTTTTTCTGATCACAATTCTCTATAAACAGAACAGGAAGAAAGAAAGGAGAAAAGGTTATTTCCTCTTGTTACTTTGTGCCAGCAAAGGGCAACACTCCAAACTGTGACATGTATACATGTCTTTGTAAACAGGGCACTAGAGAACATGGGGAGTTCATATCCAGGCTAGAAAACTCATCTCTTGGCAAGTGAGACAAAGAGCAGGAGCCAGGAAAAAGGATAGAGGGGGAGATAGAAAAGAACAGCACTAGCAAGCAAGGAATGAGGCAGAGTACAAGAGAGAATGTGGGTAGGAGAAAATCAGCCAAAATATATGCCACAGGATTACCTGTGTCTGACACAGAATTACAGAGTCAGCTGAGCTGGAAAAAACCCATCAGGACCATCCAGTCCAGCTCCTGGCCCTGCACAGAACAACCCAAGGCTCACAGCGTGTGCCTGCGACTGTTGTCCAAATGCTTCTTCAACTGTGTCAGGCTTGGTGCTGTGAGCACTGCCCTGGGGAGCCTGTTGCAGGGCCCAAGCACCCTCTGGGTGAAAAACCTCTTCCTAATACCCAATGTAAATCTCTCCTGACACAACTCCAAGCCATTCCCTCGGGTCCTGTCACTGCTCACCACAAAGAAGAGATCCACGTCTGCCGCTCCTCTTCCCCTCCCAGGGAGATGGAACTGCAATGAGGTCTCCCCTCAGCCTCCTCCAGGCTGAACAGACCAAGGGACCTCACACAGCTTCCCCTCAAGGCCCTTCATCTTTGAGGCCATCCTCTGGACACTCTGTAATAGTCCAATGTCTTTCTTATATTGTGGTGCCCAAAACTGCTTACGGGCCTCAAGGTGAGGCCATATCAGAGCAGAGCAGGAGAATCCCCTCCCTTGGCCAGCTGGCACAATGCCCCAGAGGCAGCCAGGATGTGACACCACATTCTCACTGCAGTTGTAGTTTGTGGTCTACATGAGATGGGAAAACAGGTGCTTAGAACCCTCCTGCTCAACTGTCCACAACAACAGCCTAGTGCAAAGCAAACAAATCGGTGTATTTAAATACTTAAATGCCAGCATGGATTGACTCTTTCACTAAGTACACTCCTGCCTCGTTTTGTTTTCCTTTTCCTTCAGCCCTTGGGATGTCAGGGTACAGCCACGAGCCAAAAGCAAAGAAACACACTGTGCTATTCAAAATTCTCTAAAGGACACTATGCAATCTGTGAAATGCTTCAGGAAGAAAGCCACTGAAAAAAAAATTGAGTGATTTTTCTAGGGTGGTAAACTGAGCTGCACAAATTACAGTCCAGAGGAGACTTTAGGTCTTGTTCTTTTCTCAGTATAATATTTTTGAATAATTGTGTACTTACAAACCCCACAGAAATATCTGGCAATATCAGAAAGAACATATAACTGAAACTTAAAGGTGTGAATCAAAAAACCTATCTAAAAATGCCTGAGGAAAAAAAATTCTAAAAAGAGTTTTAATAGTGACTTTCAATGTAATTTAGTGGGAAATGAGGAGATGAAGATGAGGACTCATGAGAATGGAAAAGAAGTAAGAATGGGGACAAGGTGAAGACAGCAGATTAAAGACAGGACACAGCCCCCTGAAATAAGCAATCTCTGTACAAATGGGTGAGACCAGTGAACTTCAGTACATTTGCAGAGAGGAAAAAAAAATTCCATTACAGCAGAGAGAGCAGAAAGGCACAGACTAATGCCCCAGCTCTTACAATCATACTGATTTTTCCCAGTCTTATGTTCCTAACTGCAAGTCATGTGTGTTACTCAGGCAAAAGCTGATGGTGATCAAAAGATATTAGAAGCAAATAGCCTTTTAGGTTCAAAGAGTTCAGCAGGGTCAAAGCCTTATCTCCCCCCTTCTTTTTCTTTCTTCCTTTTCTTTTTTTTCCTTCTGAAACTGTCAAGTCTCTAGATTACCATCCCAGATATCTCAGAGGTTATCACCTCTGAGGACAAACTGAAATTCAATGTTGGACTATTGCTTTAGTAGCATCTCTAAATTCTACTGAAAAACATCAGCTAAATATAAAAAAACCCCTCTATTTTAATGCCAAAACTTAAAAAAATGGTTGGAGTTCAATAATCACTCATCTCTAAACTTATCCTAAAGAATAAAGGTATGTCAATTTGAGGATTATGCATCAACAATGAATCCAAGGTGTCAACAGAAAGGTTATGTAGGGGCCAGGGTAGCTGGAGTGAAAAGAATTCAGCTGAGGCAGAGAAAAGGAAAACTTCTAGGGGCAGGAACATGAGACAAGGAAAACCTCTAGGGGCAGGAACATGAGACAGACACAGACCTAATTGCAATAGGCAAGCGTGCGCTATTCATATTTTCATGATGTCTGCTGAAGTCCAAAAGCTGATGATTCATATTTTCACCCTTTAGCTACTCCTTCGCCATTTCAGGGTGAGGCTTTCTTGAACATTCTGCTGGGGGTCTGTGCAGACTGTGAAGTCTAAATCCTTTTCTTGCTACTAAAATTCTTCCTGTAGTTTGTGGTTTAAACATACTGGCAGGAAGACATTGCAGGAACACATCCATGAATAAATGGGACACTTATTCTCCAAAGAGGCTACTTCCACTTAATGCATTTAAACCAGCTAAAAAAAAAAATACCAGAAGGATGCTAAATCTCTGCAGCCTTTGGAATCATGCCTGAGGAGTAATGCAAATGGGCAGGACTCTGTTCCTGACCAGACCTAGGGTTACCACCAGCTTAAGCTCTATTGCACCAACCTCCACACTGTGAGTGGAGTAATGAGAAACTCAGCAAGTATTAATACAGCCTTTCCATGGAGGTTCAGATTCCTATCTAAATTATTCTTTTTCATCTGAATACATTTACCTATCCTTAGCTCTCATGCAAAGACATTTTCTTCTTCGCCTTTGAGTGCCATGACATGGTTTTCTCTTAAGTTGTTTTTCCTATGCACATTTTCTTCATCTCTCCTCACTTTCATGGAACAGAGGTCTGGAGCTGAATCACTTATATTCCACAGAGGTGTGGGAATAATCCATGAAAGCAACAGGTGGCCTGAACAGCACTTTGAGATGTTCTTTCAGGCAAGGCTGCCAAAGAAGAGTGCACAAGCTGACATTGGCAGCAGCTGTGTCCAGCCTGTGCTAGACACCACAACCTGAAACATTCAGCAAAAACTGCCAGCAGCAAAACTTAGCACACATTTGAAAAGTTTTCCTTTAACAAGCCCACCCCTGCACCCCTGGGGATTCCACTGACCAATTACTGGGGAAAGGATTCCTACAGTATTACTCAACCCCACAAGTCTGGTGTGAAATTAGAGATGAATTCACCATTACCAGAAGAATTCCATCTTTCACTCAATCACATTAAAAGTCTCAGCTGCAGATGCATTCTTCTCAGGAGGTGACAAAGGAAAGTTGAGCTGAAACTCTTCTGGCAGCACAGATGTCTCTTTAAAGACAGAGTCTGGATGGAAGAAGGAATTCTTATCTTCCAAAGCATGTGAAAACACATGAAAATAATATTGGGACACCAAAAAAAGATGTTGTAAACAGAATACTTTTTCACCAGAACTTCTCTATTTAGAACTCTGCCACTGCATATAAGAGAATGAGAAGCAGGTATTCAGTAAAGGGAAAATCTAAAAGAAAAGCAAGATTGCATGTCACAAGCAGTTATTCAGAGACTCCTGACACATGAGGATTCCTGGGTTCCAAAAATTTATATTAAAGTGCAAAAGAGAAGCCTTGAATCTCAGCTCTGGAAGAAACAAGCAAAATTAAAATAAGTAAAATGACACATCAGTGGATATTTAACATTATTTAGGTAGTTCCTTTGGATCCTTTAGGAGTCAAATGAGACTTAGTAATTAATTTTTTTTTTTGGTACTGGAAACAATAGATGACTAATATAGGTATGTTCCTACAAAAAGCTTCAAAATAATTTCCCAGAAAAAAAGCTTCCTAACAGGCAAACCATGAAACTGGCAAAAACTGGTTTATATCTGGACTCCACTAAATCAGAAATATCATTAGATGAGTATACTCTATTGCATTATAAACAATAATAGTTTCTAGTAATATTGTTATGGCATGAGTTCCCATCCAATGCTGAGTTTAATGAATCGCTTTTCTTACAGCAACACCATGATATGGTCTTTGGAAATGTTATGTTACTGGTTGCTGGTAGCTTTGTGATGCAATTTATTCAGAGATGAATTTTGGCCAGCAAGCAGACTTTGCTCTCTTTGATTTTTCCAGCATCACTTCTCAAGGGAAAACAAACTGCTTCCTGAGGCAAGGACATTTGTACTTTGATCAAAGTTCTGTGAAAAGATAATTTTCAACATATTGTGTGAGCCTGCCTCTGCTCAAGAACCCATACTGTAGGATAAAAAGCAATTTTCTGAGCATAAATTTAGGCTTCAGATCACCAACTCCTCTTTTAACAAAAAACTAATGTGGAAAGCCTCAGTATCATTTGCTAACTTGCCAAGACTGTACTCATTGTACTTAAAATGTGCAAGTCTTGAGACCACTGCATACACACACCCACCAATATTTCAGTTATTCAAGACTAAATGTATGTGTCCTATCCTTCTGGGTGACTCACTCAGTGAAAGAAAGAAATGTTAAATTGTTTAAACCGTTCAAGATTGCAAAAAGTGACAGAAGAAAATATTGAAAAATATTTAATTTGAATTTATCACAAACATCATTTTGAAGATTAAGAGAGTGCATTGTCTGTCTACAGCCAAATACGTGCAGCAAGCAAATTTCTTGTGATTTCACAGTTACATCAAAAGACATCTGAAATGATCTTCAAAATGAGGAGATGGAAAAAGAGGGTGAAAAGAATTAATTTCTATTATGAGCATGGTAATACCTCAATGCTCTAAACAAGTCAGAGGCTCCTGTGTGGAAGCCTTGGCAGAGACATTGTAAGGATACACCTGCCCCAAAGTGCTTGAACTGTTTGGAGGAGCTGAGGAAAGGCTGCAAACCTCCATTCTCTCACAATATATTACTGTCAGAAAGCAGGTACTGGCACTGCTACTTCTCACATTTTCATCAGCCAGTCTGTTCCAATTTGAAAACCTATTCAAACTGATGCTCCTATTTCCCTAGGTTGGTGGGTTTGGGTTTTTTGGGTTTTTTTAAGAAGAAATAATTTGCAAATTTCACTTTGACAAAGCTGTATGTGTAAGCTCTGGTACAATATTCTCAGCCCATCACGGTCACCTTTACCTTTGCTGTGTTGGATTGACATGCTCTGTTATCTTCAGAGCAATTGTGGGCCAGAGGCAGAGGTGCAGTGATTGCTCACTGTCCATCAGCCTGACCTACCCACGAACTTTACAGCAACTTTTTATTAAGAAGCAGAAGGCAAGGTTGCTATCCAGCATCTCTTTTTTCCTTGGCTATCCACAAGCACTGCAAACAAAAGCACCAGGTACTGTCAGGTGTGAGGGAGATTTTGCTGAGAGCTAGGCACTAAACACAGGCTTCTCAGAAGCAGGCACTGAGAAGTGATTGAACTTCACTCCAGACAAAATCAGAGATGAACCCACACCTGCTTCACTACAGTCAGACCTGCTTGACTCCAGTCAGACTAACATTCCACCTGGGTCCATTAAGAGTATGCAAGTTCACCAAACTCATTTTAAAATAAACTGAAGAGATTTTGATCAAAAGTGATTTTCAACAAACGACCAAGGGCTCAAAATATTTCAGCTTTCTTCACACAAAGAATACATTATTTCAATTTTCTATTTAACTTCTGCTTACTCTAACCTAACTTCTAGTGACAGCACAGCAGCTGATCCTGAACTTCACCAAAACACTCATGATCAGGCAAGTCAAGCCACTAAGTCCAGTACCTCATATCTTTATATAGTACTTAAGCATCCACCCACACACCAAAAAAAATCAACATTGGTCATAGCCTTGACATACAAATCCCCCAAAGATCATTTGCAAACTACAACTTCTAACAGCATCCTGGAGCTCTTTAAGACACTTCAGAATCAGACTTTTCCAGCTGACAGCAAAAAGCTCTTGTGCACTGAAGCACCACACATGATGTTATACAACATGGCTGAAACAGCAAAGTCCTCACAGGACATTAATTAGCTCTAATTGAACTGCTGTCCCAACCTGTGCCTGACACCACTGTGTGCTTTCTTTTAATTTTTTTCTGTGAGAAAGCCCTTGCAGGCAATCCAGAGCAAGTCCTGTAAACATCTCTCTCCATCAGGTTCCATCATAATTAAATACCAGAGAGGGCACCTGCTGGGCACGTCTCTCCCCCATACAGTTATGTGTTCAAAAAGCCTTCTGCTGTTAATCAGCACTGATTACCAATCTCTCTGGCACTAATTGGTGTTTCATGCTGCAAACCACAGCTCTGGGAGTCATACAAAGTTTCAGCAGAGGGCATGACCTCCAATAATCCTGGCATAATCCTGTTGTCTGATGCACATGGATCCACCGCAATACCACAACAGTTAGTTAATGCTCACAGTACTGTAATTTGACAGAACGAAAATAAATTTTGTCACTTTACAAAGCATTAGGATATGTCTTCCTGTAACATATCTGGCTTAAAACCTCAGGGCAGTGAACTAAAACCAGAAATGTGGCACTTCCAGTGTCAAAAACAGTTAGAGAGTGAATGTTCTAGCAAACACAGCCCTTGAAGCCATTGATTGGGCAATGCCTCTCTGCTCTTTCCAAGTTTTGATTACTTCATGAAATTTTTGCATCTTTTCTTCCCTCAGAATAAACAGCATATGTTGAAGAATTCTTGAAAATAATCTTTCCTTCAAGGGAAACAGTTTTTGCTCTAGTAAAAATGTATTGTTACCTTCAGCTACATCATGAAACAGAAAAAGGAGAGTACTGAAAAATTCAGTGTAGAAGATGTGGTTTTTAAGGGCAAGATCTCTCACGATACAGCAAGAACGTAACACAGTAAAATAATAGTGAAATACAGTAAAATAATAAAGCAGTTGTTACTGGATCTTTTAGATTTTTGGAGCAAGAGATGAGACTGAATGTTTACCTTCTTTTCCCAATTCTGCCAGCAGCCATAAAGCCAAATGCTCAATTGGTATTTTATGTTCAAGAAGAAGGCTGGAGAAATACGCTGTACAAATGAAATAAATACCTAAGGGAGGTTACCCTAGAAGAGAAGATCTTAGTTTATAAGTAAATCTTTAATCATGTGAAAAGATGCATTTCTACTTACTGTTTGTGAATGTAATAGCTCAGTGTTAGGAAGAGGTAGAAATAAAAACAATAATTACAGATAGCTCTAATTCAGCATTCTGCCTTTTGAGTGACTGTGAACATGATTCGGTGCTCTTACTGAGGAGAGGGGAGTTGGAAACTGTTTTGTCCATATCCCTTTCAACACAGACCTGAAATTATGCTAATTTTTGGTCAAAATGAGTCTATTGTGTATAACTACACCCAGGCTGCTTGAGATCTCAAAGGCACTGGTAGTAAGGCTTTTTCAAAAATTTGTCCTGCCCAAAACTCTGCAAAACTCTGCTGGTGAATGCCAAGAACAGTCTGGCTAAAATAGATGTGCACTTGAGTTGAGAACCCCTGTTTTCTGCTTAGAAGGACAAATCAAAATCCCACCTCAACATCAGCATGATGTCACTCCAAAATGCACTTTTCTGTGGCACATGCTTCTGAATAACATAAAATATGTGCAAGGACAAAGCAAGCAAGAGGGTGAGACAGACCCTGTTGTTTGGGAAACTCACCTGGAATTCCCCAGTCCCTGGCCCAGTCAGCATTCAGTATAGGTTACTCAGAGCTGGTTCTGAGACAAACAGACCTGGCTGCAAGAGCTCTAAAATGCAAACTGAGTTTTCCCCCATCAAACTCCACAGATTATAACTCATAAAAATGCTGCTGGTTGTCAGAAGCAGGTTTTTTATATTTCTGTCCCTCTCTTCTTCAGTTTTTTCCTGCTATTCTCTCTCCCCAATGCTCATGGTGTGATGAAGAAGAGAAATGGATAACACTTTGGTACAATCAGGCAATAAAGTTGTCTTACAACTTTGTTACATTTTATTAAAATATAATTATGACTCTGCCTTTGTCATGCTCTTTGTCCAACAGCCAAAAGGTTGAAAGCAAAAATTTGGTTACTGACTCCTCTCCCTGTGAGAAACAGAGAAAATAAAGATTTTCATTCAAGGATTTTGTTTTTTTTTCTTTCTTCTCTCATGCCTGTCTTTCATTACAAAAAGATCAGGCCTCTCCTTGTGCTGGAAGACTCATTAGATGGTAGGTTATCACTCCACCAAAGCCATAACCTTTCTGTACAAGCAGCCCTGAGGGAACATTAAGTCAGCAAGACACAACACTTGTTTTCAATTCCTGAGAAACAAGGTTTAGAGAAGAATCACTTTGCAAAAATGGTCTTGCTATTCATCTGGAGGCTGAAGAAGCTGCAGCTGTGGGACCTATGATAAGAAGACTCCTCCAGACCAAAAAATAAAGAAAAAATTTGTTTTAGGAGGAATACAATCCTATCTCTTCCTTTATAAAGTGTCAGGAAGGAAGGGTGGGAAAAAAATTTCCCCTTTAAAATAGTGAATACAGGCAACACATTTTCTGCACTCACCACCTTTGAAGAGCTGAGCTAATTCTATACCTGCCATGATCCCTGGGTGCTGCTAAGGTGATGCAATGGAGGCAGAGAAGCCCCAAGAGACCAGGAGGGGGTTGTTGTCAACGTGGCAGTGACAAAAAGCCTGATGCCAAAAGTAGTCATTGGAAGGGAGATTCCAGCAGCAACATGAGCAGTAGGCAAGCACAGGGGAGCCCTGGGAAGGAAGAGCAGCTCTGAGGAGAGCTTTGGATTCTCTTCACACCACTTGTCCCAGTATCATCTCCAAATTTGCGTGCTTCAGAGATGACACCCAATGCTCACATCCAGCTCAAGTTCTGTAGCTCTGAAGAGGACCAGCCCAAGAGTACAGCCCATATATTTTGTCAGAGTTATTAATTCTCTGCTCATGTCCTTTCCTCAAGCTCCAGAGATCACTGTGCAGATGCAGGTGAAATGAGGAGACATTAAGGATGGGGGCTGTGAAGCAGAGAGTGATGATTTCAATCTCCTTCTGAACTTTTACAACACAGAGCAACACTCATTATTTCAGCATTTGCTCAAGTTTGTATTACTTTCTTGCTGTTCTTTCCATTCTCTCCTGAAAATTGTGCTGGACAATTTCAAGCATATGTTCCTCTGGAGTTCACACAATGTGCCTTGAGCAAGTCTGCAATGAAAGCCCTAACATTTCTCTACATGTAATGATGTGAGAGCAAGGAGGTCTAGCCTACTTTGTAGGATTTGGTAAAGTATAGAGGGAAAATGATCTTATTCATTCTCCTTCTGACCTTTTCAACTTCTGAGAAAATGATTGTGCATCCAGCCTAAACAGAAGTGAAATGTTTCAGCTGCTTTGATTACAGCACCATGTTGTCTGGGAAACATGGGCTTAGAGAAGGTATGGATCAGTCTCTCTTTGGGTATCATTAATTCCTTTTGCATGACAGACTCGAGTACCAGGAAAGAATAGTTTCCATGGGCAGCACAGGGAGATTCCAGAACTTATCTAAACACAAAGAAAGCCCAAAGGCTTTCAAAACCAGTGCAATTTATACCACCACTTGAGCTTCTCCTTGAACGTGTTAGCAAAATCTAAATTGCTGGATTCTCCCGTGTGTTCTACTTTAACACACTTGGACTCTGGCATTGTCATGAAGTTGCCAATGAAGCAAACATTACCAACTGATAACAGAAGTTAAGACAAAAAGAAGCAGAACACAAGGAATATAGGATAGGGGATGGCTATATTTATATGTCAGAGTAACCTGTCCTCTGCCACAGATGACACCTTCATCAATTCCTCTTTCCACACACAAACAAATTCATCCCCAGTTATATATATTGAGGGACTCCACTGAGATGGACTGCACTGTCTCTGATACCAGCCTGTTCCTGCTGACAGAAGTCATTTGATCCTGCTCAGAGCACCAGAATTCTGGGAAGGTGCTGAGAGTTGTTCAAGAGTTCTGAAAGGATCAGGACATGCAGGCCACAGGATAAGATTTAGATCAGCATTTGCATGGTCAGAACTATCATTCATTTCTGAAAACCAAGGCAGGATTTGTTAATGCTGATCTATTCAAAACTTTTTAAAACCCTCCATTTCTTTCTTTGTCTAGAAAAACTCTAGATGAAGGAATATAGAGCAGGCAGAACTTCCAACAGTACAAATTATCTCATAGTAATATAGGATCAGCATGTAGGCACCTGGGGTAAAAAGGATGTGCAAATTTCCTCAGCAGCTCTTAGACAAACCAGGGTTTGGGATTTTAGTGCCAAAATGCTGGAAAATCCTGCTTTGGAAGTGTACAAGTGATAGTAGCAGCACAGAATTTAAAACTTGAGAAAAATTACAGACACCTCCAAAATGACTCGATTTTGCAGTTCTAAATATATAGGGAGAGTTTTAATCTAATCTAAACTCTAAACACATCTTCTGTTTCTATTATTGAAATCTTGAACATTGAAAAAGGCTTCAGTTTGGACTCACCATGCATTAAACATGACAGATTCTGCTTTCAATCATGCTAACATTAAAAAAAGGCCAACAACCAAAATAATTTCAGTCTGGGTTTAGAGCTGTTAAACAACATACAGAGCAATGACAGAACAGCTGTACTTAAAAATATAGCACCCCCAAACTGAAAAATTGCACTATGGAAACAGAATAAAAAATTATTAACATGATTTATTCTCCTGTCATGTAAAAAGAGACTTGTTTCTGCAAATTTAAGAAAGCTAAGAAAAGATCTTAGAAACAAAACCTGGTTTATGCCAAGGAGTTCAGGTGGGTTCAGGTTGTAGCATTTATCATATAAACAGAAACTCCTTCCAAACAGCTTTAGGAAAATCAGGAATTACCTCAGAAAAATCTCATGGAGTACTGGATATATTATCTTTCAGGTTATTTAATGACTTTCCTCCCTATCATGATATTTAATGACTTTCACACTATGTTTAAAGCAGAATGATCACAATCAGGCCACTGCATTTTTTCATAAGGACAAAGAATTAACTACTCACCATACCAGCCATCAATTTCATGTGAAGGAAAAGGTAAGTAACCATTTTCATTAAATCAAACCATAAGTTACAATGCCAAAATTCGAACAGTCCAGAGATGTGATCTCAATCAATTAAAAAAATAAAAGGAAAATGATAGAGGTATAAGAGGTGTCCCTGATGCTTCCTGAAGTCCTGTCTGCTAAAGTGCCGCTGAAATGAACTCTACAATAGAGCCAGCCAAGATCTTCATCAGAAATAATTTATTTTCAAGAAAAGCTGTTCTGTTTAAGCAAAAGTCTTTCCTATGAACATTAGCATTCAGGTGGAAAATTTAGATTTCAGAAGAATCTGCTCTGAAGAAGAAATTCCCTTTCTCCCTGACACAAAACAACAACAAAAAAAAAACCAAAAAACAAAGACCCAGTAAAATGAAACACTGTGGAATGACAATGTCACTGGATAAGAAAAGGCATTTCTGCAATGCCTGTATTCACCAGAATCTATTAAAAAATAACTATAAGTATAGATACAACTTTCCAACAATCTCCTATATTTCTTTTATTTTGTAATTTTGGGGATAGATTCTCCTCCAGTCTTAGTTTTATCCATAATAAGCAGTTTTCTCAGTCCAAGCACATACACAGAAAATTCACAGGTTAATTATTTTTTCATACAGCCACACCTCATACTTACATACTTTTGCTCAAACAAGATTTTAAATGCACCCCTTTCTGCTATATATGCTTTCAAAGTTTTCTTTTTAAATGCCTCTAAATCCTTTGGGCTAGAAAAAGAGGTACCAAATTTATAAGGATGCACTGTCTTAGTCTAAACACAAACTACAGGTAGCCAAAAAATGGTGTCCAGGGTTTTTGAAAGCTTCTACAAACTTTTTTTTCTGTCAAAATTCAGTATTTCACAAAACCTCAGAGTTCAAATTTACTGAGCAGCTCTAATAAAAACTACAACTTTTAGCTCCAGAATGTGTTTGCGCCTTCCTCTGGAAACAGCACACTAAGATGAAACCTCCACAGTGATCCCTTCCTTTCAGCAGACAAAGTTTAAGAGGATTTTATGTTCTTCTGATCATTCAGGTACTTAGCAGTATGAGGCAGAGGTTGCCTTCAGATCTTGCACGCCAAAGTCTGTCTCCTGCAAAAGAGAAGTGACCCACCAGTAGGACACGGCTTAACCATGGCCCAGCTCACAAAGGCAGGCCAGTGTCACACAGGGAGGGCCCTGAACTGCTCCAAGACAAAGCAGTGACAGCTCTGCCCTCATTTCCACGAGTGACAGCTGTGGGAAATGCTGCTGCAGTGGTCAGGGCACACAGAGCTGAGCCATGCACTGACTCCCAGGTGATGGACTGAGCTCCATCAGGTTCACAGTTCTGCTTCCACCCTGGCAAAGCCCTGCTTAGCTTCTGAAAGGCTGGACATGTTCACAAACCCTGCTCATGGGCTATTTCTGTGTGCATGGGGTACTCCTTATTGCTTTCTTTAGGAGTGGTTGAGCTACAAGTGACCAAACCTTCACTGTGGGTTGCGTCCAGTCTTTGAGAAGCTTGAAGAGATGGCACTTGGTCCAAAGGTTGGGCATTTGGCTACAGAATGCCCTCAGCTCAGGAGAGCGTAAGATGCAATGACATGCTTGTGTGATGCCTTGTGAAGGCTGACCTAGAACAGAGACTAGATGGAATTAAAGAATAAAGTAGGGACTTATTAGAAGGCCTCAATGGATACAATGGGCAGCACAAGAGCCCAGCCAGGGCTACACCCCAGGTGAACCCAAAACAGTCACAAAATGCCCAGTTGGTCAGAGGGTCTCTCACTTTTATAAGATTTGGTCCATTAGCATATTGGAGCTAATTGCCCAATTGCAGCTTTAGCCCATGAAGTCCCATCCTTCTTGTTTTCTCTCTTCATTCTACCAGTTGTTTATGCTCTTGGGCCTGAGATCTGGATGGGCTGTCCTTGGTCCCCAGCTAGAGAAGGAATGGTTTTGTCTCCCTGCTCTGTGAAGAGAGCTTACTATGCCCTAATATGAAGCTCAGAACTACACACTAAAGCAACACAGAATCTGAAAAATATAAAAGCTAAAACCTCAGGCATCACATGGAGATCTCACATAGAGGCCCGCTGGCACCAAGAGCCCTAAACAGGCATACCAGATGCTTTTGCATTTCTGCATTACAGATTAAGGAGCACTCAAAAGTGAGAATTCAGATATATCTGCAGTTAAGTAAGAGACAAATTCAGAGAGGGGTAAATACCTGGTATAGATAGAGAATGAAATGGGTAAGACACACTTCAAATTAAATGTCACTGCATAAATGAAATGAGAAACCGGAGATGCACTTTTTGTCTGACCTGTTCTTTTGTTGCATTCTCAAGGTTACCATTTATTCATTTTCTTTAGACCAGCAACATCACCAACTGCCTTGAGGTTCTAATAACCACTGCATAAACCAAGAGAATTAATCTGAGATACGCAGAACTTGGGTTCATCAATGCAAACCCAGGGAGACTTCAGTTAATTGTATACATTATTTGTATATTTGTACCCAGAATATTTGGGAATTAAAAATGTCTTCTCTTTTTTTCTCCCTTGATATACTGACACTGCACATAATTCTGACCATTTCAGGGAAACAAAAAAATCACAATCACTTCTTCCTTTTGCTTGTATGTATTTGTGTGCACAGGGGTTCTTTCTGATGCAAGAGAAAAGGCGATGAACTTTCCACACAAAACATAAAAACAACATCAGTAGCACAGTCAAAGAGCTCTGCACAATTTCCCATAGTTGATGATTAGTTGATTTAAGAGACAGTGAGTTGGAAAATTAATCTTTTTCAAATTTATAATATGAACATAAACAAGAGCAAGTACTTTACTAAGCTGTTCTACAGATTTGGAAATAATCATCAGTTTAGTATCAGGATTTTATAATCTATTTTATGCCAGGATAAGCACAAGTGGGTTTTGTTGCTGTTTTCCTTTCCTCCTGCCAGGGAAAAAAAGATTTTTACATGCTGTAGCTGATTAGAATTCAAACATCAAAGTTTTAACTCCTGAGCATCTTCTCTATTAGCAAGAGTGAAGAAATGGAGGGGTGACCAAGCTCTCAGGTGGGACCTCCAGAGATTGTTTATTTGAGAATCTGATACGAATTCAAGTGACAAATCCCAAAGAAAGAAACTCTTATTTACAAGAATTTCTGCTAGCCCTATTCCAAAGCATCACAAGTGAACCCCTAATTCCTTCAACTAAGCTAACTGTATTGATGTGGAAAAGTAATAAAATGATAGCTGGTACAAAAGAAGAGGGAAGTAGGAAATAGCTTGATTAACTTCAATTCCTACGATTTTTCCTTTTAAACAACAGGTAGTAGTGTCCAAATAGCTACACAAACTTTAAGAAGGAAGTCAAGACAGAACAGAAACTACCACTACCTATTCCTTATTGATCATTTCCAAAGGACGGTCAAAGAGGAACTCACGGTCAAACTGCACAGCATTTTGAAAAAGTATCTTTGATACAACAATTCACACAGCTCAGAACTTCCTAGAGTTTGGCTTGATCTCCACAACATTTCCCATAACACCAGTAGCTTAAAATACATCACAGCTTCAATGTTTAAAGCAAAGACTTCTGAGAAGTGTGTAAATGTGAGCAAGTATTACTGCTTGTAAAATGGAAGTGGAAGTTTCTGGAGAAACTATTCCAAATTCTATCTCAGAGTTCTTCAATTTCTGGTCACAGGAACACCCAAATAAAACTTTACTTTCTACAGCTACGAACCCTGAATTTCTGCAAAATTTGAGTTTGCATTCAAGTTCTTACCCCTGACCTGACCCTGTCTGGCCCCCTTCAGCCATGCCAGGTCACAGTTATAATTAATTTACCACCAGGTACATTGCCAGACATGGATATTGCCCTAGTAGAAGTAACTGTGTAAGTTACTGATCATCTTTCATGATAGCTGGCAAGAACAAATCCAATCCTAGCAGGGCTCAGGGGCATAAAGGACCCCTGAACAGACAGGATTCCAGCACTTCCATCTGACAGTGACAGCAGCAGCCACTGCACACCCCCACTTCCCAAAGCTCTGGGGAGCCACATCTTCAAAAATCTCTCCCCGTGCTTCTTTCCCCTTCCTTAATTAAATTGCAAAGAGTAAATAAGAAATACAGCACACAGAACATTTTGATGTCCCTCAATGAATCTATTGGTCATTTTAGGGCAGCACTAAGATATTTTAAATCAAGGTCTTTGCTCCAGGCTCTGCACATCTTCAGTCAATATGGCTTTGTAGATCACTTTACTCAAGGACAAAGCCCAGAGATATAGAGTAGGAGTCCAAATTTTAACCAGATTCAGATTACTTGTCTTAAAAAGACATGTTTCAGCAGCACAAACTGAATTTGAAATAACTTGTGCCTGGATTTCATCAGTTAAATTAAAAAATAAGGATAAAGTTTGCTCTGAGGTTTATGATGAAACTCAGACCCTTTTCCTGAAAAAGCTTAAGATGTTTGATTACTAAATGTTGATGAAGAAAAAATTCAATTGACTTTTAAAGGGCAGTTGTAACAGCAAACCAAACAATGACTGCTATTAGACAGTTTTACATGTTCCACACCTTGTTTAGTTCTAATTCAAGGCAAAAAAAAAAAAAAAAAGTCCAACAAACAAGAGGTGGGCTAGGTTGGGATAAAATATTCGATTTGTGGGAGAGCCAGGTAAGTGTTATTTTTGTAAGAATATCATGCATCTGCACAAGCTAGTGAAATGCCAATGCTGAATTTTGGTGAACCTTACTGGAAGCAGAGGGTATGTAATACCCAGCAGGAACAACCCTCAGTTTATATCACTTATAATCCAGTTAACAATAAATTAGGCTTGACCAAAACCATAATAAAGCATTTCCTATAAATGAGATTTAAAAATGTTTACTCTGTAATCTCCAAGGAGTCACAAAAAATCACTGCTGTTGCAGGCCCTGCTAAAACCTGGTCCAGTTCAGTAAACCATATTATTTTGTGTATGGGGAGAACTACACCACTCTGAAAGTAATTTTTGCCTTGGGGATAATTAACTGCATATTGTACCTTAAAGTTACAGCATCAGGGAGCTTTAGTACATTGAACTACTTTAATTAGAAAGCATTTTACATATTTCTTAGCTCCAGTTTGTTGTCTTAAACATGCTGGTGAAAAATGTTAGGATGGCTAAAACTCCTATTTTTTACTTTGCTTAAGGCACTATTTATAAACGTTACAATGAATCAGGCCACTGGAGCCAGAACTTCTCATTTACAGACTGGGGAGTAGTTGCTACTTAGACTTCTCTACAAAGCAAGCCCTCTAATCCTTGTGTTTTAGAGGATTTTGTTACACACTAAATACTCAGTCACTGCATGCTGGGGACACACTAGCAACAGGACAGGAGGAAAAAAATTAGCTTTTTCTTCTGATTAAGCTCCCTCTCAACAGGTGACCATGTGAAACTCTATCATGACTATGCAACCCAACAATTTGGAGTAGATGGACCTTTTAAGAGATCTGTATATTTCTGCATTATTAATGGCATATAGTAATATTAAACAAAACAGGAAGGTAAAGACATCTGGGGTATGCATACAAAAAAAAGGAATATGTAAGTGTGGTGGAATCAGCTTCCTCCCTCAGCCTCACAGGTGAGCACAGACCATAGCAGTTCACAGCCCTCCCCTCCAAGCTCTGTTCACATTAGCATGTCTCCATTCACATCAGCTGCCCCTCATCCTCTTCTGACAGAAAACATCTATTAAAAAACAGAATCAAACTCTATTTTTGGAATGCTTATCAGAGAAGCCACTTGGGGCTCCTGACTATAAGCAAGCAGTGCAAAGAAGCTGTTGAAATTACATTTTAAATTAGGTACCGACTTGGCTTTATGTCCTGGGATGTATACAAAGTATTACCTATAAAGGTAGCAGAATGTAGTGCAGGTAAGGACAGGCCTGTCCATCAGAGCCAAGGGAAGCATCCCCAGGTTGACAGGGCATGGTTACAGCAGGAAAACAGGGCAGAGAAATGATATGCTGCCCATTCCATTGCTAAACTGAGCTTAAATATGTTGAGACCACCAAAGCTAAGCACCCCGGAGAGCTGTGCTCATTCCTCCTTTGCCCGACTGTTGTACATTGCTAAATCACAGATAGCTGCTCTGAATTAAATACAGCCAGTGAATTTTAGGAAGGCTGAAAAGAATGATAGACTGCAATTTATATGCTGCACGGTAACTTCAGTTTAATTGGACATGTGTACTTGATGTTTCTTTCAAATCAGCTCTAACTGTAGATGGATTCAAATGGCCAACTATCTGATCAGAATGCAAATTAAAACACAATCAAAGAATGCAAGATGTTCACATCGATCGTGCAGATTTGACCCATTAAAGGGGAATTCAGAGCCATTCAATACCCTGATACTGACGTGTTCAAGTGGTTGGATCCAAGATTTTGAAACCTGATCACTACCTCCAGCAACTTCTGAAGAAGAAAAAATTGCTGTTGAACAGACAACTAAGTAAAAAACATAGGTAAAGATAAGCAGAGACTTATGAAAGGAAAACCAGCTTAAAAAAAATACAGTCAGCTCTGGTGTTGACATTCAGGCCAGTAGAGGCTTAGGAAATTGCCTCTGCTCTTTGTGCCTTGGTTTCTGGTGTCTGCAGAGAGTGGCTAAGATGGTTCTCAGCCTTATACTGTTGTGGTATAAGACACAAACTTAGTATTTCATGGTTATTTGGAGTCATGGAAAGCCCAACACTTCCTGTTAGTTTTAAAATCACACTCCATTTGTGTTTGTAACCAGAGTCAGCAGATTTTTAGATAGCTTGCTCAGGCATTACAGCCTGAACCAGGCTGCATTGTGAGACAGGAGATACTACACTAAATGAAAAAGCAAAATTTTTGCTGATGCTGTAGCCTGATACTATATTAAAGCCACTAAGCAAAGAATACTTTTGTATCAGAATGATGTATTTCATGTATCACATTTAGCACTACATCTCCTCGATTGCAGGTGTTTACACAGAACTTTCTTTCTCCTGGGAATTAGATGTTCAGTTATTTTTGAAATTAAAATTAAATACAGAAAGTGTAAAATGCTGTACAGTTAGAAACTATAGACACTGTAAGTGCTGCAAAGTACATAGTATAAGAGAACCAGCCTAACTTTGCTTTCCTCTGCTGTTAAAAGGAAACAAGTTTAGCTCAGTCTTGATCAAAGAATAAAGACATTTATCATATCTTTATTAAAAAAACCCAACCAAACAAAAAAACGCCAGAGCATCAAAAAAGTCTGTATCTCATTGAAAGGCTAATTGCTTTTCAACATTTCCTTGAACTTTGAACCATGTGAATGGACATATAGCTGGAAAACAAAATACCTAAGTCCTTACACAGCCCACAAAGCAGCTGTAAACCTCAGCCTAATCATTGGAACATTTGAATTAGTAGCATTTCTATTGCCACAGCACCTTCAAGAAGCAGAACTGTATTAAGACACTACTCCTCCCCCTTACCCCAGACTTCTGGGATCGAAATGGAGCAGGACCACCACTTTCACCAGGTTTATGTGCCATGTGCCCTAGCACAGAAATGAAGCACACTCTGCTAAAGTGTCACGTCAGATCTTGGCAGATGTGGCCACGTGTCAGCAGCAGCAGGGATGAAGGGCTGGGCTGTGGCAGTGACAGGTGGCACAGGGGAGTGTGACCACCACGGTGTGTGGAGCACTCCAAGAGGAGCAGCCAGCCCAGCAGTGAGGGGTACAAACACTGCTTGGCTGGTCATTTAATGTGTTTGGTTTTCCAGAGCGGGAACTAAGTACAGACGTTTTTTTTACTTGATCCCATGATCCATTTCAGCCAGGCTCATTTGCACCCAAAATGCACCCCTTGGGCTGTGAGCAAGACAGATGCTTGAATGTGAAAATGAGCAACTACTGAGTGACACTTTCTGTACACAGCTACTTACTAATAATTTAGAAAAGTGGATGTAATAGGTGTGTAGTCATCTACATCTCCAAAGTGCTCTGCCTCACCATGAATTCATTACAAGTCTTCCTGTATTTGATGTCTTTCTCAATGTCAAATAACTAGTTACCTTTAAAAGTTTCTGATCATCATAGCTTTGGGGAAAAAACATTTAAAAACGTGAGGTAAGGTTTAAAAAGTTTGAGGTAAATTAACAGCACTTGCCAGTAATATTTGTTTAATGACAGATGTGTGATTTATGAATATGAATGGCTGGAAATATGACTAATAAAAATAAAATTTTATACAAAAGGTGTGCTTTATAAAGCTCATGGTCTACTTAAGGGTGCTAGGTACACAAAATAAAGAATTTGAGCAGATAATCATACACAAGGACCCAAACAAGAGCCTTACTCTCCCATTAACAATTATAAAATAACATATTTTAAGGCAATCTGATTATTAACCTCCAACACAAGAAGGCATTAGTTACAGATGGGGTAACTCCTGCCCATCCTTATTGTAGAGCTGCAAATGGAAATTTGCTAGTGAAGCATGTGAAAGATAATAGACTTCTAAAAAGCCAGTGTGAGAATTCACTTTGCTTTCATTTTATGTCCCAAATCTGATCACTTCTGTAATGACACGAGATAGAAAAACAAAGCTCTTCCACCACTCCTAAGAGGATGTTTGCAGCAGAAGTCAGTGCAAAGGGCACTGATTTACAGCCCTAGAGCACCTGTAGCTAGAGCATTTCCCAAGGCTGTTTAGGAAAAAGCATGACTAAATCAAGGCAGGTCGTCCCTGAGTCACAGCTGGTGCTGCTGGTCCTGCCTGTGGGGACAAGGAGATCACTGATATTCTGGCATTTTCCCAGAAGAGTTTGGTATATTCCATATGGCAACCTTTGACTTACTTTTGAAGGTAACTGAGGCTGGAGAAAGCATTTATCCTGTAAACATCTCCCTTCAGATGGCAAGTTGTTCAGGCAATTCTCCTCAAATGTGCTCTTGTGCTGGCAATCCACACCGTATGAATCTCAATTCAATTGCACACCATGGGATCATGCTGGATGAAGAACACCAGGATTCCAAAGAGCAGTAAGGGAAAAACATTTATCCCCAGCAGATCAAGCTGTTGAGGATTTGATAAAACACCATGATTCCTTCTCCTTCACTATGACATGCTGACCCTATGGGTATTTTCTCCCTGTCTCCATCCTCACAGATCAGTCTTGTTGATAGAATTGCAATATATGGGGTAGGAGGGAACATAAATACAGAGCCAGCAGCGCTGGTATCACACTGAAGCTGATCAATAAGAGCACAGAGCTTCAGGCATTTTGGTTTGTTTTCCTGGGGGTTTTTATTTTCAAAAAATAAAGCCACTCTCTGACTGAAGTTGCACAGAAAGCAGGGAAACAATATCTTTCCTCTCCTGCAGTAGGTTTGTTTCTGGAATTGGATGGTCTGGGAAATTCTCAGTCAAGACATGGTACAAACCCAGTGCAGTAACTCTCATGAGAGTTCTGTCCCAGCTGTGCTCTCAGAGAACAAGCACACCAACAATTCAGAGGTGGCTTGTCACAGGACTCATGACTTTACCTGCTCTGGGCCTCAGCCCCATCATGTGCAAACTCCTCCTTGGTGCCACCAGCCCTCCTTGTGCAGAGTCCTGTCCCCTCCAGGTGGGTGTCCTAGGGAGACTGGGGCTGTGCCACACATGGCATCCACCCCCAGAGCAGTGGCAGCCCTGGCACGGCCATGGCAGACCCAGACCGCCTGTCTGTCTGCTACGAGCATGCTGAGGTCAGCACTAATGCACAGCACCAGTGATGGGGAAGATGAAACAGGAAAGCCCCTTATAAATATGACTGCCTGGCAAAAGATTTTGAGAATGTGGAAACTATAAGCGAGACTGAAATGAAAGCAAGCTTTGAGATACCTCAGTTACTGAACAACTGGAAAAGAGTGGTATGGCCAGCTGAAGGTAATCCCCTTTGGATGAAACAGTACCCTCTGCTTGCAGACAGGTCCAAGGGTCAGAGCCGACCCTACTAGCTTGGCAGAAGGGGTCCAAAGAGTAGTTTTTAGCGTTTAAAAAGTAACACACTATGGAAATGTAATGATTCTTACAGGCTGCATGTAAATGCTATAGGATTTGCATCTTCCATTAGACTGGTTAGTGAGAATCAGAATATTCAGCACAGAAGATTTATTGTATTGTAATGGGAACCTTGCTCGCTCTCTCATCCTCTTTACCACGCTCTTGCCTTCTCTCTCTTTACCTCTCTCTCCCTCTTTTGTGCCTGCTCTGAGCTGTGGCTGGCAGCTCCCAGCAGGGTCCCTGCATGCACACCTTTGCAATAAACCTCAAGTTCCATGACCTGGCTTCAGAGATCTCTCATCTCCATCTGTCCCAAGTGTCCCACCCCCGATGCTCCTCCACACCAGGAAGGCACTTGGAAGGACACAGGAGGAGTAGGAAGTGTAAGAATGAAATTCAGCATTGGCACCAATTTTTCCAGCTAATTTCCACCTTCCAGTGCTAATTGCTTTCATTTCACATGCAGGTTGATTTGTCCAGGGCTGGGCCGCTCTGACAGAAGCCCTGGACAAATTGCTGGCGGAAGCCCAGACCTTGCTGTGTGCCCTGATGTTCCACAGGACAGTAAAAGGTGTGCAGGAGACAGGGGAGGCTCGGCAAGTGCAGCACAGAGTGCTGGGGCAGCAGTCAATGCAAACAGGTCTGGAATGTGAGGTTCACTTTTGGGCATGATTACACTGTCCTCATTTCCTTGAGAAGGCTGACATTTCACAAATACCATCCCTCAAATGCATTCAGTGAATAAGGAAACGAGCATATTATTGTTAATTATGTTATCCTGAAAATATAATCAGACCTAAATGTCTGCATCTTCTATTTAATCAAAGCATACAAACAGCAATAAAAATGTCCTTCCCATTAAACTGAGAAGTCTCTCCTCATTTCAGAGCTAGTCATGCCTAAGTCTATTTTGAAATATTTTAACAAGATAGAATTGTACTGTGTAATTGAAAAATTAAACTTAATATTTTTATACCTAAAGCAGTAATAAATAAGCCTGCATAAGCTTGCACTGTGCTCTGGAGGCCCAGTATGTGTTTTTCTACTTGCATATCACCTGAGGGTTAGGTGTGCCAGAATATTGATCCCCCCAGCTCTGTCTCTATCACACAGCCACTGCACATAACTTGGGAAAGAAAACAGCAATGCTTAAATACAATAAATAATTGTTGCAGCACAACTGAAAAGAGATCAGTCTTTCCTGACCTCTGCAAGACGTGAAATTCTCTGCATATCTGCTCTTCCCAGGTATTAGATGAACCCACATTCAAAGATCTCACAGAAAAGGATAAATTCGCTTTTGAACATTGATTTGCTAAGGTCAATGACCAAATGCAAGCTGCCTAAGCTGCATTGTGTAGCTTCAGACCTGATCTTAACTTTTCTGAAAGTTCACAGAATTCTGATGGTGAAAAACATCCATATGAGGCCCATCAGGAGTACACAACATTTAGTAGAATGCAATTGGGGATGAGAAACAGAGGTTTACCTGAAATGAAGAGATGAAAATCAGACATCAGGGTTACATTTTCAGAAAATAGAATTATAAGAAAGTTGGTTGGAAGTAATTTAGTCCAACTGACTCTAAGCTGATGTGCACCGAGTCCTTTCCAGGGATGGGAATGGAATTCCAAAGGATCCAAAGGACCTCATTTTCTTGCCTTTCCAAAAAACTGACACAGTATTTGCTATTTTTAGTCACCAGAAATTTGCCAGCCTCCTTCCCAGTCACCATATTTTGTCACAAACATGGTATACCAATCCCACAAACACATCAGATTACTTTTTCAGGCCCCTTGGCCCATCCAGGACATGGATTTGATCACATTCACCTCTGGAAAGAGTCCCTGACTTGTTGCTGCTCTGCTGTTGGCTGCACTTCTCCTTCCCAAATTACAAGAATATGCAAACAGATCTCAGATCAGGATTTGTTCATGAAAACTCAAGTCAGAAAGAATGTCCTTAACTTTTGGTTTTTCCTATTCAAAATGGACAAACATTTCTGCTGAATTTCCTTGTACTAGTGGAGTATCTCCTTGTTAGCTTTGATGTTTGCTACTCATTCATCTCCAGCTGGGCTTTGGTAAGATTTAGCAAGAATTACTTAGGTCAGTGATTTCAGAAATGCCCACTATTTTGGGTTTCATAATTTGACCTAAGGTAAGAACTGACACAAGTTTAGGATATGACTTGGGGGATCTTTGCGAGGAATTTAAGCCCTTGGAACAGGCAACAGACAGTGAGGTTGGAGCCTGTGGAAGTGTGGTGAAAATCTCCTGTGGCATTGCTAGCTGGCCAACCAAAAACTCAGGCAGACTTAGCAGATACAAAGACATGGCTTGAAGCACAAGAAGAGAATGAGTTCTCTGAAACAAAGGAAGTCCTGATTAAGGCCTTATTTCAAAACCACACGTGAACACTAGATCATTTCCAAGAGACATAGCAGCCCAAAGTTTATATTTTGGATGGTCCAACACCCAAATCCTCTTTAACAATGTCCTGATGGATCTTCAGGCTAAGGAAATCAAGACAAAGCCTTGCTTAGGATCATCCAGTAGCTCAACAGCTGAGTTGGACACAGCCCTTCGTTCTCTCTTCTGCTTAGATAATGACACTGGAATTCATTGTTTGCATGCACAGTGGAGAGCACAATATATTATTACAAAAAGAGGAATTGCTAAGAAAGCAAGTGGAGAAATATTTGCACACTAAGGACATGCTGTAAAGTGAGACCACGTACTCTGTAGCTCTTCATGGAGACACAGTCAGCAAAAACCACCCCAAAATAAAAACCAATTGGGACCCTAGAGTGACATAAATCTGTGCTATAGCATGTACACATCTAATATAACAAACAAACTCAAGACTAAGGAGTAAGGTCCCAGTCAGTCAGTCAGAACATGCTAACAAGCAGCAAGAGCTACTTGGATTTAATTCAGTGTGTTAAATGGATCTCAGGAGGAGCCTATGAGTCACATCCTCTTGCAGGGGAAGCTCACATGAGGATCTGAAAGTCAGTGGCATCAGCACTGTGACAAAAGTTGTATGGCACAGAGAGGGTAACACGTATGGAGAGACCAGATTATTGTCAATCAAGCAGCAACTGGGGAGAGAGGTGGCAGCAGTGCATACAGAAATGCTCTAGTGAGTCATGTTGGGAGAAAGGGAGCAGATTAAGCTGTTAACTCACTTGCAGACACTTACTCACTCCTCATAAAATCAGCACACAGCTATAATAGTTGTCACAAATAGTTGTCAAAGCATTCTACCACAGTAATGGTGATTATTCATACTTCCAAGCAATACAAGCTGCAAGGCAAGGAATGCTAATGAACAAGCTGTCAGCTGTAACACATGGCATTCCAACTACCTGGTCAGAAAAGGGTCAGATCTTTGTAAGAGCACCTAATGTTAAAATTATTAAGAAGGATTTGTAAACAAGACACTATTGGGAATCTTGTAAGCAAACCTTGGCAATCCACCTGTATCCTGGGCTGCACGAAAAGCAGCATGGCCAGCTGGGCAAGGGATGGGACCCTGCCCCTCTACTTTGTCCTTGTGAGACCCCACCTGGAGTGCTGCACCCAGCTCTGGGACCCCAACACGAGAAGGACATGGACCTGTTGACATGAGTCCAGAGGAGGTCACTAAGATGACCAAAGGGCTGAAGCATCTCTCCTGTGAGGAAAGGCAGAGAGAATTGGAGTGCTCAGCATGGAAGAAAAGGCTATGGGGAGAGCTTACCAGCACCTTCCAGTACCTGGAAGGGACTACAAGAAAATTTTCAAAGGTATGGAGTGATAGAACAAGGGGAGTGGCTTTAAATTGACAGAGGGAAGATTTAGATTAGATAATAGGAAGAAATTCTTCACTGTGAGGCTGGTGAGGCACTGGCACAGGTTGCCCAGAGAAGCTGTGGCTGCCCCATCCTTGGAAATGCTCAAGGCCAGGCTGGATGGGGCTCTGAGCAAACTGGTCTAGTGGAAGGTGTCCCTGCCCATGGCGGTGGGGTTAGAACTAGATGGTCTAGGAGGTCCCTTCCAACACAGACTGTGCTATGGTTCTATGATTCTTTAACAATTTCTGAATAAAGGTATTTCCATCTGAAAATGAAAATGTAATGGAAAAAAATAGGATTGAAATATACCAACCTTAGTTATACTTTTATCTCAAAAAAGTTTTCATTTCATGGTGGAATTTCTGTTTCATCTGATAATTCTGTTTCCCCAGAAAGAGGGATCAATACTCACCTCACCGCAATCACCACTGCAAGGGAGAAATACCAGCAGGGACCCAGACAGAGCAATGGGGGTACTCATAAAGAGTGGTCCAAGCTGTGGGTGTATCATTTGCAGCAGGATATATTCCAGGCTGTTCTGCAGGACAGAAGAGAGGGGCCTGACAAGGAAACACACACCCAGCCCTTGGAAAGGTGTTGGCTTTCTTTCAACATAAAACGATTCAAGTTAAAAAAAAACAACTAACAACAAAAAAACTTCCTAACATGTTCTTTTATTAACCTATTCTTTCAAAGACAACAATAGCTACAGAAAATACCAGATTAAGAAAAAGAAAATTATAAAATCTAAGATGAAGAAAAACAGATAATTCAGCATCAACATAAAGTTTTTTGAAAAGCCTATTCCATTCCTGGAAATGGAATATTAGCCTAAGAAAGGTCTGGTCTAACCTGTGTTCTTTAATGGTTCTCAAAGTCAAAGGTCAGCTTTTCCATTTGGGTCAACTATCATGTTTGACAACCTCTCCAAGCCCACATGGAAAAACAGGGCAAGCCATATCACGCATGAACACAATCCCCCACCTGTGGATCCATCACAAGGTGTCAGCAGTCTGCAGAGTGTGATGCTGCAGGCTGAATGCCCTGCAGGCTGCATGCCCTGCAGGCTGCTGTGTGCATTTCTGATGGAACACCATGGGGGAGATCTGTAAACTGTACCATAGAAACAACAAAGGAAATGGTGAAAAGGAAAGATACCTAATTCAGCAGATTCCGAGTGAACACATCTCCACTGATTCAGTCAGGAGTAAGGAATGAATGAATTTTCAAAGACCACTTGAGATCTGATGAAGCTGTATGTAACTTAAGGACATGAAAGTTTTCAACACCAGCACTCTGTGCTGTGAGGATTCAACTTATGCTGAAGTATCACACTGAACTAGATAGTGGATAATGGTGTGTGAAGAGCTAAAGAATAAAAAGAGAGCTCAGCAGATTCCAAAATTTCATTCTTTACAACTGTGCCTCTGCACCACTGGTACTGCTTATCTTTCCAGAACAGGGTTTTCCTGACACTTGTCCTTCTCAAGGAAACCAGGTTTGATCTCACACTTAAATTAATTGAGAGAGAGATTAATGTTGATAGCTGTAATAATAAGTCGAGATTTGGGTTAATCTTAGAATCTTTATAGCAGGAGACTCTACTCTCAGAATGTTTGGAATTGGGCTCTTAAACTTAGATACTAATTAAATTTGTTCTGAGATGGAAAAAACAAAGACTTCCTTTGATAAGAGAAGGAGCACAAAACAGAACAACAGGAACACAGGGCTGGGCAGTGGTCTCCAGTCTGACCTAACCCTCCCTATTGCTGTAAAACTGTCAGGTATTAATATCTGACAATTACCTTCTTCTGATAAGCAAAGCTTATGAACAGTGCAAGGCCAGGCACCTTCCACCCAGCAGGTCAAGTGAACCTTTCCAACTAACAGGAAAATATTCTGTCCAGGTTTACATACTGGCTGGTGCTGGCAATTAGTGCTAGGCTTGGCAAGAACCCACCACTACCACCACCACTGATGGCTGGCTGACAGGATAACACTCACTGCAGCAAGAGAGATAAATGATCAAACCAATTCAATTTGAAGTTGTCACAGGTGTGTCTTCCAGCCTGTATGAAGGCAGGAAACAGCTTCAGTGGTGGTATAGACTACTATACTCCCTCTGTAGGAATCAAAAATTTTACAATCTCTCCAAATGTCAAGTTTTGCCCAACATGCCCAATTCAGAGCAGGTTTCACTTTACACAGACAAATGTGTCTGTTACTATATGCCAGTGAACTCTGGGAAGCATTTTAACTTATCTTACCTGCTCTGGGTCACAGTCTAACCTGAACACTGAATTGATTCCATCTATTACTCTATTTTGTCAGGCTAAAGCCATGAAAATCCCTTGCTAAAATTTTGCTTTTAGCACTTAGCTGAGGGATGGGACCCCAATTATGACCCAATTATGCAATAGAGAAACAGTGCTCACAGAGAACAACAACAACAAAAAAAGCCAGCCAAAGAAAGGATCAGTATAACCAGTGTGATGACAAAAATTCTTCAAGGCTCAGAGCAAGCATTCAGCAGGACATAGGCTCAAAAAATAAGAATTCTAACACCACCACACAGAACTGTGACACAAGACTGCAGGGCTCTGAATACAGAGCTGTGATGAGTCTCTTAACATTTCTTCCAATCAGCTATCTGTGGGACAACAGAAAGGATGTAATAAAAAACTTATTATTTGATAAAGTCTAGTAGATTTTTACTTGAAAGGTGTTGCTGAAGGGCAAAGCATTAAACTATATATGGCTGAACCATGTCATGTATTATTAGCATAACTTCTTTGTTCCTCTAGCAGTTTGTTTTTCTGCCTTAGGGAACTGCTCACACTCTCTACCCCAATATCCAAGATAAAGTCAGATTGCAGTCAGCATTCAGAGTACTTAAAATCAACATTTCTAGCCACAATTTACTTGTCTGACTGTTGCTGCTTGAAACTGATGTGTTGAAACTTACTTTCAGGATAAAAATTGCAAGGGAGATCCGGGGAAAATTTCCCTATTTTTTAATTTAAAAAAAGGGGTGGGGAGTGACATTTACTTGCTGGGATGCTTCCACATATTTCTTTCATCAAACTTACATGCAGCACATTGCATATATTAAAACAGAAAGATATAAAAAATACTCCATAGATGCAGCCCCTGATTTGAAATATTTCAAAGCATACTAGAAACACAAATCACATCCAAAACACGGCTGTGCTCCTGGCTCCTGATTTAGGATGTGACTGAAAGACTGGTAAACTCTGTGGAGAGATTCCTGATCAAGAGGGCTTGAAATGGGCTCTGAAACATCTTGATGTTACTTTGTTGAAGACACACACCATAAGACACCCATTTGTCTAAACATTAAGACCCTCATGCTTCACTCAATTGCTGCTGTGCCCACCTGATGACACTCTCCCAGTTGCCAGCTCTCTGTTTTACACACATGGCTGAATCCAGCATTATGGCACCCATACTTGACAGGTTTTCATTTATGCAAGAAAGCAACGAAGATGTTTTCTGCAGGCATTTGATCATTCAAAGTCAGTTTGGTTTGATTCAGACTGTACCTGCTCCATGTGTGTTTCCTGCAAATATCATTATAGACCCATTTACTACTACAAATAATGGAAGAGAAATATTAAGATACAATACAGTATTCCTAACAAGCCCACTTTCATCTCTCTTGCTTCTAAGGAATTATGAACACCACAGGAAAAAACATAACTTGTGAACACTAGAAATATAGAAGAAAATGAAGGAGGAAATACAAAGACCATTTATATTATCTTCTCAGTCGAGCTGCTTTATTTCTAGTCAGCTGGACACTGATAAGCACAGCTGGACACTGATAAGCACCTGTGTAACATACTGTAAATTATATATTGGCCAGTCATGTTTCCTCTACAAAATTACATAGTTTTGTCATGGTATGTGTTTAGTGCAGTATTAATTAAGATGCCCTCATCCACACCTGAGCTGCAAGATTAACCTGCCTCAGGTGGGCAACTTCATGGCAAATCAACACTTCAGTCACTCATTCTGCAGTAGTGCCTCACTCTCACCTCCCAGAACTTTCCAGTTATCCTGACAGCATGTGGGACTGCAAGTAAATGGAGTGGCTCAGATCCTCTGCCAGGCACTTGTAAAGAGGAAAGCAGCTCACAGTCATTTTGAGTACAGAGGCAGGATATCAGTGGGTGCCTCTGTGGCCTTGCAATCTCAGTGGAAGAAAAAGGGAAATTAACTACTTTCATTTAATTAGAAAGCCTTTCACTGGTTTGTTAGAACCATTTCTGGCTAGGAATAAAGTACTTCACAAATTTCTTTCAACAAGAAGCATTTTGAAAACATACTCATAAGGCTATGCTATAATATCACTAAGAAGTTAATGATACTGTTAGCATGAGTCTAATGTAAATATAAATGCATTGCTGATATGGATTAGACATCCTACTGTCTTGATGCAGCATCATTAAGACACAAATATGAGCAGTACATGAGATTAAAAATGTAAGCTTTATGCATTGCTCCTTTGGGGCCTTCTCCAAGGCAGCCACATCCAGCATCCCACAGCAAAGGTGAGCAGGGTAAGACACTGCTGTGTCTCCAGAAAGCAGCAATTATAATAGCAGAATGAAATCAATGTTTTCTGCACACTTTGGTTTGCTTCTCTTGGATTCTGCTAACGCCAGCCTGGCTCTCCTCTCTAAGTTGGGAGTGATTGGTCAAAGTGCACAGGTGCTCCCTTCACCCCATTTAATCTCAGGCCAGCTTCACAGCAAACTGAAGGACCAGGAAATAAAACACCACTTCTTTCTCCTGCCTTTTACATAAGACAATGCAGAAATTGAAATAGGACCCAGTTCCCCCTAGATTCAGTTTTCTGATGCTAATAGGGCAAACAAAGAACTATGTCTGGAGCCACTGTCATTTCTAACACTTTTCAATTTCCACCCAGAAACTAACATACCAATAAAAATATTTTTCCTCTCCCTCACTTTTACACCTACTTGGAGTTAAATTTCAAAGTGCTAGTATGTATCAATCACATCATTCACAAATCAGAAAATGGAAGCTGAACAATGCAGTCGGAGCCAACAACACATAACCCAGAGAGAAGGGCTGGAGGCTGTTTCCTGGCACCATAAAGGTAGAAGAAGGAACATTCTTCCTCTAGAAAGGAGGCTGGAGGAGGAGAAAAATCAGCATTCTAACAACTAGCTTTCTGCTGGCAACATGTTAATACAGAAACCCTCAGTGAGGTTTTAAAATTTCTTCCAAATTGTTGTGAAGACAACGGTCACCTCCTGTGCAAGGTGATACAATTAATTAGAAAGTAAGCAGGTAATGATTAGCTTTCCAAACACACACTGTCCTGAGTGGAGAGAGGGGAGTGCATGAAACAAACCATTTAATTAATTCAAAATTTTTAGGTATGGCAGAAAACACACTATTTGCACAAAATAGCGTTATTTGGTAATATTCAACCTCTGTAACATGATGTCTTTACATTCAAACAAGGGAGATGACTCCTTACTAGACACATCCAACAAGTCTCATTTTCACACTACAATACTTGTTCTGTCTAAGCATAGTGAAAGTGAAGAGATTCACATATTCAGCCCTACCAGTATATCCTGAACTACACGTGTAAGTCCATCAAGCATCCTAGGTACAAGAAACTCATTATTCTGTTAAAGTATTAACTTAAATTTATAGGACAGAACTGACATATCCAGATTCACAAAATCTTAATTCTGCTTACAGAAGAAACACTAACTTTTTCTTCCTTCCCTTGCCCTGTAATACACACAATTCTCATTTGAAACAATAGCTGAATATGCAATAATAATTTGTAATGTGAAATACTGTTAATGTGTTTCCACAGGGAGTTCCTTGTTCCAGAACATGGCAGAAACTATTTTTATTGCTCAAGTTTTCATTACAGAGATGCCATAGTACATATATCTTTGGTCTACCATGTACAGCATGTGACAAGCTAATGACAAGGTTCTTTTCCTGCCCACCCCCTCACCCCCCCCTTTGTTTTTTGGGTTTTTTTACTATCACCAGTGCACTAATATTTAGACAGATTTACTTTAGAGCAAATAGTAAATGACTAGGAAGTTGTTACAATTTCTCATTCTCATTCTGATTAATGAGCTGGAGGAACACTCCCCTCCCTTCCTTCTCCTGTGATAGAAAACATATTGAGCTTATGCATCAAATAATTTTATACCTGCATTCCCTAAAAGATGGATGAGACTGGCATAACAATGAAGGCTTTTCCAAGAGGGAAGAAGGATCCACAAAGCCACCCTTCAGCAGTCATTCCAGGATGAATGGTTAAGAATATACTGTGTCACACTCAACGCACAAACTCTCGCACACACACAAACTACCTACATAGGCTATGCCCGTGCCTAGACCAAAAATACCTTATTTCTTCATAATGTCAACCAAAAAGAGAAAAGAAAAAAAGTAATTTTTTTGGGAGTGGGAGAGAATAGTCTAGTTCCTGTATATGGTATAATGCATATATGAGGGAGAGACAACAAGAAAGAAACCCAGGAATACCAAATTCAGAAAAGAGTAAACATCAGACAGAGCTCAGTAAGAACTGAGAGTGGCCCAGAAACAAGACTAAGAGGCTTCTGGGCCACGTGAGCTGTGAACACAGTTTTTTGTGGGGTTTGATGTCTCCCATTTTCAGGAACTCAGGACTTTCAAATCAACAGGATGATCCAAACCTTTGGTATCACTGCCAACTTTTCTTCCTTCCAAGGGCATCCTGTGGATCTTCAACTCTAAATAACTGTTATGGTCAAAAAGGGTAACTGCATAAAAAGAAAGACAATATAAGCTATGCCTTTGTCCCTCATGAACATCCTGAACTTTCCAATAGGACGTTTAAAATATGCTTCAGAGGTAAAAGGCATCATCAGTTTTACACCTAAATGCTGAAAAAACTCACTAACCCAAACAACTCTCACTAGGGCTGTCACAGGCAAGGAACAGAAAATAGAATACTTTCTGATGGATAGCTGAGGAAAAGCTGAGCAAAGAATGACAGTAACCTGCAGAAT
The DNA here is from genome assembly GCF_012460135.2 of Molothrus ater. Lineage (NCBI taxonomy): Eukaryota > Metazoa > Chordata > Aves > Passeriformes > Icteridae > Molothrus > Molothrus ater. The sequence continues at coordinate 12,976,903 of NC_050480.2, forward strand.
TTATTACCATGGCTTGCTGTGCCAGTACTGAACAGTTACATTACAATGAATGCTGTTTGTAAAACAAATTCTATTATCAGCCAACAGATAATAGCTGAGCACGATCATGGCGTAAATTACTAGAGAACACTACAAGAAGAAGTGATTAAGAAAAAGTCAATACTGGGAGAAACAGTTGTATCAGTTATAGAAAAAAAAAACCAAGTGGATAAAAGGCAACAAATTTCAGATTTGAAATTTAGCAATGTGACAGCTTGTTTTCCACTCAATAACTAATTAACTTGTTCTACACTAGGGGGGATTTTTCTTCACAAAATAATTTTACTCTTCAGTCTGACAAAACGTGGGACCCTTCGGCTCTGCTGTTACACTTCGTTAAGTTCTATAAGACTAAACTATTTGTAAAGTAGGAGCACATTTTGGTCATCTTTAAAGTAAACAAAAAAAAAGATATTAATTTATCAGCATGCTTTACTTTGCTTTGCATACGTGACCTGCAATATTGTCTGAGTAGATTCATCATTCAACTGCACTCTCTTACGTAGCCATGCTGCTGTGCAGCACTGACAGAGAGACACTCCAGTGCTATCATTCCTCATGGAAAGAGTTTTCCCAGCAGCATTCTGATGATGCTCTGCAAGTCATGTCACTTGCATGACATGCCACAGAGCAGCTGGAGAAGGCATGCTGTCTCACAGGAATAAAGAACAATCCCTGTGAAAAAGGACAAACTTTGCTGTGTGTGAACTCAAGCAGCAAAATGACAGCCACTGTAATCCTGAACAGAGAGCTAAGAAGGCATTTGGGGTCAGTCCAAGAAACCAACATGGGAAAAACACCAAGTTTTTTCATGGGAAAAGTCCTGATTTCATGGAAGACACATTTTCTGAATAAAAGATCATGCAATTGTTCTAAATTATTTCTGGTTTTTCAGCTGGACACAATGTGCTCCATACCCACTTTTATCCCCTTCATGAAATCCCTGAGATTCTACTACATATTAGGGGTTTCAATCTTTGAAAGAGCAGCTTTTGTTCCTAAGTCAAGCCCTGCTTCAAAAGAAGGGGAGAGTTTGTTTCACTGACTTGGCAAGATCTGTTTCGGAATCTAGGAGAGAAGAACTTGTTTCATGTTCTGGAGCTAAAATGCTGTCTATCCATTGCAGTTAAGCCTGAGGCTCTGTCAGAAATGAAAAGCTAATAAGACATTCACTCACTTAAGAAAATAAAAAAAAGGAAAAAGCCAAGCGAAAAACATACTCTTCAGGTTGATGTTGGAGGCAAATAACTCAACTACAAAAAGCCATCAGGATTTTGCAATTTTAATTTTTCTGCTCATTGAAGCTTTCTACTTTCAGGCAATTAAAACCAGGCATCAAAGGCACATGAAATTAGGATGGGGTACTGATTAATTTGTGGAAAAAAACGTTCCCAATTTAGTTAGACGGACACAAATCAGGCATCCATATCTCAGGAATGGGGAATATTGATGCACTGAGGAGAGCTGAGAGGAGCACAGGGAAGAGAAGATGGAAAGAGTACATCCCCATGGAGGGTAGAAATGTATCTGCCAAGCACTGCTCATGATGAGAACTCGGGGACAGATGCAGAGCCAGAATAGTCGTAGCCTATGAACAATTATGTCTTCCTCTTAAGTTTGCCCCTACAAATGTTTCTGCATTGCAACAAATGCAAAAGTTAGATTTTGTGCTTATGCTGAAATTTAGTCTATTAAAGCCCATCCTGCAAACAGTGTTGGGCCACTCAAGTGAGGCAGAGGAGATGCACATTAAAATCTCCACAGGAATCAATTCCTTTGACTCTGAAAACCCAGACATCAACACTATCTCTCTCCATCAAAACCTGCCCTCTTCTAGTAAAAAATACCATAAATGCAGTGCCACTCAGTCACACATCTATTGAATACCAAGCTCACTAATGATCTGCTACAACACCTCCTCAAAGCTTGACTGTGTCCATCTGTACAGTGCCACCTCCTTCAGCTGGGTCTTAGTGTTATTAAGAGTCCTTCAGACCACTTGATGAAAGAATTTCTGGAGAGCTATAGAATCACTTGCTTTGTTTACATGGCTGTTGCTGTGAAAACTCTCCTCACTGAGGCCAGTTTGCAAGCTCTAAGAAACTGATGCTTGTACCCTCTTGGCAGAGATTTTCCTACAGAAGCAGCAGCTGAATTGCACAAGGGAAAGTGTCCAGTGCACAATCTGGGCTGCAGCAGGCAGTACCAGAGCTGGGCACACAAAATCAGCTGCTCAGTGACTCCCTGGGCTGCATTGGGCTGGGGTAGAGATAATTTTCTTCACAGTTAAATCATGGTACTACCCCCAGCTTTTGGACCCAGAATTTGGGATGAAGAAATATATCCAGGTCAAAGACAATTAGGACAGGAGCAAGAGAGAGGGAGTAAAGACAAAATGAGAGAGAAAATGAGACCTATTGAGGGTTTGGAAACCTGTTTAGAAGAAGAGCCTGAAATACAAAACTAGAAGGGAAAAGTGTTGAGATAGAGTGAAGAGGGGAGAAGTGATCCCTGGGAATATTAAGAATAGATAAAAGAGCTGATGGGAAGACAGAAATTCTATCAGCCAATACCACACCAATCTCTCAATTTTTGAATTATTAAGAAAAGAGGTCAGTAAAATTCTATAGGATATTTTTTCCCTTTTGTACTAGAATAGTTGTGGAAGGCAATAAGTAAAAAGAAAGCAAGATTTTCTTGAAAAAAATATTATATTGTTAGTGGCCTGATGTTTATAAACATTGATGGCACCTCTCATTGCCTGAGAGCAGCTGTTTTACTGACAGCTGTAACTGCCTTGATACCAGCAATCAAAATGCTCCATCTAAAACAAAACTAAGAGCAGTCAATGCCCTTTCAAAGAGACCACATACATGTCCCAGCTTTTAACTGGAGAAATTGTCTAAAGGAATGAAAGGAGCCCAAGTTCCCAGACAAGAGACTTTATAAAAAAGGGAAACCAACTTGTGTCAGATGTAATCTAGAGGCCTTTAAGAAATGGGCCTCTCAACAGCTCATCTGGCATGAAATAATAACAAATTGCAATCATCACGGTTTTGATATGGATCTGAGGTGTCAAAAGCACTAGCCCATGCTTCCCAAGCCACAGCCTCCTGAAAGACAGGCATTTAGAGGAGAGAAGGGCAGAGATGCAAAAAAATCCCAGTTGTTAGATTTGAGAATACATTTAAACCAAGACAATATCCAGACAGATCATCTCATGGTTTTATTTTCTGGTGTGGCAGTAAAGTTAGCTGGGCATTCTTAGGATGTTTAACATCCTAAAAATAATCAGGTTGTCCACTGCACTTAATGTACCGACAACAATTATCTCACTAAAATTATCTTAACATCTCTGAGCAAGCACACTGCACAGGGAAACTTCTGAGCTTTGGAATTTTCTTCTGCTGAAGAAAATCCGATTATTTGGTTCCTTATTAAAAGGTATTTCAATGCAAATATTTTGATAAAAAGCTCCCCCCTTAGTGTAATTTTGTTCTGAGGCATCATAATAACTGGTCACTGATCTGAATACGAGAGGCTGTTGACTTTGTCTCATTTATTCTACTGCTTGAATTCCTTGCTAGATAAAGCAGAGTCATAAAAACTTCATTACCTTGTGAAAAATTTAGACTTGTGCCAATCTTCTGCCATCTTATCCTCGTGTGAAGTTCACCAAGGAAGACAGACGTGCTGCAGGTTCAATCCCAGCTTGGAATATCTTTGCCTTGTCCAAAGGAACTTTATTATGCATCTTTGTGGCCTCAATCCATCAGCACAAATGGCACACCAAGCCAGGGATGATCAGGAAAAGCTCCAATTACATTCAGCAGACAAACTTAATGGCTGCCATTCTCAACAGAAAATCATATCTAGTCAGCCTGATCTAAGACACAACAAATACCACAAGGTTATGGATTGATGTTTATAAAAAGCTGGCAACTGCTCTTGATGACTCGGAGAACTCAATGTCTATAAACTAAAACACATGAACACAACCCTTTGAGGAAAAAAGAAGAAAAAGAAAAAAAAAAGAAAAAAGGAAAAGTCCAGCAGTTCCAAATGTGGTGCAGAGGAATGTTCATTTCTCTGGACAAGATACCAAAATGCTTCTGAGCAAGCCATGAAGGTTCATGGCTTCCCTGTACTGAAGAACAATCAGCACAGTGCCAGGGAAGCCTTCTACAAAAGTGCACAAGTGAAGAAATAACCTGATTGAAGCACTGTTTAAAATAGATCTGACAAGCCTGTCTGAAACCTGTGCCTTTGGTATTGGTGTAAACCCCAAACCCCATGTTTTTGCTAGAGTAGCTGCTGACAGTAATGGTTTGCCCTGGTAGTACAAAAAAGAGCTCTGGAAAAATATTTTATTAAAGGAATATAATTTCTACTGTACTAGATGTGTGCTATAGAAAGCAGTAAAATTCAAAACAAAACAAAGGTAGCTATTTGACAGAAGAATGCTTTCTGGCAGGAGCAATAGTACTTAAAAAACATGGTACATGACTTTTAAATTAAAAGCTCTGCACATTTCTTCACACTGGTGTCATACAGCTCAGTCCTCACAGTATCCCTGTGGAAAGTCATGCATTGCTTTCCTCAACCACTGAAAAGAATTTCAAGCTGCTGCCTCTGCCACTACAGAACACATCAGAATCTAAATAATTACTAAGCCTTCATTCAATTTCCCATGTGGGAATTGAGAATTAGCTTCTTAATTCCTGTTGAATAAGCCTTTGATTTTTTTAATATGCAGAAGCAAATTGTAAGTTAGAGGTCAAGTTTATCAGAGCTCTCCTTTTTCTTGTGTGGAAAACACACAATTTACCAGCACTTGAGAATTATAGGCAACATTTTTGGTGAGCAGCAATACAGTGCTCTTTAAAGTGAGAGTGCAAAGCTACCCCACAAAAACTGCAGAACTCTGTGCTGCAAGTCATTGAACACCACTGAGAATTTCAGAGGGATAGCCAAGAACCTGACTTAGGATGCAGAATCAACTGCACTCCCACTACAGGAATGCTTTTAACAGGTGGATGGGTCAAGGACACGATTTTAAAGTCTTGCAAAGTTATCAGCACCTAGTTAATTTCTCTCTGAAATTGAAAGCAGGAATATTACCTTGTAAATCTTCTACAGTACTTCCTACAGCAGGGTAGATTTGCCTCGGATAAGAAGGAGATTCTGAAGCATTAGCGGGGAAAGCCCCAAGGAAATTGCACACAACGACAAAGCCATGCTCCAAAATGGGACAGCAGCAGAGGAGGTTGCACACAACTCAGATGGATTTTAAGGTCAAAAGTAAGTAGGAGATACAGAAAGCAATTATATCACAGGTTTGATATAAAACTTGGCCAACAGCAGAATGACAGAGAGCTTAGCTGGAGGGCAGAGGAAAAATAACAAGAAACAAGGCCGGCAACATTAATTGCCCAGTGTCTGGAAACAAATGTCGGAGTATTTTGCTATGGGCAAAGATACGTGGACACAGCAAAGGATCCTAAAAAGACTGTTGCATTTTCATATAGCAGAAAGGACACCTAAACAAAGAAAAAGATGTCAAACTGAAGTGTTTGTGCAGGCTTGGGAAGAGAAGGCTGGGTGGTGTGGGGCAGGTGGTTTACTTGTTTAGGTTTTATCAAAACTCAATTCATCCTGACATGTCCAAACTGATAGGAAGTGCAGCATGGACTAACATCAACATGAGGTTGTGAAGATTAGTTTAGGATGACTTGAAAAAATTGAAGTAGAAGCCTTTGTGTAGAGAAGAAAACACAAGATCTATAAAACAAGGAAATAAGAATGAGAGAATGGGGGGAAAAAAGCCAACCCCTACTTTGGAAAGTGAGAATAGCATAACCATAGAAGAAGAATGTGAAAATAACTCTGAAGGATACAAGATACAAAAGTTTAAGATGACAAATCTTTGTGCCCAGGCTTTAGACAGTATAAAGTTGGATTAGGTTGCTCAGAGTGGTCTGTTTTAGCTCTGTAAGAAATGATTCATATTAAAGAATCTTTGGTTTCAAAGAACAAATATCCAAACCAGGCCAACAAAGGATGGCTGAATTCTCAGTGTGGTCAGTTTGGCATTGTTTCTACAGTCTGATGTGTCAGACTCTGAGGTTTCTTGCACAGAAGTAGCTCCTAGGGTCGAAGGTCACCAACAGGCCCTGTGATTATTTGGGAAGCCACAAGGATCCTTGTGCCAAAGCATACTGGGAATCCTGCTCCCCACTCCAGTCCTCCTACACTACAGTGTGTTCAGGACTATGTTCAAAGCAGCTGAAAATACTATTCCACTTGGTAAAAAGTGAGCCCTTACCCTGAACAGTGCACTACTCTTTTCTCTTTTTTTCCCATTCTCTACATAGTAAGTAATATGCTTCAGTAGTAAGCAAAATTTTCATGTTTGACACACGTTTCTTATGTGCTACTTTATTTCCACTTTAAAATTACATCCTCCATCCTGTTTCCTCATTGTTATTGGAGGTATGCTACACAACTTTGGTCTTCCCATTTGCATGAATCTGGCAGACATCGATAAAAGGCAGCAATGCCAGGTAAGAACTGCTTGATAACATATTTTACAAAAAAAGAAGGAGCATTTTCCCCCCAAATTGCCCCAAACTGATTTTCTATCAGTTTGTCTGGGACTGTGATCAACTGCTAAAAAAAGTAATTTCAATTACTCACTACTGAATTAAGTCAGTTGGCCTCTGTTGGTCCAAGAGGTTATAGGATATTGTTCCTTCACAATACGATCTGCCACAATAGTGAATGGCACTCAAAATTCAGTTTCTGGTAATATTAATATATCATTAATTGTAATAAAAAGTTCACTTCTATACAGACATAAGAAGAAATAAGTGTTACACTCCAATCTCAACTGACAACACAGCAAACCTTTCTGGAACCCTTTGAAGACACTGCTTTGTTGTCTTAAGGCTACATGGAAAAATAAGGCATGCTCTAAAGAAAAAAATATCTCCAAAAAGGACCCATGTTTATCTCAAGTAATAACAGAGCACTTCAGCAGCAGCAAAACCACCAAGACTTTTAAAACAGAAGTGTACAGACATTTACTTCACCCTAGTGTGAAAGTGACAACTTGAGCCACATCATCTTGTGCCCAAGTAGAATGTAAAAACGGTCTACAAATGTGCAGACATTTGTATATTAGGTTCATACTATTGCCTAAAACTTTGCAGTACTGTATTTTACCTTACAGATCCTGAATGATTGCAATATAAATCTCCCCAGCAGTATGAAGTTCAACAAGACCAAGTGCTGGAAAACTGCCCAGCCAAAAAGGACCTGGGATGCTGGCTGGCAGCACTGAACACCAGCCAGAGTGTGGCCAAAGTGGCCAAGGGCATCCTAGCCTGGATCAGCAAGAGTGTGGCCAGCAGGACCAGGGCAGTATTGTCCTCCTGTAGTTGACACTGGTGAGGCCACACCTCAAAGCCTGTGCTGAGTTCTGGGCCCCTCACTAGAGGAAAAACATGGAGGTGCTGGGGAAGGACAATGGAGCTGGTAAAGAGTCTTCAGCAAAAGTCCTGTGAGGGGCAGCTGAGGGTGTTTAGCCTAAAGAAAAGAAGGCTTAGGGCAGACCTTATCACTCTCTACCTCTCCCTGAAAGGAGTGTGTAGCCAGGTGGGTGTCAGTCTCTTCTCCCAGGCAACCAGCAATGAGGACACAGTCTCAAGCTGCACCAGGAGAGGCTAAGGCTGGACATTATGAGGAATTCCTTCACAGAAAGGACAACTAGACGTTGCAATGGGCTGTCCAGGGAGGTGGTGGAGTCACCATCTCTGGAGATATTTAAGAAAATACTGGACATGGCACATGCTGCCATGGTCTGGTTGACACACATTATGGTGTTTGGACAGTGGTTGGACTCCAAGATCTCAGAGGTCTTTTCCAGCCAGCTGATTCCATGATGCTGCACAAACCGAAAACTAAATAGCAACAACCTCCTCAAGGTGCCATGACCAACAGAGTTAAAGCTTTCCTCAGGTCTAGACTTGAGGTACTGGAAGAACCAAAGGTTTATTAGGTAGAGAAGAAAATCTTTTTTCCACATGTAAGCATTTGCTATCAAAGATATCAAACTGATTCTTCTGAGGTATTGAGTACAGTATCCTTTGAAAAGGGAAGTGGGAAAAGTAACACCAACTTTGTCTTTACTTTTCTTTCCCCTTTTTTTCCTTCCTTTGCACTTAATTTTACAGACTGAATGGGACTAAAAATTGGCCAGCAGGTAATAGCACAGAAAAAGTTTAAGTGCTAATTTTCTGTCTAGGACAATTCAAGTTATCTCTCTAAAATTAAGGATTAGTGGTGCCTGGCCATCAGGGTGAGAGAGCTTAGTTTCTAACGAATCCATAAATCCAAATTAATTTCCTGGATTACCTGAATTTCTCAAATGCATAGTTTGAACTGAATCACTTGAACTCCAGATTTAGAATTCTCCCAGACTAAAAATATCCTTCAAATTTTGAGACATATTTTGATGCTTAAAAATAAGTTTAAATGCCCCAAATACACACTAAGATGTTGGTCTTCATTCTTTTTATGTCTTAGCCCAGGCATTTGCAAAAGAAAGGCTTGAATTTAGTGAAGTTTTTCAAGAAGGGGAAGAGAACCAAACAAACATCCCCCATCGTTGCAAAAAGAATATAAAACAAACAAACAAAAAAATCCTTCTATTATGTCCCTGGTCACTGAGACAAGCTGAAGCTACTGGTAAAAAAGAAAGAAAAGGAGCAAGAGTAGTACAAGAAATAACCTTCAGATTTCAAGCCCCAAGGTCAAATGTGACAGATGCTACTGATTCCTTCATATATTTTCCTTGACATCTATCAATGCAGTCCATCTTAAGTGAAGCTGTAGATGCCAGAAAGGGAATAGCCTATTATGATTTGCAGCAGCCTTCAGAACCAGGTGAACTTTCTCTGTTGGAAGTGCTCTGTGCACCAGTATTCATACACCTACTGAAGTGCTGGCTGTGTGAAGTATGAGTGTTTTATGACTTCTTTTCTCATGCATACATGTTCACATTTCATGTTTTATTTTAGAAACACCTTCAACTTCACATATTTACACAAAAGTCTTCATATCAATCTTAAGCTTGGTGATGAGGGAGGTTGACAATAAAAGACAACATTGAAATTAGGTGTCATTTGCTATGTTCTTATAAAAAGTTTGGTTTGATATATAGTATATAATACTGCAGCTCACCATTAATAGTGCAAGTAGAGGTGTAAAGTAAAAATGATAATTAAAATGAACCATGATAATTTTGTCCTTGCCCAATTCTAATTTCTCCAAAATACACAGATCAAAAGAAATTAAAATCAATCCTTTATTACAAACTCTAACCTTGCTGACAAGATTTCCTTGATTTCCTTTGTGTTCTCTCCACTCTACTAAGCACACTTAAAATCTTACTTGCTTTATAATTATAAATGTAACACATGGGAAAAAAAAAGATGAGAGATGAAATTAAATCAGTGGCCACAGTGACAGTCTGACAAGTACCCAGAAGACAACAAACCATGGCAGCAATTCTGCTTTGCTAAATTACCAACATGCAACATGAACATACCTGATATCTCCTCACCTACAGAAATAGAAAATGGGAACCCCATTAAAGAGCAAGAAAGGATTGTATACAGCACCATGGAAACAGAAAAACAGCAAAAGATAGTAGCCACATCTGGTGTCATTTGAGATAAATCAGAGAGTGCTGTGCTGCATGGCAGGAATTATAACAACTCTTCTGCCATTACAAAAGATCAATAGCAGTGCACTGCTTCTCTCCCTGTATCATCTGCGGGTGCTTGTAAAACCCAACAGCACTGCAAGAGATGTCAGAAGAGACTAACCACATCAAAAACATCCACAGACTCAGCGCAGCTAGAAACACTGCCATGCAACAAAAGTAACTCTGATAGTACACAGTGATGTAGTGTCCCCCATAGAGGAGTCCTACTGATTGTTTAGGAGTTAGGAAGGTCTAACCAAAGGTGTTCCAAAGCCCACAGGTTAAACTGGAGTAAAACCTTACGCCTCTTTAAAATTAATGATAATTTTAACAAGTATATAATTCTGCTGAACTGATAAACAAGGACATAGCTACCTAGTGAGTAGGAAGCTTTCTTCTAAATATTATATAACAAAGTTATGGCTGTATTTGGCAGAGTTTCTGTGTACCACAAAACAGGTATCCGTTTGGCAGCCTCTGGTGCTCATCCCTCAGAAACCATTCCCAGCCATCACTTCTGCCATTCTGCTCCTGGTGTGTGTTCCATTGCCCCACCCTACCGCATCCTCACCCTACTGCAGTGTGATGCATCTTAGCTTAGCCACCTTTCTTCCTGCATGCAACACATCAGCTGCAGGGAAATATGTCAGCTAAGAAAATAAAACAAACAGGTGTCTTCCAAACAACCATTTCTGCAACCCCTCTGGCTCATTATGGAACTCATACAACTCTAGTCCACAGACTGTTTTTTTTGGTTTTTTTTTTTTTCTGAAGAATGAGACCAGAGGAGCAAACAGAACATCCATAGTTCTGTTTTGAGTCTTTATGCATAATCACACCCAGTAATTTACACACAAAGACAACATGGGGAGCTCTGGTAACAAATAAATATTTGGTGGCCATGCTGTCTTTACCTAATACAATTTCATAGCTTTACATATATTCTACTTAAAATCAGCCTCAAGTGCTGTCACCCAAAACCTTGGCTTGCCTGGTTTCACCCTGAATGAAATAGTAATACCTGACAGCATCTGCTTTTTTCTCTTGTAAATGTAGGTGAACTGTGAAGACCTTGTGAGATCTTAAAAGATGTAATTTGGGTTATACAATTTAAAAAGGGGAAAAAAAAGGAAAGAAGATATTAGTGCTGTGCATAGTTCAAGATCTGAGAAAATCCACCCTGAAATTACCTTACTGTTTTATCACCCTTCATATGCATTTTTTTTTCAATAAAACACATTCTTCCTGCTATGGGCTTGATCTCAAGCAATGGCATGGACTCACTACTGCACATACAAAGTCACACACTTTACACCTCTGGTTTGCAAAGCAATATATAAAGCACATAGAATCAAAGAAGTGTCAGCGTTGAAACTTTAAAGTGTTTTTATTTCTAGCACAGACTCATCATTGGGGAATTCAATTACTTTGTGCCTAGAGCTAAAATCCTTATAAAATTTTAGAAATTATTTGGTTATAGCATGGTCAAAGAACTCATTATAAAAGAACACAATTGTTTGCAATTTCCAAGACAAAATAAAATATTGAACAGAACAGATTTCCACTGTAGGATTGCTAGTTCATTTAAGAACACCATTGAGTTATTCTTGACTTTCAATCAGCTATACTGGATTCCTCTTTAAAGGAAAAAAGATGCTTTATAAAAGTGAGATTTACATGTTTTGTTATCAGAGCTGGAATAGCTAATATTATCCCTCTAAACAAAGGAGGGGCACTCAAATTCTGGAATGAAGATTCAGGGCAAATGGTGACAAATTGCTACCTTCTCATCTGTGGCTGTGAGAAGCTATTTAACCATCCCCATGTGACATTTATGTGGGCACAGTAGCACCATTTTTCTGCACTGCTGATCTGAGAGGAGAGTTACTGCCTCTTGCAGTGAAGGACAGGACCAAAGGAGGAGGGGAAAATGAACCAGCTGGTGGCTCCAACTGGAGTTTTCCAGCACATGGAGTACCAAGGAGTCAGACATACAAACCCATGAAAGCCACAGGCACATCCTTAGCCATCTACACCCCACAGAGACACTGTTGGGGAGCAAGCTGCACTTCTGGCAAGCATATGGGACAGTCAAGCTATAACCAAAGCCACCTTCTGCAAAAGCACAAACCCTCTTTACTGCAGTGACGATCTCCATCTGCAACACACAGCTGAGTCATCCATGTTATCCCCAGCAGATGGCAAAGGCGGGAGTTTGTTACTGTACTTAAAGCAATCTTTCCCTTCCCTTCTAGGCTCCTTACATTTGGCACTCGCCTGGGCTCCCAGGGAGCTCTGCCCACCCACAGATCCGAGGCACAGCTCCTCCATGCTGAGCATTTCACACACAGCAACATTCCCCGGGAGTGCCAAGGAGCAGAGGCAGTGCCAACACAGGAGGCACTTTGCACAAAGCATGTTTATTAGCTGTGACACAGAACACAGCATTTGCAAAGAGCTAAGGAAGAAGACAGCTGCTGTGGCTCCTCTAATTACCTCTCCCCAGACATCAACAGCAATTTACAATTTGGATGATGTTGCTGGAACTAAGTATGATCTAGATCCACACACAAGCTCTCCTCCTCACTTTTATAGGCCATGTGTTATACAAGAATTACAACTATTCAAACTGTTTCTATGAGTTAGGTTATCTCCTGCAAGGCTTTTTATTGCACATTCTCCTTTTGCTACTGGAAGGTACAGAATTTGCTACAGACAGTAATCAGATAATTACATCTTGTTACGAGGACAAGCCAGCAGGATTTGCTATTAGGAACTCTCTAATCTATCACATCAAAACAAAGAACATTTGAGATGTTTCATAAAAATTATGCTTCCTAACACATTTCACAACAAAGGTAAGAAATAAAAATTTTAAATAGTCAGTATATAGAGCAGGTAGAACATTAGCCTCACATATATCCAAATTAAATTCCGAGTTACTCTACTCCTACAACATCTTGAAATATTTACTGTGTTCATCTCCTGCTGTTTTGCTGCTAACAAAAATTTAAAAGAATACACAGGAAGTCTGACAAATTAAAACATCATCAAGATTAATTGCACAAAGAGGATAAAACATTTCAAACAGTTGCAACCTTGAAAGATCAAAAGCTTTCCTCCCCTGCCAGTAGTTCTGAACAGCTTTATGGGCAAAAAAAAATCAGAAGTGAAGACGAAACTGAAAATGTATGCAGGCACATGAAACTGCAAAGACTCAGTAGATATTCTAAGCCCAATAGTATACGTGGGTTAAGAAGTAGTAAAAAGCAATCACACAGAGAGAATTAAGCAGAAAACCTTTAACCTGAGGATGAGTACCCACACTCTACCTGTACCTGCAAGCACTGAGAATAAATATGGTGTTGACTTAGAAACTCAATTACCTGGATCCAGAAATTTGCTAATGTTTTGTATAATAAAATAAGCACCAACCTCCACGTTCTACGATATTTTAGACCCATGCCAGACAAGCATCTTGTCAGTGGCATGTCCTGCTCCCCTCAGATGGGCAGCATGCATTTTGTGGCACTATGGCTACACAGTCGAGTGATTTTTCTCAATTCAAGCTGTGAGTCAAACGAGGGGATGAGACTCACCCGTGTTTCTCTGGACTCTCCTCTGACAGGATTTCACTGCTGCTCTCATCAATGGGATGGACACGAGCAATATATTCTCCACTCTGCTGGTAAAACTTGTACACAGCCACTTGAACCACACATTGATCACTGTTGCTCCTCAGCCAAGGGCTCAGGATGGTGGGGCTCAGCCTCTCTGATGTGTTGAGAAACAGAAAAGAACCTGGAACAGAGGATGCAACAAGAAAGCTTTAACAATTAGAAAAACCCCAAGGCCCCCTAGATTACAGATGAATAATTTCAAGTTTTATGTCTCAGCTCGTTCTGCAGCCCTTCCATACCTCATTTGCCAACTAGTTTGGAAAGCTTGCCCATTTTCTATTAAACCTATCAGGATTAAAGCAACACTTCAAGTCATCTCTGAATGGTCCAAAATAAAAATTATATTTACATTTAACTCCCAGAAGACAAAAGCCCACACAGGTGATTAAGGAGTTTTAGCTTTAGATTCTTGTCTTTAACCCCTCAGGTCTGGTTCAGACCCAAGTATATTAGCATTGGTTCTGCTGGATCCTGATTTACAGCTCTGGTATATTCATATTTATTTAGAATACTTTATACTGTATCTAGTCCTCTCACCCAAATAAAGAACACCAATTCAATAGCTTTTCTTATGCTCTTCTATAAACAGAAGACTGCAGCAGTTTTAAGTCTAATATTAGAGACAGGATAAAGGTCTGACACAGTTTCATTTCTTCAGCAATTCATTCTAATGTATTAATTTTATATGCAGCTAATCCACATTAAACATTTCATTATTATCCACTACATTGACTCCCTCGGCCTAATTCTATTTCAATACAATCTGAGGCTTATCCAGTGGGACAGAGGTAATGTATTTTCATCCCATTGCTGCTCATTTCAGGTGAGTCAAATGACTCCCTTTCGGCAGCTGACTAATTTATCAATTTGTCCACAGAACAAGCACACTGGAGCCTGTAGCTGGCAAATGAAAGGGACCAACCCTCAGAGCAAGAAAAAGCATGATATTCCACAAATTCTAGCAAGACTGGTCAGGAAATGAAATCTCATTGTCTTGATTACCTGGAGTGTCCATTAACACAGCCTGTCTGTTAATACTGAAAACATGCAGGTCTCATGAAGAGTAATTTCATTGAGAGAGAAATTAAGGCTCAACAGGGCTGTAATTGAAGCTTATTTTTAAATGTGCATGAATTTCAGCCAGAGCAGAAGCTTGTTTTTGAAAATGCCAAGGTTGCAGCTTCAGAGAAATGATCTCCTACATCACTGAGCATGGCTCATATGATGTCCAGGCTGTCTAAGGAATACTGTTGAGGAGCTACAAATGAATCCTTCTCCTTTTCACCTCAGTGGGTAAGCTCTGGAGCAGGAGGTACAAAGCAGCCACTCTGAGCTCCTGCAGCAGTTCATGCTCCTTCCATGAGGCATCTGGTGAATAGTCCTTATTTGATTGTCCTCAATTCTCTCCACTGAACTGAGAGTCAAGAGCTCAGATTTTAACAGCTCACAGTCAGGTGCTGGTTTAGAACACAGGAACTGCACTTGTGTTCACAGATGTCCCCTCTGAATAAGTCTGATTTGGCAAATCATCCCAGGTCACACAAAGGGCAATAACAGAAGGGCTACAAATGAAAACTAGATTCCTATCAAACACTGTTTCCCTCACATACGTACATTTATCATACACAGCATTTTTTATATATTTGTCAAAAAGTGTTCTTGACATTCACACCACATTAATGACATCTAAAACCAGAAAACATCTGTACTGAAAGAAACATTAAGAAATACATAAAGTACAGCCTGCTCAGATGTCAAGATTTTAAAACAGAGGAGAGCAAAATGCAGTCACAGCTTTTCTTCCTTAATAACAAGATTCCTGTGTCTAAATAATAGTCTTTAATACAGTTGCTAATGGAATTGTTTGATGAATTTAAACAAAGTTTTTGCCATCATTTTTGTTGGTCAGTAAAAGGGAAAAAACCTCAACAACACAAAATCCAGCTACATGTATCATCCTTCCCTGTCTCTCCCTTTTGTTGCAAACAAAAGAGAATTAGAGCAGTAAATCTTGTGGCTTTAATTTTACTATCCCCATAAGAACAATGAAATCTCTGACATGAAAGGGAGCAAAGAGATTTCTGCTGGTGGCAGAAAGACACTAAGTGTTGCAATAATTGCTGATGGTAACTTGCCAGGTGCAAGAGCCATTTGCACACCTTACTGCCTTGCAACAGGGAATCAGATTTTAAAAATAACAAACAAAGGCAGCTCTCATTCCCTCTTTTCTTGCAGTAAAGTTCTAAATCAAGGGAGCTGCCAAGGATAGTTCCTCTTATGCCCTGACTTGAGGTCAGGTTTGAATCATCAATGAAGTCCAGTAGTAGGCCGGGGTGGCTGCTACAGCAAATTTGTGAGTCACAAATCTCCTTTGTTCTGACTTCTTTATTTCTACTCTCTGTCTGCAGGGCTCACACTGTGCAGTTGCAGCTTATTACTCATCACATGGCCAGTTGTACCTACTGGTGTATATTGCTACAAGGAATACAGTTTTGCCATGGTGGGGTTACCCCAGCACACTGCCAGGATGCTGTTCCCAGGAGGACACAGCTGCTGTGAAGTGGTAATCATTGCAGAGGGCACAGCTCCACAATGGATTACACTGTGTTGGCCTCACCACCAACACAGTCTTGTCAGAAATGTCCTCCCACTGCATACTTTTGGGGAGATCACCTACCTGGGCAAATACTAGAGCTAAAAGAGATTGATTTTTTTATAATATATACATGTTTGTTTTATTTTAAAAGACGAGGGAATAAACTCAACTTTGTTCTTGCTTTTGAAAGCTCAACTACCTCACGGGTGACTTCATTGTCTGCAGCAGCATTCTCCTTCTGCTCTTACTGCTCTTTTAGTTTGTAAGTGCCAAGCAAAGAACTATCAGAGTATCACTTAGCTCTGGTGTTATGGGAACAGTTTCCCAAGTTGAAATGGAGGTGCTTACTTTAATACCACAGACATTTTCTTATACAGCAGAATTTGAAGATTCTGGGATTAAGGCACGGCACCCACAAAGGAATAATTAATGAATCTGACGTGAGAAATGATAAATTCTGAACAGAAATCCGTATGCTTCTCCCTTCCCTCAAAAGCACAACCTCTCAGGCACTGCCTGACACTGTTTCCTGAGGTGCTCCCCCACAGGATCAATATGACCACCATTTCCAGGACCAGCCTAGAGACTGCTCCTTGGACTAAAGGGATCACCTGGAGATCAATTCCACATCCCCGCCAAGGGATACAAGAACATTCTATTTCACAGCAAGAGACTTTCTCAGCAAAACCAGAAGCTATCTGTTCACCTGTATTTCCCCACAGTGGGAATCCATGTGCCAGGCTTTGAGATCATTCTGTAGACTGTATGACTCCAGGGTTCTAGCTAGAATTGCCTTGCCATTATTTTCTCCTATTGGCTTGCAGCTCTAATAAGACTCTTGGGATCCCCCTGGGTGAATAGAACAGAAAAAGCACTGCAGCTTCCACCAAACTTCTGCTGCTGCTTAGGTACCAGGGGACATAAGCTGAGATGAAAGGTGCCACCATGGTTCAGGCTGCCAGTGTGACATTCTGCTGCTCAGGACTCTGGAGGGTCTGTTTTTTATCACAAAGATCTTCACCAATGAGTCACTGCAGGACCCTTTTGCTACAGGTTTTTAATTGGACCCTAGCTGCACAATGTGATGCTGATATTGAAGAGATGCAGTTAAAATAATGAAATTGTAACTAGATATACACCCACACATCCAGGCACTTAGCACTTCTGGGGTCCTGAGGACATTCATCATTATCACACCGAAGCCAAGGTTTGCAGAGGGAACAGCAGTCAGTATTTTGCTCCCAATATACCCATGTTTGTGTTATATGACAGAAGAGCTACTAGCTGATACTGCTCTGTGGTGTTCCAGAAAGTGCTGGTCTAAATGCAAATACTTTATTTTTCATATTCCCTCTAAACACTCACATACTGTGTGACAAACCTACCAATAATATTCAGCTTCTAATGATAATTTTTCCCTGCCTATTTTAAATAGCTGTAGTCATAAGGCAGTAGTGTTACTCATCCTCATATGTTGTGTCTGATAACATCACTGGCAACTTGCTGTCACTTCAGACAAACACACATGAAAAGATATTTATGCTTTAAGCACAGTAGATTATTGCAGTTGACATAAAAGGAATATTACAAGACAAATTAATATTTATCCTGCATGAAAAATTGCTGTTGATCCTTTGGAAACTTGTTTACAACATTTTAACATTCATGTCACACAAAGGGAAGGATGGTTTATCAGCTTAGTAGCAAGATGTTTTTGAGGTGATGAAGACAGCTTCAAGTTCTGCTGTTCAGGACTAATGAGGTAACAGATTATATATAAACAAGAAAACTGATGTTAAAGTACTATGCAGGCACAGACACACTGAACAAAGCACCTGTCCAAAAAAGTTTTCCAATGAAGAAATACAAACTGGAAAGCCTACTACTTAAACCCACATCAGCAACAAAGCCCATTCCCACAATCCCTGGCCCAACATCCTTATCTGATGTGGATGCACAAACCACTTGAAACTCGTGCCAGGGAATGCTGAAGCAACCCTGAGATGCTCTCAACACAGAGCCATTCCTCCGGTAATGCCATTCCTGAAGGTAAACTTGGAGTCCTATTGCAAGCTCTTTGAAAAGCTGGTCATCTGCAGCTACCCAACAGCTTTGAATGCACCCTGCTAACTGCTCATATCCTAAATCCTTCCTGCTCAGTCCTGGGGGAAAAGCATGGACAGAGCCAGGTCAGGTTATTCTGCTCAACACCTCATGATGCTCATCGAGGTCAGTGCAACCCCATTGCATCCTTGGACCTTTCTGAGCCAGCAGCCCAGGAAAAATGGGTGGAACCCAAAAAGACAGCAGCCTGAGAAGTCACATTGGGAAATAGGGGTCATCAGCAAAGTTTTCACCTCAGAAAATAGCAAACAGCTCTTCTGGACAAATACATTGAGGCAATTCTTCAGCTTGCAGCTGAGGTCTAGTATATCCAGCATGTGATGGGGCTGACCTAATGAAGAGCAGCTCTGTGGAGAAGGACCAGGGAGCCTCAGTGGGTGACAAATTGACTGTGAGCCAGCAGTGTGTCCTCACAGCCAGGAGGGCCCATGGGATCCTGGAATACATTGGGGAAGTGTGGCCAGCAGGGCAATGGAGCTGATCCTGCCCCTCTACTTGGCCCCACCTGCAGTTCTGTGTCCAGTTCTGGGCTTCTTAGTACAAGACAGACACAGAGCTGCTGGAGAGGGTCAACAGAGGCCACAGAGATGGTGAGGGGTTTCTCTCTCTTGTGAGAAGAGACTGCAGGATCTGGGCCTGTTTAATGTGGAGAAGAGAATACTGAGAGGGGATGTCATTGATGCATGTAAATATCTCAAGGTGCCAAGGGGATGGTGCCAGGCTCTGTTCAGTGGTGCCCAGAGGATGAGGAGCAATGTCTGTAAACTGAAACACAAGAAGTTCCTCCTCAGCGTGGGGAGGAATTTCTTTACACTGAGGGTGGCAGAGCCCTGGCACAGCTGCCCAGGGGGGCTGTGGAGTCTCCCTCCCTGCAGACATTCAGAGCCCACCTGGACACGCTCCTGTGTCACCTGCTCCAGGTGACCCTGCCCTGGCAGAGGGGTTGGAATGGATGATTTCCTCAGATCCCTTCCAACCCTAACAATTCTGTGATTCTGTGAAAAGCAAGACTCAAAATACAGCTAGGCTGACTTAATCTGATCACACTTATAAAGCAGCAATTTAACAATCTTTGCAAAACTGATAGATTGTTATTCTGAACATAAACTCCATCTTCCTAGTAAAAGGATTTTATTACCTTTCACGTACAAGTTCAATACTCTACCAGATTAAATTAGAGCTGTAAAAACTATTAACAGTCAACGTCTGTTGGGGACTGTACAGTAGAAAAAATTATTTAAATCAAGTTTTATAGTCTTTAGAGATGCTGACTGGAGAGAACATTTCCACTAGTATCACAAAACATCCCACAGAGCTGGTCTTTGCATTCTTCATTTCACACTTGACTTTCAAATTAACTATTCAAGCAAAACTCTCGTAGCAGGAGCTCAATAGCTAGCAAAAGCCATGAAAGAACTGGACACTACCTGAGTGACAACATTAAAGAAAAGATTCTGTTATACTTTTTCTGGGCTTATATACACAGATTTTCTAATTGCCTCATCAAGGCTCCAAAATGTGCTGAATGCGAAGAATGTGAACGGTCTCCAGTGCTGAGTGCAATGTGACTGCATAAGCACCAGAAGATTTGCAACCTGCTGTACTTGCCTTGGACTTAAAATTCATGGAGGTAACAGCCTTTGAATTATTACAAAATTTGGAGCTGAACAATTCTTAACCATCTAATTATGGTAATTGGATGATATCTTACCTCTCTGGGAGTCGATCAGAGTTCTGCCATTAGCTGAAATAGAACAGGGATTTCACTTCTAATACCAAGCAGGAGTGGGAGCACGTTTCTCTGAATGATGCAAGAGCAATTCAGAAGCTCTAATGAATTCATACTAACTCTGGTGGGCATGTCATACATTTTACAAATGGACAAGTTAGGGCAGACATTAAACAACTGCAAACAGCATGCAGCCAAGATTGGTATCAGAGCTGAGATCTGGAAGTCAAAACTCTTTAAAATTATCTTCTATTTCAAGTATTTTTCATTTCCTAAGTATAAAGGGGAAGGCCAATAATCCATCAAAGCAAAATAAAGTAAAATTTTGTCCTGTTACTAAGGCATCAAGCAAATCTGATTTTCCCCCTATAAGTTCTTCTAAATTCAATGGCTTCACTCATATAATCTTGTCCCTCAAACAACTAATGTTCACTGCCACCCCTGGGAACTGCAGCAGTGTTATAGAAACGTGATTTGAAGCTAGGAAAGACAGGAGTCCTTCGTTTTCTCACACTCCAGTCCCAGAAATTTTCTTTATTATTTTAACTATTCTCTTGGAGGCAACCTTGAAGCTTACACACAGAGAGAGGAGTCTCCTAGTAGTGACCTCCACACAATTCTTTCACAGATTTCCCCTGTCACTTCCCTATGCTCAGGTGCAGCACGTGAGCTGCAGTCCAAATGAATACCCCCTAAAGATTTATTACTATTTATCAGTTTAAACTCTAATAATCCCTAAATAGTCATATGGAAAAACTGGAACTCATCACAGTACTCTTTAGACAGACAACAATAAAAGATGTTTTTCTCACAAAGCAGTTTAGATCCAGTTTTTCAAAAGGAAAGTCAGATGGAAGAAGAAGAAAACAATTAAAAGCTCCAGGTATTGCCTTCTGTAACAAGAGCTAGAGCCAGATGCTGTTACAGCCCAATTCCTAAATGACTCAGCAACGTTTGCTCCCAGCTAAAAAGCACTGAACTGAAAAAAGTAGTTAGTTAATTAAAAACTTAAAATTCAATGCTGAAATTAAAATCTTTCCTTGAGAATGACAGAAGAGTCTTTAAATAATTCTGCCTTGCACAGCTGATTAACCAACATGCATCTTCTCTTTTGCTGCTGACAGAGGCCAAGAGCAGGCTGCTTTTGAGATGCCTGTTCTGAGATGAGAGGATGGGAGAATTTTCTGTCATCAGTGAGCAAGACAGATCTAAAGGGAAAGCTAAGAGGAAGCTGGTCCTGTCAGTAAAAACAGAGAGGCAGAATGCCTGTTCAGGAGCTCCATGTGTGCAGTAGTTAAGGGGAAGGTGTGAAAGGAAGCCTAGTGCTGTGCCTCTAAGTTGCTGTTTTGCCCTCGAGTGTGCTTATTCCATTACAGTCAGGAGGCTGGAAGCGTAAAAATTAAGTTCAGCAATACTGTGACGCACAAGTACCTGAAAAGAAATGTGCCTGGAACAGAATTGCAGCTCAGTGATGTCAGAGACCACGTTAAACAAGTAGTTAGTACTGCAGGTTAGTCCTCTGAAGAACTAGAAAGCCACAAGAGAAGGCACCTAATTAAATCTCTGTGGTGTAGCCCTCCTCCTTCTGCATTCTCTGTCAGGATTAAACTCATCACACAGAAGCTGCCATTATGTCAGCTTTAAGTGCACAGGAGTCATAACTCAGACCATTAGAGAGCTCTGACATTGGTCCACAGATAACATACATAAGATAAATCATAACAAGATGATGCATTTTAAGGTCTCATACATTTCAATTTGTTGTTGTCATCATCTTCTCCACGTACATGCATGTACATCCATGCACACAGTGCCAGCAGTCTATTAGCTGGCCAGCTGTCACTGTAAGTGGTGGGAAATGTGATGATCCTATCCAGAGCTTGTTAAATGCCTCATAGCATAAAGCATCTGTCACCAAATCCCTGCTCATCCTAAGGTTCAGCCATCCTTCCTCCATCTCTAGTCCACACCACTTCCATCCACCTGCCTGTCAGTAACTCAGGTATCACTCTGCATGCCAGTTTTCTTTGGCAGACCCTTCTGACTTATCTTTTAGCCCTAGAGGTTCCTCATACTTTCTGTGCTTTCCTAAGTCATCATTGCAAGGATGAAAAGGGAAGAAAGTGCCTTGGCACAGCAGTTAGAGGATGGAAAGAAATGCAGATGGCAGAAACCTTTTGAGGACCCTCTGCTCTCCTGTGAAAGCTGTCCTGGCTGCTGGTTTTCCTCTGCTCACTCAAAAGCCCCACTTGACATTCACGTGTAAGAAAAAAAGCAAGCTTCACCCACATGCCTGTTGTCAATGAGCAGACAAGTGAGGGGACAATGACCTTTCCCCTAGGTGTGACACAGAGTTAGACTTTCTCTGAATGTTGATGGACATGCTGAAAAATGCTGAGGCAATCAATGACAGAAGAGGATTCCACCAGCTTACACAGTTTCTGTTCCCTGGGCCCTCAATAATTTATTTGTTCTCCAATAACACAGTTAAACTTCACACTTAAGATAGCATTTTAGAAATTCAAAACACTGCAGAAAAATTAAATTATTAAACCTCAGAACGCTAAAGATCCCTTTTCCAACTTGAAAAATACAATACGAAAGTGAGGGGCTTGCCTCATAATGTGGTAAAATCAGGCATCACAGAGGATTAGTAGTCTAAACTGCTCAATTGCCAACAATCTTATTTATGATGGCAACATATATTTGAAAGAGCTAGTTTCATCTGCTTCTTGCTGTTAACTCTTTAATTAAAACTCTACCTAATCTGCCTTTCCTGTGAAATAAAACAGATTCTCCTTTCTATTCCAGAGACAGGTGAAGGAGGGACAATGGTTCAGATGAAGGCTACATGTCCTGGTGGGATGAGACTGGACTCAGCTGTCTGCTCTTGGTTCTGGCCTCTCAAAGAGCTTCCAGTACAAAGAAGCAAACAGCCTATCCACTGCTGTCACCGTTTTAAAATGGGATCACTGAACCAGAGCAACTGGAAGGTCCTTCCATAGGTCTCCATCCAGTGTCCTGCCCTAAGCAGAACCATCACTGACACTAGAGGAGGGCAGTTACAACTTCACTCAGCCAGCTCTCAAAAGCCTCCAGGCATGGAGATTTGCCAGCCTCTCTGGGCAACCTGTTCCAGCACTGCACCCTGCTCCTGGTGAGTCTGTGAAATCCAAGCTGGACCTCCCAAATGGGAAGCTGCTGCCACCACCTATTGTATCCTCTGCTATGGTGGAGAGGTATTTGGCTTTACCTTTTCTGTGTCTCTCTGCTGGGTGGTTGTGGCCACCTCCAGCTCACCTCTCCCCAGCCTAAGCCAGCCCAGCTCCCTGCAGCTCTCTGAGGGGGAACATCCTGCAGGCCCTGAACACACCCAGCCCCACTGGGCCCTGCCGGTTTCCCCGCATCCCCCTTGACCTGGGAAGGGGAGCCAAGGCCAGACACAGGCCATGTGTGGCCCCACCACTGACCAGTCCCAGAATACGTAACTTCTCCCACCTGGATAACCATCCCACCTGGATGTCTCCCTCCTATCTTATTTTGGATGGCTGCCTACCCTATTTGTTATGGGTTGGGTCTTCCACAACCTGCAGGTCTTCTTCAGCAGGACTACTCAAGGCCACCACTTCCCAGCCTGGGGAATGGGATACTGCATCAGCAAATCCTGGTGCAAAAGAAGAGCTTATTACTTCTGATGGCTCCACAAGGCTCCTGTTAAGACATTCTTCAAATTTACCAAGGCCCCTCTGGAGCAAAATTTTGCCATTCACTGCATCAGCAGAGTCCCCTCTCCTTTCAGTGGAGGATCACCTACAAATTTGACCAGTATCTCATTTTCTAGGTCATGGCTAAGAATACTGAGCACTACCAGCCTCAGTTCTGACTCTCCCAATCCTTGCTGCCCTTTCCTTGAACTCATGCTATTACATGCTGAGGTCTGTAAAGGTAAAGAAATGCACTGAAATTCACGTTCCCAGTATCATTTGTCAATAAAATTGCTTTAACATGTACCGAGGAAGACTAATGGATTATTTGGAACACTTCATTCCCCCATGGGCTTAGGAGACTCATTGAAGGCCAGAGCTCTTTACAGAGAGTACCTCAAAGTCACTGCACCAGAGTTCAGGAGAATGAGGGAAAGGACAGCTGGCAGCTACAAAGAGACAGACAGTGACAGCAACACACATGGAAACAAAGAGGAGCTTCAGTCATGTCGACAGTGACCACTGAAGCACAAGTAGCTCAAAATGTTTTTGCTACATGACAAACCATAATTTCTGTGCCTTGTCTCCTCAGTTGGCTTTTCTTATTGTGATTGCACTGTGATTCACTTGAAAATTACATTTCTGCTGAGGAAGAGCCATTTTTTCTTTACTTGTTCTGCAAACTGCCTATCACACTTTTGGGCTCTGAATACTGTGAACTGACTGAAATAATAAGGACACTACTTTTTCCAGCAGTGAAAGTGCTGGGAAAAATCTCCACTCTTCATGCAAGCAAATACCCATGGGGCTTCAATGTTGGTTTCACATGAGTACAAACTGTAGAAGTTCAAGCTCTCGATGCACATTATGGAAGAAAGACTGTACAGCTCTTTTGCTCTAAAAACAAAAAGCATGGCCACAGGGGATCTGCCCACTGAACAGGGCATGCCAATCATCTCACATGTTGCAATCCTACCTTCAGCATGACTTACAAATCAATCCTTTGTCTCAAGAGAGAAATGTTTATCTTAAAAAACAAATTTTGACAGCAAAAGGCCTAACTATAATGGAGGAAGGGTACATGGAAATTTAACTAAACAGGACTAATCATGATACATCACTTTTGATACATGATACATGACTTTACATAGCCACGATACATGACTTTTCTTCTTCCAAAAAGAATACTTAAATGTCTCTGAAATGTCACCACAGAACTACTAAGCATTTCTACCTCAAAAAACAAAGTGCTACATAGATTGTCAGGGGAAAGGTAGTTCAAGGTGTATCTGCAAAGATATACAAAGCTCTTGCAACCAACTACATTCACTTTTCTGCCTTACTGAAACTATCTAATGAGAAAAAAAATCAACTAGTCAGACTTATCATTCTGCTGGCATCCTGAACAAATTACCTTTAGCTCATTGACATTCTAATTTTCTAGAAACAGGCATAGTTATGCTAGAAAGGTTATGACTTGTGTATTTATCTTCGTTACAATTATTCTATGCTCTTTTCACTTCCATAAGATATAGCATAAATGAGAAATCCCATTTTATTTGGTTTTTGCTAGTTGCAGAATGTAAGAATTACTGTCTTATTAAAACACTATTTCTCTACTCTAGTTTTAGTCTGGAGATAACAGAACAAGGAATGGATGGCAGGGTGAATTGGAAATGGATTGTGGCTCATAACAGGGATTTTACACAGCTTGGAATGACAGTCTTCTTAAGAGTTTAGAAGCTGGTTCTGCCCAACAGAGAAATTGCAGCTGATGGTTTCAGTGAGTCCCCACCACAAAGCCACTACCGTTATCAGTACCATAGTGAGCCATCTCAGTGGTAAGCTGGTGTAATGAAACTTTTGTGGTTCCTGCACTGCAGACACACTGTGGATTTTGACCTCAGTGCTGCTTCATTCTATCTGCACTAAGCCCAAATTGCCCTCCAGTGCTTATCCCTGGGGAGCAAAGCCCCAGTGAATGTTACTGCTGGATAGCAAGTGCAGGAGGTACAGAAGTGATTCAGGAGCCCTGGCATATGAGTGGGGACAGCTTGCCTTAACACAACTATCCTCATCCTCAACTTCCCACCCTGGTGACAGATGACTTTCCTGCTAGTGGAGAACAAGTGGAAACACTTCATTTCACAAAGTGATGCATTATGGTAACTGGTGCAGTATTTTATGCAACATGGTACAGATAGAATTCAAAAGTAAGCAGAGTGAATTTAAGGTACTTTTGGGAAACCACCCATGTTGTTCTTAAATTCACAGTGGTCACTGGTGTTCTACAGGACAGCAAGGAAAGATGCTTAAGCCTTAGTTTTAATAAGGCTACTTTTTAAAGCCCATACTGCAAAACATCGTAGTAATAAGAGAGGAGAGATCTTACCTGTTATTTTTTATACTTTTACATCATTCACATAATTTGCCTCCATTTTGCATTTCACCTGCAGGTCACTTTTCTTTTCATGATTGTGCTGCCTTCCTTTCCTAATTGGAGGCATTAGCACAAGGCTGCCAAGTCTTGTGGCAAGGGATGTTATTTAAAACCAGACAAGATTCAGCTTTCTTTGACTTCAAACAAAACCTTATGACCACCTGTCAAATGATCCAAGGTTCAACAGACCCATGTTTTTTTGAAAGCATCACTTGTGGCCTTAAATCAGCCTGGCAGCCTTTTTTTAAGGGTGGAAAATAAACTCCCCTAGGAATAAGCTAGTGGAAGCAGCAGACATGTGAGCTGTAACACAACAGTGAAGAGCAGAGAATTCTCCTATTTCCAATGACATCCAGCCACACAGGATTTACTGCTATGGCTTTTCAATAACCCAGGTCCTACAGAGAGTGAATGTGCTATAGACTGTTATGAAGTGGTTGGCAGAGACTCCATAAAGGTTACAGGAGATACCCAAGCTTCACTGAATAATGCTCCCTCCCTCTTTGCCTTTTAGATAAAAAGAAATATTGCAAGGTCATATGCAGCAGAAATACACTGCTGACAGCACATCACAATGGAGGCTCTAAAAAGCTCACAGGTGTTTGTGCATGTATGTCATACCTGACAGCATGCACTCTCACAGCTCCTGCAGGCAGCATTTTTCATCCCAACTGGCAAGGTTTTAATGGCTTTTCTATTAAACTGATTGTTTTTGTTGGATTTTTGGGGTGTTTTTTTATTAACAAAAAGGGAAAACAACACGTCTTTTCAGTTCATTACAAACATGAACTGCTCCTGAAGGGAACATGGCAGACACTTGTAGACTGAGAAAGCTTTCAAACCATTTCCATCTTTGAAGATGAGCTATTCAGGGTATTTAATTTAGTTAAGTCTCACTATGGCTGTAAGCCCTTGTTCTAGATATGCAGATAGATATGGTTGATAGGTTTTTTCCTTTAGGAAAAATGTGCAAAAGGAAGCAAACAGAACTGCTGAAACAGAATAACTGTGTTCTTTTGGCAGCCTTCAACACTGAGCAACTACTGCATTTTATTGTTCAGGGGAATCCCGTTTTTCCTATTAAATGTAATCATACACCTACCAACATGACTCTCGCATTGGGGGAAAAGATCCAGTAGTCACTTTCAACTTCTGGCATTCTTGTAAGAAAATTAAGTGATTTGGAACTCTGAACAGGAGATGGAGACAGAAGAAAGCTGGTGAGGTGCATGAAATTGGCATCCTCTCTCCAAAGCTATAATTCAGCATTCCAGCATAAACAAATGAGATGCGGAATCTTCAAACTGTGATTTGAGATAGTTGATGTTCAAACCTCTGCCAAGAACTAAACACCCTGATATGAAAGCCAAAAATGACAGGACTGATTTACAGTGACCATCTCTTGCTATGCTTTCTTTATACACTGTTCCCTTCCAAACCAAACACTTACAAACATGTCAGTGAGTTTTCACACCATTTTTCAATTTGCATAGAAAGTAGAACTGAAGTCAGTACAAGCATAGTGACTGGATCTCATACTTAAGAAGTTTAAATAAGACCTATTAATCCTACCAGCTCTTTTTGCAGTGACCCTCACCTGGCATCCCTTTCTAGCGCTGTTTCTAAGACAAAGGCTTTCACATGCAGCAGATACTCCAAGGATGGCTGCTGATGTCAAGTTTGAATGGTAAATAAAGTTTCATTACTGCTTGTCTAGTGAGTGTGAGAGACATTATTTGAAAAAAGCCATATGGCACATTTGACTGATTTTTCAAATAAACTAATGTAAATCCACAAATGCTTTAAGGATGACCCTGAAACAAATTAACAGAATCACAGAGTGGTTTGGGTTGGAAGGGACCTTCAAGATCATCCAGGTCCAATCTGCCTGCCATGGGCAGAGACATCTTCCACTAGACCAGGGTGCTCAAAATCCCAATCAATCTGGACTTGAACACTTCCAGAAACAGGGCACTCATAGCTTCTCTGGGCAACCTGTGCCACTGCCTCACTGCCCTCACAGGGAAGAATTTCTTCCTACTAAATAATCTCCATCTGCTCTCTGTCAATTTAAAACCATTACCACTCATCCTACCACAACCTTACCTAAAAAAGTCTTTCTCCATCTGTTTTGTAGGCCCCCTTTAAGAACTGGGAGCTACTGTAATAATGTCTCCCAGAGCCTCAGCATGAATAATGTTGTACATATGCTTTTCTCCTTTAAAATGCTGTATAAGCTCTTCCACTTTTGAAGGTTTCAAATACAAATTGCAGAATGCTTCTAAATGGAAGATTGTCTTCATTTGGAAATGGCAGACAACTAGAGCTTGGTAACCATTTTATATCACTGCACAGCCTACAAAGCCAATAAAATGCTCTTTTGAGGAAATACTAACCTGGTACAGCTAGATGGAAATCAGATATCACTTTGTATTAAGGTAAAAGCATCTACTTTGTGGTAAATGAAGTGTGCAAGACCCAAACCACACCAAATAGGGTGGTGAGAAATGATATATAAAGCCATAAAAAACAACCTCCATGATCCTATACAGTTCAGTCTGCAATCCTTGAAAAGAGCAATACACAGAAAACACAACTTGATGCTATTGCTTGAAATATTAAAGTGTGTTCAAGGGTTTGAAAACAGCCTGCTATTTGAAGATCTTAACACCTTGTATGGGAAAGATGAAGGCTGATCAAGGATCATGGTTCATAAACAATTGGAACATAAACCAGTTTGAAATATAACAACACTCAAAAGAACCAAAATATTTCATATTTTCTAGGAGGGTTAAGTACTGGGTAAAGCTAGCACCACCTACACTATAGCATACAGAATAATCTTAGCTTCATAGAAGTAATAGTGGCAATTTGTTCCTTGGCCTCTAGACTTCCAGCAGGGCTATAAATTTATGACAGATGCTTTCTGGTATGTGGATACTCACCCAGACAAAAACAGAGTTGCAGCTGCCATTTATTTCCTGAAAATCATCCTAAAACCTTCAGAGCTGGTTAATGTTGGCCTTTGTAATTCAGATACTTTTAATGTAGTACCCTTCCTCCCTAGCGAGCTGCTTCAAAAAAATCAAATCATATCTGTCTTTCCATTTTGTCAATGATGTAGCCTCTCATGGGTGCTGACACTTCCTTCAATTTTGCAGTTATTATTTCAGATAGATTAGAAAGATCTGTCCTACCTTAGCCCTCAGCATATCAGCTGAGACTTAGGACTATCTCAATTATAAGAGAACTGTCATTTTTGGGGGAAAAATGCTCTAATGTCTGTCGTAGTTCCTTAGTATGATGGTCAGGTTGAAACTAAAACCTTTATACAGTGAGAAAACAAAGACACTTCTAGCCCAACATTTATTCTCCTATGGCTAGAAAATTACCTGCTTCAGTCATGAATAAAATCAATCTTTATCTTCTATAAGCAAAGGAACTATTCCACACTTTCTCTCTCCCTCTTTTAGCATTCACAAAGTACCAAGCCTGGTGACTACATCACTCCTTGTATGCACATGCCCCTTACTGCAAGGAGAGAACAAGAAAACACCATAGAGAACGTGTGTGTGCTCGTTCTGAATGCTTCTCCTGCTCCTTTTCTATATATATATATATTTTAATCTTCCTAATACATAAGAGGATGTACAGTTTGAAAGAAGAAATCAGTGTTTTTTCATGAAAGCAAATAATATTTTCCAGTCAGCTCTGCTTACACCTCACCATGCATGGACCACTCATGGTGACAGGGGACTGCTTTGTGCTGCCTCGAAAACAAGACAATTACAAAGTATCTGAAAAATACGGCCTCCTATGAAATTACACTGTAGTTAATGAAGCACAGATACTGCCCCTAAAATGGAAAGAAAACCAAAAAAACAAAACCCAACAACCCAGAAACCTGTCTATTAGATGTAGTAATAATCTGGCCATGAAATGATAAAGGTTTGACAACCCATAAATTGCAAGCATTCAGTTGGGCTGCTGGGAAATTGCTTGCATACAAGTCACCTCAAATCCAATAACCTTTCTTGAAAGTTTGATTATAAGTGAGATTATAACTCTATTATATTAATCACTGCAGAAGAAGCAGACAAAAACCCCCATACCAGACAACACCCTAATTGAGAACAATAAGAAAGATGAATAACATATGGTGGTTCACATAGGTGCCATGGCACTGTAATTGCTAAATTTAATTAAAGGGAAAAGAAGTTGAAGATTCTGCTACTGCTGTGATTTGCATATTTCAGCTCAAAAAAGAAAGCCTTTCAAAAACTAGACTGTACTGAAATCAATCCTACAACAATAACAGCAAAAAAGGCAGAGCATTTTTGGATAGTAAATGCCAATATGAATTTGCAGTGAATACGCATACACGACAAGAGAATTGTTCATAAAAGACACAATAAATATTTTGCATTTCTGTAGCACTTTTCATCTGAGCTTTAAAATATGATTCATAACAGATTAATTCCCACATAATCAAATGCCACACAGGGATTTAATTTACTTGTCCAGAAAGGCAGCACATTTTAAGAAAAGGCCAGCAAGCTTTTAGGTATCAGGTAACCCTATGAAATAGGGTAACAAATGAAGCAGCTTTTTTCCAACCAAGTCACATCTGAAGAGAGAGGAACATAGCCCTGTTTCAAGACCTCAGCTGGTATCCACAAGTGTCTTTTAGCAGAATATGTCTGCTGCTTAGGCAAAAGAAACAAGACTCTTTTGCACTCTCATAAAAGTTAGATTACAAATCCTCAGAAAGGGGGAATATCCTTGCACCTCATTGAGTCATGTCCTCCTTATGGCAAACACCTTATACACTGCCTCACAGACTGGCACACTTTGCTCTGGGGAGAAAGAAGGACATGGCATCAAAGTCCGGGCACTGATCATTCAGAAAGCACCACTGCAACTGCTCAGAGATGTTCTTCAGAAATGTGGCCACCTACAAAATCAATGGAGCAGCTGAACAGACATGGAAGTGTCTGGCACACAGACATGAACGTGGAATCTCTCTGAGGACTTTGTACAGCTGAATTACAAAGGTAGTAAAGCAGCCCATGAGAGCATGCAAGACCTACAGAACAAGACACGACCAAAATCACAAACATTTACACTTATTCTAAGTGGAAGCATGAGACACTAAAGTTTTGTTTGTTGGTGGGCTTGTTTCTCAAAATACTGTTTTTCAGTGTTTTGTTAAGCTAAATTTTTTAAAGCCTAAACAAAAGAATGCCTTAAAATGAACTAGGATTAAGCATACCGCAATTATTAGCAGGCTAAACAGCAACATGCTTCCAGGACACTGTGCTGCCTCCAGCCAAACCTCATTATCCTTCTGAACCCTAGTTAGGGAATAAATGGATTGACCTATTTATTTCATGTCTAAATTTTATTAGAGGATTAACTTATTTATTTAGCATTCAGAAGTGGCAGTAGCAAAGGTATTTGTATTCTGTGAAGTGGTCTAGGAGAGGTAAAGGGGATGACTGAATGAACTTTGCTGATGGAACTGGATGGGTGAATTCCAGTAATCAATGTCAGTTCCTGTATGTATCACTCTCTCAAGAAAGCACCCTGCAGCTTTCTTGATGGCCTTCCACGCTCATTCTTAAATCGCTGATATTTAATTTGCATTTTTCTTATCTCCAGTTTTAGTATTTTTCCACCTGTGCACAGTGGTTTCTCTTTAGCTACTTACTTCCGTGCTTGAGCAAGCCTTGCTGATACCCATCATCTCTACCAGCATCTAAATCCTGCTTGCCACCATGATCCCTCAATTTCCTCCCTCTCTCCCTTCTTTGGGATTCAGCCATGAAATCAAAGATGAATCAGATACCAGACATACACATTGTCATCAGATTAAATTTATCACAGCTGCATGTTACATTGCTTGTAATGAGGAAAACTGAAGGGGGGGAAAAAAAGGGAAAACATCATGAAATATCAGACAACTGCCTAAATTTATCTCTGGTACCAAGCTACAAGCCTAATAAATGCATAATAAAGTGTGTAGGAGCCAAGGCTGTAACTCAAACTGTGCTGGCTACCAGCAGCAAACACAACCTTTGAGGAAGTACAGCTACCATACAGCTCAGGTCTCTGCATCCAGCACTTTGTGGTCTTTGCAGAAATTTTTCTTTTTGCCCCCACATTTCACTTCTAAAAATCAGAACTAGGCTTTCTTTAAAACCTTTGTAAGACAAGAAAACAGTGAAAGCAATAAGAAGTATTTCCTGATAAATAAATGCAATCCTGTAATAAAAATAAATAAATACTTGGCCTCATCCAAAGGGCACTGAAATTTTCCATTTCAGCATCTGGGGTTTGTAGTCTTCTCATTAGCTTCAGGAAACTTTGAGATAACCTTTTTTTCATTTTATCTTCGACAATAGAAGTGTTTTTGTAAATGACCTTACCTTTATCAGAAATGCAGATCCTGGAAACCACTATACTACAAATAATATGAATCATGAAATATCCCTCTGATGTACCACCAGATCAGGCAAGTCTTGTTCTGTTCTATTTCAAATACAGATGGTCTTTGAAGCACACCTTATCAAGGCATTTCTAAGGTGCATATTGCCATAACTGAATAACATAGGAATATTCTATTAATTTAGTCATGAATAATCTGCAAACAGATGGAAAAGTTCTACAAACACCTTCTTCCCCCTGGAAATGATTTGAAGTGCTCTTTGTGTGCAATATAGATCACTCTTTAGGAAGTACGTGTTTTAGAGAAGTCATTCTTAATTCACTGTTTGAACTTTTATGTTTGCACTGAAATGCAAACATCCTTGGACTGGATGAGCATTAACTCTTCAGAGATAACACTCCTTCCTAGGACTGGCTGACTGCAGCACTCCTATGATACCCAAGGAAATATAAAAGATGCAGCTCATTCCTAAGAACAGACAAACAGAGGGAGACAGTTGAGCCATAATACAAATAAGGTATTTCAAATAGAACTATTTAGACAAGCAAGCAACATGCTTAAGATAGTGTTTGTAGAAGCATTCAATTCTACATTCTTCAGGTGAGACACTTCTCATTATATCACGGCCATCTTATTACTGAACACCTTTACCAGAATCAGGGTGCAAAGCACTGACCTAATCCTGCAAAACAGGCTTTCCTTTAAAATCCTCCTTACCAAGATTCTCTCCTACAAAGCTCTCCATGACCTGCTATGGATTTGGTCCCATGAGTCAGCTATGAGCTACAAGTTTTTGTTGCTCTCACAGTTCCTTGGGCATGGTAGCAGGGTGGGTGGGGGTCACTGCATTTTTTATCTCATATCAAAGTAAAAGACAAAATTCTTGGAAACTGTTGTCCTATATTTTTTTGGAAGAAACTGGAATAAATGCAGTATTCACAGCCAATTTCCCAGCTCAAAGTATGAAAAATCAGTGATTTTCTTAGAACAAGTATATAGGTCAAAATTTTAGAATGCGTCCCAGCACATTACCTTGCTACCGTGAATCTGCCCTAAGGACTGACTGACGGGGCACCTCAGAATCTCTGGTTTCACTGCTGAAACCACCAACAGGGCGGCCAATTAGTGCCAGCTCCTGTGGACAGTGCTTTGATGGAAAAGACAGAGCTCTCCAACACTTTTCCCACTGACCATCAAGCACCCTGCGGACAGCAATGACTTCTAGCCCCTGGTGATGGGCTGAATTTGAACAGAGTCTGAAAAGGTCCCACAGCCATGGCAGACCTCGTGTCTCGCGGGTTCTGTTGATTGCTGTCAGGACAGAGAGCTGCTCCTGCCAGCCTGCTGCTCCCAACACATCTGGGCTGCAGGGGGGCAAAGAGCACTTCTCCAAGCATTTTGTTTTGTTTCAAGCTCCCCACTCAGGAAGTGATGGAGGCATCAAACAGAAGCCTTGGCCCGTGGCATAAATCAGAATTTGCGTTAAGTAGCTAATGTCAGCCTTGGGGGGAGGGGAGGGAGAGGATGAAGTGTTCATTTCCAGAGACCAGCACATGGTTTGTGCTTCAAAAGCATTTAAAAGAATATAAA
The DNA here is from genome assembly GCF_012460135.2 of Molothrus ater. Taxonomy (NCBI): domain Eukaryota; kingdom Metazoa; phylum Chordata; class Aves; order Passeriformes; family Icteridae; genus Molothrus; species Molothrus ater. Next base: position 13,011,022 of record NC_050480.2, read on the forward strand.
TCAAGGCAGAATATGAACCTGCAGAGCTAATTCACTGCCTCACTGTTTCATTTCAGTTGCATCTTTCTCAATCTCCTCAGCCAGGTAACATGGCCTTTCCTTGAAAGTTACACAACAAATCAAATAAGTGGGTGCTGGGAAGCAAAGAAGAGAGGAGGAGAGGTAAAATTTATTACTGCCTAAAAGGGAAGGTGACTCATAAGAGAGTGGTATTAGCAAAGTGACAGTATGAGACGAAGAGGGAGCGCTTTGAACTCATTCTAATGATCTAATGACTAATAGAATCCATTAAGAAAAGCAAGGGCAAGATCTTTTTCACTGATTAACGTTGTACCTTATCCATGTTTTTAATAAAAAAATGTAATCTATACTGCTCCTCAGCTATCTGCATATTTAATTAAAATGCTGAAAGCTTGCAGAAAGCATTTATTTCACTCCATCAGATGATATAGTGAAGTATCCTACCCTTCACCATGGATCTGGAAGAAGCAGAATAAAGTAAGAAGGAAGGAAACTAAGGAAGAGCTGTATGTTAATTAATACAAGAACATCTGTTGGCTTAGCGACATACCTTTAAAGTATGGTGTGTGAAACCCCTAGACAGATACAAGAATTTAACCCCAATATTTTATGAAGCAGATGTTTTCTTAAAGCCAGAAATATTATAAAATAACCAAAAATATTAAAATTCTGCTCTTAGACTTCAATGATGTATAAACAAATGTAATTTATTTTTAGGAGAATACATGAACCTCATACAAACAATCACAATATGTTTAAAAAAAAAACCTAACAGGCCAACTAGACTCCACATTCACCATTTACTCTAAAATTGCACATAAATCGTTAGTGCCCTCAAACTGAAATTAAGGAGCAGACTCACTTGATGTCTATCCAAGTATTCTGCAGTCACTTGAAACTGAGTTTCTGCTATCAGAAGACACACTCCAGTGTGAGAGCAGCTAAGGTTCTGCTGAGCACTGAAGAAATACCTTTCCTGCTCAGACTGACCCACTGCAGTCATTCATTTTAAAAGCACAATACATTATTAAAATAAATTCAACTCAAATGAGCAGCTGAGCTACTTCTGGTTCAGAACAGCAGCCAGAGGCCCAGATCACATTTCACCTGGTTGCAGCTGAACTGCTTGATCACAGTCTTGGCTGCTTTGAAAATGGAAGCCTCTTGCCAAGGCAGAGTTCAGCTGACTGACTCAAATGGTGGTGTGCCAAAATCCCTGTCCAGACACACCCCATCCTTTGGGGTCCTGGCCACTGGAAACATGGAAACATATTCAGTGCTGGCTCAGGAGACAACTGCAGCAGCTGCAATCAGAGGGATTTTTAAAACAGGTATAAGGGGTACAAAAAAAGGGCTTGCTATTTGTTTGCAACTGTTTCAACATTTCACCAGGGGCTGCTTATTATTCATAGATTTTGTATTTGTACATTCAGACCACAATCGTGACTTTGCACAGCTTTGAGCAAATCACTGTTCACTGAACACTTGCCTTTTCTGTCCCTTTTGAGTTCTTTTGAACACAATTGACCTACTCTGGGGTAACACTGGCATATTCTGAAAGACATGACTAAAGGAGTTATCTAAAATATTAGAGATTTTATGTTTAATAACTCTTAGAATAACAGAGAATTTCAAAGAGAAACTCAGCATTAAACCAGTATTTTTAAAGGATTAAAGATGTGATTCTGACATTCTGAACACCAGAGAATCAACATGGGACAAGTTAAATGGCTTCAGAGCTGAGAAATGAGTCTTACAACATGATAGAGAGGAGCTGGGTACTAAGGAAATATCTTCTCAAGAGAGAGGAGAGTGAGCCATGCTATATAATATACACTGAGAAAAATAAAGGCAACAAAGACTTCAACTGTCATAAAGGTAGGGTAACCATAAATAAAAGATGAAATAATTGATAAATAGAAAGGATAACACGAGCAACTGATTCCAAGACAAAGCTCAGTCCCAAATGACATGCAGGAAGAAAATCATGGCAATAGGGGCTGTATGAAGACATTTGTTTTGGCAGTGACACAGAAAAGCTTGCAGTCATAACATCAGCTGGTCAGCTGAACTTGGGACTGCAGTCGGGCACCAGCTGCGGTGGGAGGCTCAGCCTGTGCTGCTCTGACTTCACAACTGAGCTGGACTTGGAGCACAGGCAGAAATTTCAGGGAGTTGGTACCTGGCTACAGCTCTCAGTGCCAGTGGCATGGCTTTGGGTCAGGCTGTGAAAGGAAGCAGAGCCTGGGAGAAGTTTGACTACAACCATTTTATACGGAGTCTTGACCTTGGCATCTTTTAAAGCAGTTTTTTCATAAGGTAAATAACACACATTTTCAGCCAAGTAATTAATTAATTTTCAGGATAACTACTGTATAAAGGATAAACTGAATGTGACCTTTCTACCCTCAAAATCCTTTTCCTATATTTCAGTTTCTTGAGATTCTCACATAAATTACAAGTGCAATCTACTTCCTTTATCAGAAACTTGATTTTTTTCATCCTCTCTCTTCAAAAAATTGAAACATTAAAAACTTTGACAAATTTTAGTATGCCTTACACACTGCCACTCAACACAGCAAGCAAAGCAAATGGCAGTCATCTCTCATCAAGGTGTACTTTTAATAAATAACTTCCCAGAACCAATGCAAAGATTACTAGATCAATTTCTATCCACTACTAGGTCGGATGATGAAAAAGGTCTCCTTTGGCCTCAAAATCAATTAACTGTTTTCCACAGATGACCAAACATGACCCCAAGAAGAGTCTTCACAGTCTACCACCCCACACAAGGAAAGGGCAGGGGAAGCCACCTTAGCAGGGAAGTGCTGCCCTGCTGCGGCTGCTCCACATGATGGGGTTAATTTTGCTTTATCCTATCCACCATCTTTAACTACTTGCAACATTTTTAAGAACCGCATGCATTAAATCAAATGTCAAGACAATCATGTCACTCAAAAGCTTTTCCTAAGCTTAATATAACTGCCTGAAAATGTGATCTCTCTGGAGGCTGGTTTGAACATTCTGCAAGTGCTCCTTCAGCAAGAGTAAGGCTGCTACTTCAACTCTCAGGCTTTATGGCCCTCCCAGCCTGAGGAGGGACTGGGAGACTACAAAGGCAAATGATTTTTAAACCTGTGTTGTGGGAAATGAAATAAAAACTAACAAACAAAACCAACCAAGCAACATACCCACCACCACCAAAGAAACCCAACAAATAGCACTCACTTCCAAAAGGAACTTTGAAGATGTCCTCCGCATAAAGAAAACCCTAACAATCATCCCAAAAGATTTTAAAGCATAGCATTGGTTTGATTTCTTTACATGATCACATCTGTAGCGGCACAGTATGGCAGAGAAGTCTCACAGCTCAGTTTTATTTAAAACTCTGTGCAGTCCCAGCAACCCTGTGAAACCTGGCTGGGTGCTGACTGGCAACAGCTTGCCAGAGAACCCCCACTTCTGGGAAAAGAACACTCTGAAGCAATACTGCCCAGATTTTTAAGAATGCAAGTCAGAGCAGTATGCTGCTTCCAGACTAAAAAGAAACGCTTAGGAAATATGGAGAAAATTAAGGAAAAAATACAATTATTTCCCCCAAAAACTTTAATATTGCATGAGCTCTATGCTTCTTAAAGCAAAGCTGATGAAAATGTTTTTGATGTTTTTCCAAGTTTAGTCTTGTAATATCCCTACCAAGCCAGCACGTACATTCTTACTTTGAGGACAGTGAGCTGAAATAAGAGTTCCAAATGTGACACTGTGATTTGCTGGGAAGGACTACAAATAGAAGTGGGATTGTATCCTTCTGAATTATTAATAAAAACATGTCTAATCATTCCCTTTAATAGCACTACCTCAGTAAAGTACACAGAATTCTTTAAGAAAAGGCCACTTCACTTTTGAAAAAGGATATGTTTTCAAAGTATTTTAATGTCATTTCTCCCAGAAACTATCCAGTTATCTAAACTATCAGAGACTATTGTAAATTTTTATTCACTTGCAAATACAGCTCTACTCAAGAAGAGGTAATTGCCATTATAAACATAAAAAAGGAACAAGGTTGAATGCATTACAGAGAAAAGAGAACCAGTTGCAGAGACTGAGCAGGAGAGTGCTTGGAAGTGCCCATGATAGTCCAAAGTAGGACTGATCCTTCAATGAAACTTTTCAAGCCAACTGAAACATGCAATCTTTGGAAACGAGGATGCTTCCCATGCTTAAATGTTTCACTGAGAAGGCCTCTCTACCAGGGAAGAGATTCCCAGTCAAAAAAAATAAGGGGGGAAATGCTTTTTTCAACCCCCTGCTTTTGGAATAGTTTAACCACACACATCTCTCTGGTGAAGAAAGACTAAGCCCTGTGAAAGGTACCAGTCAATGGCATTTCTACCAGTGACTGCTATGAAACCCCATGGTGAGAAAAAGTGTTTTCTGTGAAACCCTAAGGGATATTTCTGCAAGGAAAATATAGGAATGATTTGTGGACTTAAACAAGCAAACAAAACCCCAACAATTTGGTCTGCAGGATGTAGATTGCACTGCCTAAACAAATTTCACCTCCATCAAAAATAAATCAATGTGACTGACAGCGTCTCTTGAATCTTCAACAAAGAATTTAAGTTTCTGCCATTTTATATTGATTTCATATAAAATAATTTAGAAACCTTCTCTTTGTGTAGATTTAAGTTTATACATCATACACAGAAGTCACATGGAGGTTTTTAGGAGCTAACTAAGGACATGAAAGGTAAGAATAGTTACAAGCAGAACAGTTTCTGTTCTAAGTATAGACCCTAAACCCTTTCATACATTCATACCAATTGGTTTTTATATTGATTTCCTAAAGGGACAATGCTTCAAACCCAGCCATTTTTTACTTCAGATTTTAGAACCTAAGGCTCTCTGGGTTTCTTCATCCTAAAGCCAAGACCTGGCATAGTGTTTTATTGAAAAAACATACTTTCTAAGACACTTTAGGTACAAAAGGACAGTAGCCCAAGGTTGTGTGCCTAAACTTGTATCTTTGTATATATCCTAAAGCACACCAGCAAAGGTTCCTGGGAAAGAGTTGAGCTAAGAGTTCATTTGCAGCCACTCCCCTCATTTTATGCCACTGAAGGGAGAGGGCTTGCCCCATTTTCCATTTTCACTGCCCTGACCTTTGCAGATCCCCAGCTCTTATGCTAAAGGCCACATCTCCTGCAATAGATCTCCCTGTCACCACAGCTGCTCAGCCCCCTGACAATGCTGCTCCATGCTGCGGGAGCAGATACAACAATCCACAGGTTGTGATTCCAACCAACCTCCTTCTCTGGCTCTCCAGGCCTCCTCCTTTCCTTGAGCAGCTCTAGAGAAATATACATTAGAGCGAGGAAATCTGTTGCCACCCTCTCTGGTTTTTATCATTTATGAAACTTATTACTTAGACAAATCCACATGCATTTATGTTTTTAAACTAAATTTCAAGGAAAGCAAGAATGCATTTTCCAGTCAATTGACTACTATACCAACAGCACAGTCTCCTTGCAGATAAAACTTTGCTCTTGCAGAATTTGGCTTTGTATCAACTTAGATGGTAAATTGCAAACTAATGAATTTGTATTGGCAGAGGGAAACGTTTCTGCTTTTACAGACTACAGCATTTACTAGTAAACAAGATTACTAGGAACAATTCCCAGTTTCCCCAGCAACTTAGTTACTTGTCTCTTACAAGGCTCATTGTTGATTCATTCCTCTCTGTGGTCCCAGTGTAATGAGTCTTCTAACCACCAGATAAAATTATAGCAACTGAATGCCAAGTTTTGTGAGTCCTGACATTCTGAAAAGAATATACCCAAGTGCTGGGCACAGGAGTTGGTTTTACCTTGATGCCACCAGAGCTGCAGGTTTCTGCTTTAGAACCATCCCTCAGAATTTTTGCATGTCCTTTCAATCATTAAGATGAAAATAAGATAATCAGAACAAAACAATTACTTATCTAGCCATCCCTCCTGTCGTCTCCCCATTTTGTAAAGCCATGGAGGAACCCTTGAGTTGTGAAGCTGGAATCATTGCACCAGTGGGAGCCTGTTAGAGCTATGAGGCAGCAGCCTTGCCATACAGTTCCTTGTCCCTCCCCTCTCATCAGTGTCTTCCAAGTGCATTTTGTTCAGGATAATGGGAAGACACTTGTTTAACTTCCTAAGAGCTCAGCTCCCCAAGGCAGTTTTGTAACTTGAAAACTTCTTACACTTGTCTCCGATCTTTCCCACTTACAAACAAGTTTTGTGCAGCAGTCAGAAACATACAGTCAAACATGAAATGATACCAGCTGCATAATCAGTGTGACCTGCTGAAATCACATTGTTGATAAAAAGTAATTTATGGTCTTTATCTGCATTCTTTGAAAGCTCGTGAATACAGATGATCTAAGAGTAACATGGTATTTTACACAAGAAGTCAATTAAGCCACACTACTTCAATAACAAGCTTCTCAAGAACCACAGATTTCAAGTATATTCATACACATTAAATTATTATGATAACAACTTTTAGGAGATTTGCTAAGTCTCATTCAAAAGGGAAGGACAAATCCCTTTGCTAACTATGGAAGAAGAACACCAAATCAGTGAAATTACCTGTCCAGATTAAAAAGTCCCATTTGTATCAAACATCCTAACTATAGTCTGGCAAGGTTTAAAGAAAACCTATAAATAAACAGCACTCATCTGCTATAGACAGATTTTTTACAGGCTGTTAAGTACATAACAGTGCCCAGGTATCTAAACCCGATGGAGATAAAGGAAAGTCAGACTCTGAAAACTTCTGAAAAAATAATTCAATAAATCCAGTATTCCTTTTTGTTTGTTTGCTTTTAAACCAAGAAGATAATTTTCTGTATGTTAAATTGATCAGTACTAACACTAGGATGAAGTGAAGTCATTTAGATGTATCAGTTTGAAAACTGATAAAAGGAAAACCTTTAACAGAACACAGCTTCTGGTACTCATTGCAAAAAAGTATTGAAGGCAATTAAAGCTGGCATTAAAAAAAAGAAAATTAAAAAATGGAAAGTCCATCTTTTTATAGAGATCAAACATGGGCGAGGCTGGAAGTTGGTTCAGGTGCTTACTCCATACCCACACATTAGAGTACTCCTTGCACCAGTTCCTCAAAGGGTATGATACAGTACCAGTGCCTGCAAAAAATATCTCAGACACGCTAAAATTCTGGTTTCATGGCATGGGAACTCTCACCTTCAATCTCAAACAAAATTACAAATGTTATCATTGTCATTCCCAAATCAGGTCCTCCCCAAAGGTTAGTTTACTGGAGGTCATTATTAACTACAATGCCTTAAAAACTAGCACGTGTAGGGAATTCTGGTTTGATTCCTAACAATTTACAGGGGCAGGTAAGTAATTTTACAAAGCTTCTCTATCAGATACCTAAACATCTTATAACAACCAAAACATAAAATCAAGTTAAGATTTTTTCATGCTTTGATGAAATTCTGAAAGATGAGATAAATTTCCTAGGACTTCAGAAGGGCTGATTCCCCAAATTTTCATACACTTCTAGAGAAGAGCATGAATTCCTACCAAATAGAGCTAATACATTTCACATTTGCATGTTCTTGTCCCAAGTTAAACACAGGAAAGGAAAATTAAATTGAATAGGACCACATTATCTCAGTTCAGGACTTGCAGCCAGGTTTGACAGTGCAAACTGTATGATAAGGATTCCTTTTTGGAAGTCCAGCTCAGTTCTGATGTCACATACAATGTGGTTGGTTGGCATGAACAAACACCAAAGAGGTTAAAGGAAGTTACTGCTGCTTTCTTTTGGTTAAAGGGAAGTTGAGCTTGCCAGTATATGGGCTGTGACAGATGAAGTTCACTTTAGCTTTGCTATTTCCATTAATCTCATTAAGCTGATGAATGACACAGTGAGACTTGCCGTAGAGAGATCATATGCAAATTTCTGTGCCTTCTACACCATTAAAACCAGTGAAGTAGAAGCTTCTGCACACAAGAACTCACAAACTACTTGCTCTAAGGACGAGTACTGCTCAAAAAACACCAGAGGGAAGGTACATTCCCCTTTTACAGAAGATGGTACCATGTTTAACCAAGGGGTGCTCTTTCAGAATCTAAGCACAAAATTAAAAAAAAAAAGCAACAAAAACCAAAACAAAACAAAAAACCAACAATGAAACAAAATGACTCAGATTTGAGTCAGCTGAAAATCTCTATGACATAGAAACTATAATGGAGTAATTGCATGAGGTCTGTGGATGCCAGGTTCCTATGTTAGTCAACCCATTTTCAGGCACCAATTTACCAAATGATGATTGCTGGGTATATGAACTATATTAGCAGGAGCAGAGCCCTTGATTTTACTTGTTCTTGTCTTCAAAAAGTCATTTTCAGAAGTTCCTTTTCTAAGGAAAATATCTTCTTCCATGTACAAAATTAATTTTATCAGACCAAAGGAAGTTTATATAAGCCCATTTACATTTTCCAGTTGTCTTGATATAACTTTTAAAAAGAATTTTTTAAAAAATCAGCTTTATTTAATATAAATCAGTTACCATAATTAAATTATGTCCACAATGTTAAGGATAACTGGTAATTTTAAGATTTGCTCACTCAGGATAATTACTTCTGTCAACATTTTGAATTTTTTAAGGGAGAAAAACACATTTGCCAGAGTATTTCAATTTTTCTCTGCTGACATCTTCACAGGGATTAAATTTTAAAGTGGATAGCCCTCAATAAAAGCTAATACATTCCAAAGAAAATGTGGATGAGTTTCTGCTCAAGCAGACATTCAGACAAAAAACAGCTCAAGTAAAATACTATAACATGGAATATTTTTTCTGTCTGCCTGTCTTTTAGTTCATGCCAGGCTGACATTGATGAGCTGTGTGGCTTTCTGTCCTGTTTACTGCATGTTCATACATCACTTAACACTGTGAGGAGTAAATGTCTAATTACTTTAGGACTGTAGGACAAATGAACAAAAAAAACTTCATCTTTAGTTATCGCTTAAAAGTGACACTGAAACTGTCCAGGCTGACAGCACAGAACTCCACACAGGACACTCAGTTACTAGAGCTGGCATGAGCTGCACAGGTTTTTACTGTGATGAAAGTATCACAGAAAAAAAAAAGTTGTTAAGGTTCTCTGCCCAGTTAAAATTCAAATCCTGGAACAGCCTAGAGTGGGAGAGGCCTCAGAAGATCATCTGGTCCAACCTCTCATGGAATCAGGAGCCTAGAGGAGATTATCTACCCCCCTGTCCAGTCCCACCTTGAAAACACCCAGAGGTGGGGAAGTTCTTCCAGCCAATCATTGTTACCATAGAAAAATCCTTTTGCTTGCATCTTTATCAAACTTCTCCCAGTGCAACTTGTTTCTGTGGCCCTTTTTTGTGGCTCCGTTTTAAGAGAGTATGTTCTCTTTGTACCTGGCCTGTAAGTACTGGAATACTGCAGCGAGGTTTCCCCTGAACATTCTCCTCTCCTGGGAGAAAAGACCTAACTCCTTCAGTCCTCACTCACAAGGTAGGTCCTCCAGCCCTCTGATCATCAATATTATTCTCTTTGTAAAGAAATCAGGTCTACATTTCTGCACATGGGTGTGCATTTCTAATTTCAGGGGAGGTCAGAGAAGTTCTTGTCCCTGAGAAGAGCACCATTAAAACCATATTAAAGCATTGAAAACTCGATTCTGTTCTTTCTTTGACTTTGTTCACTACTCAGCAAAATGCCTTCTTGTTAATTATCGACTTAATCATCGAGGGACAGTTTAATCACAAGACTGTCTGCAGTTCAGGCTATCACAGCAGTACTAGCAGGGAATTTTGCACTGCACATAATTGGCCAGGTAATTAGAATACAAAACCCTTAATTGCTCAGTTACCAAACGTAAACGGTGCAGCACGCAGTGCCTGACTGGCAGAGGGCTTGGGGGAACCAAGGCAGCTGTCAAGTGCCAGCTTTTCCTCCTTCACAGCAGAGCACAGCAAACAGCACAGGGGGCTCACTGAGCCCTTGCTCTCCTGGGGGATGTGGGAAGGCCTTTCATTCTGAGGTGTAAAAAGAAATTCAGCAAAGACACTCTATACCAGGACATCCAAAACTACTTGAAAATAAAACCATAAACCCAGGACTTTTGAAAGGCAGAGGAAACCCAGCATCCAGTCAACAATGGGCAGTCAGAGCCCCTGTACTGGTATGAAACAGCAGCACTCCCCAGACTGACAGCTCTCTTGTGTGGCTGCTGTTGCTGGCTGGGAACTCAGTACAAGATCTGTATGGTCTCAGCTAAAGAGATTTTCAGCACATGATACTAAAAGTGGATGGGTGCACCATCAGCCTGCCCCAAGATCTATGTTGTGGATAATTCAGAAGTTACCACTGTTGGTACATTACAGCAAGGGGTACGCATGACAATAACAACAGTTCTTCCTGTCCATCTTGTTAATGGACAATGCAAAATGCTACCTCAAAACTACCTAGATTACCAATCCCCTTCACTGGAAGGCTAATTCATAGCTCTGATATTTCATTATCTTGGTCTTATTTCCATGCTAAAAGCAGTTGTGGCCTGTATTTATTTGTTCACGTGTTCGTTCCTTGGTCAGCACTTCCTTCTCCTTCAGCTAGACTTCCAACACTTGCCTTTCTTTCTTCAAATATATTTATAGACATCAGCACCTACTTCTCATGTCAGTAGACTGAAAAGGGCTATTTTGTAATCTCACTTCTGCTGTGGCAAGACCCAGTCTAGGAGCTCTTTTCAACAGCTACTCCCCTTTTACATTTCCTTTTTCTCAAACAGAGCAAGACAGACTAGACTGCATTAGACTCTGTTATTGTTTTATGCAATGGCAATAGAATATTCTTCTCTCTTACAAAAAAATCTTCACCAGCCTTATAGCTGACTGCTGTGGCAATTAACAGACACTCACAACTCTCTTACAGCTTTCACTCACAGCCAATAATCCCTGCTTGGAACACAAATTCTTACTCTGCTCCACATACAAGATTTTTCATTTTCTGCTGCAGAAATATTGCCTCCAGGATTCCAGTCCTAAAGGCATCACATTCTTCCTCACTTTATTCCACTATTATATTAGCAATGCCTTTCAAACCCATGTGGTCACATTTATTCCACTGCTTCTGTGTTTCCTCCACTGTCTAGAGGCAATGACTCATAAATTCTTGTAACGGCTGGTCCAACAATCCTATGCCTTTCTCACTGCTCCTCCTTCAGGAATGTCTCTCTTCAGCTTGTGAGAAATCCACAGCTGCCCACACAGGCTTTCCAAATGCAACCACAATTGGTTTGTATTCAAACAAGATAAGACATCTCCAGCCATAGAATAGAACTGATAAAAAATTACTTGGTTTTTAAGAGCAGGAAGCTAATTCAGGGCATTTGCTACTTATCCATGTTCCTAAATTAAACCTTTCTTAAAGGAATAAAAATAACAGCGTGAAATTCTTTAGCAGACAAGCCCTTCAAGAAAGCTGCTTTCTGGGTGAGAACAAAGGAAAGTTTTGCAAGAAGCAGCTAATTCAATTGCTTGTTGCCTTAGTGCCCTGCTTATGTTAAACTTGCACAATATGATTCTCATTGGAAGGAGTAATCATGAGCCAGACAATCATTAGGCAAACTCAATAATGTTTATATTATTTAGATATAATCAGAACCTACTTGTTCTTATCATTGTAAGGTGTTTGAAAAACACAGTGTTTATAGCAGGGAGCTTAGCACTCCCTTCTTCTATTGCAAGGCACAAAAGATAGAATCCTGCACTCTATTTCTTTGTAGATTTCATTCAACACAACACACTTTGCTGCAATCAAGGAAACCCAGCGGTAAATGCATCTTTGTATTATTATTTAACTAACTGCAGTTCAAGAATGTTCTCATTAATTTACAAAAGTTATGAAAATACACCTCTGTATTTTAAAATTCCTAAGACCTTTAGCTACAGTATTTGTACTTAATGAAAAAAGAAGAGAGACTCCAAATTAAAAAAATCCCATTCTTACTGTAATCTAATAGACTCTGGATATCCCTGATGATAATCTCAACCTCACAAAACTCAATCTCAATTATTTCTTCCAATTCTTTTTCTACTTTCAGAAATAAACTACATGCTACTCCCAGTCTAAATACCTGTCCATTCTTCCCTCAAGGACAAATGACTAATACACTCTTCCTAGATTTGAAATATTTGGCCTGCATAAAAACCTCTGTGATATGAAAAGCTATACCTATTTCACTGGGTATTTTTTACTTTGCAAAGTTACCATCTCTTCTTTTTTTTGCTATAGCTAAGAAGTCATACCAGCTGGATAAACTAACATAATTTATCATTAATCCTCAGCCCTCCAGTCTTTACTGACTCTGGCATGTTCTATTAAACTTTGTGTCTCATTGTAATATGATTTCAATTCAGTGACTAAACATATTTATTTTGAATTAAGATCCCAACTAGCCAGGGCAAATGCTAGTAAACCCATGGCCTGTATCATGATCTTGAGTCAAGAGAATGGGAAATAAGAAATAGAAGTTTAATCCAGAAATGAGGTAGGATTAACTCTTTTCTGAAATCACTGCAGCAAGACTACTCTTAATGCATTTAGCAACAATTAATTCTCAAAGCCAAAACAGCTGCACATTGCTGATGCTCTCCAGATGCAAGGTAAGGAATTAAATCATGGGATAATTCAATTGAAAATTGCTCGTAATTATGGAGAATGCAGCGTCTGCTTGACTCCTCGTGGTGATTGGTAGTTGCTTTAAGAATAGCGAGGTAGTCTGTGCAATGCATGGGGAATACAAATAAGTAGCTGTGTTATGAGAAATCTCATTTAGTTTCACAAAGATATGGTTTTAACATGATTAAAACTGTATTTGCTGACATTAATGATAATCCATTTTCACTGTCCCATTACCGCCAACGGCCCACAGTCACACACAGAACAGCAACAGTCACTGACAGCACCTTCCCTCTGAAGGAACTCTGAGTGCTTTGCAAACATGCAGAACACGGTCCTGCTCTAAGCAAGGACCCAAATAGGCTGGTGTGCCTCACCTCATTTGAAATAGCTGCATCCAAACAGCCTTCTTCTAACAGGTCATTTAAATATCTGATGCCACAATGCTGACACTACTGGAAATGGAAGAATGATGCTTTCCCTTCAATTATTAAAACTCTCAACAGTAACAGAGGAGAAGGCTGCCATAAGGTCTAGTCAGAGACCCTCTAGTACTGACAGCATGGAATACCCAAAAGAACTGACAGCTACCAGTGGAGAGCAAGAGCCATCTTGTCATCTCTAAACTGAGCATGTATTCTGAAAATAACAGGATGATGCAGGGTTTTGCCATCTTTCGTAGAATCATTTCACCAGAACTGATGTTAATTAGCATTACAACACGTGACAGGGTCTGCTCACTATTTTAAAGTTGGCAAACTGAAAGACCAAATGGCTGCTGTGTGTGATCACATTCCTACAGAGTCAGTGATTGAATGGGAAAAACACCTAGAAATACTAATTTTCTGTTTCATGCTTTAACCATTAAAACACAGCTCTCAGTGTGTAGAACTCCAGTTATGGTAGCAGTGGTTACTGTGACATTATCTCTTCTTTATCTACTGAAATGTTTGCCTGAATTTTTTTCTTTCATTTTTACTTTAAAAAGCTTTAACAGAAAAACCATTAAGGAACAAGAGATCAATTATTTACAAGTTGCTTCAAAAATCAATCATCCAGTATCAAAGCTGAAGTTGTTATTTTTAGCAGTATTAACTACACAATAATTAAAATTTATTACAAAGTCACAACCCCTCATTAAGTTGCTGTCAATTGAGGAAAAAATTCCTCAAAAGCAATTCGTTTTCTTTAAAGTGATTGTAAAAAGATTCCCATCAATTAAAGAGACATCTGGTAATACAGAAAAGGTGATAAATTATCTCCTTTTCTCAGTGCTAGTACTTTGTAGACCAAAGGCAGTGCAGAAGAGAAATTCTAATGGTTTTATCTTGTCTTGAAAAGGAGAATAAACAGCCTTGTGTGGGGCCACATGGACGCAATCCTGCAGAGACAAGCCTTGCATTTCAATCTAACCAAGATTTTCAGCAAATTCTGTAAGTATTTGGGCAATCATAATAAATAGGGAAGTTCTTTGCATGTTTTATTGAAGCAAAAACCAGCAGAAAATAAAAAAAAAAACAAGCTAAAACAGCTGCTGCTATGCAGCAAGGCTTCCAGTGACACAATGCACATTTGTATCACCTTGTGGCAGTGTCAGGCTTTAAAAGCATCCCAGGTTTTAGCCCAACAAAAAGAAACTGGGAGCATCCTCAGCAATTTCACAAACAGACTCATTAAAAGTGTGGGTTAGCAAAATGCCACGTCCTCAAGTCTGTACCCTTTAATCCAGCAATCCCAATGATACCTTCTTGGGACAATACCTGATAACAATCAGAGGAGGGCAACAGAGCAGGAAGGTGCCTTTTAGAAAACAGTTCTTAGGAAAAATCAGCAAAAAATATCCCCCAGCAAAATACAACCCACACACAAATAAACAAGGATCTTTGATTACGTTTGGGATTGAAAGAGGTTAATCTGCAGTTCTCTCAAGTTTCTGCAGTTTGTATTACCAACAGTTTTAACAATAAGGAATTGTTCAGTAACTCTGTTTCATTTTTAAAAAGTTTAGCTTGCTAGTAAAAGTAATGTACTAAGTAAGCAATCAAATAACCAACAAATCTGTTGATTTTTGGAAGTTTAGGTCATTCCTGATGCAATGCCCATTACCACCTTCACACTCAGGGTCAGTTTTGCTGTAATGAAGTACATTTCACCTGCCCACCCACAAAACTCTCTAAAATGTAAAATTTGATTCAGATAAAATAGAAAAACCCCAAACATAGTAGAGAGAGTGGTTAAAGGCACATTGTCTCTAATGTGCCTCTTTTCCAAACAGCCAATTCCTGTCTCTTAATTCAGGGACATCCCAGCCAAACTCCTCCATGCAAAACAGCTGCTCCCCCCAAGGTAAGCAGTGCTTCACACCCATGTGAGATCCCTCAGCTGGTTGGAGCTCAGTTATTTCCATTTCACTTTGTCACTCACTCTGTAATGACAGTGCAGCTCAACAATCACTCAAGCACTGACCCTGCTCCAGCATTTTCTTACAGCTGCCCTTACCTGTCCAGACAAACACCTTCCCCTGTAAATCAGTGGAAAGAAATGGAAGCACTCATCTATTACACAAACATTCACCCAAGCACATCAGCAAATGCACAACACCAGTATTACTGGAAGCATATTAGCTCACTGCAAGGAAAACCTGAACACTGATTCCCAGCATTTCACCTGCAGTGAAACTCCACCAGTCATGGCAAAAGCCCACTGTACAACAGAACAGGAGGTCTTGTGTTAATGGAAGCCAATGCTCAGTTTCTAAACAGTCAGCATTTTAACTTCTAGTTCTTGAGTATTTTTTAATTTTAAGGCAATTGGGAATAATACTGCTGAATCCAAGCTCACCAAATATTCCAGAAGTTTCCATATTCAGTTCAGCCTGGCATTTAACAAAAATCACTTCTTGGACAGCAAACACCTGCCATTAACCACCTGTTTTGCAAGGTGACCACAGAGAGAACTGCCTGCAGCAAGCCAAGCACCAACCCTGAAAATGCCTGGAGTGCATTTTAATCAACCCTTGCTTCAAAGCCATTACAATTACCACTGGATTTTTTTCAGTGTAACTGGGATCCAGATTTTCTGTTCTCTAATTAGGTGATCAAATCCTTCAAAGATAAAAACTCCTTCTACACCTTATTCACCTTTCTCCATTGATGGATAAAACAACCAGCTACAGATGCTGCACTGGTAGTCATACTTAAATAAATGTCCTTAAAGAAACTTGCTGTTAAAAACATTAATTGTTGCTGTTCACTCAGCTGTTGCCACCAATCCCAAATGGCCTGGCATCTTTACTAAGAGGCTGATTTTAGAACCTATGCTTGCTTAACAGATACCTCTTTGTCTTGGTTAGTCATTAGGAAGGTCATTACTTTGGGAGTTAGCCACAATTTCTGAATTAAGTTATACAACATTTTTTAATACAGTCTCATATTCTTGCTTTTTACCCCTAATTAATGATAAAACGAAAATTAACTATCCGAGCTATTGGTTCCTCAGAAACCTTGATTTTCTAATAACATGGTAATACTGAATACATTGCCCTTAGACAGCTGGATAACTAAACCAATGACTACAAAATTAAAACAGCTTTCCGTACTGTGCAACAGGGCACTGAGGCCACCAGAACAATCTTTTCTTTTCCTCCAATCTGAGGAAGTTCTGTTTGTAAAATTCCAAGCTGTGTGTCACAGCAAACTTTCACCTCTAATGGAGTGGCCTTGTTGACATGTAGGATGAACTCAGGTAGACAGGCAGAGCCTGCCCTATCAATACCTGGTAGTCTGAAAAGCTGTAATGTTTTAGAGCAGTTAAATAGAAAACAACCTCTGTCTCCTCCTCAAATACTTTCACACCTTCAGGAAAAACACAGAGAGTGGAATTAAACCTGCATCCTAATGTTGTTTTAACATGGGCTTTTTGTTTCTTCCATGCTCTGATTAAACACCTTGAAAACAGAACATCCTTGAACCTTCTGCTCAAAATCAATACTGGAGCTCTGCAGCTTGGGCTCTTGTCTGATAAACAAACCTACTGCAACAGGTGAAAAGGAGCTGTGATCTAACCTTTATTATGCTGTTTAAGTGTTCTAAATTACTGCCAGAGATGCCTATCTGTTGTACACAGCAACATGCTTCCCTTCAGTGCCTGACCTTTCCACTTCCCCACTGGAAGCAAAGGAAAGCAGCAACGTGTCCTCCACTAAAAGCAGCACACAAGGTGAATTATTGTAGTTCAGTCCTTCATCAGGTTTATCCTTTTAACACAGGCAATGGTAAGTAACAAATCTGCTGCTTCTGCTGTTTGAACATCTTTCCAAATGTGGAGAAATCTATTCATCACCTTTTTTACTCGTGTTTACATGAGATAATTTAGAAAGACAGCCTCTCCCAGAAGAGTGGTTAGATCTGCTCACAGGCATAGAATAGAAAAAAGAAAAAAAAAATGCAGAACAATGGCTAAAAGCCCACTATTACATTTCTTAAATTCTTAAGGAAATGCCATTTAGAAGTAAGTGGTCCTCGCTTCTCTCATCTCTGTTGTGACACTGAAGCATTCAGCTAACAAGGCTGGCTTTCATTTGACTTTACAACTGATAGGAACCATTAATGTGAATTATAAATTATTTTTTTAAAACACAGTATTTTCATTTTAACAGAAGACAGTGACTCATATTTAACTTTTATAAATTCCTGTTTACTTGGGGAAGGTGAAAGATGAAGGCCAAGCATTTCCAAATTCTTGCATTTGATAGATGAGAAAGCCTGAGCTGTTGAGACTAAAGGGACTCAGAGGGACTTGCAGAAAGCAATTTCCTTACCATGAGTGGCACACACAATTTAATTTATTGCACAGAAAGGAAGTGCTGCTCAACACAGGAACAGGGTCTAGGACTGGAGGTCCCAAATCAACAAAGAGGTATTGTGGTATGTTTCCCAGCAGAATTACAACATAACATGGAGGGCCATGTTCTATTGTCCCCCTCAGCTCACAGCCTGTCTGAAGAGTTGGAGACCAACTGGGAAGTCCAGCCATCTTCCCTCTCTGCTCTCCCAGTATGGCTGTTCCCATCTTCATGCATTACACCATCTGTTTAATCACTGTGCTCTCAAAACAAGCAAGCAAAGCAAACAGATGAAACTTCAGGGATAGCTTCTAGCTCATAATTGAAAGGATGATTATTCATTAGAATCTAGGCAAGTTGCTTGGGGCTGCCAAAACAGGCATTGCATGGTATTATGAAATTTATTTTTTAAAGATAGAAACAGAATTCTCATTCAGTATCTTGGCTTTAACTCTGCAAACCTTCTTTCGTTATTTTGAGTGGGATAAAATAAGGTTGCTGAGTTTAAGCTACTATATGAGAAAACAACTAAGCTCAGAGGCCCCACCCCCTTCAAGGTAAAGGCAAAAAAAACTACTTCAGTGAGCTTTAATATTAACAATTTCTGTAAGATTTAACCTCTGAAAGCACATCTAGGGGAATATTTCTTGCAACACCTCTGAATTAGTATACGTAATTGTGAGAAAAATGAGATATTACAAAAGCATTGGTATCAACATATCCTTTACAGAATTACATCTAAACAACTTGAAATTAATCAGAAAACCAAGGAGAGAAATATTAAAAAAAAATAAAAAAAATCAATCCTCTCTTTAACCATATTTACCAAAGTGGTTAAACTCTACTTGGGTTTAGCTTCGTCCACACAAATATTCTGACTGAATCATATTTTCTCTACCACTGTTCTAAATTAACAATTTCTTATCTCTGATTAATTAGCTGGACTTCATTCTTGGCAAGAGTCACAGCAATAAAACCTCTTAGCTTCTAAAATTCTGTGACTCTTTTTTAATGTATTCACCCAAGCATAGGTGTGTAAGATAAGTACTGTAATACAACAGACCATCATTGAGGAGAAGAATAACAGCAAAAATGCTTCAGTTCTTGTCAATCTGATTATGTTTTTAGCAGACTCTCACAGAAGAGTTGTGTAGAAAATCCCACATGATAACATCTGTTCATTACCAGTGGAGCAAGCCAACTTCATGAAGGAAACACTGGGGACCCACAGGCCCCAACAATTGTTAGTGGTGACTAAGGTGCAAGAGACACAAGTCTGGCACAGCAGGGAACACAGCTCACCCCACTGGGCTTCAGTTTCTGTCTGATTCAACCCCACTGAGCTTCAGTTTCTCTCTGACAACAGAGAGAAACCTTTCTCCCAACTCCTCAAAACCATACAAAGTGCCTTATTTAGTAGGGCATTCTCAGAGTCTCCTAGGTGGGGTGCTGGCGAAGCACAGGTTATTGCAATATTTGGCAATGGACGTAGCTAGACCGTGCTTGGTAAGGATAGCCAAAATGTAGCCAGGGGGCTGCCAGCCTCACAGGGTCTTGCTGATACTTCTTTACCATACACTGTATTTTTGTGTACAGAGCCATATGTGTGACCTGTCATTGGCGTGGTAAAAAAATAAACACACAAAATAGAAGAAGCAGGTAGGCTAGAAAGAAATCAAAATGACCAAATAATTTACTAATCCATTGAAGAAATTTTTTGTGCAAATGTGAGTTTTCCATGCTTAAAAAGTTCAGTTTAAAAAAAACCCTCTGAACACAACATATGCATGGACATACACAAGCATTTCATGATAATGGACTTTGTCCCTACACTACAGAGGGAAACAATTATGTTTGTGTGTGAATCTGGTAGTCTTTTCCTATAGCAAGGTCAAACACAGCCAAGAGCGGGGTACACTTCCCTCCAGCTGTCCTTTTAATATGCCTCTCATCTTGCCAAGGAGAAAGTGTCATTAGGAGTGAGAAAGAGACCGTTTTACAACCCATTTATTCTTCATTGTCTCTGCCTTTTCTGGATAAACTTGTTGGAGTACATTAGTCACAGGTATGCAGCAAGCCATTAGAGCATACCAACATCTGATGTACACCGAAATTAATTTTTCTTCTTCAGCTTGGGGAAGAGACTGCTGGATGTTGCATGCAAGCCTTCACTGAATTAAGGAATGAACAAACAAGATTTCCAAAATCAACAAACCCACGTGCCTCTCCACAGTCTGTATAAATACATACTTACTCTATAAATAAACACACTGTCCAACAGTGAGACAATAATTTGCCTCTTTAGAGCAGGTTCATTAAAGGGAAATAATTTTGCAATAACAAAGCACAAGTGTAGTCCTATTTAGAAGGGCAAGCTGCAAAATTGAAGGAACACCTGGTCCATTTTTTGTACTGGCAGAGCACGAGCTGGAATCTGATCCTTACAAAAAGGCTGTGTTTTTCCTTCTCCACAGACCAGTGGACTCTGGAAGCAAGTTTGGTTTGCATTTAGTGTCTTAATGTTGCATAAATTCCTGTGGGTATGTGTTGTAACACTTGATACATTTATGTTGCCAAATTGAGTCTCAAAATCTAAATCTCATCTAGAACAACCAGAACTATTTACTGTAAATGATATTTTTAATTCTAAACCTCCTGTTTTTATAGAAATAACTTGATAGTCATCCCTACAAATCCATAAATCTCTCATTTGCAGTAAGATTGATAATAATTTTCAGTCTGTGTTACTTCCAAACCTCACTTAATTCTTCTATTGTTTCACTTGTTGTATGTAGCTCATTCTTCAACTCACACACAACAATTATTTCCACTGAGACACTGACTATATCTTAAAGAAGAAAATAACTAATAGGAAACTCAATCCCACTTGAACGAAATGAAAGTACAGAAGTTCACAAATCTCAATGGGATACTGGCAGTTTACCTGAATACATATAAATAATTAAACTAGGGTGGCATCATATCATATCTTTTTAAGGACTATTCAGCCATCTGGACTGAACCAGGATGATCCAAATTCTTCTCCAGCATTAGAGAGAAAGATGCAATAAACATTCAGGTCTGCACTTTTTTTTGTCAAAGTTTGTGACAGGCTCAAAAACATTTTTCCTCCAAATAGAAATTCTCCTGAGAAAACAGTTCTTGGTTTGTTGCTTCTTCTTCCAGGCCTAAGGTGTCAAGATCTCAAACTCCATGTAATGATTTACTAAATAAGAAATACCTCTGATATCTTGTTCAAAAGACACATAAGCTGGATCAATTCTATGAGATCAAAGCATATCCTCAAACCAGTATAAGAATTAATGTAAAAGGAAAACTTTTCTCTGTCTAGTGTGAGCCCAGCTACTCTCCTTACTCTTTTTCCCCAGGCAAATAGCTATCTTCTTCTAAGAGCATTTCCAAGCCACCCCCCCTTTTCTTTTTTGTGGAATTTTAAGTGATACAAGTATTTTTTTTGAGTTTTACATGAAAAATAACTTATACTCTTACTTATTTCTTGCAAGCCCACCCTGATTCATACTCTACTGTTTTGCTAATAAAGTTATAATCTGAAACAAAGTATTATTTATTATCTTTTATTATCTGCCTCATTCTTCTTTGTTTGAGGAATCATAAATCAAAGTCAACAGCCATTTTATAATCCTTCAGTTCATTATCACCCATTTGCTAATATGCTCAGTGCCTTAGCCTTGCTCCATTTCTTTAGCAATAATTATAAAAATTAAAACCACATTAACGCAATATGCAGATACTTCTTGTTTTAGAACTTACATAAGAGCTTTTCAACTAATCAGTGGCTGGTTAGGGCACTGTCCTCATTCATCTCCCACTTCCCCTGCCATCCTTCATGAAAGTTTAATCTACATTTTCCATTAAGAAGTTGTCTCAACCAGAGTTCACATTTGCACAGGGAGGCTTATTACTTTTTTGATTTTTATTTGGAATGGTGGTCATATCTCCACAACTTTTCTCTTCATCTGAAATTTTTATCAAGCAGCTGCATACTTTCCTGGTCCTGAAATCTTCAAATCACAGAAGCAGAAATTCGCTTACTTGAACTAGAATCACAAGATTTAAAAGAGGAGCAGGCAACTTGCTTGCACAACCATAGTCAGGAGCAGTCAAGCCTCTAATCCTTCCCATTTAAAACTGCATTTTTGGTTAGAAACAGATCACTCTGAAATTTGATCAGACCTTCACTCAGCTCACATGCAGCTGGTTTGGGTGCACTGCTACTGGTCCTGCCTCCTTAAATACAAAGGATTAACTTTGTAGGAGAGGGTCTCTCTCTTCCTTGTAGGATTTGACTCAGAATGAAGCCCCAGTTGTAGTCTCAGATGAGGGACCACAAGTACTGCCCACCAAAGTCCCTGGGCTACACAGCACTGCAGGAAGCTGAGCCAGTGCTTCTCTGGAGGAAGGAGAATACAGCACTGCAATAACGCAACAGGAGAGGTGAATCCTGAAGAGTCCCACTGGCTGATGGCTCTTAAACCATCCCTGATGGATGCCAAACTCAGGGCTGTATCCTAGAGGTCCCCACAGTGCAGAAAACTCTGGGTTTCACTCAAGAGTTGAGAGGCACAGAATTTATGGCTGGTTTGACCCATTTCAGATTTATCAGAGAGGCAAATGACTCTTGAGCAAGACAAAAACACACATCCACACAGCTGAAAGTGCAATTTCCTCGGTCTACAAACTCCTTCCTTCTAACCACTGACTGGGCTGTCTCACCTGCCTCCCCAGGAAATACTGCCACAGTTGCAAGATCTCCAGTTCCTCATGTTTCATTACAATTGACTGCAGCACATTTGCTGGTATAATATATTATGAAGGGTCATGAATAATTAAAAATTAATCACACTTGTCAAAATAAATAAATGCAGTCAGTCATGGAGAATGCTTGAATTTTTTATAGCGTCTTTTTGCTTATTCATGAAATAAAAGAAGTCTTGTAATCCACAACGGATTGCCTACTCATTGCAGCTTGTACAGGCCCCATTCAGATCCCAACAGAGGAGCTTTTCCTGTCAGCCTTTAGCACATCAGTGGAACTTTAACCTTACATCTCTGACCCTGCAGAAAGTTACATAACTCCAGCAGATCTTCAGGGACCTAGCTGGCAGATACACCAGTGACTATTTCACTCACTGGTCCACTTATAAGATGGTGGGGAACAGAGAAGAGTGAAGCATTTTAGCACAAATTTAAAAAAATCAAAACCTTGATAGCTTCCCTAATCTACATCTATATAGGCAAAGAGTCCAGCAGTTATTCCTACCAAATAATATTTTTGCATGGTTTGATAGCATTCTCAAGGCTTGAACAGAAGAGCAAATAAGAGTAAACGTTTAAATAGCAACTTTTCTCTGACACTCTAAATTGGTCTAAAACTGTTAATGCATTTCTATCTTTTTTCAAAGGGAACCTAAGCCTGGGCTGGGAGGTGAGCCAGGAACACACCACCACACCAACCCTTTCAGACCAAGGAGCCATTAACTTCCAACATTTGGCTCTGAGAACAGACAGCTGGAAATAGAAAATGAAAAAGAATGTATGAACAGGGAGAGCAAACAGTTGTCCCTCACCACTCCTGGACTTCAGGGACTGCTCACATGAGGACTTTCTGGGCCAGAAAAGGTTCTATAGAGAATTTAGTAGCTGTAACTATTTCTCTTCCCTGCACATATCCTGTCAATTTGCACAGCCACAGAAGGTTCCAGCAAAAATAATACCCTAGGAAGAACGTTCCAGAGTTTCACTGTTTGTTAAATACTGAGGGATCTCCTTTTGTTTTGTCTGACATCTAATAATTTTGCTTGATGCTGTTCAATACTGTATTAGAAGAAATATCAAATATTCCTTTTGTACTCATCCTTTCAGTGCTTTACCTTGGGAGTTTATAAACCTTTATACATATTTTATAAATTTCTGGTTTCTACACAACCCTGCATGTACTCCTTTAGATGCTTTATGCAGGCAGGGTAGCCCTTGTCAATTTAAGTGTTCCTAGAAGACAATCATTACATACTTTATCATATTTGTTTCCATTCTTTAAAAACTTTCCCAACTGTACTAAAATATTTTTGATGCATGGAATCTAGAACAGAAGACTGAGTTCTAAATACAGCTGCCCCACACACTAATACTATAGCATACTGTTCCTATTTTCCACTCCCTTCCCACTGAGCCCCCAAATCACATTTATTTTGTGACTGCTACTGAGGTGATGCTTTCACAGCTCTATTCTTACACTTAAATCAGCTTAAATGACAGTAACCAGCTCAGAATCTGTCTGCATATATGCCAAGCTCTGATTGTGTCTCCCACCACCTCAATTCACATAACCTGCACTAAATTTTACCTGCCACTATTAGCTGGTTAAGCATCCCTTTTAAATTCCTTGCAAACCAGACCTTCAATCTTTTACCCTGAATAATTTAATATCAAACTCTGCCACCTCACCATCTATTACTATCCAGAAGATCAATGATTTGTGTGACACTACTGCTGAACAAGTGAGTGGATTGCTCAGCTGTGACTGCAACCAGATGCTGAGACACCAGGAGTTAGCTCTTCCTCTAGGAGGCTTAATCCATGCTGACTTCCTCTGATTTCATGACACTGAGCTGTATCATGCTGCTGGGACAGGAGCAAAAATACAGAAATTCTCCCAATGTGTCTCTTTGGGAGATCTACCAATGATTTTCTACTGAACATTTTACAGAAACTCATGTGAAGCCTAATGAATCATACCAGAGGCATTTGTCTCTATCAATGTCTTGCCATGACTTGATAACCAAGTGACAAGGATGAGCTAAACCATCCCAAAATCTAGTTAAGCTATCTGTTTATTTCTGTGCATTACTGTCTGCAAAGGAGATGAAATGAGATTGAGATAATTGCAAGTACAATTTGCAGGAAACAGTGGGGGTTGGAACTACTGTGCTTAATTATTTCAGATTGAAACAGACCACACAACTATCTGTGCCAAACAGCTGTAATTAAAGTGATTTAAAATAGAGAGATGTTAGCTCAAAGTGTTGATTTCCAAATGAGTCTTTATACATGCAAGAGTTACAGTCATCGATGAGTTGCAGACCTACAGCTCCACTGAAAAAAAATTACCACTATGTCCAACATGCCTGGTAATTTAAAAAAACAAGCCCACACATACGCAAGCAAATAAACCACACAAAATAATCTACACTAATGCCCCACAAATCTAAATGCACTCAATCAATTTGACACTGGTTACCTGCCCCTCAGAATATAAGAAAACAGCAGAACACAAGTTTCAGCCTAAATTGCCTATATTCCAGATGAGAACTCCCAACATTTGGGCTTAGAAATAGAGCTTTAACACAACAGGCAATTGGAAATCATCAACCAATACCACCTTTGGCTCTGGGCTGCAGGGCCAGCCAACAGTGCCCCCTTCTCCTGCTTTGATAGATATACAAAACTGAGTTAGACAAAGGTATAACTTTACTGGAAAGGATCCAAAAGAATCATATATTGACAACACATAGCACTATGGGGTCCTGGCCAGGCTCTTTACCTGGAACAATACATTTACTTCCTTGTGGGTTTTCCCCCCACTCCAGGAGAATGACAGTTGTTCTTCACAATTCAAAACAAGGTTTTAACTCCTAAATTTCAGGGGCAGCCAGCTTGCACTAGAATTTAAGAAAAAGAAGAAAAAAACAGAAATTCTGATTTACCTCAAACTTCCCTGAGCTGTACCTTTGTAGGAAGCAATTCAGTCTGAGTGTGGATGTTTATTGATGCGGAAATTAGAAGATATTTGCATGCAGCACAAATGTGGTCCATCTGCTTTACACACGACACAGATCACACCACAATGACTTGGTCTGCTGATGAATCAATGGGCCTTAACAGTTAATTTATAATGGCTATCTGGGGAAAAGTACTATACTCTTGATATGGATGAGAAAATAGAATATGAATGAAAGCAGCACAGAAAATTCCCTCAATATTTGCCTGAACATAAGAACTGTCACAAGCAGCCAGACTGCAGCTCTGCAAAGTCAAATTCTGTCTCCAGCGCTGGCTCCTAAGAAAAGAATTCTTTCACTTGCAGCCTTTTGTGTAAGACTTCTTGACTCTAAACAGACTACTGAATTCAACATCCAGTGATGAATGTATTCTGCAAGAATTCATCTGATCTTTCTTTAAACTTACACACACTTCTGGCCCCACAACATTAATTCATGTATTTTATTAGCACCGTTTATTCAGGTACTACATGAAAAATGTCTCAGCTTGCTTGTTCTAAACCCAGAGCCCACCAACTTCACAGCTGCTTTTCAATGCTCTTCAATCTGCTTTTTAAAGACCTCTAACCCCTGCCATCAGGGATTGAATAGATAATCTTTGTCTGTTTAGTTTTTCCTACTATGGAAACTGTTCCATATCCCTTGAAACTTTTGTCATCATTCCTGACACCTCTTTGTTCTCCTGGATAAAGTTTGTAGCTCTAACTCCCCCATCTTCATTTCTGTAGGTCCATTCTCATCAACACCACCTTCCAGAGAGAAGTTCCACACAGGTGTCACTAACAGCTGAAAGGATGTTAAGAATTTTTCTGCTTTCCCAGGATAAGAAGAGCACAAATATATCTAAAAATCTTTTCAGAACTTGAAATCTTAATGAAATATGCTGCTGTTCACAGATATGATCATAAGCAGGAAAATAATTCCAACAAACCACAGTTTTTTTCCAAGGGAAAAAAAAAGTCTGTTGCACTCCCATCTTTTGAGACCTCCTAGCTCTCTTTAGAGACAGGATCTTTTTTGTTATACTAAGGACAAAGCCCATCTTTGTTTTCTTAGCAAACAGAGAACCTAAGCCCTGGATGGAAGGATATTGCCTAAAATGGTCTGCAAACACACAAGTGGTAAACAGGACCTAGAGCAAAGATAAGGCCAGACTCTTCCAAACACTGAATGACCTTAAACATGGGGACCATAGCACAGTTTTCATCCAAATATCAGCCATGGCATGGGCCAGCCCAATTCAGATTTTACACAAGAGTGTATTTGATACTTTGCTTCTGAGATATATGACGGAGCTTGTGTTTAGGTGAAAACAGATCTCTCCTGCGCACAACAACCCCCTTTTGTTTGTCACTTTGTTTTCACTCACTGTCTGTTGAGGCAAAGGGATTAGAGCTATCTTTAGCACTTCAGGGGGACATGTTTGTTTGGGCAGGGTTTTGGGGTTTTCTGTTATGGTTATTTTAGGGGGTGGAAGTAAAGGTGTTTTTATTTTAAAACTAACCACTACTGATGGCATTGCACAGCTGTATTCATCTTACCTTTGGGTGTGCTCTCAGAGTGATCTGTCTCCGGCACATCAGGGCGGTTTAGCTGTGAGATTTCCTCTGCATTCAGTCTGACCCAGGCATTGTTGGGGATTTCCTGATCTTTTGAGGTAAAGGAATATTCCAGCTCACAAGGAGATTCAAAGTTGCAGTCAAATACTGGAAAAACAGAATGTACACAAAACACGCCAGGTTAATTAAATCTGATGTCTTCTGTGCTTGAAGATAGCTACACATACACGTGCATGCACATTCATTTTGTACTTCAGTAAGTTAGGCCTTGATTTTTTTCCATAATGAGGTAAAAAGAAATAGGGAATTTAAGAAATAGGGAATTTTTGCCTGTGAACAGACAGGTAAAAATGGGCCTGAAATGGGCTGCATGGGGAGGTTCATTATGGAAGAAGCAGCAAATCAAAAGGAATGCCCAAGAGCCAGAAATTCCCCTTCAGGACAGGTGAAAGGGCAGCTCAGGCTAAAGTGGAGAAAGACATCATCTGGATTGAAAGGAAAATAGCTTAGTCAATGGATGAAATGGGACAGAAAGCCAATCTCTTCTGGGATGCTGCTTCAAATTCAACCAGGATCATTAGATTGCAAAGACTCCTCACACAATTCACATCCCTGTTTCACCTCAGTGAGCACAGGTCTCTACAAAGAGAGTCATCTGTCCTGGGCATTTGGAATGTGCTGGAAGCCATAGGGACTGTACCCCAGGAGGTGACATTCTGATTCCCATGGTTTGAAACTCTTTCCTGAGACAACAGAAGTAGCAAAAACCTGACTGCTGCCACAGAACTTCAGCCTCCAGGCAGCACAGCCAGCAACTGCCTCCAGCAGAGATTCCTCTCTTTGAGATGTTTCTCTAGAGAAACCCATTACCTTGCTGGTGCAACTATGATTCACTTCTCAATGTCCAGTTTACCATCCCACCATAATTCAAGCTGCTTAACACAACATGCAGTGACAACCTGAAAGGATTTTACTTTGAATTGCCAAGATCATTAAATTTTCTGGAATGCCCAGTATACATTTGCTTTTATCACCACAGTCAGCACTCAACACAACATTCAGTAAGAGAAAGAAATGGTTTTAGAACTAACTCAGTGTTTCTGAAGAGGCTAAAGTCCATTTGAAAAAGCCAAGGAAAAAAATTCAGCTGCTCCTTGGAGTATTCTGCACTGTCTTTCTGTCTTGCCATACAATGCAGGTGAAACAAATAATCTGAACCGACATTAGTGAAATTAACTGATTTTTTAAAACTTCAATTACATTCTCTGTTAAACATCTAATTTCTTCTTGTGGGCACAGATTTATGTAGTTCAGCCCATTCTCCTGGTGATAAAATATTTTCTAATCTGAAGGTTAATACTGTTGCCCTCCTGCTATACTTTTCCCAGCTAATTTCCCTTTTTAACAGCAAGCTGGAAGAAACAGAGTCTTTTTTCCAGTTTATATTTGATTTTCTTAACCAAGTGCTTTATCATTCACTCAGCATTTTAAATACTTCACAACACCAGGGAAACCATATAACATAAGGAGTCAATTTACAGCACAAGCAGCAGTAACAAGGATTATACTAATTTCCTTAAATCCAAATGCAAGGGCTCCTACTCTCTTCAGGCCCCTAAATTATCAATATAAATTTCATGATACATGAAGCACACTTCAATTTAGGCAGAGAGGAACTGTGGATATATTCATGTAGTTTACTACTGCAATATCATATCCAAACCTAAGACCACGTATTTCAAGCCCCTTAGATGGTCTTAAAAACAAAAGCACAAAAAACAAACAAAAAACCAAAAACAAAACAAAACAAAAAAACACACCAAAAACAAACCCAAAAGAGCAAAAAACAAACTAAATATTTTTAAACTGAAGTGTTTGGAGTCTCTTAAACTTTGTACTCAATCCCAGATGGACAAAAGAGCAACCAAACACTGAACTATAGTTTACAGAACATATATTATCTTTAGTACTCACAGGGAACACTTTGAGCAGTGTGTGCTTTAAGGCACTGTCAAAAAAAATATGGAGGGGAGAAACACAGCTCATACAAGGATTTTTTTGATGGAACTCACTAAGTGACAAATGGGAAAGCCCAGGCCAAGGACCACACATGGCAAAAACAATCATTTAAAATCAACTATTTCATTCTTTGTGCACTTCTCTTCCCGATCAATCTCGTATTTTCTTCAGCTTTCCAGCAGTTGCTGCTGGCTTCCCCTCCTCTCACGCCCAGCTGCTGGGAACAGAAGCCTTTGTGCTCTCTAACCCTCCTGACCCAAGCAGAGGGGCCCTTCATGGATATCCAAAGGCAATCTCATTCTCCTCTCCAGTCCCCCTGACTGTCTGATTGTGGTGCCACAAGCACTCAATGGCCAGCTCTGCTCCCCACTTTGCTCTCCCTTTCCAGAATCCCCATCTCAAAAGAGAGCTATCAATCAGTTGTGGAGCCCTTAACACAGCAGGCCTCTGACCTACAACTGGTACAACTTAATTGGGGTAAGTGATTAAATACCAGGCACTGCTCATAACCAGTGCTGTGATCCCTGCAGACAGCTAAAGCCTCTGCCTGGAGCAGGGGCAGTAAAGGAAGAAAAGGCAAGCAGCAGTGCCATTTCCTTCCCTTGCAATGAAAGGCCTGCAGAGAGTGGGCATGATCTGACATGCCTGCTGTGGTCACACTGAAAGTCCTTCACTGCAGGCTGCTCCTTGGAAAAGAGGGAGACTTCGGCTCACACATCCCACAGTGTCTGTGATTCAGTGGAAACACACTTGCAACTTTTACACGATTCCATAATCCCCTCACATCACCAGAACATCGGTACTTTTTACAAGCTCCAATTTAAAACAGTCCTGTATCAGATACAAACTTCAGGGCTATTATCCTATTCAGTACAACAAAGAAATACTATCTGATGCAACACAGAAAAATCTATGCAAATAGCATCCAGTCTTCCAAGGCTAACATTAACTTCCTACCCTCAGGCTTTCCTTCTTCCACAATGTCCTTCACTATCGACAATGTAATATACCTCATAAAAAAAGAATTATATAATTTTTTTCACTGAGAAGCTGGTCTTGGTGTGTTAGCTATTACAAGATCACATAAGCCACACTTGCAAATACAAAACCTGCATAATACTTGAATTGCTGCCACAAATCACCTGCCATTTTTTACACCTCTGCATAAAAAAATAGTGCTTCTCTTTCCTTTTTCACTTTTGTCTTCACATTTAAAGGCTACACCAAGTTTATTGTTTCCTTGCCCAGTTAAGCACAGAAAGCAGTAGCCATATGCCTTTGGAAGCTGGATAAAGGCCATTCTGCCTTTCTTTTTTTTTTAACTGAAAAACTAAACACTGCAGGAAAGGGAATTAAAATTAACACATCATCCAGTTGTTATTTTTTTAAACCCACTATCAATATAAATTATCTACAGAACTTTTGGACTTGAATACTGTGCCTAGTCAGTAAAGTGGGGGGATTTTTTGTGACTTCTGATGATTTTCTAAAAGAGATGTCACAGAGATTTAAACCAAGTACAGGCATTTATGTCAGAATTATATTGACACTACAGATCATAAATGCTCTACAGGAATTTAAGGTCCATATAGAAAAAAATAGCAAAGTCTCTTCTTAAATAATGAATTAAAAAAAAACTAAAATAGAACAAACAACTCTTTGTCCAACAGTCTCTTTTATCTGCAACTGCTGGGCACGAGAGAGACAGAACAGATAATTTATTAGAAGTCTATTTCATCATCATCATGCCTTTAAAGAAGAAACAAAAGTGATGCTTATAATCAAAATAAGATAAAAACCTGTTTAAGAAAGGCTGTAGATATAAATCAGTTCAGCTTTTGGTATGTAAAAAGATACAGAATATTAACCACAGACTGAAAAGCCAATTAAGCTACTATTCAATTCAAAAGACACTGGAATCTGTGTACGTCTGATTATGTTAGACTCTTGTGAGTGTCTCAATTTATTTATTTTTTACCAACATACCTAACAATAATAATTTGTGCACAGATAACTAAAATATCTGACAACCACATCTGTTCCAATTGAACTGATTAGAGTTTTCTAATAAACAAATGCCTTAAAATAGTACTGTAAGTAATACACCAAAGCACAGAAATCAGTGAGAAGTATTCTTTTACATTGCAGCAGGTCAGATTATGGATCATTCACTTCTGGGCCATCTTGGATCATTTGTGTAACCACACACCACAGAAATATACCTTATTTGGAACCAAACAACCCAATATTAAGAGATAGATTTAAAAAACCCTGTTCTTGTTAAGAAACTACTCTGATTATCTTTTCTTCAGCTACCCAACAAAAGATTAGGTTTATTTGGGCTAAACCACATCTCCTTTCAAATACAAAAACCTTACCAGCAGGTAGTTTCCTCTTAGACTGCTCCTTTCTAGTTCTACAGGTGTCTGACTTTAAAAGCTCCTTTTCCCTCCTGGTCTGCTGACTCTTACAAATCACTCCTCAATTACTCTCAGCTGGGAACACTTTTCAAAGGGTGTGGTTGCTTTCTCACTGCTCTACCACAGCCAAGGGAGCCGGGAGAGGTTTTCTGCTCTCAGCAGGACCAACCTAGTGAGGAACATCCTCGCTGGCACCTCATCAGCCTGCACGTGACTAATTTCTACTCCATCTACAGCCAAATGCACAACTGTAAAGGTCACTCACACTGATCAAGTCAGGACCACAATCTCCCTCAAGAACTCCTTCAGCAGCAACAATCACAGCAGCAATGTAGAAACAGATAAAACATTCTTGCACAGGATGTCTTTTTTCAATACAAATATTGACAGATATTCCTTGTGGAGGAGACATAATTTAAATTGTGTAGTAGAGATCTGCTCTGCTGAGTGAGCTTTGAGACCTCCATCAATACCCACTAACCTCTATTTTACTCATGTTATAAGGCCTATAAGCTTTTAATTTATGACAGGGAAATGACAAATTGATTTTCCAGTTATTAATCCTAGTGACAGAGCCAGTTCCTAAAGCCTTCCCATTCCCTCTGAGTACAAAAGGGCACAGGGCATTCAATCTAAGGGCTTCAATTGCCTCATCAGGCCTTGCTGAATTTCTATTCACCAAACCAGGTTGCACATGTGGGGTGCCACAAAGAAGCCTGCAGTGATAAGTATTTCTCCCTGAAAACAGAACATAAATAGGAGACACTGTGCTCTCTGGCTGTCAGCTCACCTGCCTGATGAACATCCAGGAGGACCCAAATACAGACCAGGGCCCTGCAAGTGAGAATTTTTTGCTGGCACAAAGAAGAGATGAAACTTCCTGCAAATGAATTCCTAGTGCTGTGTTTTAGCTTTGCAACTGGAGGCACAGCAGCAATTTAAAACAAGGGGATCTACCACAGGATGGAAAGGGCACAGCAGAAAAGCCCAAAGGAAAAGGGAAAAGGTGTTGGCAGTCACACAAATTCAAGAGCAAAAACGATTGCGGGGCTTAACTGCCTTGTTCCTGCTGAGCAAGCAAGTCTGAAGAGACAATTTCACCTATTTCCTTCCATTGTCTAGCCCTGAGAAAGGGCAAACTGCACATTTTAAGGGATGATTATGTCACATGTGCCCTGCCAGGCACCCTAGGTCTTAGCAAATGCCTGTGCCAACAATCACTGCCAGCTCCTTGGGTGCTGCTCCAGGAGCTGACAAACGTGAGAGCGACACCATGGCCTGACAGGGGACATGGGGAGCTGGGGACGAGGAGGAGCCCCACACTCAGCACAGCTTTGGGGTCCATACCATCTGATGAACCTCAGTCACCTGCAAGTACAGCAGTGAGATCAGCTGGGCACCATGCCAGCTCCTCTCCCTGCCCTGAGACACAGCCTGTGCTCACCAGGGACCTCCTTTTAATTTCAAGCTGCTTAGCACAAGTTAGCTTATCGCTCTTTGCGTCCTTGATCCGCACCAGCAGGTCTCTGAGCACAATGCCCTGACCTTGACATTGCTGACAGGGCTGCTGCTGTACCCTCACAGGGCTTCAAGGGCTCCTCAGAGCTTGCTGCCTGCAAGGAAAGAGTTCAGTGAGACCAGGTTCTCCCCAGCACCCAGCAGTGGAGGCTGTCGGGCAGGGTCAAGGCTGGTAGTGCCAGCACTGCTCTTCCCTTCAATGCCCACCTTGAAGGAAAACCACTCAGGTTTCCTTTGGAAGGGGCTTTAAGCTTAGATGGCATTCTGAAGAAGAAGTTTTAGAGGAGCAAATACCTTTGGGAATTTCCCAGCAACCTTCTGGGAAGGGTGCTTGGGCATGGATGCCCAGCACAGAGCAAGATGCCTGCCTCCCTGTGGAGCCCAGAGCTCTCCTCATGCCAGATGCATTTAAATGAATCCTCTGGGGAGTGAGCCACGATGGATGGGCCACTGCTTAGAGAAAACAGCAATAATGCAGCTATTCATTTATTTGTTAAGAGAATCATAAAAGATCTACTTTATATCCACCCAGCCCCTCAGCATGCACCAGGGACTGAATCACCAAAATCTCTGACAGCTGCTTTGTTCAGTGAAAATCAAACTACAAAGAAAGGGCCAGGACTCCTTCATCAATCAATTATAAGCACAGTCTTTCAAAACAGCTACAGAGAGAGGTGTGAGGAAGGGGTGTTGGGAGAACAACTAGAACAGCTCTCGTTTTCATTCCTCCTGCTCCAAGAAGTGTCAGAGCCCATTCTCCACACAAGAAATATTTGTCCACCAAGTCTCCCATGCATGTAGCAAAAAAACAATACATGAAAGCGCATTTCTAATGCCAGTTCTGGCCAAAAAAAAATGAAGTACTGACTAACAGCAGTTGTTAGAAAATATGCTCCAGTTGGCACAAAACAGTAGTTGGATGAACTGTCATATTTTGTCAATTCATACAAGGAACCTCTTGCATGAATTTCAAAAGATCTCTAGAGAAAATGAATACTTGAGAGATGGGGAGAAAAGATATTTGTTGTCTTACTGTTGTCATAATGTTGTCTTACTTATTTTATTATTGAAAAATACTGAGCTGTCGTAGACATACTATCTGCAGATAAAAGATGTCATAAGAAAAAGAAAGTTAAAATTTCTCCCTAAAAAGATTTTTTCTTCCTTTTTGCTTAACACAACCTTCAGTTTAGCTAGGCAGATGCTGTGCTTCCTGACTTTCCTCCTTTTGGATTTCAGCACCACTGCACATAGCCAAAATACCATCTAATTGTTAAACAAGAATTCCTGCAAACATATATGGGATCACGGCATCTGCTATTTTATATGGAGCAATTCTGTTAATGTGGTGTGAGTAGCTGCTGTTAATTGAAGCCTTGCCCTATTCCATTCATAATGCTATTTCCAAACTACATTAGAATACTTGTAAGATTGCAAAAAGGATGTATTTGGATTAAGATGATACATCACTTTCCCAGTATCTTTACTAAGAAAGCATTGATTCAGTTTTCCTCTGGGATGAAGCAGCATTCTCCTTGCTCCCCTCCTGACTTAATCTCACCCCTGAGCAGGATCTTGCTGTAACAATCAGTTTGTACCCATACATCTCACTATGCCGCGCTGAGCCAAGAATCACAACAGCTTTATCATTCTGAAGATGTCAGTAGTAGTCTGATTTGTTGTAGAATTATGAAACAAGTAGTCATGGGATGCTAACTGCAACATGAATTCATCTGACTGGTGCCCTCTTTCTCTTCATCTTCCCTTTTCCATGTTCAGACTCACTGAGTTTCATGGCAGC
Organism: Molothrus ater; assembly: GCF_012460135.2. Lineage (NCBI taxonomy): Eukaryota > Metazoa > Chordata > Aves > Passeriformes > Icteridae > Molothrus > Molothrus ater. Next base: position 13,045,744 of record NC_050480.2, read on the forward strand.
AGTGTCTATCTGGTGCCCAATGACATGAATGAAATGGTGCTTATGATCTACCAGGGGAAAGAATAAATCATCTGACACCTTGCTGAGCAACTACCATGCCACTGAGCATCAAATATGTAGCAAGAATGACCCCAAATTATCCCACAGTAGAATTAGACCAATGCATTTTTATTTTTTTTTAGTCAGCAAACCAAATTCAGGAAATTAGGAACACATCACAGACGACATTCCATTAGAAAGTGTTAAAAAAACCCCAACAACCCTGTCAAATTAGTTTTCTGAAGACATAAAGCTGAGTGAAATTATTAATAAGTTGTTAATAGAGGCCATCCTGTGGATTAGGCTTTTAGTACCTATTAAATCAAAGCTGTGAAAAATTATGTATTCTTGTAGGTGTGTGTTCCTCCTCTGCTGAACTCACCTTTTCTAGATGTTTTTAAGCACAATAGTGACTAGGCAACCAAATTTGCTCTCATCCTGAGTTTTAGTCCCAGTTGACTTTGCCATCCAAACACCACTATTTCCTAAACTTTAGGGGGGCAAAAAAAAAATTTAAAAAGTCTGTGAACTACATAACCTGAGAGAGGTACTTCAGTACTTTGCCCAGTGCTGGTTCAGAGCAGCCAAGGAGTTCAGCTGCTACTGGACAATGTGGCAAAGAGACTGTAATAAAGGAACAGTTAAAAAGAAAAAGCCAACTCCAGCAGTCCAGCACGGCAACCTTAGGCCTGTTATTCGCATGTTCTTCTTATAAAGGGTTGAACTGCATTTGATTTTTGCTCCAATCAATAGCTCTTTCCACAGTTGCCACCACACCCTGCCAGGATCATGCTCCAGGTGCAGGGTTGTTGGTTGGGCCAGGGACATGGAGAGGATGGGGCAGGGAGGGATGTGTTAACTGCATGAAGGTCCAGAGGGGCAGCTGTCATCTGGAACCCCTATTACACAAGCTTATAAGATTTTATGTAGAGGACAATTGATTTCTTATAGAATACCTGCACAGAAGAGAAAATTAACATTCAACCAGCCAGGACAAGAAATGAAATATGTGGCTGGGTGCAGTTAATCATGGAAGCCTCAGGACAGAGATCCATCAGATCTGCAAATGGGAGATTAATATGCTACCATAAGTCCACATATGCCAAATGCATTAAAATTTGTTCTAGCCACAGGAAACAGTCTGAGTATACCTCGTGAGAACAAAAAGATATAAAAAATTTGGAAATTTAAAGTCTCTTCCTGCCTCACAGGTTGAATTCCCTGATAGTTTTGACTTCACATGCGATTTTCTGAAAGGCAGGTGGATTTTGCATCTCTGAGATGACTGGTGATTAATCAATGCTTGGATTGAGACAAATGTAAAAAAATCTCTAGACAAAACAGTAAAAAATTCTTGTGAATGCACCGCTCCATTATCTTCTTGTGCCAGCGATTATCTTTTGGGATTGCTGCTTGTGATTTCAAAGATATCATCAGGCAGTGTTCCTGCCAGAACTACCAGAGAGAATCTGTCAGAATTTCTAATTCTGAGCAAAAGAGAAGAGAACTTAGTTTGGTAGAGGAAGAAGGACACCACGTATCAATTTACTCGCTCTTTCAATCAGAGGTTTCTCCAATGGCGGAACACAGAGAAAGTGTAATTAAGATAACTAATATTGCCCCACTCCAGCAATGTCACCAGTTAATTAGATGGGTCCCATCAGATGATTAGGCAAACAAAGTTTTGATAGAAGCTATTGAACATTTCATAATCAGTCATGCTAGGAGCAGTAAGGAAAACTGACAGAAGAAATCACTCTAGTAGTAAAAGGCTGGTGGGTTTTATTTCTGCTTATAATTTATTGTGTGAATTTGGATTAATCACTAATCAGAAGGCTGGGTCCTGGGACAGGAGTACTCACCTAGAGCTTGGATGGTCTAACTTTGTCTTCTTCCTCATTCTGCTGAGTCCCTGCATGACCTTCAGAGAGCCATGTAGACCCAGGGCCAGTAATCAGCCACTGAAAGGAGTTGTCCACCCTATCATAGAGCAGCTCTGAACAGAAATCAGCTCCCGGGGAAGTTTACTAATTAACATGCCAGTGGCTAAGCTGAAGGCATGCAGAGGAATAGAAGCTTTAAGAAGTGTCCTCAGTTTTAGGCTATGACTATGGGCTGTGCTGCATACACACATCAGTCCTCTGGGGGCTGCACATCTCAAGTGGCAGGAAGTGTCTGTACAGTGATGCTGTGGAGTGGTCCAGGCTGAAATGTGTGCCTTCCAAGGCTACTAATTAAAGGCTAGTGCCCTTTGATTTAAATTTTTGTAAATGTTAAATTGCAAAGCTAGAAAAAGCAAATTATTCCTGCCTCTCTTCAAGATTCTCAAAATTTCAAGGTGCATGTCCTAAATTACACCTACTGAGGGAGAAAACAGTTTATAGTTGTCCTGAGTGAACACTGTATTTTGTGTAACACCTCATCAAATTCCTGCCTTTTCTTGCAAAACAGATGGTTGGAATATGGTAGGATTTGGTCTTGGGCAATCAGCTAAAATCATCATAAATCATTTCTGCTGAGATGCAGTACATTTATCTCCATGTGATGCTGTCAGATGAAATCAGTGCTCTTAGCTTTTAAGAACAAAGCCTTCCCTTAGAATAGTATTACTGAGAAACTGAAAGAGTTTAGGAAGAAGTAATAAAGGATAAATTAAAAATCATTCTTGCAACTTCTGAGAAAACCAAGTAAGGGAAAAAAAAATTGTACTACTGTTGCTTCCAAAATGAAATTGGTGTGTCCTCATCACTCAAGCAGATACAACAGCTAGGAGCAGATATTGTATGCCAGTGGAAAGAATATATATTGCCCACATAAAAGGCTGCAACATAAATTTGAAGAAATATGGGGCTCCTTCATATAGGTAGGTCAAACTTTTCCCTCAAGCAGATAATTACAGGCTTGGGGTGAGTAAATCTTATTAGCCTCTCAGCACCTTATCTCCCTGCATAGAGACTGGTAGTAGATATATAGTAGATATATTCTACTGCAGTCACTTTCTGGATTGCACGTTAGATATTGCCTTGTGCAGTCCAGTCCTGACTACAGCCATCGTACTTCACAGTGGGATGGCCATGGATAGGTCATACCCTGAGAAGAGATGAAAACACATTCTCTGATTTTGGAAGGGATGGATGTTAGAAAAGGAGACGAGAAGCAAAAAGATCAGTACACAGCTCCTCTCTTTGTAATATTGGTGAATTTCAACATCCCACTCAAATATTACAGTCTGGGCCCTTGTTTTTGAGGGAGCAGGGCAGGCTGGGGCAGTCCAGGCACCTCCATAGAGATGGCAATGACCTCAGGCTGGGCTGGGCTGAAATGGGACTCCTGGGCCCTTGGGCAAGTTGGGGGAGCTGGTAACAGGCACCGAGGCTGTCTAGTGCCCTCAGATGCTGCCAGTATGGATATTTTACCATGAAACATTTGACTTGTGTTGCTTTACTCCAGTATTGCACCAAAACCTTAGGCAGGGAGTTGCAGCCTCTTGAGGATAACATATTCATGCTACTCACTGTGTCGTCCTCTGTGGGTGAAGAAAGGGGATGTATCTCTCATGACCCAGGTCAGGTTCCAAGCAGAGTAGCCAGGAGGAAGAGAAGGGCTTCTTGCTGTGTGATCCAAAGGGCTCAGACCTTTCATTAAAAAAAGGAAGCCAAGAAAGAAAAGCCCATTAGATATGATGTAGCTGTTTGCATGCCACACATCAAGTGCAAAGAACTTAAGCAGCTTTATTGGTCATATGCAATAAGCACCAATTTTCAGCTACTTCTTGGTTGGTTCTTCCTTCCTGATACATGCATGCAGAGGGATACAGGACAGTTGTTGTTTTATAGTGCAAAATCATCTAGAAAATTTGTCAAGTGTCATCTCACACTGACTCTAAGTTCTCTTTGACCTTTCTGTCCCCTAATTTGGGAGATTTTTTGAAGTTCTGCTAGCACAAGGATATCTTGTACATGGAACAGGAAAACATTTACCCAACTTGTGTTCAACAAACCCATGCATCTCAAAGATTCTTTTAGTGATCCAAATACTACAGGCAAGTTCTGTACAAACCCTCACTAACTCTGCAAGACCTCGATAACATTAGAGTTGTAAAGAGAAACAGTGTCTGAAATAACACACAAGATCAATGAGCAAAGTGTAATTCTGCAAGCTTTCAAAGTACAAATTTTCCCTGTGAATGTTTAAGTTGGGTTTTCTGAAGATATGGGTCTCATTTTTTGAGATCTTCAGAAAAAAGGTAGGATTTAAATGTGTAGAAATACAGTCAGGAAAAACTTGTGTTTGGGAGATTTGCTTGATGGGAAAAAAAAAAACCCAAACCTCTGGATTTCTGATTTCTCTACAGAAGCCATAAAAAGGGCATATTTAAGAGAATAGCAGCGAACAAAGTAAATGCCTGAAGTCTTGGGGAAAACACTGCTTTGATTTTGTAAAAAATTTTACTTCCCACTTCCACCAAAGAAAAACTGGAAAATTTCAGAGGGACTTATCAGAAGCTTAAATACCAGGTGTCAGTTGTGCCCTATCTTGTTGTCAGTGCAATCTCCTTTTTAGCACACTCTTGTAACTGAGCAACTATAGCACAACCAAGAGAAAAATAACCACTTTTATGTAAGAGCTGTAACTCTTAGTCCTTGCTTAGAGCAATAATCTTCAAGATAAAAATGAACTTCACACTGTATTGTAAGACATTCTTGAGTGGCAATAAAAGAATATCCCTAATGGCACAATTAAAGCTGGTCTCTATGCTAAGTTAAAGTGCCATAACTAAACACCCCCTTATTGTTGCCTAGAATGTGGCTACACAGAGGATCAGGCCAGGGATTTGTGAAGGGAGGCAGCAAACCTGGTGTGCTGCCTGCAGCTGTCATTGATGAAGAGATAGGGAACCATGGAATAATCTTTATATTGGCTTTTCCTCCCTAACATCAAGACACATCTTCCAGTAGCCCCTGATAAAGCTGGTTGTGGAAAATAATGTCAGGTTTTATTACAACAGTTAAAATAGCTGCTAAAAGCAGATTTTTTTCCCTACAAATGTGCTTCACTTTGATGCTACTATAAAATAATAAAGAAAAGAAGAATATTAATAAAAAATGAGCTCCTGAAGTAATGAGCTCCTGGTTTTGAAAGCCATGAGTGTTTTGCCTCATGTGAGATGTCTGACCAATATCAATATCCCCATTATATAGCATCTGTACCCAGTGCCTCTCCAAAAGAGGGAATAATTTAATATCCTGATCCCAGGTGAGAGATCTCCCCCAGACAAGAACTGCGGGGCTCCTTTACCCCAAACAGACCCAAATGCCTGCAGACCTCACTCATTTAGTGCTACCAGAGAGCCAAGACCTTGTGCTGCAATCCTTTGAAAACTTCACAAAAACTTTAAAAAACTGACCTGCTTCCCACCTCTGCTCCCATGGCAAAATAATCGGAGAGAAAGTCACTGAGGTGCATTTCTCTCCCTAATGCTTCAGTCACAGAATTTAAAATTAAATCTCTTCACCTACCCTGACCAGCCTTACCTGGGAATCACTGCCACAGGATCAGCACCACAGCAATCAGCTGCAGTACTCCAAATTCCCTGGCACTTCTCACATTCCAAAAAATGCCTCTCCCTATTGTGTTCTTCAGAATTCCTGCCTACCTTCAGCCTCTGCTAAGTGGAAATGTTCCCAATGGAACCAATAAATGCAGTGAATTGAGATAAAAAATGAGATTGAACATCTGAGCAGAGAAGACAAGGCAGTCCAGACACCTGAACCTTCCCTCAGCAGCAAGAGGTCAATAAGAGATAATACAAAAAATTGAAAGTTTTTCCTTTATTTTTAAGGAATGGAATGGATTCAGTCCAATTATTTTAACCTTAGAACTTATTTTATCCCATATTCTTTGGGCTTAATTTTGGAACTTCATCTCAAATTATTTGTTTGGGCTATTGGTCTGAACTTGAAGACAAGAAGATTGTATCAGAAGTTATGAATCTTTCCCAATTAAGTTATCTTCCACGAAAGATGCTGGGTAAAAGGTTTTTGTATAGCCAAGAGGCCACTCTTCACAGTGAGGAATGATTTGATTTAAGCATCAGCTTTAGCTGGGAAAAGGAGAGACCTTTCCTCTTCCACCTTCAGGGCATTTTACATCGAGAAAGATAATAATGGGAGACCATTTCAGCTAAATAAATGCTTTTTGTTCAGCAAGGGCAATGCAAACATAGACCACAGTCTAGCCCTTTAACAAAATAAAGGGGTTTTTTTTCTCTCCAAAATAATTCAGTTTAAGCCAAAAGTCATTGAGAAAATGTATCTCCTTGTTTTTAGATATGCTAACCTCCAATTCCAGTTGTTTGTATCAGGGTACTCTGTCACTTGTCAAAAGTAACCCTAACCTTAAAAAAAAAAATAATGGATTGGCAACTGGAAGCTGACAACTCCATTTTTAGTAGCCAGACTTATGCTGAGGTACAAGAGAGGTTTCTTTTATATTCCTGCCTGAAGACATACCAGGACCAAATCCTGGCCCTAGGTGCTCCATCACAGCAAGAAACATGCACCTGCAGAGAACATTTGACATTTCTGTTTTTTAAACTTGTGCAAAGGTATCTCCTTAGGGGATGTAAAATCCAGTCAGTTCACCAGGAGTTTGGGGAAAAAAAAATAGAAAATGGTTTATGTGTGCTGAAGTCAAGCCTTAAGGCTACAAATTAATTAAATAAAATATTTATGTATTATTTTAATGAAAAATACCTCTTTAATAGAGAAACCCTTGATGTTCACTTAGAAATGGAACAACAATAAAAGCTTTCTACATGAGTAATTTTTAAACAAACAGGATTTCCTCCCTTTTTTGTCTTCTCTGGAGGAAGGAATATCCCCAACAATTAACATATGTAATTTTCTAGAGGTTCATGTAGTGCAGAAATGTAGATGAATTTTTACCAAAACACTCAAGCTCCACCACGTAACCAAATATTGCTTATTGCTCCCTTTGGATATTGCTTGATTACTCAGCTCTCTCACTGTGCTGAGCTGTATTATTTGCAGTTTCTCAGTGGTAAATCTGAGGTGACAGGCCAGCATGTACCTGTCCTCTAGATTTCAGAGTTGCCACAGATGTGTAAGATAACAACTGAGATCAACATGTACTTTCAGCTACATCTACATCTAAAAGAATATCTCAAAATCCCTCGTGTTTGTTTGTGTGGAAATCAAAAGTCAACATTAGTAGAATTTTTGGCTCTAATTTATAACAGCCATCAACAGAGTAGTTCCTAGTAATTATTACAATAACATGTTTAGAAACAGCCACCATTATGATCTGGATTTTGCAATCTCTGGGAAAGCCTGACATTTCAGAAAAGGTTATTCCAGTTCTAAGAAAAAGTTAGAGATTTTCCACAGAAAGGATATTACAACATTAAAATCTGGATTTTCCAGTCTCTAGGAAAGCCTGGCATTTCAGAAAAGGTTATTCCAGTTCTAAGTAAAAGGTAGCAATTTTCCACAGAGAGGATAATATGCAGTTATCTTTCCACTATTAACAAAAAGAAGGACTAAACTACTCAGAACCAAGGCAACTTCATTTGATTAAAACAAAAAAATCTTACAGAGAACCGACTGCCCCAGGTAAGGAAACCTCTGCAGACTTCTCCTGTGAGCCAGAGGCAGGTCAAAGGCATCCTTGGGAAGAGGCAGATCCAACACTGCAGGATCCTGAAGACAAACACCTTAATCTTGCAAAAGAGCTCTCAGGACCCTGCCTTCAGTACGACTGGGCTGGCTGTGACCAGCTGGATGTTTGGGCTTGCCTCTGCTCAGCTGGAAATGTAAATTCCAGAGGCCTTGATAAAGGATTGCTGAGCTCCTACCTCCATAGAAGTTCTTGGTTTCTTTTTTTTGTTTTTTTGGAGGGTATCCTTCCATCCATGACTAGAAAAGATCTCCTGAGAATTCCCTCTCAAATTCACAACTGATCCCCACAATCACACTAACAGTACTCACACCACTTAGAAGCTTTCATTTCCCCCCTCTTCCCATCTACAAACATACTCAGTCACCCATGAAAGTGCAAAAAACACATTATATTGAGGTGACCAAGCAACACCAAACCCAACATACGGCCCAAGTAAATGCTTTGTGAATAATCCATACAGTCAACCATGCTCATACAAATCATTGTCTAAATGAAATTTAGCAGTAAAATTAAAATTCTGTTTATGGTCCTGATGGACAAGGCAGAGGGCAAGCTCTCTGCATGCAGTTTCTTGCTCTGAGTAGTTGCTCAGCTTTTTTTACATTAATAGGTGGATGTACTCCAGGGTTTTTTTCACTAACCTTTTCTACAGTATGAAAATGTTCACTGACAGTCTGTCAAGTTTATCTTTTTCAGCTGGAAAATATATTTAATAATGCATTATGTTACAATGATTTTATGTCATACCCAAAGCCTGATGAGTGCAAATAAACTACAGCGTGTATGCCACAAAAACTGTGCTGGATTGTTACAGAGAGGGAATTTGCATTTTGTGGGCTGTAGCAGACCTGTGGATAGTGAATTCAGTCTGCATGAGGCACAGGAGTGATCAACAATGTTGACTGGCAGGTGCTTGATGAGTAAATTTGGGAATAGCACACACTTACTGTACATAAAGCACGTGTCTCTAACAACACTGTATTAACTCAACCACTGGGTTATCCTTCTGACCCTGACTTTTTTTTTTTCTTTTGTAAGCCTCATTTAAAATTTTCTTTTAAACCCTTTATGTCAGCCATGTACTTTTCCCCATCCCCTTTTCAACTGGAATATTAACTTTTTATCGAAAAAACCCAAATTAAAATTTAAAATTTTCTTTTAAACCTTTTATGTTAGCCACGTACTTTTCCTATCTCCTTTTCAACTGGAATATTACATTTTTATTGAAAAAAAAATTTAAACTCTTAAAATTTTAAAATTTTCTTTTAAACCCTTTATGTTAGCCATGTACTTTTTCCCATATCATTTTCAACTGGAATATTAACAACTTTTTAATTGAAAAAACCCAAATGCATCATGACTGATTAATCAGCAAGTAGACACTTCACAGCTCCATTCTTTTTCTACTGACAAGGCAGTTCCTCTGCCAAACATGACCCATAAACATTTATTGATGCAAGGAGAGAATGTGCTAAGTCTGGGCGATGTGGCCTGATCAGTGGAACCCTTGGATCTGGAGGGAGAGGAACACGAAACACCCAAACTGCAATTTGATCAAAACATTGCAATAGGGAAATATTAACTAGGTATAATGTCCTGCTGCTCATTACAGGAGAAGAAATAATCCACATTTTCCATACAAAGAGCATTAAAATAAACCAATTAAGATGACCAAGCTTATAACAACTAATACAGTTTAAAAATGTACTGCCATCTAGAGCATACTGCTGCATCTCAGGTGCTCTGCAGCTGCCAAAGACCTGCCCAGTAAGACCCCACAAAACAGCCATGATTCACTGATAAAGAGCTCAGGGCCTCAATTACAGACCAGGCTAGGAATGGCTCAATGGTGTTACTCATCTGTGTGCGCACAAGAAACCTTTAAAAAATCCAACTCCAGGCTGAGTTTTGCTGTAATAATCTTTTACAGCACAATTAAGCACCTTTGTGGGCAACACAGAGAAAACAAAGGATTGAGTGTCAGTAATTGAACTGCTCTTAACTCGGGTTCAGAGCCTCAAAAGCTGAGGCTGCTGGCAGGACTGTGTCAGGGATGAGCTTCTCTGGCTTGCCTAGTCTGCAGCTTAGCTAAACTGGGGGAGAAAGCCTTGCAGCAGCAAAGCTCCATGTGCAAACACATCTTCTGAATTTTGGATGCTTGTTCTTCGTATCAGCTTTTAGACATTTCAGGGCCACAGCTGGGAAAGGAGTACTGGGGTTATGATTTTGTAGGGCTGTGGTGTTTCAACACAGGGCAACACTTGGCCTTGTCTTTGAACTCATAACAAATGCATCTGAATTACTGACCAGATATGCAGTGAAAACCAAAAGGAATCATGTTTAGCTGTTTCCTGCAGCACAGACAGACCTCCAGACACTGCAAACAGTAGAAAAATGCCAAGTAGAAATCTGCAGAATTGGTAACCTTTCTACTCATGAACACTAAAGTACTTCAGGTTGCAGATATCTGAATTTTTCTGTACCTGTAGAAATAAAGCAACCCTTCAACTGTCATCTGGAGTATTTGTGTGCTGTAGCTTAGAAAAACTTCCAAAAAAACAACTGAGAGACAGAATTAATGTCTGGTATGTGTGTCAATATTAGAGAGTTCCTCCATTCATGGTCATTGGGAGCCTGCTGCACTGGCCCCCTCCTTTAGGTGTTCTTCATCCAAAGGATTTTTGAGCAGTTGCTCATCAGTATGAGTGTTTTATATATACATATATATATACATATATATATACACACCCCCCAGACCATGCCAAAATGATCACTATGCTGGTATATCTGCTATACCAGTGTGGTTCTCATCTTCCCCACCTGGGGTCCTGATCCCACATACTGCCAATGTTCATCTCTCTGAATGTCTTGTCCTACCCCTCTGCACTCTGTACTTTCCCCTGCTCTGTACCCAGCTAACAAAACCTCTAGAACCACAGTGGCCAGACTGTCAAGCAAAAGAAAATGTTGTTTTGACACTGTTTTAATAATTCATTACACACACTGACTTCAAAACATTTAGTGCCTTCACCTTGGGCTTCTGCATAGCTACACAGACACCCAGATGGAGTCTCATCAGATCAGCACACTTCCTATATAATTTTAAATAGTGGGGTTAAAGAAGTAGAAAGAAACAAACCCAGAAACAACCCTCTGCTCTTTATTTTTTTTGTGCTGCATTGACTGCATTCTAAATCAGAATACACACAAAACCACCACTGAACAGTTATCACTTTAACACAACTGCAGATATTTAGGTATTCAGTGGCCCACACCCCCTGCAAATTTTAATACAAGCTCATATTTTTCCTCAACATCTGCATTTTAAATCTGTGTCTCATGCTTTAAGATGTGGCATTCAGTGCTCACTTATTTTCATCTCTGTACTTCTTGTCAGTGGACAAAAACACATGCAAAAATTCCTCAAACATTTAAATGCTGGCGAAATGAGTATTTGAAGGTTTTGAAGATCTGAATCTTTGGTCTGCAGGAAGGCTTTCACCCTCAGAGCAGGCAGCCTGCATCACCTTTTAAAGACTTCTTTGATCAGGATGAAAAAGGTAGCAATTCACTTCTCCTCCCACACTTTCATGCCATGTCAGTACCTCTGGCTCTGGAGACACTCATAACGAAGTTTAGGGAACATTTATTTTTCCTTTCATAGACAGCATCTAAATGCCTCCACTCTCTATCAAAGCCATCCTCAGTCACACATGACCTGAGCATTTACAGCCCTCTCTTTGACTGCACTGCAGCACTGAGCTTGGATTGCAGGGACAGAGGAAACACAGTTCAGTTTCACACACCTATTACATAACAAGGGAAAACCTAACTTTTATTCACTGCAGTTTAAAGGTCAAAGTTCAGCCTGAGCTAATTTGGGAAGCAGCTTTACTTTGGTCCACCTGATTTGCCTGGATTTGCCTGGGGATCCTTCTTCCCTGTAGCCCATAATACTGCTATACATATCTCTTTCTTTGTGGGGAAAAAAAAAAAAAAGGTAAAAAAAAGCATTTTGAAGGTGTGCACAATCCTTCTTCCTCAAAGAGTGTGGGACTTTGTCCAGAAGAGTCTCTGGCATAAACCCACCTTAGGTGCAAGCTGGCTGTGATTTGCTGCCTGGAACCATTCAATAATGCCAGGAGGAAATGGCAGCCAGTAAATACTGGTTATTTGGAAGAAAGCAGCAGCAGTGGCATAAGTCAGCCTTATGTTTCCTTGTTATTATCATTATTACTATTATTGCTTCTGTGAAAGGAGGGGAATTCTATGCTTACTGCACAAGTACATGTGGCAAAAGGCTCAATAATGGCTCTTCATGTAGAAATACAAATCCAGGGGCTTTTTGGGTTTTTTTTTTAATGAGATATCCCCACCCCTTCACATTTAAAATAGGCCACAAACAAAGGAAATAAAATACAGCAACTTCAGTTAAAAACTGGAGATTTCCTGTACAATAGAGGCAGAAATCATGGAATTATGTTTCCCACAGACACTTTCCCTCAGCTGTATCATGAAGACAGAGGGAACAACTGTGGAAAGGTCACTATAGCTGCAGAGGCCTTGTCCACTTTTTATCCATGGAATACCTGAAATCTTTGAATCCATGAATATTTGAAATCCCATCTGAAATCTTTGAATCCAAAGATGACATTTTAAGAGCAGAAGATTTTAAATTATACCTACCATATCAAAACATAAAATGAACACTCAGAGGAATCAGAGGAAGCCCTATATGAGTACAACAGACACAAACTGTGAAGAAGTGACAGTAAAGAATTTCCTGCCATTTGCATGGCCAAACCCATTTATTTGCTGCATTAGGCACTTCTGTTAAGCTATAATGTTGCAGAGTTGCAAGAAAAGTTCGGGGTGTTTTGGTACCAGAGAAAATACAAGACATTTGTTATTGGTAGGCAAGCTGCATTATTTCTAGAAATAGAAAAAGGGTGTGATGACTATTTCAATCTAAAACACAGCTGTCTTGGCAGGAACAATAAAAACTAGTTCATATTCCCTTTACTGGGAAGGATGCCAATGTGCTTATATTGTCTATTTTCACTGCAGCATTTAATTTTGCTTAAGGTAAAGGACAGCATCTCTGACTACAACTGTGGGGTATTTAGATGTGAAAGTACCGCTCAAGGAAGTTCTGTAAGTGCTGCCAAAATGAAGGCCATAAAGCATCTGAGGCATCAGAAACTCCTGTCTTCACTCACACAGACATCTCTAAATTGACTATGAGTAAAGATTGTAAAAGGGAAATTGCTTGTCATTCTGTTTTTCAGGTGCTGAATTAAAATAAGAAGCAGTATCTCTGAAGATCCCTTGAGTTCTGTAGGATGTTTTGGATTCCTTGGCATAATTTTGTTCTGTGTAACTGCTTTCCAAAGATCTTAACAGGTAAGTGACCCTCAGCATTGCCTAAGGAGAGGTGAGTGATGTAAAGCAGCTGATGCCACCAGCCACCTCCATCCCCTGCTGGATGGCCCCAGAGCAGAGCAGTTATGTGCGCTTATAAAAGAAGGAGCTCCAGCTCAAGGTACCCCCCCTGTGTATGGGGCAGGATGGCCAAGATTCTCTCTGCTGATGCCAATTATGCTGCTGTGAAGTTCTGCTCAGGCTTGTATTTGGCCTCTGGTATAAAGACAAGTGTTCAAATACGCAACAAAACATGGTCTAAGGTGAGTAGGAAGAGGCAGGTTACCATCATCTGCCTGTCACACAGAGCAGGAGCTTTCTGGTGTCTCTCTTACATATTCCTACATGCTGCAACAGCCTTCCTTTTGGGGAAAATCTGGTGAGGTGGGCTGGCCCATAAGGAACTGTAAAAAAATTACAAGACATGAACTACACAGAAAAAAAAAATGGACATATAAATTACATGCCTCTTATGTGTAAGGATACTAAGAAACCATGGGATTAAATGACCTGTTCAATTCACACTGCAAAGTAGTAGTAGAGTTTAGGAAACAAAACAATTTTTACTGTTTTCTTCTTCCCAGAAGTCCCCACTTCTGGTGGTCCAGCCCTGTCTGTGTCAAAGGATTTCACCCTGCCTTGTGAAAGGGGAATTCTGAGCATTTGCAACAGAGCTGGTGTGTGGATGGGGCTGTGAGCTACACAAAAATAAAACAAAATAGCTGTGCAGAAATATCTAGAAGGACAGGCAGATACTTTATATGGATTTTTTCTTTTTCACTTCTCCCCAAGTTTATGTCTGTCTAAATCCTTCCCTGCAAGAGGAGAAATAGCTTTGCTCTTCTTCCCCCCAGAACCTTCACTGTTCAAATAAGAATTTCCCAAAGTGATTACCAAAAGGCCTGTAAGAGAAATGATTACAAATGGCTGAGTTAACTGCTACAGACGGCCTCATCAGTCATCATAATGTGATCTCAGCACCAGGGTCATCAGAACAGGCAACTTGTCATGACAGATGACACCTCTTCAGGAACACTTCCTCTCATGACTTTTCCCAAAAAAATCTCTTGGGATGAGGCGCTTGCAAATAATGGTCCTTAAGCAATAATCAAGGAGGAATCATCACCAGCTGCCCTCATGAGCTGCTTCCCTGATGGGGTTTGTTGGGTTTTGGCTTTTTTTTTAGCCTCAGAGTGTGGAATGTTTTATCTGCTTGCACATCTTGAAATCAAAGTAGTTTTGGCAGTTGCTCTAAAGGTGAATTTAGAGATGATGATAAGAGAGACAAATGAGGAGACAGGAGGCCTGAAAAGGCTGAGGCAGCACTGTGAGCCTCCCGCCACTTTTCCACTGCCAGCCCCAAATGCTGCAAAACAATTTGTAATCTATGCCTCATTTTCAGCATCTAGGAAAGAAGGAGTATATGCTCTTTTGTGCATCTGCTATGGAAACTGCTTAGCTGAATTTATTTGAGTTATACAGTGATGAACACCTTCCGTGATGAACACCACACTAATACCCATTACAAATAAAGGCCAATTTATCATCTCATATATACTGGCTTGGGACCTGGATCTCAAGAGCTAATTCCATTCCCACTTCATCTTATCTACAATGGGATCTGAGATAAATTTTATAGTTTCTCCTTTTGCCTTTTTATTCTGCTACTAAAATGGAAGTAATGACGCTCACTGAGTTTGGAAATCTTTGAATAAAAGACAGTAAATATTTTTATGATGAAATATTTAAGCAAGGTTTTCAAAATATAATTTCCATCAAACTCTAGTGTCCTGCTCCTCACACATACAGCTTTTACTGTGGCTATGGTTAAAAGCTTGTGTAAGAAGCACAGTTGGCTTCTTAGTAACACACATCTCTGTCACAGTGAAGAGGCAAACTCTCAGCAATGAACAGTTTGCTTGTGAAATCTGGCACTTGTTGGCTGTTTGCAAATAGTTCATGGACAGAATACAGTTGATGAATACTTTCAAATTACTCAAGTATTTACTGGGAACAGATTTCAGCCCTTGGGGTTTTCTGTTTGTTTGCTTTGTGTGGTACTCCTGTCATACACCAGTTGGTCTTTCAAATGCCTGTGGTTCACAATAGGTGCTGGATCTGAACAACATTACAAATTTCTGCTTTGCAGGGAACTCCATGATTTCTTTTTGTTTCCAATCCATGTGTTGGAATGAACAAGAATAAAACTGAAGTTTCCTCGAAATAAAATCTTATGTAGGAAAACAGCTGGGGAGCAAATGCTTCTGTGTAAAGGAATTAAAATTAAAGTGTTTCCATGTCAATTTTACAGTAAAATATACCATAGTATAGTTGCAAATGAAGTAAATTATAGCACTGCTTCATCATAGTAAGGCCAAAATACTTCATTTTGATTTTCTCTCAGACTGAAAAAGACCTTGGCATTTTGTGTAAATTGACATATTCCCATAGGAAGTCTAGCTTTCAAAATTATATTTCTTGATGGAAAATCTGCCATTAGAAAACAACTTAAGTAATTCTAATTCTTATGCATCTCACATGATAAGAATTTGCTATTCTGCTGCCAGAGCATCTCTCTGAGAGTCCCCTGATAGGGACCTTGAACTGGAAAAGCCACTCAGAAAAACACTCATGGAGAGTCAACAAGGTCTTTTAGAAAATTTAGTAAAGAGCAAAACAGAATGAGCACAGCTATGGCAAACCCATAAGAAATTAAAATTTTAAAAAAATCTCTATTGGCAACAAACTTCAGGTGGATATTTCTTTTTATTGACAGAGAGGGAGCTGCGTATCAGAGGCAGCACAGCACACTGTGGGAATTACAACAACAGGCTGAATCCCCACCAGAATGATGCACTGCTCCTTATATCCATCTCCTGCTCTAATAACACTGTCAAGAATTTCAGGATGGAAAACACAAATTCTCCTTTCCTTTGCAAAAAAATACCAGCCTTTCTGCCCACGCCTGCAGTCACAGTCCCACCTTTGGCTGTCTTGCAGTGCAAGCAGCTGATCCATCACTGGGGGCATTCAGCTGAACTGGCACTGTGGAGCTGCAGAGAGCCTCTCTGCAAGTTTGAATCCCATCAGGGAGGTAAGAACATTCACACTTTCATAATTACTGGTATCAAATTAGATGTCTTTTGAAACAGTTTTCCAAACTTCTTCCAAGGCCTGCCTAACATCCCTCTGTCAATGGCAGTAAGAAACCATCAGGTGAGGATTTGGGGTATTGTAAAGGTTCTTGTCATACATCAGGTGAGGATTTGGGGTATTGTAAAGGTTCTTGTCATACAGCTTAGCAAGTAGAAATAAACAGGAGCCAGTATCACCTTAGCAGGCAGCCCTCCAGAGCTTGCTCTTGAACTGACTATGCATTAGCCAGGACTACAGCTTGTGACATTCTGGGAAACTATAAAATTACATGAGGAATAAAACACTTGTACTAAGTAACTTGTTATTAAATTCTGTTGTAGAGCGTTGTCCTGCCTTAAAAGATTTACTGTGTGCCACAACACTGTCTCAGAGCCTCATCCCCCCACTAATCTGTGAGCTGTGGAGGTGACTGTGTGGGCTCTAGACATGAACAGACTGCCCTGCACATGGCAAAAGCCACTTCAGGCTTGGCCCACTCAGATGATGTGTTAGAGTCACAAAGCTGTATTTATTTCTCTCTAAGCAAAGAAGTACTTTATAAAGATAAGCAGCCTGCTTTCTTTCCCATTTACTAAAAGAAATCCAGGCAAAATAAAACCAGGGAGCATGCTTTTCTCCCATGTTAACTTGATCTTAGGAAAGACCCTATTTTGGCAGGGTGTCTTAAGTCTGTGAAGACAAATAGGTAATAGAGAAAGACATCACCATCCTGGAGACGCATTACAATGTGCAGAGTGGGGATATGAATAATTCTTCATAGCTTCTGAATTATACAGAGGTGACCAAAAGACACAAAAGAACAGAGCATGGTAAATGGATTTTTACCTCCATCTCACTAACTTCACTGCCTGGCCACAACTCTAATTCAGCTGGTGGTCAGGGTCTTGTTCTCTTGAGGACACTTACCCCACATATTTTCATTCTGAGGCTCCTCATCCAGGTTCTCCTCAGTGCACATCTGTCACCCCCTGAGGTGTCCCTAAGCCTTTGTGTCTTCCTGCTCACTGATGTCCTACAGCCAATCTGCTGGGTGGCTAGAAGCAGTCTTCAGCAATTCAGTATATCTGCATCAGTTTTGCCTTATTTCTTCCCCTCCCCTCCTCTCCTTGAGGAACAGTCTCTCTCTCCCTGCTCCTGACCCATGACTGAGCTGAGGAAGCATGGGATGGGATTTCTTGTGCCATTGAGAGGTATCTGCTTTCTTGGCTCTGGGAGTGAGTACCAGAGGTAACACTGGATCTGAGGGGAGGTCTTCCCTGGTGTTTTACAGACAGGAGCCCCTCACCAGGGCAAATATTGCTCTGGAGCACCTGAAGGCCACTGAACAGATGGCAGGGTATAGGATCAGCCTGATTCTTACAGTGAGGAGAGGAGTATGTTCTCCTGTGCATGAAACCTGCTTTTGTTCTGCTCCTGCAGAGTTTTCTATTAGTAGTCACCATCTCAGATGTTTGTGCTCCCTGAGAACCCACAATCTAATATTTATCAGGGGTATAGTGCTAACTTGTCCAGCCTGTCCTTATTACATTGCTAAAAATAGTAATTAACCTGTTTTTTGCTCCTCACTATCTCTGGAGAACACCTGCTTACAGAGGGTTGATCAGAATCCAGCTCACTACTCACAGGAATTAGCATCATTATCTCCTTGTACAGACTGCCTGAGCTGCAAATTCACTTTCGTGGCTCTAGGTTTTAATCTGCTGGTAATTCTTCTGCTTTCTGACCATCACATCCTGGGCTGCATGTGGGAACATCAAGAGCTTTCCCCCCTTCCTCTCTGTTCCCTATTCTGAAATGCAGCCTGTCCTGCTTTCTCAGGGCACTGGCCTCTGTGTCTACAGCAGCACCCAACCTGCATTTCCATCATTACCAGCCAGAGCTGGAAGCTTCCTACACTGCATCCACTAAAAGTGAATCTGAGTCAAACTCTCCTGGATGTTGAGGTGTGCAGTGTCAAAATCCAGCCTGGAATCCTGGCTGGGAGGGATCTGTATCACCTGAAATTCAGTAACTGCAGTGTATGATGCCAATCCCGTGATAGTCGGGAAAGGATTTATGGCAGACCTATCACCACTGACAGGTCAATCACAGTGCTCTAATCAAAATTCAAACTGATGCTTTTAAGTCTGTGGGGGTTTTTTTGAAAACTTGACATAGCACAATCAGAACTGATATGGGATGTAAGAGGTGAGATTGCTCAGAATTTCTTTGTAACTTGTTAAGATAATATGGCTTTTTTTTTTTCCTTTTTTCTCTTTTCTAGGCAATGTTATTTTTCCAGTAATATAGACTCAAGCTGTATTCTTACCAGCCACAGAAACAGATCAGAATGCTGCAGGCACACAGGTTCTCCTTTTTTTTCTACCTAGTTTTGCAGGTGTTGGAGATCAGTATTCAAATGATTGCTTCCTTACCTAAATTGAATGAGACCCCCCCAGCTTTTAATATAATTCTATCTCACAGGAGTCAGCTGTGTAAAAATACTGTAATGGAGATTTATATTCATGCAGGAACAGTACTCAGATGGACAATGAAAAATACAGTCATTTCCTAACCTTCAAAGACATCCTGGGGTCAGAATTGAGACATTCTGTCCATGCAAGCCCTCTGTAAACTAAAATAATGGTCTCAGTAACAGTGGTGCAGTCCCAGTGCTTTCAGTGGTCAGGGTAGGTGACTCACCAGAAGCTGGGTTAACAGCACCATTGTTGAGAGCACTCAGGTGCTGAGAGCCTCTGTGCTGTGCCACCTATTATTTCCAGGGGATATAATACAGGAGAGGGGAGATTCCAGCTTGCTCAAAGCAGAATAGGTTCTGCAATGCTAATAGAAGTAAAAAGCGATAAAAGCCATGATGTTGTCACTAACAGATTTTATATGTGTCTGATTGTACATGGGGAGTTACTCTATTGATTAAATTAGGATCTTTTTTGAGGAGTCATTCTCTAGAGTAGAATAGCATTTTAAGATTGGTAGTGAATTACATTCATTTGGGGAGTTCATCAGGATGCTTTGGCATTCACAACTTTAGCATGCTCCAGTCCTGCAGTAAGAGCTAAATATCCTACAACACCTGCCTGCATGCTTGGTTGGAAGTGGAAGCAAAAGTCAGCACAATTCACAGCTATTGTGGGCTCAAAAGCTGAAGATTGTGCTAATAGGTAAAGCTCCCCTGCACTGGGTAAGCATCAGGGATCTCCTTTACTGAAGAAATACAAGAAAATCCTCTGTGTGGTTAAAGAATTACCTCTACCAGTATCTTACTTGTGGCTAAGCTCCAGGCAATACAGAACTAGCAAAAACCCTAAACCCAAGTGGGATACAACCTAATAGCATCCTCTGGCAGAGGCAGAGAAACAAAGTTTCCTCTGTCAATGTATTGATTTTTCCAGACTCGTCTCATTTTTTTTACAAATATTCTTTGGAACTTAACTTCAAACTGAAATTGCAGTGGGTAGGGAGAAATGTGCTATTTTTCTACTTTTCTGTTTGTATTTGAAGAAAGTTTTGAACTCCAGGAATACATGATCTAATGGAGCTAGAGAACTTTACTTGCTGCTGAACACAAAGATGGGAGAGGTTTGCAGGCCAGTCAATTTCCTTAAACAAGGAAAACTCTCCTTGCAAAACATATCTGAAGTCTTGTTAAATTCACCAAAATTAGTGGAATTAATTAAATGGAACTACTTCCATTACATGGAAGAATGAATAGAAGTCCTTGGTGCTTAGATTTACTTTTTGATTTAAAATAAGTTTTGTTTTAAAGAATGTGGATGACAGTGAACCCAGGGGTGCAGCTGGTGTGCCAGAGGGCAGGGCTGCTATCCAGAGGGACAGGGCCAGGCCAGGGAAATGGGAATTTTGGGAATGTTGGAAATCCAGTGGGAATTTTGTGGTATCCAGCTGGGACAAATGTGAAGCCCCACAATAGAGTAATACAGGCTGGGCACTGCCCAGCTGGGCAGAAGCTAGACTAGAGACCTTTCATGTTCCCTTCCAACCTGAATTGCTCTAAGATTCTATGTTAAAATACTAGTTGTGAGCCACAGCACATTTTCAAGATCTCTTAAAGGACTGATGAGTTTACATTTAAGAAAATTATGGCTCCTGATGGCCTGGCAGAAATGCTTTCCATCAGTGAAAGCACGAAAGAAAATTCAGCTTGCATAAATCCCAGCAGGTCAGCACCAAACATTTTGCCTATAGATATATTTTCTGGCTTCCCTGGGTAGTTTGATGCACTCAATGGCTCCATTTTGCAGATTGAGCAGTAGATGGTCCATTTAAGTGACCTGCTCATGCTTGTACAGATTCCATATCAGAGCCCAGAGCTAAAAGGCATTATTTGCTCTTATTTTTCACCATAAACTCACCTTCTAAGCATTTTGGAAACATTCTGAATACTTTGTATAGTACCTAGTACCTTTGTATAACAACTGTAATGTTTCAAACACAACTTCTTGGTGCTTCTTTGAAGAAAGCAATGCTGAATAATTCACTACTGACAACAGCAGAAACTCAAAGCTCAGTACTGAGTTCTAAAACAAAAAATAAACAGAATTTCCTCTGCTTTTAATTTTTGTTTTTAATTCTCTTTGTGTTCTAGGAAACTGGCCTAATAATGCTGCGGTAATTCCATAAGTACAGCTTAATCTTAAACAATAACAACAAATGAGTTTCATTTGATCTGTTCAAACACGGAGCGTGTTTGACAAAAGTGCCAAGGGCTGCTGGTGTTAGAGGGATATTGGCAGAAGCTGTTTCCTCAGCTATAGAAAGGAGCAAAGGAGGCCATTTTTAGCATTTGCTGAGGCAGTTGCAGCAGATTAACTTTAGATCAATGAGTTGCTTGATTATTCTGCTTCACTCTCAAGTCTCTTTCAAGGCTTCTCTTTACCAACCAGGAAAATAAAGACACAAATTAAACCCCTCTCCCAGTCTTTATTTTCACTCACAAAGAAGGGATTTTTCAAAAATGACTCCATGTCGTCTGCAGCAAGGCAGAGGTGCCAAAGTGTCCCTGGCTGTCACCTAGTGATGCAGTGGGTACTCAGGAGCATTCTCAGAGGGGCTTTGACAACTTTGGCTCTGCTGGGTTGGGACTGTCTTCTGGTTGAGAAACAGGAAAAATAGGAGAAGACTCCTATTTTTGGTTACACAACTCCCTCTCAATTCTAAGCTACCCTTTTAACTTGCTTCCCTCTTTCTCCTGTCCCCCCACACTACACCATCTCTGGCTCATGAGTCATTTGGAGGAATTGCAAAGCCCTACACCTGCATGCATTTTCTGCTGGCCCTGCTTGTGCCCAGCAGAGCTAGGAAACAGGCAGGCTGAGGAACTCAGACCTTTAGTTGCCATAGTGAGAGCTGCCCCCTTGCCATCATGTTGAGGGGCAGCAGCTTTTGTTTACAGCTAACTGTCTGCACAAAGATCCCTAAAATTGCCTTTCCAGAGCTCCTTAGCTCTGCTTCAGCCCTCATGACTCTCTGTTGCTGTCTGATTCTGCTCAGATCCAGCTGCCTTTAGACTCAGTATTACCCTACCTGAGATCTTCCAGGTAGGTGAAAGAGCTGCCTCCATCAGATCCACAGTCCACAGGAGTCACCCTTGGTCATAGCCAGGATTAGGTCAGCCTCTGGAGCAGAAGGCTTCTAGGAAAGCCTTTTCTCTAAACACTGAACACAGCTAAGTCTCTGCCATCAGAACACTGTGAGACTGGCAGATCTATGCCCTCTGATTTTAGCGATATTTTAAAACTAATACTACTGTAGAAAAATTTCACGCTCCACTTGACTGTCTTTAAAAAAATTTATAGGAATATTTTGAAGGCTTATCTTCAATAAAACTACCTTTAGAACAACCTCCTGCAGTATATAAGACTTCTCATTCTTCAGTGAGTAGAAGAAGAATAGTCTGAGTTTCGTATCATTATTTTTTGAAGAAGCTATGCCTGTTCCAGAGATGAGGTCTGCTTAGCAGACAATTACTCCTCTACCTTTCCGTGCCAGTCTGCCTATGCCCAGAAGCAGAACTTAAACCATCTTGAGTTTGATTCTTTTTCAGCTTTAGTTTTTTAAATGTTTAAAACAAGATATACCATCCTTTTCTGGACTGACATCAGGTTCTTAATAAGAGTGCTCTGGGATTTCTCACTATCTGGCAAAGTCCTCTGTCCTTCCAGTTGCACAAAGTAATGGAATTTGTAGCCATATAAATGCATTAGTGTTGGGCAATGTGAGGAACAGGCTTGTGTATTTGTGCTGCAAATGAGCATCATAATGTTTTACTGCCTGCAAGTAGCCACTGCTGCAGTCTTTTGCTCACCCCTGTATACAAGACATCCACTGCTCCTAAGGGTGTGGAAAATAGTTCACCCAACTGAGAGACACAGTAAAGCAACAGTTAACAACCTGAATTTTTAAAAGGTAATAAAAAACCCAATCCAACCCCAATATAACAAATGTGATAGAACCTTACTGTATCTTCCAACTTAGGCAGGGTGAACTCATCTTTTCCTAGACAAACTTGATTAAGGACTTGGGAACAAGACTCCTGTGCTTATGTGTCCCAAATTCTGTCTTTCTCTTCTGTTTCTGCCTGTGGTGGCCTTCTATAGATCATGTAAACTTCTAAACCTTGTTTCTCTTTTGGTATTTTGTGTCATCATTTAAGCTCATGAAAGCTAAAGAGGACATGCTAAAACTACTTTTTTTTCTTGCACTACTTGATATTCATATGTCCATAATGTCTTAATTTAGAAACTAGAATATAGCAAAACATTTAAAAATATTTGAACATATAGAGAATAATCTGATATTTACTATCATCAGATATTTTATAAGTGTCTTAACAGACAAAAGCCAAAAGGCTGTTAAGTAGAGATGGAAGTAGAGAGATGTTAAGTAGAGTGGAACTGGAGCAGATGGAGCAACACTTAGCAACATGCTGCTACTTCTTTAACCAAACGCACAGTATTATTTGATTTACAGCCTATTCTTGATGTTTCTCCTCCCCCTTTCCTTGACCACCTCTCACTGCATGTAAAAACTTGGACTCCTGATTACCAGGAATCTTGCATAGACCTGGATTCATATGGAAGCCATGCTTTTTTTCCAGCTGAGGTGGGGATTTTCAGGGGAATCCCAACAGAGATGGCTTTGTACATCCCACAAAGATTCCCTTGAAGCAGTGCACAGTACAATGTTTTTGTTTCAGCACGTGACTAACATGGATTTAGTCCTCATATGCTTTACACCCACTGGGCACATTCCCCTTTTCATTGCTATTATTCAGGTGGCACTCACACAGAAAGGGATCACAGCCAGCTCCTCACCAGATTCCCAGAAGCAGCTATATGGGATTTCTCACACAAACATGGCATAGGGGTAGCACTTGAACATTTTCTCCAGTCTTGTAATTACATTTATGCAGCTAAGCTCTTCTGAAAACTCCAGGTTTCTTAGGATCTCACTTGTTTGTACTGGAAGCTGAGCAGTAAAGACTTCCTTTAAGGACAATGCAGCACAAACATTCAGGGGCATGTTAGCACATGAGAGTCAGAAAAAACCCTGTTATATGGAGGTACTGTTTACCTTCCCAAAGTTGTTTTAGCTTGAACAAATATCATAAAGAAAGAAAAGCAATAAAACTGAAGTATGTAGGTCAGAATGCTCCAGCTGAAGTGTTGAATAGGAAAAGAATGAAGACTTACATAAAAATCAAAGGTTTATGGATTGTTGCCTTTGCTCGGGGATATTAGGGAACTAATTCAATCTTCTAGTTTCCAAGTGTAGTGATTAATTAGAAAAAAGGGATTTTCATGTGTTTTACCACTTCTTTAAACCACTTAGATGGTCGAAGGGGGCTAGAAAGCTGGGAGGTTTTCATATCTCTTAAACTGACAAGATCCATTCAGGTATCTGGTTTTCTGGTGTTCTGCAGAAGATGTGAACTTGCTCTGCAAGCCCACCCTGCCTTGCATGACCCATATCAGACAGAAAGGAACTGACACAGAGGCTGAGCAGGTTAAGAAAACCCCTCTCCTGTGCCTGCAAAATATCATGGAGACCTGCTTGAAGGAACCTTGCCCTTCCTACCACCAGACACAGTCCCACTCCACTGTAAGCCGTTCAAAGCTCTGTTGGACACCAACTCTGTCCACCAAAGGAACGAGACCTGATTTGTTTTCTTCCTAATAAACCTGCAATTTTCCTCAGGTTTCTTGAGCATCTCTCTTCCTTCTACAGATGCAGTTTTGGCAACAGCAGGTACAGTGGCATGCAGGCTCAATGCTTCCCAGTGCCCCTGAGGACTCAAAGCTATTGGCACAGTCACAGAAGGAACTGGCATCCTTAGAATTGAGCTGGTGTGCAGCCAAGGGGTGTCCTGGTGGCAGCTCTCTCTGAAAACCATGTTTGGTCAACTGAGCCCTCAACAAAATGTATTAGTAACAAAAATGTATTAATAACAGACAAAGAAGAAAGAGATCTTGCAGAATGGGCATGCTGAGACACATGGGAGCTCCCATCAGTGCTGCTTCACTGTGTGATTCTATACACACAAAAATAAACTAAATATGAACACTGATTTCTGTATGTGTGTTCAAGAGGTTTCCTCTGCTTCCAAAGACTCCCACTAGCCAGAGAAGTAGGAAGGCTCATCAAGCACGTGTGTCAAAATTAGTGCTTTCCAACATTTTACTGGAAGCAGGACTGTGATATTTTTCTAGTGACTTTGAGTGGTAGAAAGAATACGTTCTGTAAACATAACAAATGGATCAACCTTGAAATCTTGATGATTTTTACCTGAAAACTTACTGATACTAAGCACTAAGCATGATTTGAAAACAGAAAGCCAGTATGAACATCTTATATATGCAGTAGACAACACTTAGGTTGTTGGTGGACTTATAGCTTACCTGTTAATTACACATACATGAAGTGGGCAAAAATAACTTGAGGAATTATATATATATATTTTTTTTTTTTTAAGGTACAGTGAGCCCTGCAGGAGGGAGAAAATAAATAATTAAGGTTTTATTCTGAGTACAGTTGTTTCAGTCTGTTCCACAGCCTGACCAGAAATGTCCTGAGCAGAAGCCTCAGGAATTTGAGCAGTTGAATTTCTTTTCTGCTCACTAACAATTAAGATTTTTTCCCCACTATTAACCCAGTCTTGCTACTTCCCTCAGTCATTTACTATGTATTGCCAACAAGTTATTTTCTCAATCCTTGAGAAATTTGAAAAAAAATACATATATATATATATGTAATATGCACACCCTCACAATTCAGCTGACTGACTATAGGTAAAAATCAATTATTTTTGCCATGCAATCAATTCATCTGCAAATCAGATGAATATTGACTTTTGGCATTTTCCATATAATATTTTTTTCAAATCTTTAACATTCATTGCAATAGAAAAAAAATTGGTTCTTAGACCAAGAGCCTTCAGATTTCTAGAGGATATTCAAGTTTAACGTTTAAAAATTAATTCTCCCTTGACAATGATTAGAACTTCCATTAAAACAAAAATGATGATTAGCATCCAGTAACCCTTTGTAAACGGGTCCATTGTTCAAATAAACTGACCTCTGCAGCAATTGACTTTAACATTGCTCAAAAGCTTGACAGTCAATTATCTTCTGATCTCCCTTCAATGGGCCTTGTGGCTGGAAGAACCAATCCATCACCTGGAAGGTGAGTATAATAGTGTCTCACAGGCATTTCTTCCCTACTTATGACATATACACACTGCTGTAGAATAAGTCAAGGAATTCTGTCTCAGTCCCACTGAAGCATCCCTAAAAAGCAATGATGCATCAAGAAGCTGTTCCCCCTAGTGAATATCTCTGAATACACAGAGCCATGATGAAAAGTAGTGGGTTGAACACAACATCATCCATGGCTTGGTGAAACCATCAGACTGGTGCTGGACTGTGTCTCCACCAAATATCACAACCCTATTTATTCTGTAGGACATGGGTTTGGGTGTGCTGCAGGAAGATGCAATTCTCCTTCTCTCTGTCTCTTACTCTTCCTTCCAGTCAATCTGATCCCCCTGGGGCCCTTGGTCCTGCTGCTGGTAGGAGCTTGCAGCAGGTTTGATACTCCCCTCCTCTCTCTGCCTTCCAAAGCACAATCTCTCTGTCCTTCCCCACACACCAGTGTGGGTCCCACATTCCTCAATTAGCCCATGAGCTCTCCTCCACCACTCTGCCTGGGCAGGCCAAGGAGAGCCCTCAGGACAGCACTACCCCTTTCCCCTGGGGAGACATGCACATGGCTGGATGAATATTATGGATACTGGAATATTTTGGTGCCTGAGATCCTGCCACTGCTTGCTGCCCTGGTCATTTACAATCACCACACTGTGATGACTTTAATACATTACCTTTGCCCAGTGCCAATTCAAAGTTTAAAAAGCTATTTACCACTAAATCTAGAACAGTGAGGTGCTTCTTTTCTGCAAACAAAAAAATCTTCTACAATTGAACCTCTGAACTTAAGACTTGAAGGGTGGCATTATTTCTAATATCACAGACTATACAATGTCAAGCAGAAACACTTTTTCATTGCAAACAGAATAAAACTCAGCTGCATCCAGTACTGCTCACCCAAGAGAAACTACTCCTATCCCTGACACACACACTGCTTCAGTAGAGACTATGCATCTTTACAGCACAGGCTTTCACAAACTAGTCTTCCTAGAAATATGAACCCCAGTGTAGCCTTTGTCCAGGCATCTTGTGGAGGAGAATACAGACAGCATCTTGGGAACTGGAGAGCAGCAAGGAAGAATAAGAACCCAGATTGATTGAAAAGACAGACAAGAAAGCATGGGGAAGGAAGGTGAAGAAGAACAGCAGGCCAAGAAACAGGAAAGCACATTACACTGGGTGGTAAATCCTGCACTGCAATTCATAATTCCCCAGCAATTCCTTAGCCTCACTGAGGTTTAGAGAAGCCTTACAAGTAGTCCTGTATGATCCAGCAGAAACTGCTGCAACCTTCACTACGCAACTGACTTTGAGTTATTCCCATATGAGGGTGCTCCTGAGCTAGAGCAGCTCACATGTGCACACACACACAGTGCCATGCCCACACAGGACAGCTCACAAATGATGCCAAGACCTGAAATTTCAAGCCTATAAAAATAATCATTGCTAAGCAAAGGTAATTTCTGATAGACAGAAAAGTAAGATTAAGTGAATAAAAGATTGTTATAGTAGAATGAAAACATTCGAAATTAATAAAAGAACTAAGCTATAGATGAACTGCCTTGATGTTTCATGGTACCTCTTCTTCTGACATTTAAAACATGCTTAAGATTATCCTGAATGTCAAAAGTAAATATATACCAAGGACAACCACCACAAAACACATTGGCTGTTTGTCTACAATTACTGAACTTACTAACTATGTGCAACAGAACAACTATGACTAATGTCTATAAAAGAAACCATCCTCAAACGACTGGTCACTTCATTTTTCAGGTCTGTCTGGTCTACATAAGGGTCTGAAGCATTTCAGTAAAAAGTTGAGGCCTCCTGGATGTCACTGGTCTGAAGGCAGCACTCAGATGGGTTGGGACAGCTGCTCATTAGCTGGGTTGGTTCAGCAGTGTGACACAGCTTAGGATTGAGTCCATAGGACTATGCTCCACATTTACCTGCTTGCTCTTTCATGTGCAAGATTGAGGGTCCTAATCTGCCTTTTGCCCTTTTTTATCTATCAGGATTGACATCTCTAACTGCTGATTAGATTTTATAATTCTGTGGAATCTCAACTCCAAGAAACTCAGTCCCCTTAGTGCCATTATATTTAGCAAAATAATATTATGCCTCTTGCAAAGCTGAAGAAGTGCCCATCCTGGACCACAAGTCAGCCAATGCCAACAGGGGAACATGCAAATTATGAAAGAGCCCATTAGGTACTCCAGGGAAACATTAATTTTTTTTATCACTTGCACACGGCAAACCCTAAGCAAAATGGCCACATTAGCATGAATGTGGACAGCAGACTGTAACAGGGACAGAACTCTGAAAGTGAGCTGCACATATTTATTATAATGAATGATCAATTGTAGAATGTGAGAAAAGTGCATCTTTGAGACAAGCTCTGTTTTCCAGTTGGAGACACAGCAGCAGGTTTAGATAAAAAAGAGATCTGAGAAAAACAGTATAAAGTAAGATTACTGTACTTGAGGCTTCAGTAGACTACCACTACCAATTAGCAAGCTCCCACTTCATCTTGGCCGTATCTTCCATTACTAAAAGTTCCTAGAGGAAGTAATTTTGTAAGGGAGAGTATCAGATAGCTAACTCCAGCAAGCGTGCATAATTTATTAGGATCCTAGAAGATGGAGCTGTGCAAAAACTTGAAACTTTCTGTAAAGTCCAGCCACAGGGAGGAGAATTACATTGATTGCCACTACAAGCATTCCCTCTTTCTGTCATGACCTGACCTATCACCTCCAGCCAAGATCAGCTCCATTTTTCTATGTGCAGTCTGAAAACAAAGAGAAATATATTCCCTGCCCCAAAAACTTTATTTGTGCCCTGAATAAAGCCAGTTGATGGCCCACAGGAGATGTGTGCTGGCAGGGAGAGGACTGGATCCTGCTGCACAGGTATTTTGAAGACACTTGGCAAGCAAAGAGCCAGGCCCAGCATACAGGTATGAGTGTGGCCCTACATGTATCAGCACCAGGCATATGAGAGCAAGGTTTTCATGACTTCTAACCTGCAAAAGCCTTGTGGAAGGTTTTTGAGGAAAGTAGGATGTGAAGCACCAGCTGCCAAGTAAGTCCTGCTTGGGAGAATTGCCTGGGGCTTCATACTCAGGTTTTACCTGTGATTTCATATGCAACATTACGCCTTGTCTTGCAATGGCTGGGTATGTGTTCCCTTCCACTAGGAGCTAGTTTCTATTTTAGGACCTGAAAGTCATTGTTTCAGTGGTAAAAGTAGGAGAAGAATTGCTGGAAATGTGCGAGAAAAAAAGGCAAAGCCATCTGGTTGACAAAAGTAGGAAAAACTTTTGGTCTAGAAAAGCTCAAAAAGAGAAGATACTTTAACACACAGGTGATGCAGATAAAGCTATTGTCAAACTGGTGAGGATATTGTGTCACTTGTTCTACATTGATTGGTTGTGATCTGAACCTCCCTCATATCCTACCCTTGGATAAAGGAAGGAAACCCTCTGCTTAAGTGCTCTGTGTGGCAGGTCTGCAGAACACAGATCTGGCTGAGTTACAATAAAGCAGGAAAGAAGTTTCTTTCTCATTCGTATTCTTTATAAGTATTAAAAACTTGATTTTTCAGTGCCTCTCTGGAAACTAAATAGGCCTTCAAGGAGGACCATTGGACAGCTAAAAGGTGGTTTTTATTTGTGTTTTTCTAATAGCACAAATAAAGAATCTCTGGCAACCTATGACAGGGTGACAAATAGGCAACCATTGCGATTGTTATTAGCCCATCTGTGAATATCCACAGTGGAGTGCTCTGAGGAGAAAAAGCATGAGACAGAAGAGAAAAAAAGTACCCTGTCATAATTTAGGTTCATAAACACAGAAAATATAAACACGTTTCATTGTAGTGTGTAGCCTCTAGTGCCAGGGACCTTGGCTCATAATAATTTAAACAGCCAACAATACAAGATTTATGGAAATAATTTAGCACATCTTAAACAAGAAGTCTGGCTTACCCATCTCATATGTGTGTAGATCTAACACTTGTAAAAAACAAAGCAGATAACAAAAGCCCCTGGTATATTTACCAGAATCTTAAAAGGGCATGACTGGCTTAACTTAGGTCCCAGCTACACTGACTTGCCAATCCTAGCATGAATATTTTATAGGTATACAGCAGCATGCCTGTAGATGGTATTTTTCCAAGCCCAATTAGCAAAAATAGAAAGACAAACAGACATAGTTGTGAATAGAATTTTCAGCGACCCCT
Organism: Molothrus ater; assembly: GCF_012460135.2. Classification (NCBI taxonomy): domain Eukaryota; kingdom Metazoa; phylum Chordata; class Aves; order Passeriformes; family Icteridae; genus Molothrus; species Molothrus ater. The sequence continues at coordinate 13,076,025 of NC_050480.2, forward strand.
GTGTTACCACAAACCCAGGAAACATTAAATGCCAACAAATGAGTCAACAGCACAGTATGTGGCTGTATCAGTGCTCAAGTTGATGCACAAGAAAGGTCAAGATCATGAGGAACCCACATTTGGAAAATCTTGGAGAGGGAAAGAACTTAGTCAAGCTGCTGAGGTAGACCAGAGTTAGTTCTGGGTTTGTTTTTTGTTTGTTTGTTCTTAATGGGAAGAGGAAAGTAAAACCAAATTTTTGAAAACCCTTTCTTGCTCAAGAAAACAGAAGAATTCCAAAATCTCAAATGCACACACTTGTCTGACGTGAAAAAACATCTGGAAGCAAACTACATTATGAATTCAGTGACATAGCTTTAGATCTAATCTGAGCTTTTCCATAGTACTGGCCCCTACATTTTCCTCTGTTGCCCCTTTTTTAAGCCCCATCTCTTCTGTTTAACACAGAACTTCAAGAGGAGACATCCAGTTGTGACCTGAAGGGGAAGGATTTGATGCTACACTTTGTTTCAACACTTCATTACCACTTCCCCTTGACAGAAATCTGTGTTTCATGTTGGGATTTGTCACTTTGCACACAAAAGTCCTTTTCCTACCTTATTTTGCTGGATTAACATCCCTAACTGGTGCCAGAAGGAGAAAAACAGGACATAAAGTCTCCCAAAGTGACACCTTGATCTTTTCCTGTAGGGGCCAGGCGCTTCAATTCTCTCACTCTAAAGCATTTCCATCAGCTATTAAATAAATTTTCAGGCTTTTCTGCATTATAGTAAAGGCCAGGTGAAGGGAATGGATGACTAAATATGACCTTCAGGTGAGAGCATTCAACCAGGAAATGGGTTACTGAGGTTCTGCTTCAAAGAGTATTTAAGAGTTATACACAGAGCAAAATAGCTTCCAGAGAGGAAGTTGAGAAAGTGAGAGAGAGAGAGAGGGAGGGACAGAAGGAGAGTGTCTGGCCAGCTGAGATTATCACAAAAATGGATTTAGAGGTCACTTGAACTTCTAAAGCCTAATGCTGGTACTTTCATCTGCTGCCTCCCCAGTAAAAATTTGTTCATTGGTACATAAGGCAAACTTTTTATTTATGTTCTGCATTTGCTTTCAGTCCTTTCACTCTTACATCTCTCTGGAACCTCATTTTTGACCCTTCTGTGTGTATATAAAAAGCTTGAGTCTAGAGATCATTTGGATCCCTGCTATATTGTATGAGCGAGGCCACACTTTTCAATAATGCATGAAGCTGCAGCCCTTGCTCCTGTGCTCAGAAATGCAAAAAGGATGTCTTTTAAATGGCTTGCAATGTGACAGAGACAAGTGAAAAGAGAGTTCAGTAAATATCAGCCTATCTCACAGCAGAAGTTCACCTCTCTATAAGGACTCAGATGCAAATAAAAAGTTACATCCAAATCTCACTCATGTAAATTTAGGTTAGGTACTGTGCTCTGAATTTCATGTAGGACTTTTTAACACATTCAAATGTCCTTATACATACTACAACAGCTCTTGCCCAGAATTCATTTAATAAATTTAAGGGTCTTACTAGACAGATGTAGTATGGGAGGATAAATTAGCATGTCAATTTACAGTGCAATAGCCACTCCAGAATTACTGTGCACATCTTATCTAGCAGTACAGTAGGTAATAGTCTACTCTTTCTGAGCATGCCTTGCCAATGGGATACATCACATTTCTCAAACTGCTGCAATAAGTTGATGCCCAGTAGAGGCAGAGTTAGTTCCAGGATGTCTGTCCTGGTTCCAGCCACGATAGGGTTAAATTTTTGCAGTAGTCAGGAGCAGGGCATGGCTAGGGCATGGAACTTATTCTGTACCACCTCACCTCATTGCCAGGGGCAGGGAAAGGGACTTTCTTCCAGGGAGAAGGAGTTCCTTCTGGTTGAGTAAGAGTGGTGCTGGTCCTGAGCTGTTGGGAGCGGTGGGTGACGCTGGTTCCAAGCCTTCGAGACTGGTCAGGGTGGTGTGGCTGTGGTCAGGTCCAGATCCTGGTGAGCATTTCTGCATTTCACTCCCTCTTTTTCACACTTTTGTTATTAATATTGTTGCTGTTACTGTTTGTTTTCTTATCTCATTGCTGTTTCCAGTAAATTGTTGTTACCTCAGCCTGTGATCTTTGCCTTTTGTGCTTTCAGCTCTCCCCTCCAGATCGGCACAGAGGGGCAGGGAGAGGGGAAGGGGGAGCATGCACCAGCAGTATGGTTTGGAGAGCCTAAATTGGAGACCACTAAACTGAGGTGTACCATTCCTGAACCACAACAACATCTAAACACATCCATGTGGATGTGTCCTAAAAATCGGTTTCAGATCCAGGATATAGATCCCAGGGCACATTGTTATGCACCTCTAGAAGCTGATCAGAGGAACTTGAAGAAGCTGCTACTCCTCCATGCAAGAATGGTTTCTGGAGCTAATGGAAAGGTCTGGTTCATCAGTCTGGCTGTCCCCGGTTCAAGCCTCTTGAATGAATGCTGTACCTCATGCTAACAGCACATGGTACACTAGAAACAACAATCGCTCCTAATAAAATGTATGATGACAACATAATCTTTGTAACAGAAAAAGCAGGTGGGCTGGGAAACACGTAGCTAAGCTAAACTGTCTTTTATGATCAGGGAGTTTCCTGGGAATTTCGTTCAAGGTTATTGTAAACAACAAAAGTTGGGGGGACCTTGGTTTCTTTTGGTGGGTATCAATCCCTTAGGGCTGACCGAGAGTCTTAAAACAGGAATTAAATATCTCTGGTTAACTCTAAGATCAGGTCAATTTTGTACATAAACAATTTCATTTTTCTCTGAAGAGGACAAATTTGCAAGTAAAATCAACTGTCCACATTTTTTTTATTCTGAAGTTGCTAATATTGTGACTATTAAATAGTTGATTTTGTGATAAGGGCAGGGAGATGACAGAGAGATGATAGGACCAACCTGAAAACCATCCATGCCTTTTTTCTAGATGGCAAAAATACTTAGGAAGGAAGAATTTGTGTGGGATTTCAGCAATTCATTTTATTTGTTTTGTGTAATCCACTGCACCCTGGGCACACATTCAACCTCATCTCTCTTTGTAAATGGAATTTCTGCAGAAGCTTGAAGTACAGAAACTCACACCTAGCTTGAACTGTCATGTTTTCCTCAACCAACGTCTCTGATGGAAACACGGAGATTCTAATAGTAAGAAAGTGCTGGTTGTCCTGTTGCTAAATGAGTTCAGTTCACATCCATCATAATGAAAGTAATTTGATTTAATGCAGCATTACTGCAGACACAAAAGGTAGAGGAGAATCTATTGTTGTTAAGTGATTCATTGATTTCCCACCAAGGCGTTAGCATTTTAATTTATTTAAATTATTTGTTGCATGTTAAATGAGCAAAGTAAATATGCACATTATGTTTTGCTCAACTCCTACTGCTCGCAGGAGCAGTGTCAGCAATGTGCCCTGCTTGCATTTGGCTCATCACAGCAACCTCTCTGGAGTAAAAGTCAAACACAGCGCTCAAAGTCAAGGGCTGAAAAGTCAGATGACTCAATTCACACTGAGCTCTTTACAAATGCTCTGGGGCTTAGCTGTGCTGAGCACCCACCAATAAAAAAAAAGCTGAAACGCTCTAAAGGATAGGATCCCAGAGGTGAAATTTCCTTTTCAATGCCATGGCTTTGCAAAATGCTACATCCTCATCCCACATGAGATAATAACATACAGCCCTGTTTCTTTAGCAGAATTTACACCTGGCAGTGCTTCAATGCACGTTGCTTAACAGAGCCCACCTTGCCACTGCTTGAATCTACTTCATGCATAGGAGCACTAAGCTTGCTGTTCACCTTATCTTGCTCTTTGCCTCATTTGCAAAATTTGCAATTATTTTACAATTTCTCCAGATCTCCAATGCAAGGTTAGGTAGCTAGAAGTTTCTGGAAAATCCTGTGTAATAACATTCCCTTTGTGCAGTATCTTTTTACCTCAAAGTGCTAAAGTTATTTAATATGGCCAATATTATGTAGTGCTTTGTCATACATAACATTGGATATAACAAAATATCTAAAACATGTCTTGAGCTGTGCTGGATCAATACAGTAATTTTGTGACATTATAAAATCTATGACTAAGACTTACACTGAGTCAAGTGCAATGTCATTTGTGTCTGTTCAATCTGTATTTTCACAGTTTGGCAAGGAAAAGAAAAAGATCAAAGATAGGTGGGCAAAGGGAAAATAAATATCTGTTTGGGGTCAGATAATGGGTATACCATGAGAAAAAGTGCCTGGTAAGGGTATAATTCATAGGCTGCTGGTGAGAGCTCTCAGACATGATGTGAAGAGGGACTGTGACCTTCAGTCTGCCCAGCTCAGAAATGGGAAGGCCCAGGGATTGCCACAGCCCAGCCACTGGGGCAGCTTTACATTTTCTCTCCATCTCAATCAATACACAATTATTTTATGATAAATTCAGCTGCTTTAGGGGAAGGGAGGGAGTGCTGAAATATGCCTGGCAGTCTGGCAGAAAGAGTGTGTCACTGACAAAAGTGTCCCAAATCAAGCAGAGGTCAGAACATAGGTCTACTAGATGAATGTCTCTGCTGATACCAGGGAGAAGCAAAGCTCCCTGGTTTCTACATCTTGTGAATCTCAACAGCAAGATGCAATGGCCACCATTTTTCATTTTTATTTCATTTTTCATTTTATTAAACTGTTTACCAACATCCCTCCTCCTCCCTCTCAACAACTTCAGTAGTTGAAAACACATTTTTTGGCTAAGCAGCTGTTCTCTTCAATCAAAATGAAGCAGAGAACACACACTCCTGCAGAAATTGACTTTTTTTTTAAGCCCTGCTCATTTGGTCTTCCAAGTAAAGTCCCTCAAATAAGTGTGCTGATACAGCTATGGTGAGAGCCAGAAGGACAAAGGCAGGAGTGAGTGGACATGGTGAAAATCAAACTGCCTTTGCCACAAGAGACACCACAGAGAGAGGCCTTCATGCCTGGCAGAGTTGTCAGGAGATCAGAAGGGGTTTTTTAGTGACAGCTGATTGTTTCAGGGCTTTTGTCTACACTTGCTAAATTGTGTATCTGCACTTAGAACAAAATTTGAGGAATGGTACCAATGAGGGTGAAGGAAACAGAAGATTAACAAGGCAGATTTGCACTTGTGAAAGAATTTCAGTCAAACAGCAATTTTTATAATGATGAATGTTCAGTTTCCTCAGTTCTTTCTTAATAGGACCATGAAACAAATTTACCATGATCTATTACAAAATCATCAGGCAAAGCTTCCACACAACCAAGGCCAATTTCGACATTTCTTTAGCAGGCAATTTCACCCGGAGGTGAAAAATTCCTGGAACAGCTTAACCAATATTATGCAAAAAGTATGTTGTATTTACCAAGAGCCAATTTTGAGTCTATCACCATAGCATCTAAGCAAACAAGATCAGAGCCTTGCAATTATAATAAGGATGAATTTGTTTTGTCTCCCTTTGCAAGCCCTGGGTTTTACAACGGCCATCAACAAAATACCATTTTAATTCAATGCCATTTTCATTTTAAATATAGAATAATCCTTTCTTTGCCATAAGAATGGAGGATTGGGACACACACTTTGCTTGTGCATTGACACAACACTAAAGATCATGTAATAGATCTTAATTTTCAGTCTCTGGAGCCATGTTCAGTTTTCAACTGAGTGGTTAGGATGTACCAAGAAAGGCCATCTATTGTTAACAAGAATATTACAATGTAGTCTAGAAGGGAAATAGTTCCAGTGTTAAAGGAACAGACTGTGATTTTTGCTGAGATTCTGGAGACTTGACTCCTTTTACGAAATGATCCCTGTGGAGATACTCAGTCGGGTTATGATTTACTGGAATCACTGTCCTGAGCAATTCAGTCACACCAGGATTTTTCTATCACGATCAGGAAGGCAGTGTCTGGTACCTGTGGAGTAGCAGCCACACACAGGCTGCTGAGAGCAGTGGTGATGACTGCATGCATGAGCGACCTGTGGTGGAACCCTGCCAAGAGCAGCCACTCAAAGTGTGAGCCATCAATCTCCCTGTATGCACTTTCCTCTTCTGGATTCTGCCAATTATATTTATTCAGCATTTTGGAATTGCTTTCTTTTCATCCATCCTATGCAGTTACTTGGAGGAACTTACTGTGCTGCTACCAAATTGAAAATAAAGCCAGGATATTGGACCACAGCCTGGATGATCCACCAGGCATTGCAGTTGGATCAGATTGAAAGATGAGGCAGAATCTGAACACTAATAAAATGTTTCCAAGATGAGCCAGTTGGATTTGGAGGCATATAACCCACAACACTGCTTATAACCTTTTCAAGCATCTCCATCTGCTGATCAGAGCCAGAGAGCAGTTGCATGAGATGCTACTCAAAGTTAAAATCACTCTTGTGCCATGTTTAGGTGTGCACTGTGCTGTGCAGGTGCACACTGCACATAGAATCAGGCCCACTGCATGCCATTAATAAATATGATGTTTCATTGGCGCTATGCTCTTGACAGGTTTGGCAAATTACATCATAATTTCTGACCCAGATTAAAAAAGCAAGAGCGATCTCTCTAGAAATATAAACCTCTGGAATTGAAGGGAACTTGCAAGAAATAGCAATGCAAGGCTTTTCTCCTGCATAAATCCTCTCTATTTTCCTACTTCGCTCCTCCATCACCATGAATTACTAAATCTCAACATGAGATAAGCAGCAAGTCATTGTCACCATTGCACATGGAAGGAAAACCCAAGGTCCAACTGATAAGAAGGCTCAGAGCAGAAGCAGACAGGGGACTAAATGGAAAGCCCTTGTCAGAGTAACCCTTTCTCCTTAGAATTAATGGAATGACATCCTGAAAGCATGATAGCCTTGGCCATCTCAGGCTGGCTATTAAAGAAAATCTCTTGGAGAACAAGTCACCAGAATGGGCTGATATTCTCCACTTATCTGGAACTGCAGGTCAGAGATGTTCACAAGTGGGAAAAAAAATGGGTTCTTCCAGAAGCTCTCAATCAGAGAGTTGCATTTTTTGTTCCAGTCACTATTTAAGATAGTGAGGCCATCAAATACACCCAATGAGAGAACCAAAGCACTGTTTAGCAGTACAAAATGTTAGTCAACGTGAGGAGAGCAGCAAGACCTGTAAAATGCAGGGAAGGAGAATTGGCTTACCTACACAAATGCAGCAATAATGCCAGAGAAGTCATGCATTTCTCTGAATTACAGTCAGATAGCTGAGCAGATAATCTGTAATATTGTCAGTGCATAGAAAGATGGAGGTTTTGGCCAAATAATTCTCTTTGCTTCAATGAGCTCATTGTTCATGAAAACTTCTTTTTAAAAAATGAAGGCAGGCACAGGAGCAAGCTACTTGAATCCTGGATAGAGTAAAATATTCAAGTGGTTTAGAAGTGAGGAGAGAGCAGAATTTTAAAGAAGTTGATTATTGCTTCAGCAAGTTACATGCAAGTGAAAGTACATCACAAATGGGACAGGTCAGCCTTTTTTAAGGAAATGGATATTGCTTTTTAAAAGCTTATCAAAGACATCTTGCAGGCAGGAAGTATTTTTCTGATGCAAGATGTCTGTCTGCAGGCACCCAGATCCCCTACAAGAGATGCCTGCAGGTTTTGCAGCCCCACTGAGGGCAGAGTTAAGGAGGGCAGGAGTGACTTTCTGGGAAAGAGACATGGGAAATGTAAGCTGAGATTTCACAGGAGAACCAAATCTCAGATCCTTCCTGCTGATTTTCTGACTGGTTAGAAACAATGCTGGTGGGACAAATGCCCACTGATTTAAAAGAGCTTTTTGCGGAAGTGCCCACTGACACCTACCCAAAATTCAGGGTCTGCAGTACCAGTATCTGAAGAGTATCATCTCCAAGGGCAGTGATACAGGTACAAAAAAGAAAAAAAAATTAAAAAAGAAAAAGCTATTTCCTGTTGAGTTGATCCCTCTCCAAGGCCAACCTCCAGGCACAGGTTTACCAGCTGAATTCCTGGTAGGTGATCAGCACCATGCTAAGACCAGCCCTTGTATCTTACCAGGCAAAGGAGCTGGAGGCTGTCTTTGTTACTTCCCACTTTCTAAGAAATTAAAAATTAAAAACTAAAAGAAAAGTGTGGGAAATGTCCTATCCGTTCCTATCCTCAGTGTGGAGAAATGATACAGATCTCCCTGGCCAAAAATGCTTTCTAGCATTGATACTTCCAAATCTTGCTTTGAAATAGAAACATAAGCAATCATATATTTGTCAAAAAAATTCCTTCTTTTCCAGTGACAGATGAGGAGCTACACAGAAAAAGAGATATTGAAATTTCACTTTCTTAGCATTTTATCTTTCATTCCTTTCAATGAAAAGGAACAAAGCAATCAAATATTCTCTGCAGTTTTTGTAAACTCAGCATCTAACCAAGATACCAGCATGCAAACCAGGACTGACAGGAAAAAAAAGCAAAACTCACTTGTCTTACTTCACTGAGAAAATAAATGAAGAAATAATACACAAAATAGATGGTTAAAAGTAATTATACTTACATAGCACAGTGCTTAAAGACACCCATTTTTCTCCTCAAAAAAACCCAGAAACTAGATTTTCAAAACACTTGTACAGCTGATATTTGGCAATGTCATTCTAGTGAGTATGAAAGAAGGCTTTTCTCATAAATATATTATTTTTATCTTGAGAGAATTCCATGCAAATGAAGTAAACAGGCAGATGAATGAATTGGGACCCTGAGCATCCTGGTTTAGTGGAAGGTGTCCCTGCCTGTTGGGGGGGGGGGGGGGGGGGTTGGATCGAGATGATCTTTAAGGTCCCTTGCAATGCAGACCATTTTATGATTCTGTGATTCCATTATGAATAGAAGGTGAAAATATGAACCATTTCCTTAAAAACTGGACTCAATGATCCTTGTGGGCCCCTTTCAACTCAGAATATTCTGTGATTCGATGAGAAAAGGAGGGAGGGAGAGAGAGAAGGAGAGACAGGGATGAGGTGAAAGAGGAGGAATGAAGGAGGACACAAGGAGGGCTAAGCTAGCCAGCTAACTTCAGTAAAGTCAAATAACCCTGAATCAAATAATAGAAAGTGCATACGAGGATCTGGATGTATTAATGTATGTTTGGAACAGAAATAGAAAGAACAAAATAGATCATATTTCAAGGAAGGAGAATGAGGAGAGAAGAGCCAGGAAGTGATATAGTATTTTTCCCATTACTATAGGACCAAATCTAGAGGCTGTATATCAGTGAAGTCGGCAGTTAGAATATTACAGAATGGATATAAAATCTGTAAAATATATGCAGCATTATTCAAAATGTATTTTCAAGCAGAATAGTAACTGCGTATCTCCTGGCTCTGGCTGTAATGCCAGGGTTTAGACAAAGCATGCTGGGGAGCTAACCAAAAGGAAATGGAGAAATGCCCAGCATGTTTCAAGGACTAACAGGAATGTCATCAGCAAAGAACAACAACAAAAGCCAACAGATGATGCCACAGCAAGGCTATTTACAACTGTTGTCACATCCTAGAAATGCCCAAATATGATGCAGTATCATGGCTTTCCAAATTTTCCAGATTTGCTCCATATAACAACTCTAACCTCCTCTCACACCTTCTCTCCTCCATACTGTTCTCTCTTCAGCTTTCCCAAAATTTGATTTCATTAGGAAAAAACAAGCAAACAAAACCCAACTAAAATGAGAATGAAGGTTTGGCCCAAGCAATCCCCTTGTCTTTGTGTTCCAGAGCTCATGCCTCACCTCAGGACTTCACCAAGAGGAGCACTATGTCCTGCCTCCCCTCAACTGCAGTCTCCAGAGCAGCATTAATCACTCGACTTCAGGACTTATTTAGCACTTCCTTGCAGGACCAGCCCCATTAATAAAGCAGGTCCACAGAAACATAGATACTTAGCTCTGAGCTTAGAGGAGACAATATATTGCAAGTGTTATTTTCCTCCTCAACAAAGCCGTACAGCATAGCCAACTTCTCCTGTGTTGATGAGTGCTTTACTTTGCAAGTAGCTGTTCTGAGAATGGTGTGCAAAGCATTAATTTATCACCCTTGCAAGAGCTGCCATCAGGCCCTGCAGGTAACCTCTCAGAAAACAACCTCATAAGCACAAACTCCCCAAGAAGAAAACCTCTGTCAGCCAAAAACAACCAACGCATCGGGGTATGAGCTGTACCTTTACCTTGTCCCAGCTATTAAGAGCTTGTATCATCTGCATACCACTGTGTCCCTCTGCCAGCCCACCTCAGAATGGCTAAGAAATTACTTATATGGATATGTTATGGAACCACTCGGAGACAAAGCTGGATTTGATCTTATGATGAGCTACTCAGGAAACTAGAGATCAACAAGAAAATGATAATTCCACTGTGAAATCAAACAGTTTTGCCTTTACATCGAGGCAGTGAAATGAATATACAACCAGAGGGGAAAATGTTCATTCAGAAAGAATAAAAGTAGTTTTTTGAAAACTGCAGACCCACTTGCTCAAGCCACATAAATTGTGATTTTCATCCTAACAAAACTGTGCTTGGAGAGATGGAATCACCACATTCCCCAGTCTCGACACTTCATCAGTTTCAACTCTACATCTGTTTGATTCTTGGATAAACTGCTGTTTTCCCCTCACTAACCCATGGGAAAGTTTTGGGCTGTTTCCAATTTTATGTTAGAAGCAGCAGCAGCACTCAATAGCTTGTGCTATCTTCCTGGGGTAAAGAACTCCTCAGAGAGCTCCTCACAGGACAGAGAGAGCTTCCTGGTAAGCAGGTCCAATGCAACCACCTCCAGATGACAACTTCTGCACAGCATCTATGAACAAGTGCCTGGCATTTCCCTTCCTACTCCTCCACATGCGAGAAATGGGGATAAATGAGCTCTTGGAGAGACGAGCGGGCACCTCCAGCACTGGTGGCAAGTCTTGCAGAGAAAAGCAAACCAACTGCAACCAACTTGAGAAATGGCAGAGCTGGCCAGCAGCTTAGCAATGAGGGGAGGAGCTGTGACAAAGATCAGTGAAATGCAACGTGTAGGGAAAACTGCAGCACTACTTACACAGCAGAACTGTGTTCTCAGTGACTTTGGATAAGCCACGTTATGTGGTGCAAACAGACAATAAGTTTGCAGTGCATTTACTTAAAGCCTGGTGATTTGAGGGACTGCTGCTGTGGGTATTAGTTTAGCAGTCACTCTTCTGATGTGCTGAGAGCAAACAATCCCATTTCTCATGGAGGAAAAGATGACCTGCAGGAAAGACCACCTGCAGTGCCTATTCAGAGCAAAGTGCCTTTGAATTCCATGCTTCATCATGCTGTTGATCCAAAATAAAAACAGTGAGCTGAAGGAAGGCCTGGTTTTGTGTTGCCTTTTCCATTTACACATGGTATACATGGAACACAGTGAGAGCTGCTCTTACATGTGGCTCAGCTTCAAGTAGAAAGGAAGAAGCCAACTACTTTGGCAGTTTTAGCCCAGACTGACATTAACAATCAACTTTAATGAGCTCTGGGTAAATATTTCAGCACTTCAGCATTCATTAGTGAACTCCCAGTCACAGTGTGTGGAATCTGCAGGTACCACAACAGCTAGAGGCCAAGGCACACACAAACTGTGCTGGCTTCAAAGCAGCTCTCAGTACCCAACCACACTCCACATGCTGCAAAGCCCACCTGAAGGGCAAGGTACAAGGTACTAACACAGGACTTCCCAAAGCAGCAATGTGAGAGGAACACTGAGACAACTCAAAGAACTCTACCATTTGAAATCACAAGTCTGTCCCATCACCTCTGGAAGATGGAATATGGCAAGTGACAAGGATATGACAGTTGCTTTCGTTCAATCTACGAGAGTTTCAAATTATGGCTGTCAACTGGATTCACTGCACAGCTTATGTGCAAACATAAGCTGGATGCATTGGCATAATAAGCGGCCAATCAATAACACTGAAAGGACAGATTAATAAAAGTTGCTTCTGTCAGAGGACAAATTGAGGACATCAGAAAAGATGAAATTCTATGAATACAATTGCTTCCTGAGAATAGTAACATTCAGCTCTTGTTCTGATTAGATGGAATTGGTTCAGATGAGCATCAAAAACTTCTGAATGCTTTTCTAAAACTGCTGAGGCTTGTCAAAAATGCACTGCACCAATGCCAGAAAAAGACAACAAAGCAAAACACCAAAAACTCTCAAACCAATTCTGAAAAGATCCATGGGATTTTGCAGTCGTCCTTATCTGCCCCATTTGTGCCTTCCAAGTTTTCTTATCTGTTCAGTAAATTTGTATCACAGGGTACCTTCAAACTCTGAATAGGTTTGGATGAGTAAGCTGTACACTGCTTTGCCTCATGCGACTCTGAGAAAAATAGCCAGTCAGTCAAGCCCTGATTCTAAATTCTTTACTGTGGACAGAGATGATGATATATAGGATGGAAAAAACCCACAACTTGATTTTTCTAAAAGCTGCATGAGCTAGCCACATCGGCAGCTAGGAAAAAAATCGTGTTCTGACTTGTAGTGCTGAACAAATTTGATGGATTAGTCACTCGCTGAGAACTGATATAGAGTACCAAATTACTGTATTGGACATTTCTCTGACCACAACAAATTATATTAAAATATATGAATGCCATCATTCAGAAGATAGCTCTCTGGTGATGTTCTTAAAGAAACAAGACTCTGATGTGCCCAGCTGCCTCGGTATTTAGGTATGTGTGCATGTGAATAAAAATACCATCTTAGTCTTGTCTGAGACATTTCTTATCCTACTGCCCTGGCAATCCATGTACTCCTCATGAAAGCAAGTAACATGTTAGTAGTTGCCCTTCATCTGCTCAATACAAAAAATGTCTCCAAGTAGAGTTTGGAAAGCAAGAGCAGAAGAGCTGTATTTTACTTTTAGAGACAGAGGTTATACCCATGGAGAGCTGGACATGAATAAGGGAATAGTGTCTAAACATTCATGCTATTTCAAATGTCAATGCTCTTCAACCAGGAGTCACTGAAATAATCAACTGCTTGTCCCCTTATTCTCTCTGTCTTCCATCCACATGCAACAGAACTGGTGTGCTGAGAGAGCTCAACAGCTGCTAACAGGAGCACAGTACCTGGGGAAGCAGTCAAAATTGTTTCTGACACTGCCAACCTCAGAATGTGAGAATTTGCTCGTGGCCCCAACACTGAATTTCCCTCACACCTTCCAGAAAGAAAGAAAATATTTTCTCCTTAGAGAGTGAAACCTCTTCAAATTTACGCCCAGCAGCAATAGATGGAATGCAAAACATTCCATTCATATGCAGCAGGTGGATGCTGTGCTGAAAACCATAGTTTTACACATCTTCTGAGGTCCAAGAGAGCTTCCGTGCCCAGGATTTGAAGGCACCATAGCATGTCACATACAGAAGTGCAGAGCCAGTGAAGCAGGATGAAGGCCACAACAAGAAAATAGCCCAGAAACAGCCAGGAATACACTCCTGCCCTTTCCAACCCTGAGCTCATGAAACTTCCTGCACTTCCCACTGCACCTTCAAGAGCCAGGCACAGGAAATACATAATCCATAGAGTGAGAACAGTCACCAAACTCGAACTGAAGTCATAAGTATTTTTAATATTGACTACTTTTTATTAAAGAATTTCAAATCACTTTAGTTAAAAAGGTAGCTTTTACCAGCAGTCCCAAGTTACAGGCAGAGGGGTTAGGCAAACTGGTCCATGTCTATCAGCCTGCAAACTGCAGATTTTGTGACAGAGTGCATAGCCCTCATGCCATTTAGGATCATCTTGAATGACATTTTTCTCTCCTAATTTGCTTTGTTTCTTCAGTATAATCTAGCTTTCCCCAAAACCCAAGATTACTGCTGTTGCCTGCTTCATGAATTAGTCAGAACAAACAATGAAAAGCCACAAATCTTTTAAAATGAAAATTAGAAGCACCAAGGTGTAGAATTGTGGTCCTGTCTTTCCACCATTCCTTCCTGAGTCTTTCCATCATCCCTCTCTAAGCCTACACCATCAGTTATTGCAAGCTTCTGGTTAGAATAATGAAAGTATTGTTTTTCTTCTGAAAAAACAAGGTTTTCACAGAGTGAAAATTTTCAGTACTATTTTCCTAATGTACTTTTTTTCAATGAGATTTCATGTGAAAAACAGAAAACTATTTGCTGATACCTCTAAATTATGCCATTAGATACTAGAGGCTGTTTCAGTCTTGAACTGAAACAAAACACAGAATTTTGTTTCTGTCCAGCAATCTCTCTGCTCAGAGTCTGCTCTATATTCATTACAGCCTTTTCCTGGCCTGTTCTCTGCCACAAGGCACAAGTAACTGCATGTCAGAAGCAAAGATTTTTTAAAATAAATCCATTAAGCCAGTAATGGTACCAATATGACCAGAGATTTAGCGCCTATATTTAGTAGAGTTGGGTGATCCAGACATACAGACCTGTTAGAATTACCTTACCCTTCCAGAATTCAAGGCTGAACATGTTCTGAAGTGTAAAACATTTTGGATGGGGATAGAGGGGTGGAATAGAGAAAGAGTTGAAAGAGTTTAGCAAAAGCTGGTGGATCCTACACAGGTATTTGCTACCGTAACTGGTTTTCTAAACAAGAGCAGTGCATTTTAATCCCTCTGCACAGCCAAAATATTTGAGGCAGCACCATGGAGGGAATCTATGAGACTGGAAAAGCTGAAGGTCAGTGAGGAAGCTGAGAGAAAAACAAGGAGTAGCTAAAAGCAAAGCAATGGTAACCAGCTGCCCTGAAAAGGGAACACACCACAAAAGGTCTTCAGACAATTCCTGCAAATATTGCTGGGTACAAATTCTGTAGCTGCTTTCCAGACTACACTGAAACCACCTTATATTAGAGAGCTGTGAGCAGTGTTGGGGAAGCTACCTGCACACAGAAAGGGACTATTTCTGTGTTATTCACAATGACAGCAGCTCACCCTTCTGGGAAGAGGAGGAGGAACATAGAGCCTCAAATGAAAAACTGGATACCTGGATAGATGTACCAGACTATGGAGAGAGTGCCTGTATTGACAAACATCTAGAGACTGACAGTAATGATCAGCCAAAATGAAACATAAGACACATCTGAGCTGCCAGTCTGAGTACAGGTCTGCCCTAGTGCATTCCAGCAGGATGAGTTGGGCTTGGATCACATGCATGGCTATTAGTGTGGACAGAAAAATGGAAGAGGATCAAATAGAAATTCAGGATGAAAAGGTAGAGGAGTGCTCTCTTTAATATGTCTGGAGATAAATAGCAGGGAAAAACAGTCATTAAAGCCAAGCAGTGTTATTGGCCTGTGAGCAAACAAATACAAATTGATGCTCAGAAAGTACATCTGGAAACAAAACCAAAACTTCTGAGCAGCAGAGGAGCAAGGTCCAGCAGTAACCTTTTTGCAGTAGCAATTGGGAGCAGGAAGGGAATCTTGGCTACTTTTAAAAGTGTTTTTTAAATCTTAACTCTTTAAAACTGAAACTGTGGGGGAGCAAACATGATGACCCAGCATATACCATTCCTCCTACATTAGTTTTGTCATAAAACTGCAAACTGGAGATCCTCCCTGTCTTTTTACAGAGGATCTCTTCTTTGTCATGAAAGACAAGAGGATGGTTAGAGTCCTGTGTTAGCAATGCTCCCTTTGGCCACTAAAACAATTAATTTTAATCCTATAATTTCCAATCTGTATTTAGAAGGTTCTGAAGCCCTTCAGTTCACATGAAGATCAATAGCATCCAGAGTAATTGATGCAAGGTTCTTCTACCAAGAGGCTTCTGTTGTCTACATCTCCCAGAGAAACACCATGTATTTGGCACACACCTGAAAACCACTGAACTCTGTAACAGACACTGCACATCTTTTCCTCATTTTTGGTTTTTTACAATGCATCTAGTATTGCTGTAGATGTACTTGGGCCTACATAGAGCAGCACACACAAGCCACCAAATAGCAAACCAAGTAAAAGGAAGACAGCAGAGTACAAGTGCTGTTATTCCTGTCCATTGTGAACTAGATGGCAATGTATTTTGAGTTTTCTGCCAGGTTGTGAAAGGGAAGAAGGAAGAGCTGGGAAAAATGCAGACAAACACGTTAATGTCAGTATTACACGAGGTTATCCCTGGGGATGTGTTGTACCTTAACCCCAGCCAGCAGCCAAGCCCCACATAGCTGCTCATTCACTCCTCCACCAGCAGGATTGGGGAGAGAGTTGGAATGGTAAAAGCTGGAAGACTCATGGGTTGAGATAAAGACAGCTCAAAACAGAAAGAAAAAGCCACACACACAAGTGAAGCAAAACAAAGGATTAGCTCACTGCTTCCCCTGGGCCTGCAGGTGTTCAGCCCTCTCCAGGAGAGCAGGGCCACTTCACATGGAATGGTGACTTGGGAAGACAAATGCCATCACTCAGAATGTCCTCCCCTTCCTTGTTCTCCCAGCTTTATACACTGGCATGTTGCATATGACTTGGAATATCCCTGTGGTCAGTTGGAATCACCTGTGCCAGATGTCCCTCCTCCTGTGAACTCCAGTCTCCTTGCCAGTGTGACAGTACTAACAGGAGAAAAGGCCTTGGAGCTGTGTAAGCCTTGCTCAGCAATAACAAAAACATCTCTATCATCATCACTGTGTTCAGCACAAATCCAAAGCACAGCCCAATACCAGCCATTGTGAAGAAAATTAACTTTAGCCCAGCCAAACCCAGCATAGCCTGTATTGAAAAGGTCATAAAGCATCAATGGTCAATTATTGGGTTCTTAGCCCAGCATAAATTGGGAGAAACTACTCTAAGATGGCACAGAGATGAATGTAAGCAAAGGCTACAGAAAATTGTCTGCACAGCCAGAGGGCCCCTGGCTCATAGCAGCTCAGTAGTTCCTTGGTGAGGGATCTGCAAACCAGAAACTGAGTGCTACTGCTGCTGTAAGGGTCAGGCTTGCCTGCACTGAGGGTCACAGCGGCAGCTGAAACTGGAAAACTGCTGCCCCTCAGGATCTGTTCAGGCACTCAGTGAAGGAAGGAGGTGTCCTGGACAAGTTGCTGCAAAGAGGCAGATTCAGGGTAAGTATTAGAAAACACCAAGCAGCGGGAGGAGACAATACTTGTGTCTACCTGGGCCACAGTTCAATGGACAGGATGGCACACGGACAAAGAGACCACCGAGGGAGATTCCAGCACTGCCGCTGTCCCTGCTGGCACCAGAAGCCCATGTGAGGCTCTCTAACAAAGCTGGTGCACAGCTCTGTAGAAAGCAGCAGCCCTGGAGTGCCAGAAAAACATGGGGCTTGTGCTGCAGTTTAAAAATTGGCCAGAGAAAGTGTGTGGAAAAGGAAAGATACCATATTATCCTTGTGGATCAAGGTTAGGGACTTGTTAGGAATCTGATGTGCCCCTGGACTACGTGAATCCAGACAGCCACGTGGTACAGGTTGGAGTCTTCTAATCTTTATTTAAGGTTTTGAAGATGGGAATACCAACCATTAGTTCCATGTGGTTACTGCAAAGGTAAGTACCTGAAAAGATTGTGAAGTACCCAGATGTTATGATACTAATAACTCAGAGTGACAGAAACTGGCCTTCCTTTTGAACATTTCCTTGATAATTGCCAGATAACAGAAGGATCTACCTGAGGCCCACTTCATTTCTGAGAAAAGCAAGGTGAAAAAGGTAGATCTTTGAGATAATTGAAGCACACTAAATTACCCTAATTATCCTTATTTCTCTTCAGTACCTTCCATCCTCCCACAACCAACTCCTGCTTGCTCACGCAGTTATCATTGCAGGAAATAAACAAGATCTCAGCCATACAGTCCCTACTTGTATTCCCTCACAGCTGCAATGAAACACAGGCTGAGGAATGAGGAGAAATATTGAGATGAAGCAGAAGGTATCCATTAACCTCTTCAACAAAGAACATCAAACACTAAGTTTTATTTGGCTGAGTAGGAGAGCTTAAGAATTAGTACTCCTTCCTGAAAAATTTAATTAGACTGTGATCAACAACCCTAATCTATTTATTCCACAATGACTAAATTAGCCAGTGCTTCTCTAAAGAAAGATTTTGAACTTCTTGTTCATAGTTCCCTGAAAATACCATTTCAGCACCCAACAGAAGTCAAAAAGGCAACTTCAAAAATTTTTTTGTAAAAATGCAGGAAATGTAATGATTTTACAATTCTGGTGCCATTCTCCCCTCTTCCTCTTCCCCTCATTCTCAACACAGACATGAAAGAACTAGAATCACAGAATGTGCTGAGTTGGAAGGGACCCACAAGGACCATTGAGTCCAATTCCTGTCCCTGCACACAACACCCCATGAGTCACACCATGTACCTGAGTGTTGTCCAAATGCTTCTTGAACTAAGACAGGCTTGGACTGTGACCACTGCCCTGGGGAGTCTGTTCCACTGAAACTAGGAAAGTTTCAGGCAACAATAGCCAAGGAAAATAATCAGCCATATGGCATACCTGGAGAACTTCAACAGGCTAGAATTCATTATCCTGGACAAGAAATTACTGAAGTGGGTTATAATAAGGGAATATGAAATTATGACTTGCAAAGAATTTGTAATAATTATTTTTTGTAAGTCAAAACCTAGAAGTATATAGTAATGCCATCCAAAAACTTTCAAACCACAATTCTTTGTCAAATGATGCAGTTGTTAAATAGTAACACTCCGGTCCAAAAATTCTATGGAAATACAAAGAAAAGTCCCAAAAGAAATAAGGAAAAAAAAACTCAGAAGAAAAGTCCATTAAAAGCTATTCAACAAGATGGTGCTGGTGGGACTTCCACCCCATGAAGTTCCTGTGCTACAAATTGCTAGAAATTTGGGTACAATAGTACCAAGGAATTCCTGGTCTGACCCGGTATAAACATTCAGCATTTGGCTGGTGCCATCTGTTTTTGGAAGCTAGCAGGGATGATCACTTATTCCACAAAACCAATGAATGTTAGAGAGCTCCACCATCAAACATCTGCCTCAGTGTCAGATTTGTGGTACAGCTGCTACATGGAGGATGCTGTTACAAGGCTGCAAAAGACACGAGTCACCAACTACTTTGTGGATTGCTCCCATAGCTGGTTACCATTCAAAGTCCTATCTCATTTCTGAATTAGTATTACTCAGATATTCAGCTATTTTACTCCAACCACACAACTTGTATCAGCAAGAACAACCGAAGAAATCTCCAGCATTGCTTGTGCAATTAATAAGATCAGAAAGTACAATGACATTTATCCAAATGAAAGACCCTGTTCATACATGATTCTTTTTTTTGGAGTCACAGTATGCAGCTGTGTAACTGATATTCTGCCAGGTGAATTTAAATATTAAGGGAATGCTGAAAATAAGAATAATGAGAGGCAGAGTATTTTTAAGGCTTGTGGCTGAATTATCCCAGGAGGGAAAACAAAACACGACAAGACACCAAAACGCGTTGCCTTATCTATCAGTTCATCTGGATGATAAGACTACACAATCTTTGCTGCTTGCTTTCATTTGTGCTTGTATGTCAAGGTTTTAGCATTCATAAGATCATTCAAGCCTACAGAAACCTCATGCAATATTAAAATGTTTATGCAACCCCTCTCTGTGCTTTAAGCAGCAACAACAAGTTCTGAGTGTGCAGAGAACAAGAAAAAATAGGTTCCACATCTCAGAAGAAAACCCTAATCCAATCAAACAATGATCTCTGAGCCACATTATGATTAACCAGAACTGTAATTTTTACCTCAATTAGCACCATTTGCATTCCACCACTTCCTCTATTGACATGTGTTCTGGAATTTCTTTGTGGGCTCAGATGCATCAATAAGCTAAAGACCATGCTGTTATTTCAAAAAAATTGTCTCTTCAAAATAATTTAGTTTCTACAAGTAAAGCAGTAAGTTGTGTATCACGAAACAAGGATTAAGATACCAAAAAAAAAAGGATGACACTTTGATCTACCTGGCGATTTAGAGAACCACTTGCTGCTTAATGAGATGTAAGTGCTGTAAGCAGCAAGCTTTAGAGGATATGGGGAAGATCTCCATTGTACCTTGGCTTAGCAGCCTGAATTGCTTCATGGCAAACTATCATGGGCAGAGTAAAAAAGGGAAATAAAAACTAAGAGGAAAAAGGCAGGAAAGGGTCCTGCATTGTGTGAAGGGACTCCAATGTTGAGGACCAGTTTGCACCGATGCACAGCTGGAATGGGACTGTTTCAGACTCACAGAGAGCTGAAAAAGAGAGCATAGGATAAACAGAGCTCTTGTATCCTCTGGAGGTTTCATGCCAATGTCTGTACTCCTCACATTCCCCCTTGGAGCCTTGAACCACAATTCAGATGGAAGCAGCACACCTTCATCTCATGCAGTTTTCATCAGCACATTACTTTTCTGGTCCTCTCCATTACAGGAATGCTCCATTTACACTGTGTGCAAAGCTCAAGCCTTGGTTCCCAGCTCACATCTGGCTCTCACAGTTAGCTACAGTTTTGAATCAAAAAAGTCAAGCTTATTCATAGGTTTGGAATATGTGCACAAGGGGCTGCATGACCCCATCTGCTCACCACTGACACCATTGGCAGCACGCTTCACCTACATGGTGAAGCTGGATCCTTATACCAGTCTGGATGATAACCAAGAAATTCTTTACCTTCACTTCCATCAGCTCTTTTTATGATGTTTCCTCATTAACTGTAAAGTTAAACATCTTACTATGTGCTGTTTGTTAAAGATTTAGAACTCAGATAAAACCAAGCTGAAAAATTCATGATCTGCCCTTTGTTTGACCATCCCTCACACAGCTGCTGTCATGCTTGACTGGGAGCCCCTGATGAGCACGGTGAGCTGTGTATGCACCAGCAAAGGCCCTGCAGGAGCCCCTGCGTTGAACAGCAATTCTCAAAATGGCACTTTAACAAGACACCAGAAAGATTATTTAATCCCCTGCTACCACCTTCAGAGATAATCACAAAGAGACTTCAATTGCTTTTTTTTTCATACCATTTTTTAAATTACCTTAAAAAGGTCTTATTATTTAGAACAGCAGGGTTTGCATCCTTCACTAACAGTGTTGAAAGCATGTGTTTGCAAACCCCCTAACTGATATTCCTGTTACAAATAACACATTCAAACATGGTGAAGAGCACCAGAGACATCTGAGCAGCCTTGTACCCAGTCCTGTGCTGCCTGCTCAGAGCCAGCCCATAACCTCAAGAACAGCCTGAGGTTTCCCCACTGCACAGCTAAGCACTGCCTCCACTTTCTCATTTTAACCCAGTCAGACACTTCCCAACAATACACAGACCAACATGCATTGGTTGTTTGATTCAATGATGAATTCCACGTATCAACCAGCCAGGATCCTTTTTAACTTGTTTACTTTCAGATATTCTCAAAAGTGATTCTTTTCTGAAAGAGTTTGAAGGCACTAGATTTCACAAAAGGGGAGAAAATGAAAGGCTTGACAAGATTCTATGCAGCATTCATTCAGTCTAACAAAAGAGCCACAGAAAACTAACACCTATAAATATCTAGCAGTGTTTCCTCCTTGTTTCTAGGCAGAGTATTGGCTCATTTAATATCACAGACAGTTAAAAACCAGTCTAAATACACTCTTCTATTACTACCTCATCTGCTTGCTCTAAACCCACAACAAAAACCACTGAACTGCTCTCTCCAAAAAGATTTGCTGTTTTCTCATTCTTTTTTTTTTTCCTGCTTTTCCCTGCCCAAACTTGCTCATATCTTCTCTCTTCAGATAAATGTTATGTGAGGAATTGAATTCTTAGTTCTGCTGCAGAACTAGGAGAGCATGTGTATGGCAGGGAGGGGAAGTCCCTGTGGGAAAGAGGGTACGATGTTTTTGCATCGTGATATCCCTTGATCTGGCCCAAGACTACAGCTCATCTGAGACCTGCTTCCTAGAAAAGTGTCCTATAACCAGGGAATTGCAAGGGTTTACCAGGGGGACTGCCTTGTGTTCCTCCTGCTGGAGTTGTCCCTTTTTCTACAAAAGGTCTGGAGGTCTGTGACTTGTCCAATGGAGAGAAGAAGAAGCAGTGACCTCCTGGACATACATCTCACCTGGCACTGGAGTTCCAGCTCTTGCTGAAACCAATATTCAAGACCTCTGCACAGACTGGAGCAGCATCTGACAGACATGCAGACAGTCCTGCCTCCCCCACTGAATGCAGCACTACTTGATGGCTTAGTTTCCTTCTGTGATGAGGGAATTACATGTCCAAACTCCTTCAGGCAGAGAAAGAATTAACCCCCAAATTCCTACACCGTGGGTGACCCCTCTAGCCAGTTTTTTAAATACACAAAGAAAGCCACTGGCCATTTTAATAAACCTAACTCCTGATACATTTTTACTACTACAACTAATAAGTTAATATATCCAGAATATGTAAGTACTTCCAAGGGAAAATAGATTTCTTTCTTCATCAAAGAAATTATTCTGCAGATGTGCAACCAAGAACAGTGAGGTGTCCTTTGACAGTGACTTCTCCAGGGCAAGGATGAATGAACTGCTCTCTTTACCCAATGCTGAACAACAGTGGAGCTGACACACCTTTCATGCTCCTCAGGCAAAACATTCAAGAATAGAATTAACAATATTTATTTCATCAGTTTACACCCAAACAATTATAACATTATATAACAATAAAACTCCCAATCAATGCACAGGGAACTAGGAGGTGTTTTTAAGAGGAGCTGGTATGGTGACACCCTCCCAGCCTCTGTGAAGTGCTGTGACCACAGTTCACATGTGTCAACTGCCCCAGTGGCTGGGACCTCTGTGAGCATCTCACCTGGAGGTGCCTCAAATGGCTTGAGAGGATGTGGCAGTGCTGCACAAATGGTCCCCAGTCTACCAGAAGGCAGTTTTGGGGTTCTTAGTGTTCAAAAGAATTGCCTCAGCAGGATTTATATGGAATGTAGGTGCCAGGGAACCTTTGTGGAATCAAGCCCAGAAAATTCTAAATTGTATTAGCATAAATGAATAATAATGTATGAGAGTTTATGTTTCTAGGTGGAAAGCATTTGCCCATTCAGGTATTTCCTTTCTTCCTTCCTGTCTCATTAGAACAGTCCAAAGGATAACAAAGTTGCAGCATTTCAATCAAGGTGTTCAAAATACAGCCTTCCAAATTCAAACTCATCTTGAAAATCAGAGAGAATGAAAAAGAAGAAAGCCCACAAGAACAGTTTTCTCAATCAAACAAATTCAGCTCTATTTTAGTCTTTTTACATTTAAAACAAAATACATCAGAATGGTAAATATCTTGTCTGCTTTTTAAAAGCTAGAAAATCAAATATCTTCCACTGGTGAATTTGTCATGTTTGATTTGAAAAGCACTGATTTTTCTCTTGTGCGTTTCATTTCCAAATGAATATATACAATGTAAATGAATTTATATAATATGTACAGCCTCCTTTCAAAGGGGGCCATTTGTCAATGGTACATTAGCTGAGCTCTAAGCTGCTAGCATAACTGACACAAAAATAGAGCAACTGCAAGATAAAACTATAGGCAGCTCATTGCAGATGCTGAAACCTGTTAATGGCATATTAGGAATTTACAGAGGATATACAGCAACATTTTCAGGCACCATGGGACTACAGTATACACGTGTGTAAGCAGCTAAATCCTCTTCTTCAGAATGCTATTTACTTCTTTGAATGCTTAAGAAAATTTTTTGAGTAGGGGCCAACTCCTCCCCTTAATTTTTCCCTCTCCTTTTACTAGAAGGAACAGGCTGGGAAAAAAAAAAGGTAGGAAGAGTTAAGAACATTTTCCACCACCTCACATAAAACTGTAAATCAGAATTCTATTTAAAAGACCTGGCTAAACCAGGTGTGACTCCAAACACTGCTCCAGGAGCTCACAGCCACCACAGCTGAAGCAAGTCAATCTGCTGCTCGTTGCTGCAGCCCAGCCCCTGCAGTGCACTAAACCCTCTGGATCAGGCAAACTCACACTTTGGTGATATCCCTGGCTGAGAAGCACCATGGACAGTGTAGCTGAGCTGATGCCAACCCCACAGGGGTCTCCAAATATTCACAGGCAGGCATTCAAGTTCACATGTTTTTGAAAGCTTGTTGATTTTAAACCAGAGTATTGATTCCACTCGTTGATTCCACAAGTGGAGGGTTATTCTGTGATTTTGGTTTAATTTTTTTTCAAGAAAAGATAGCAAATACTGTAAGGCTCTGTAAAATTGCAGGAGTTGGCAAAAGTGCAGCTGTAATTATAAAGGGCTGTTATTCTCTTCTGTGTGAAGCTGCAGAACATTTATATATGGGTGACATCCATCAGCCAGAAGCCAACAGAGCAGTCACTCCAGCACCCATCCGTGGGCCAGAGCAGGGCCAGGTAGTGCAGGCAGCCCACCAGCCTCACTGGCAGCGATGCCAAAATGATTTTTGATCTTATATATTCTTCATATATATTCATGGCTCTGTAGACTGTTATTATATAGTAGCCTAACTTCAGTACTTTTCCTATTAATACAAACAAATTCCTGTAGGCCTGTTCTAAGCTTGCTGCTTATGGGAATTAAGGACAAGACACCTTTCCAAGAGACTTTTCCATGTAATTGACATAAACAACTAGCAAGGAGGGGGCTTCAGAAGGGGTTGAACCAAGAGGGGGAATCACTTCATTACCTGTGTTTCTAATTGGGGATTCTTGTCAATTATGCTAATTAGCCAAACCTAAAAAACTGAACTTGTCCCATATCACGTGAGCATCTTTGACACGTGTTTCAGCATGTTGTGCACCCACAGGGATCCTTCATTAAATGGTAACCACACTTTATCACCTAACCTTATTTGGCTCTTAATTTTAGGGCTCAAAAGGCAACAGCAGCACCAGTGCTTGACAATTTGCAGACTTCATCCCAAGGCACCATCTCCGGCACTGACATGGTGATGGTCCAGCTTTGCTCAGAAACGCTGGTGCTGCAACAGCCCAGAACACAGCAGGTTTTAGCTGTATGGATCACAAGAGTGAGTGGGGAAGATCCAGTATTCACATAAATTGTATTTGTGATTTGACACTGTAAGATTCTTTTGGGTTTTTTATTTTTTGCATACATCTATGCAAATTTTCAAGAGTGCTATGCTTTCTTATGAAATAAAGGCAGTAATATCATGATTAAGCTGTTTCTCTATGTGATGAAAGAAAGACAGCTACAGTTCAAAGCTGTGATCTGTTTTAGCTTTAGATGGACTGTACTGTGGTTTAGCCATATATTTAGATGTGTAGTTGGTTGACACCTAGGATTTCATGGCTTAAATACAGGGAACCTTGATTCTCTTTGAGCACACAAGAAGAGAAGGTACTACAGCACATTCAGGTTCCCAGAAAGTAGAATCTGAATTACAATGTATCTATCTAATCAAGAGCACGTCTTAGTATCCTAATTTATAGAGTCTCAGCAGTTGATGAAATATGAGATATTGAGAACCACTGACAAAGCAATTTTAAAGGTTGGTCTAACATCTTTTGTATTCCTCAAGGGGGGGAAAGAACAAGTACTTTACCTTTCTGAGGAATAATGAAGTAGGGATGAAAGTAGTGATCATGACTGACTAATAGCTAATTGCCAAATAAATCTGTGTAGCTGTCTGATACCTGTATAAACAAATGCTCACTTCACTCCTATAAAGACTTTCAGTACACTGGAGAGTTCCTCTAACCTGGTTCTGATTACCTTTGGTCGACAAATACAATCCTATGGAAACAGATCTCTAGCCTGATCTTGGTTTAATTCCTTGGAGGAAATCTGCCACATTAATGTACTAACCTGTGTTATATGTTCTGAACCTGTACCTGCTGGGCATTTCTGGTCAGCAGAAAACGGGACTGGTTGAGTGATAGCAATCCTCAGGGCTGAACTTCTGCTTAAAGATAATATTAGATGACTCCTCTAGCTATTTTATTTTAAATTTAAATAATTTACATACTAGTGTGTATAACTGAGAAGAGCCTACTAATAATCTGTACCTAGACAAAAAAAGACACTCATGAGACAGAGCTGAAGAAAACCTTATGTTCAAGGTGAGGGGCAGCTCAGAGAGGCAGCTGATGGGAGAGAAGAGGGGAAAATTTGCCCCCTCACGTTCCCTCTGTACTCCTCTGCAAATTTCTACCCATTCATTTCCTATGCCAGAAAGAAAATCAGAGGAAAGAAAGGGGGAAAAAAAGTATTATACTACTAGAAAAATAGAGTCCTCAGAGGAGACAGCAAAAAATAATACCTGAAATAATTGCTTTTATTTTATTAAAAAACAACTGTAACTGAGGGAACAACACATTCAGCCATGCTGTTATTTAAACTCCCTAAAGGAAGGATGGGGGTGGGGGGGAGGGGAATATACAGATGAGGAAAATAAATACGTCTTATGTGCAAACTATTACATGCAGGTGAGTCCAGGCCTTGATCTGTCACAGGACTAGAAGTTGTTGTTGCTTGTTACCCCCAGCAGTCTCCCAGAGCTATGATGTTTGTGTGAACACTCACCCAAAGCAGAACAGGACCCAGGTGTGGGCCACGTGGCAAAGCTTTGCTTTACACACTGATCAGCAGTTTTGTACACGTTTGTTCTAGATGCCACCCATTGAATCACAGAGATCCAATCATGGAGATCCATTTTAATGTGCTAATAGTCTCATTACCTGCCCATTTCAACCAGGAACATTATACACTTACTGGGGCTCAGAATTTCAGAACAAATCCTTGATTAAGAGCCAACTCATAACCTTTAATTAATTAGCAGACATCCAAGCACAACATCCTTGAACTTTCAGGAGAATTAGCGTAAGAGATCCAAGCAATTGGTTAGTGCATTTCAGAATCAGACAAGACAAGAGCGCAGTGCAAGAACAGAGAAAAAACATTTTGCCGAAGAGATAACAAGATTTAATGCCTATTCCATGAAAAAAGAAGAAAAGAAAATAAAGAAAAGCAGTTGTAAATGTACTCACTCTAATGTCATTAACATTTCCTTCTTAACATCCAAAGTGTTCTATGCCATTTGATTTTTTGCTAAATAATCAAAACATTATTTTCAGAACTGCAGTGGACTTGGCAGTTCAGGCCAGCTCCAAGAGACTTTCATCCAGATTTCCCCACAGTCATCTCTCAGCAGAGGGTGCAGTAGAACCTCACTGAATTTCATCACCCCACCTCCCCCACCAAATTCTGGCAGAACCCATGAGATCAGATGACAATGTGGTGGTGCAATTAAGAGCAGTGACAGCAAAGTCATCTTCACGAAGCCTCACTAAGTAATCTGAGGTAAATCACCTAGCCATAGTCTACACATTTATATGATTCACCTACCTAATAGAACTGCAATGAGGATTAATTATTTTTTCAAGCGTTTTGAGATCCTTGAATTAAAGCAGTAGCTTTTTCTTGCAGTACTTTAACTGTGCTAATTCCAGACTGGCTCAGAAGTGACCAATCATAGGACATGAACAAATTAAAAAGTCCAAGAAGTATTCAGATCTCAGAAGGAAAATTAATCAATTCAACCTGGGAAGAGCTGGATTTCAGCCATATTTTATATAATTTGAAATGAGAGAGAAAAATGACAGGTTCCATTCCCATTCTAGGCCACTTATAGTGAAATTTAAAATTTAGTGAAATTTTAGCATCAGCATCTGTTGATGCTAAATACTTCAGACTAGAAGAATCCATTTAAGGTTATTTTCTGCAAGCCCATACTATTCTCCAGGGGTACCAATTGGATATATTTAAGCCAAGCACCCATCAGAACACTCTTTCATGCCCAGAATGGAAAGGAGGGTGAAAACCAAGATCTCACTGCTATTTGAAATGTATAATGTCACTGAGCTGCCAGATTATGACATATTAAAATCCTGTTTGCTATCCATGGCCTGGCATTAGTTCAACAGAAAACAGCAAATCTGTTTGAACTCAAATTTGATTGATGAAAATTTCTACACAGTTTATTATCCGGCATATTTTTGTGACACAGACCTGACTTTTAATTCTTTCCCTGCATGGTTTTTATTAGCTCTAGTAATTTGCTTCTACCAAAATCTGGGCATGAAAAAGGACCTCTTTCCCACCTTTTTCAAATTTTGGTTTTATGTACTGCTTTTAAGAAGTAGCTTTTAATGTAAAATTGTAGAAGCATTTAAGAAAATTATTTGTTTAATTCACCCTCAATATCTAACAGAATTTCAGTACACCCCTTTTTCTGGTGAGGTCCTAATCTAAATTTTTAATCATATGCAAATGAAAGGAAACTTATCTTTTGAGAAAAATGCCTAAGTTCCTCACATGACAGCTAAGCTTCCCAAAATAGTAGACTGGTGTGCTGGCTTTCACACCAGTTTCAAATTAAACTCTAAATAAGCCACTCCCTTTCCTCCTCCCTGTCTGCTAAGGAAGGGACTAAAAGGAAGATTATGGGTTGAGCGAACGATTTATTAAAAACCCAGAGCAATGGAATAAGATGTGCACAAGAGTGATATTAATAGCAGAAGTATACAATAAAACAGAAGGTGTTTTACCACAAAAAAGTATTCACCACCGGGAACAAAAGGTGGTGAATGTTTCCTGCAGGACATGTCCATGGGGTTTTCCCAAAGATGATTCAGACACCGTTCCTGCATGCAGTGGGATATGGGAACAAAGGCAATATGGCCAAATTCCAAAAGGGAGCCCTAGCTTTCCCTGCTGAACCCATGCGCCCAGCAATGATGTGGGGGCATAGAATAACAACCTGGTCACACCCACACAGATGCTGAACTCCCCCCCTCTCTGTAACCAGGACAATGGGAAGGAAATAATGCCTGTGGAGGATCTTGCAGAAAGCAGAGCTGAAACACTCATACATGAGCACACATTCAAGCACCTGCATATGCTGCTTATCTTTGCATGCACAGGGAGCCTGGGCCCCGGTCCTGATGTCTTTTGTTGACACAACTTCATTTGTCATTTTTGTAATAAATCATACTGAACCAAATTCTTCATGTCTCCTTAATCCCAGTTAAGGCTGGGATCACAGTGTAGCTGTGCAAGCAGAAAGAAGGATATATGATCTGCATAGAGCATATATCATACATCATATATCTGTATAGCAGAGTGGGAGAATCCAGTTTTCTTTTCAACTATTTAGGGGATTTTTTTTTTCCTTCATGTTGAAATGTTACTTAGATATCTCCATAGACTTTCCCTTCATCTGGGAGAATTTTCTCAGCCATCCTCTGGCTAGACATACATATCTGTACTGCACAGAGTCACATTTTTCCGTAATTCTGTTTACCTTGACAAAAACCTTACAACACTTCAAAAAAACTACCATTTTATAGCCACCAGGAACAGCTGCACACAGGGCCTTCTGATGGCTTACTTATGAGCATACCAAGGGCAGTTGCAGACTCACGGGCCTTTCTTAAAAAAAATTACAAAAGACCCGATCAGATTTTTTTTTCCTTGGCCTGACCTTCAAAGATGATCACCAAATTGTCACAAGATCAAGAAGACCTCAGTAGACGATTAAAGAATACAACTACCTATCAGTATGATTTAGTCTCTTCCACATGTAAAATGAGGGGCCTCATTCAGAAGCTGTTTGAGTAATAAAAAAGGCAGTGTACCCATTCCAGGGGCTACATTTGTTCATCTTTTCCCAGGGTTAGAGGTGGTATTTAAAAAAAGCTATTTCACTAAAGAAGGAGAAAAATAAATTATGCAGAAACATTCATCGTCATGCGGAATGTCACCGAGCTATCAGGGTGTCCAAATAAATATCAAATGAGAAAGATGCAGCCCTTGTTCATGAATAAAGAACATTTCAGAGAGTTCAGAAAAAAAACCCCAAAACATGGCCATAGTTATGCAAGCCATGCTAAATAAATAAACAAACTAAAACAAGGACACCCAAAAGGAAGAGTCTCCTACTGGGAGGCAGACTTAGCCTTGACTTCAAGAAGATCTGTAAAAGTTTATCTTAAATGGCTGTTAATTCCAACCTCTAGAGCTTCAACCTATTTTAGGCCTGGTGTATGTGCTTCAATTAAAAAAAAATAAAGCCAACAGAGAGCAGAGGCAAATGTTTGGTTGCATTCTGTGCAGTATTTGTATCGAACACAAGCCACAATAGGATATTAAGGATGATAATTTTATACATTATAATGTCCATATGCATATAAATACACATCCCTTAAGAATTTCTTTACTTCTGTTGATACTTTGGAAATTATTCATCTGATTAATGAATTATACACTGAATTTATACATTAACGCCTAATACTTATGCCCAAATAATTTCTGGACTAATATATTATTTAAAACCATGTAGGAAGATTAGAAACTGGGTTAATTTACTAGTATCTAGCTTAGGGCTCCAATTTTCTTAAAGACAAATTCAGTACATGAACAGGCAATAGGACTGTGAGGACAGAAACTTTCAGATGTTCCAGTTATTAGGGCTGTTTAATAGATTATCTATACGAAATGGAGATTACAGCATAAATCAGACTTCAAATGGTAAACTAAGAACTGCAAACTAAAAGCTCCTGATAAGCAATTCATGAAGCTTTGACTTTGCCAAAGGGATTAATGTTATGTGAAATAAAAAGAAGCAATACCCATGGCTGAAGTGACCTTTCAGATCTCTGCTTAGACACAACAGAAGCTGTCCATAGTCTCGTGGCAATTGCAGTGTCAGATCTAACTCAACAAAAATGGAAGGGAAAAAGCACCACTTTGAGTAAGAGTTACATGCAGTTCACCCTGGCACGTGGGCAAACACATGAAAATCACTTCTGAGGAAACAGGTTATGTCACTGCAATTCTCAGAAAATTCTATCAAATGGAAGCCCAGCTACTTTTTCTAAACCAGGCTTTGATTGCTTTTAATGTCATTATTTTCAGATGTCCTTAAAAGAGATGTTTTTTTGCACTTTCACTTCATTCATTTAAAACACACACACAAAATAAAGGAAATATTAGGGATTGATTAAATTGATGCTGTCAAATTAATTGGCTCCATCTCAATTATATTTTCTTAAAATAAATACAGATCAACTACTTTTGAAGATCTAACACTTGACATGAGATAGGGAAATTTAGGATATAGTTTATATTCAGTTTATTTTCAGATTTTACTTATTGTTCAACAAGCAATTCCTTTTAATCAATACAATGATTTAAAATTGCTGCCAACCTTTTGGAAGGCCAAAGGTGGCAAAACTGTTCCTAGTGTTTCATTTATATCTTGCAGGTAGTGAGATTTTGCTATTGCTGACATTGCCCAGCAGTCCTTCTATTGCTACAGTAGCTCCATCTTTCCCAACTCAAAGAGAGTACAGGGACTTTGTTGTCTTTTTCTTTAGAATTTAAGTTTTCCCATAATAAAATACCTTAATATGCTTTTTTTTGGGGGGGGGTGGGGAGGGGAGAGAGAGGATAAGATGTCCTAGCTGAAGCACTACTTGAAAAGAGTTTTTGGCAGATGATCAGCATGGAGAAATCTCTTCTCTTATGCTTTAAAGGCTGAAAATTACAAGCAATCAAAGGATATTAAAAATGGAAAGTTTTGGGCAACATGTTCTGTAGGCACTGTGATCTGGGCTCCAATAATATTAGAGTGCTGCAAGATGCCTCTTCAAAACACTGCTTCTAAATTAATCCTTTGAGTAGCTTTTACACCATGCCTTTTTCGTTTTACACCATCCCATGTACTAAAATGTGGTATCAGCAGTTCCATACTTGATATTAATTCAGGACTTACTACTGCATATCCACCATATGGACATGGCTTGAGCACTTACAGAGAGCCTCAATTATTTCAACATATTGCCAGCTTTCAAGGGAAAATGTCTGTCTTCCCTTGGACCTGCTATTCAAAAACAATTGTATCACCACCAGCAGCTCTGAGAGGAGATAATCAACTTTAAAGTGAGATGGATGAACCATTGAATAAATTTTACTGATGATTGCTGCATGAGAAGAACTCTTCCCACCTCAGAGTTTCACATGATTGCATCACATCTTATACCTTTTTCAAATACATTCTGAAGTTTCACAAGCTGTGCATGTTAGGACACAGCAACAC
Organism: Molothrus ater; assembly: GCF_012460135.2. Taxonomy (NCBI): domain Eukaryota; kingdom Metazoa; phylum Chordata; class Aves; order Passeriformes; family Icteridae; genus Molothrus; species Molothrus ater. Next base: position 13,108,168 of record NC_050480.2, read on the forward strand.
AAAAGGAGCAGGGAAAGGCTTATTCCAGCATTTGCTGTACAGCCAACCATAAATATTTTGAATTCAGCTGTCCCTAAGTGCAAAAAAGGTAGAGACGATGAAATAGAAATCAATGGTCATGCTTCATATACTACTTGATGTTTTACTTTTTCCAGGGCTTTGATTATAGAATGCAGCCCAGAATGAATGAGCAGATGTGCATCTCCTGCTTTATGCTACTTTTTCTGCTTTGCTGCATTCCCTGTTTCTTGACCTCCTGCTTTTTACAATCCTAGGGGAAAGCAAATGAATTTCTGCAGGGAGGTGGTGCAGTCACTGTGTTTCTTTTTTGTTGCACACTTCTTGTGTTCCGGAAGCATAAATAAATTCAGGAATAAACATGCATGGTACAAGCTTAAGTCCAGACCAGATCCAGGATAATTACAAACAATCAACCTCCGATAGTGGCGAAGTACTCAGTATTTAACACAGGTTGAGTGAAAAGTATAACAGGCAATTGTTCCCCCAAGACCATCCCACCACGGCTTGCACTCTCCAGAGCAGTCTCAGCACAGTTCAGTGACTGTGCGAGCTAAGGGTGACTCAATTCCTTGCTGCTCCTAAAAATAGTCCTATAAAGCAAGAATGAGGTCTCAGACACAGGAGCTGGCCATACCACCACTTGTGTTACAGCTCTGCAAATCGAGTCCAGGACTGAGGAACTTAGAGTGCATCAGAGCTTTTGAAAGTTATCTTCTGTGCTATATGATCAATCATGTACTGAGAAAACCAAATGGCCAATATGAGCATTTTACAAACTTCCCAAGCAATGAAATATATCCCCTGCTTTCTGGACTACTGTTTTTGAATCTGATGCACACAGTCACCAGTGATCTGGAAATACAGTAATTTGTTAGAACTATATGCAGAGTTTTATTCAATTTAGAAAGAAAGGGGAATATGAGCAAAGGGGAGTGAAAGAATATTTTATTGAAAACAATGCTCCAGATGCATCCAGAACAGTCATCTGGGAGATATATAAAACCATTACATATGGAATAGTTTTTGTGTTTCTCCCAAAGAAAGTAAAAATACAATATAACTTATAATTAGTACAAACAAAAACGAGGTTAAATTCACAGTCATATATTGCCAGAATGATTCTAACAGGCTGAATGGAAAAGCTTATGTAGGCAGAATTTCAGCTAGCAGGAAATATAAGATATTTATCTGAGTTACAAGACAGCAAGAATGACAGAACTACTAAATTCACAAGCAGGTTTCTAAAATTAATTTTTGTTTGTAGAACAAGCTGCCAGATTGCCAGCATCAATTCTAACATACTTTGGAGCCACATACTTCGTTCATACAATGTTATTCTTATTCTCTTACAGAAAACAACTGATTTTTTTGTTGCCCTAAATATAATATTTTAGTGTTTCATGCTGATTAGGTGAATCTTTGACTGTGGGACCTTCCTGATGGAAATGCCGAGCAGGGTGCAAGGGTGGGGAAGATGAACCACAAGATAATTTACATAAGTGCATTGCAATTATTTCTCCTTAATTATGCATGCAGCTGGCTCTATTTTAAGCCACGCCAGTGTGCTGTGCACACGAGCACTAAGGGTATCTGTCACTCCATGTGTCAGGCCTTTAACATTCTCACCCACCTGCCTGGAAATCAGCAGCAGCCAAAGAGAAGCAGTCAGGCTTGTGGCCACCTGCCATTCATCAGCGCTGTCAGGACACGGCTGCTGCCTCCTCATCTTTCATGTCAAGACTTTCTGTGCACTGTGTTCAAAACACCAGGTCCATTTGCTCTTTTCTACCAAGTTACTCTATGAACTTCTCATTCACCAGCAAACTGAGCTGTGTCATTTTTCTGTGTCATTTTTGAGAGCACAGTCGCACAAATGTAAGCTGGCAAGCTGAATTAGTGAAAAAAATAATCACAGTTGTGTTTATGTTAATTAAATTAAATAATTATATACAAAAACTCAGCTTGAATTTCCTCTCAAATGACACTGCTGCACTTTTTTTTCCTCACTTCCTGGCAAAGATTCTAGATTTTGTACTAATGCTTTGTCCAGACATATATTGAGGAAGTGCTATGTTTATCCAGCCTTTCAGAGTGTGGGGGAACCTTATCATTGGTAGAAAATAATAATCCTGTTTTGTCAGTGCTACGTGGAGATGCTCAGGAAAATCAGGATCATTCCTCAAACACAAGACACCACCTAGAAAACTCTGCCAACCAGAGTACAAGGACATACCACAGCCATAAAATATAAGCATGGTAAATCTGTTCTAATAGAGCTGCTCTATCATCTCTACCAAACAGGAAAGAAACAAAAACTCAGACACTCTCATTCCCACCTGGCAGCCCACCAAGTCACCCCTGTGCTACCACATATGTTCCCAGTGTCTTTACATAGATACTTCAATTTTTCACTAAGTCCTGCCCACCACCTGAAGCTTCTTTCGGACAAAATATCTTATGGAGACACTGCTCTCCTGGCCTCAGTATGAAGAGTGGTCACAATGACTCAACATGAAACTGTGGAGAACGCTTAATAGTCTAGAACAGTTAAGTATGCCTAAAATAATTCAAATAATGGTCTGTTCCTTAATGGGAAACCCTATAAGCCATTTATCCAGAAATCATGGTCTTTCCATGTGGAATTTCTATGTATGGACTTGGGGGTTTTGGCATTTGCAGCACTGCCCAGGCTATTTTGCCAGAAATACCCTGTATTTGGGAGAGGACATTGCATGATCTAAGACCTAAGTCTAATTCTTACTAACAGCAAGACAGCACTACTCCAAAATTTATCAAAATTACCTTCTCTCCTCTTCTTTCCACTCTTCCTCTCCTCTTCTGCCTTCTCCCCAAAAAAGAAATGGCAGCACGAGTGGCAAAATGGGAGTTTTGTGCCTTCTTATCCTGGAAGCTTATTTTACTTTCAAATACCATTATTATTTGCATTTAAACTATGGTGTGTGTGAAGCTATGAACTCAACTTCTAATTTCTACTAAAACTGGCACATAGTCAAGACAATGCAATAAAACACAGTCGATTTTCAGACTGCACTCAATTGTCAGTATAGGCCCCAACGACGTAGTAGACATTAGACAGGATACTAAAACCAGCATTTTATTTGGTACCACATGTAACAAAAATGATTTCGCCTAGTTTTGAATTTTTTCTTGGCATGCTGCTATGAAAGGTGTTCCACCTGCCTTTGGTATTCTACCCTACAGAAAAACATGGGGAAGAGCAAAAGATTTGGTTTTATCACACAATAAATAGTTAAAATCATGCAGGCACCACATAGGCAAATTCCTATGGTGTTCACCACTGAAAGTCATTCATTGACATAAACAAATCTAAGGGGTTGCAGGAAAACAGTACACAGACTCATCAAACACCTTGCTCTAACAGCTATTTTTGAAGCAAAGGATATAGGCTATTAGAGTTTAGTAGATTATGAAACCACGCAAAATCCACTCTTTCATGGAGATAAGATTTATCGAGTCGCTATTCCTCCTGTTCTTTTAAGATATTTCATAATGACACTGACAGATAAAAGGCTTGCATGCCTGGCTCCATAGCCCAGAACACTGCCAATACTCCAAAATTTATCAAAATGACAATTCAAAGCTATTTTCCCCTAGTTATTATAGAAGGGTCAGTTGGATTTTACACAACTCATCTTAAATGATTGATTAAAGACACTGGAAAGACAGCCACTGTTGCCTTCCAGGTATGCAATGCTGGAATGCTAGATACATCTCAGGATGCAAAACACACCTTATAAAAGTTATTGATAAAGCATGGACCTCAGGAGAGTATCATTATTTTTTGCAAATAACAATACACACATTCTATTCCTGTGAAACGTATATGTATCTGAAAGGATGTTTGAGGAGGAAACATGAGAGGGGTTGGTTACAGATGGAGGTTACACAAGTTGGAGCAGCATTCAATGTGACAGTGCTACAAAGAATTTGGGCTGTCAAAACACAATTGCTGTCATCATATTGCAAAGTTCCATACCTTCATGGCAATTTCTCATGGGCAGCTCCTCAGAGCACTGACTCCTTCTTCCTTACAGTACAGCCAACAAAACTCCATCTCTCTCCTCACCGAGCTAACCCACCCTTCTATAGCACTCATCATTATTGGACACAGCTGTGGCTTGTTAAGGGCAGGCCTGTTCCTAATCTCTGGTAATTAGTACAGCTGCCACTCCTCAGGGGTGAGATTACCTTCTGCACGATCTTTCTTTTCTTACATTCTATCCCCCCACACACAATGATATACATCTTACTAGATTAACTTTTCTCTAAAGATCAGAAAATAATAGACTGGTTTTCCTGGAGGATCATCTAGCTCCAACCTCACCATCATGGGTGGGGATGTGTTTCACTACACCAGGTTGCTCAGTTCATCCAACCTGGCCTTAAACGCTTCCAGGGATGGGGCATCCACAGCTTCTCTGGGCAACCTGTGCCAGTGCCTCATCACTCCTTCCTAATACCTAACCTAAACTTCCCCTTTCTCAGTTGGAAGGTATTCCTCCTTGTCTTGTATATGTTCTTGTAAATAGTTCCTCTCCATCTTTCTTGTTCTGAACTGGAAACGTATTTATAACATATTTTTGTTTGCTGGTTCATTTTTAGTATACATAGAAGAGTAAATTTTGCAAAGAAATTAGCTATCTCTCTCAATTTCTCAAAGCTAATCCAAGCAGGACATTTCTTGTCTCTGAGAGTCTTTGTCACCTCTACTCTTAGCAGATGTCCATTCAAAAAACCCACAACTATTTTACAAACAGCAGAAAGCCCTGAGGTCACTTTTACCTACTTTCCTGCAATATATAATCTTCAAAATTAATTCCAGTTTTCATGATGATTTTGTGATCTCTTTTGATGCTGAAAATGTTATTTTCTTTTCTTTCCTAGGAGGAACTGCATTTTTAATCAGGCTTCCCAGAAAGAGCTTTTGCTGATCTTAATGTGAAAAGAAATCTATGGAAAAAAAATATGCCTGGGAAATATTACTTCAGATGACAGAGTTTATTTGACAGCACAGAAGATGAAAAGGCTTGGGTCCTTAAATTCTCTCTTCTCTACAGACCACAGAAGAGCGTTTGGAAAGCTGAACAGTGAAATATGGTTATGCCTAGAGACTGCTTGGCATCTCCTGCACATCACAGGAACATCTGGAGAGATGCAATTAGAGCACAAGCAGCTGCAATGCCCTCACTTGCCAATCTGAATTGTTTCATTGTCACCTTGTGCTCCCTCACTGACTGCTGCATCTACTGAGCGACCTGCATTTTATAAATCAATTCTCAACTGTGTTGCATTATCATAGAAACATTAGACAGCAGTAGGTTCACTGATCTGTTACCAGAGCAGGGAGGTGTCAATGGGATGACCTGCTGTCTGTTGAGTGAGCCAAACACTCGTCCTGTGTAACAAGCAGACATCCAGGCTGTGCCCAAAAGCAGTTAGGGAACTCGTGCATGACTTGAGATTCGACAATCTTGTCAAAAATCTGTCAGCTCCCTAATGAGAGGCACTGCTTTACTCTGCTGATGTGTGTGGTGAGCAACCACGGAAGCAGAGTGCCATAAATCTGAGCCCAGTATTCCAAGCAGATATACTCAGTTTGCTGGCATTCCCAAAGAGACAGAATAATACAGCTAAGAACATGTACCACACGGTAACACCCTTGAGCACAGCTCAAGCTGCCTTGAAAAAGCCCAGCCAAATTCTATTTGGTGATGTCCACAGTCACAGAATCACAGAACTGTTGAGGGTGGAGGGGAGTTCTGAACCTGTTTAGGAATTGCAAAGACAAAACTCTTTTAAGTTTTTGGTATGCCAAGAATCTTCTCTGCAGCTCCTAATCAAACTGCACTGGTACAGATATTTGCACTTCACCTCTTTCAGGTCAGGAGGAAAGGCATGATGTTCAGGCTCTGCTCAGCTGACACTTCATTCCAGACACAGGGTTTTGACTGGGGCATGAGGGCTGCAGTGACCTGGGGGGCGGGGGGGGGGGGGGGGTGTCACTGCCACCCTTTGTCACCCATGGCCAAGCACTGACCTGGCAGGCACCAGGCTGTGACTCACTGCTGGGTTTCACTGGGGTAGCAGCACGCATTCATCAGCACTAACAAGTAAATCACATCAGACACCAAAAGGGAGAAGAAAAGAACAAAGTGAACTCCATGAAGTGTTCCAACATCAAAGAAGAGGAGGTCAGAATCTCTCATCTTCCCTGCAGTATCAGAGATGGTTGCCAGTGACTCAGATTACAGCACAACCCATTCAGCACAAGGCCTCGGGGAGAAAGCCAAATTCACTTCTATTCCCTTTTTCCTTCAGCAACATCACAAGGTTCATCAATGTCATTATTTTATTGAAAAAAGAGAATCATGAAGGACCATGGAACTGCCACAAAACTTCACTTTCCACCTCTCTCAACTCTAGCAATTTGTCATTTTCTTGGCTGTCAGTCAGTCTTACTTGTGTTGACCTCAGCAGCTCCAAATATAAACACTTTTAAAAATTGTATTTCAATAAAGATGGTTAACAGGTGAAATCTTATTTGTTTAATTCATTAGTGAATATCTTCAGTTATTGAATAGCACAGGATGAATAGCATGAATACTAGTGAAAAATGGAGTCCTTCAATACTGAGACATCAGTTTAAAAAACAAAGTAACTCTTCATTTTATGGATGATTGTGGCTGACTGTGAAACAGTGAAACTGCCCTTATCTCTCTCCGCTTTAAAGGGTAAAGCTACCAGCCGCCTTTCCCATTTAGCCAGCAAAATAGTTGACAAGTCAGTATTTTATCACCTTTCTGTGGAACCTCCCTTAGGTTTGTCACAGATTTAGTGCTACTCAGAGGAGCTGCACACATTGCTTTTATGAAGTGCCTTTATGAGAAGAGCTACTTGTTCAGAATGCAATATAAAAAAAAAAAAAAAAGAGCTTGGGAAGGAACCTGCAGAGGAAGTCACATCAAGGCAGATCTGTGTATGATCAAGTCATGACATTGTCAGTCACAGCAAGGCCCAACTTCCACTGTAATCAGCCTTTTTGGAGGAAGAGGCTGTTTTGGGAAAGGATTCCTGTTTGCTGTAGTATGGAATCATAACACAGAACCTAGCTTGATGAGATAGGAAAAAAAAGGCCTTAACAGAGAAGCCTATGGTAAAAACAAATGAATTTTCTTGGAAAATAAAGCTTATCTGGTCTTTACATCCAAGGCATCTGAGATGCAGGTTGTTAGAGCTGAACTCACCTCTTTGCTGCACCTGCTCCAGCTTTGGCTCTGATTCAGGAGGCTTTTACCTGCAACATTTTACAAGAGGTGAATTGCAAAACAGAGTCTTCATGGAACTGCAGGTTCAGAAGTCAAGCACCTTCCCTGTCCTTGGGTGTGGAACTGAAAGGAACACCTAAACCCCCCTGCTGTGTGACCCCAGCAATGTGTACCAACAATAGATGCTACAGAGAGGCAAGAGATACCTGTGTTTTACCCAGAGAAAACAGAACTGCTTCCAAAGCTTGCAGGACTCTGTTCTCAAGAGATGCTATGATCATTTCTGGATAATGGAAGTGCCCATGAGGCTCTGGAGAGAGGCTTTAGAAAAGCAGTGACCAGGGCTGGGAGGTCAGTGATAAGGCTTTAGACAGTACCAAGCTCTCAAAGCTACCCTGAAAGTCAGGCTTTCATTGTCAGGCTAGAGACATGCATGGAGCAGCTCAAAAATTGCCACATAAAACTTATCTTCTTGTGGCAATCCTGAGAGAGAATCCAAGTTTATACTAAGATGGTTCACAGTGCACCCATAAAAAAGAAGTCTTGGTCTTGTCATGAAACCAGAATTATGAATAAAACAGATGTGTCCCAGGATATTACTCCACAGAAACAATCTATGGACCAGTTTGGAGACTAGGAAAGAAAAGTTCTGAATTATTCTAGCTTGAACTAAAAGACACTTCCATGTTAGCTGTAAACTGGTTTGATAAGAGTTTTCATTTAGGTACTTTGCCTGTTCTTCCTTCTGGTAATTCTGCTGATGTGACTTCAATACAATCTTCAATACAAATCTGACCTTCCTATTATTTTTCCTTCCTTTGAGCATTTTAATCTGAACTCCATTCTACCATCCTCAAGTACTTCTGGAGAAAGAGATGAGCGTGATGATAAAAGACATGTTAAGAGACAAGATCATACTTCAGCTCTTTATCTTTGCAGACGGATTTGACTATTGGAAAGGATTTTAGAAGTAGGAACAAGACATTTTCTATCCCTTCTGAAGTAAAAATCACATTTTCCTTTCAGATGGACATCTCAATTTAGTTGTCTTTTTTTTTTCAGAAAGGTTATTGACTCATTTCCCCCTTCCCAATCTCTATTTTAAAAAAATAACTTATTTTCAAACTTTTAAGTGACAAAAGTGTATTTTAAATAATTTTAGGATCATATACTGAGAAATTTTTCATGGGGCAGAAAGGGCAAATTTGTTAACCTTTACAATTTCAAGTCTGGGATACTATTCAAAAGTGCCTTACTTTGAAGGCATGACCACAGCAGCATAGGCAGAGTGAAAAAAGTAAAAAGGTTTGGAGATGTGCCTGGTCTGTTTGTTCTGTACAGTACCTTGGCATAAATCAAACATAATTTCATTTTAATAAAGGTAAAGAACTTGAAACTGGGTCTTCAAGGATGCAATGCTTAATGAACAGTGGATGTAAACATTTTAAGAGGTGACCATAATTTCTTTAGGCATATTCTGGTAAGCCTGACAAGCACCTTCCTCCTGTCACTGAACTCTGGAGAGCTGTTTTCCCCTTTGCTTACACTAGGATGCTGTCACGCCATCATTCCTCTTACTGGGTTGATGCTTCCCTGTTTTAATTTAACTCAAACCTCAGATATATGATGCCAAAGGTCTAAGAGTGGGCTACGTTAGGAAGTTTGAGTTTAATGGCTAACACACATGCTACAGTGCAGTGGTTGTGCCCAAAAGCCCCTTCCACAAAACCGTAAGAGTTCAAGAACAAGAGTTCTTAGTATCTCCCATGCTCATTTGACCTGTGTAAAGACAAACGGACACTACTGTTCCAATCACTAAATGTAGCACCAAGGCCTTCTTTTGCATTTCCACCTAGACTAAGTGCTGACAAAAATGCCAGGTTGAAAGTAAGTTCTATTTTTATCTTCTGGCACAGAACATGAGGTGTGCTGTCTCCCTGTGCACTCACAGCAGAGGGCCCAATAGCAAAGAGCAGAAAAGGGGGTTCTTGCCCAGTCTGTCTGTACCTGAGAGAAGGAGAGGGGAGCAGGTGTACAATGGGGAGATGTCATTGGCTTCAGTAGGCTTAGGATCAGCCCCTTATGCCTCCCATCAAACTCTACTCCAAAGCCTTCAAGAAAACCTGAAAATTATGAGTGCTGGGAAGAGAAACCCCTGACTATGCTGCAGCCTAAATCTGGGACATGTCTCCCCTCAGTTTGATCACTCTTATGGGATGACAGTCATTGCTTTCTCCACAGGACACTATACTTCAAAGCAAAGTAATGTACTGCCTTCAGTTACACTAATGCAATCCCCTCTGATTTATTCCTTCTACCATTTCAGTCAACGTCCCAGCAAGTCATCTACTTACCAGCTGCACATCTGCTTGACAGCTTTAGGGATCTTTCTCAAGCAATAAGTCCTGAACGTCTTTCCAGGGTCTTATACTTCAGCTCTTTACTGTTTAGAGGATATTGCTCTATTTATCCTCAGCTTCATAGTCCTCCTAATGTTTATCTACCAGCACTGCCATCTTTCAAGCCACTGTACTAACAGATAAGGCCTCGGCATCTGATTACTGGTCCAGTTATTGTTTGCTCTTTGTCCTCTATATTTAGATGTATTTTACACATTTGCTGGCTTCATTTCCATACACTATTATCCTTGTCAGAGACAGAGAATAACAGTTGCAGTCATAACAATGATCCTGCAGCCAGCTCCACTAACATTTTGCTAATTTTGCTCCCTGTTCATAGTCCTTTAGTCATGATATTCAGAGTTAATAGCAATTTTCTACTTAGAATGGAAGGGATGGATGAGCTACACTTTCACATGCTGTTTTTTTTTTTTTATTATTTAAGTACAGATATTTGTTTTCTTTTAAACTTGATATTTCTTCTAATAATAAGACAATTACTATCTAATTGAAAGCAGACACAAGTTGGGGATTTTTTCCCATTAGGTTTGACTTGCGTGATTTGTCTAAGGTCATTTGTCCACAGGAAAATGGTGGTAAAATAAACCCTGCAGTGCTCAGACCCAGCTACATTCTACTGCAGTCTCACCTGCTTTTCTTACCAGTTTGCACTTCCTAGAACAAAAAGAAATTCCTAGTTTTCCTTCAACAGCCCAATCCCTCACTTGACAGACATCCCTTGGACAATCTGCTCCTTTGGTGCCCCAGTGTACTCACTTGCAGGTGAAGTGGGAACTTACAGTACACTCTTCTTGCACCTCTTCAGTGTTCCCTGCTTAGGAAGGGGCTCTACAAAGGCACAGAGGGAACCTGACTGCCCAAATCCTCAAGACTCGATCTAGTGTGGCCTTGTCTGTTTTCAAGCTGGAACTGTCTTTCATTACACTAAAGGTCTCCCTTCCCATTAATCTTGTTGAGCAGCTCTCCTTTCCAAGCTCTGCTGCTCACAATTTGTGATTCCTTATTGTTGAGCATCCATCACACGTAAAATCAGTTCTAAGCACCCCATTACTCACATATTTAGAGATGTCAAAGCAAGGCCTCCATGTAGCTCCCAGAGCACTTTAGAATTCCCTTCTGCTTTCCCATCAAAAAGACAAAAAGGACATAAGCAGACAGCATCTTATTTGAACTTACTGAGGAGGTAGATTTCCTTATACAGAAAGTTATGTCGAGAAGCAAGGCAAAAAAGGCAACTACATAATACAGCTACAGTTAATGATGCATGAACATCACGAAGTTCAGCTGAGCAAGGACCCAGTCCTGGCTCCTTCAGGTGACTTTTTCAGTGTAAATACAACAGAAGAACTTTCCTTGAAGACCCTGTATGGAAACTAAGGTGAATTTCCTTTCTCATATTGTAATTTATATTTGGACCACTGTGCACAGCATTTAAGGACCCAGAAACCAGGGGTTTCTTTAGCTCAGCCTGGTCTTCAGTTTGGTTTAGGGACCATCTCCATTCATTGTGATCATGTGTCCATACAACTATATCCTGATGAGATCAAGGAAACTGGGAAACTTCTGGGGAAAAAAATCACTAATATGGGCGTCTAAAGAAATTTTCTATATTTAAGAGCTTCCATTATTGGGATAAGCCTTAGAGAAAGCTGTTGAGCTCGTGTCTAAAAACTTTGCATTCTCACACTCATTATTAAAAGGGAGAGTATGATCAATTGGTCTCCAGGGTTTATCCAGCAATAGATTCCTTTTCCCAGCACAGGATTGCTGCAGCTCATTCACGCACTCACTCGTTCATTCATTCTGCAATTGTGCAAACCGACTCTGTAAACAAAAACTCCTCACCAGCAAACTCCCACCGTGCCAGCAATATTAAGTGGCAACAATACGAACACCCTGCAGAGAAGCAAAGGCAAACAGTTCATTGATGCTTCTCTTTCCTCTTATCAGTAGAGTTGATCCTGCTTTACAGCCAATGTAAAAAGATAGGTTACAGTGGTAATAAACCTCAATACATTAAGTCTCTGTACAGACTGGTTGCTGAAGGCTTAATATCAGTCATAATTATTATCCATAAAATGTTATTGAATCAGATCTTAAAAGTTAATGCTGCTTTGTTTCAAGAGATAAAGGACAGTAGGCTGGAAAGGCAAAGAAAGAAACACTGAGCTTTTGATCAATCTTTGTGTGATTTAAAACCTTAATCGCAAAAGGGACTCAGCACTTCAAATATTATCCCAAATCCTATGAGCTGGCCTAAGCAGAGCCCAGTGGCAAGAGAGAGGGTGTTTTATCTTTGAACTTGATACCAGCACTCAGATGGAGGATGTAACTCTTTTCTTGAACTCAGGCCTGGTGAATGCTGCCCTTTTAAGACAGATTGAAATGTGGAACAGGTAGGTAAGGGCTTTCATAAATCCACAGCATCCCATGTTCCATTTGGGGCCTTGATGCTCTCAGCACCGCCTTCATCCACAGGTGCTTCCTTCACAGCCCTCACATTAATACAAGATGCAAAGCAGGTGCCCTGACAGAAAGCACCAGGCCGTAGTCAATGGCTCACATACACTGACCTAACATTTACAGCTAATAAAGATTGCTTTCCTTCCTGTCCACAAAACCAGAGGATCTGGATAGTCTGGACTGATGGGCCCAGACCAGCTGTAGGAGGGTCAGCAAGGTGAAGTGTCAGGTCACAACTCTTGGGTCACAACAACCCCCTGCAGTGCTACATTACAGAAGTGCAGCTGGAAAGCTGTCCAGAGGAAAAGGACCTGTTCCAGAGGTGGCTAAGAAGGCCAGCAGCATCCTGGCCTGTATCAGCAAGAGTGTGGCCATCAGGACCAGGGCAGGGATTGTCCCCCTGGACCTGGCAATGGTGAGGCCCCACCTCCAGTGCTGTGTCCAGTTCTGGGCCCCTCACTATGGGAAACACACTGAGGTGCTGGAGAGGCTCCAGAGGAGGACAACGGAGCTGAACAAGGGTCTGGATCACAAGTCTGATGAGAAGCAGCAGAGGGAGCTGGGGGGGCTCAGCCTGGAGAAGAGAAAGCTCAGGGTTGACTTTATCACTCCCTACAACCACTTAAAGGAGGGTGTAGCCAGGTAAGGGCCAGTCTTTTTTCCAAGGTAACAACAGATCAAGAGGAAATGGCCTTAAGTTGTGTCAGGGGAGGTTTAGATTGGATATTAGTAAAACTCTCTTCACAGACAGGATTATCAAACATTAGAACTGGCTGCCAAGGGAATGGTGGAATCACCATCCCTGAAAGTGGTCAAAAAATGTGTAGATGTGACACTTAGGGACCTGGTGTTGTAGTGGACTTGGCAGTCCTGGGTAAAGAGTTGGATTTGATGATCTTAGAAATTTTTTCCAATTTACATAATTCTATGATTTTATTCAGCTTTCAGCACTCACAGTATCACTAATGCAGCTCTCCTTTACCCTTTTTGTAGCACAATATTGCAACAATCTGAAGCCATCACTCATCTCTACCAAGAGCCAGGAAGAAGAAAGGTTCATTATAATAGCTGGGGAGGCGCAAAGTGGACCAGCATGTGTCCTCCCCTTCAAAAGCCACAGTGCTTCCCAGCCAGAAAGAGACCTTGGCTCCCATGTAAAACAAGTCTCATCTCCTCCCTTGGTTACTTAGCAAATACTAATCATGTTATGGACACCCCAGTGTCCTGCAAAGTGAGGACAGATTTTTAAAGGTTCACCACAGGCTGTATATCTTTGAGAACAAAGAAGTGTGTTCTGACTTATGTGCCAGTTCTCAGACAGCCCCAGGTAGATTCACTCCCTGCCTCTGTAATGCACCTGCTTTGCAAAGCAACCATTAAATTTGGAAGCTTTATGGAATGCAACATTTTTCACATCTAAAAGTATGCCAGAGAAATCATGCAGAAGGGAAATAGGAAATACTAGCAGGGAGACCTATTCTAAATCGTCTACACATAGATAAGGTGCAAAATTCCTTTCCTTAAAGATTTTATTAACCTTTTGCTGATGGAAGGAGATTACTGATTGAGAACTAGATGAGGTCAGTGCAGCAATTATATTTTGAAACCTCTTCAAACAAGGCTCTTGTACAATGTAAGAAAAAAGTTGACAAATGAATTGTTACTTAAAACGAGTATTTTAGAAGAATAATTAACCTATAATAACTATTCTGGCCTCCTCTCCAGCCCTGAAAAGTAATCCTTTCTCATTAGTTTCAAGTTTAATTAGTATCAATAATGAAACAGCCCTTGGAAATAACCATTGCATCATGGTCTATAATGCTGACATACACTGCCCTACAAAGGGTAAGGCCACGGGGTGATGTCTGAAGATAGGAAGAGGTTCAGCAGATCACAGATGATCCCAAAACTAAGAAGAAAACAGTATTTTAAAAGGTGCAGAATGTGACAAAACCAGATTTATTTTAAGAGGAGTGTCACAAACACGGTGTGGAGCAGAGGAGACTCAGACAGTTTTGCCAATAACTGCTGCAGTATTTCCAGCAAGCTAGAAAGACTCTCAACTCCAATTTCTTGTTCTTTCTTGGCCTTTTGGCTGAAGCAAAGAGAGAGAGACTTCCTTGTATAGTATATCCTATATGAGAAAATTCTATTCAGCACTTGCAGTCTAACATAATCAAATAATGCTTTTTCCATCCCTGGCTTCTATGATCTCTCTGTAAAATAGATATAATAATGCTTAGCATTGTCACTAGGGTGATAAGGCTTAAAGTGGTTTGAGAATCCAACACAAAAGAGGCTATAAAAAGCCCAGGCACTCTGATGCATCCGAGATAACTCGTTACTCGATGGGCCAGCAGAAACAGCAGGAGAATGCCAATGTACAAGCTGCAATTAGAGGTCTGCTGCAACTTGCAGAGCTCTCAAGCATCACCACAGATTTCTAGTAAGCGAAGTCACAGATATTCAGCTGCATGTCACAAGCCCTACAGCAACCATGTTCCAAAGAGCCACACCAGCTTTCAAAACTGAGCTGGAAAGAAAACTTCAATAACATAAAATTCTTAGAAGGAGTATGACATACAAAAATCACCATTTCCAGCATGTCTACCAAGACTAGTTTCCTCTTCCTAACAGACATCTAGAAATAAATAGCAGAAGAATCCACACATGAACATCTCCCTCTGTACTCCCACCCTCACACAGCAGGATCCTGCTTTTTCCCCCTGCACTCACCACCCAGATGTTCTCTACTCTTTGCCTTACAGCCTTCTCTCCCTTTGCCCAGCTTGTAACTTGAGGATAGAGTCAAGGTTTTCTTTCATCACCAGGTTTTGTAAGACATGAGACCAGCAAGAGTAGTCAGTAAGGAAATGGGGAGAAGCTTGCAGAAAGAGCCTCCACCTCTTTCTTCACAGTACATTACTGCAGGGAAATCCCAGTCCAAAAATAGATTCAGTATACACCCTTGTTTCAGCAGGAAAGGTAGTTCTTCTGCCTTGGTGTAAACATTGGAATACAGTGGAAACTCTTGAGATTTGCAAACTGAGCTGAAGAGTGGTAAAGGAGATAAGTTGCAAAGGGGATGCCCCATATTTCTAGAACCATCTAGCTGAAAGGCTTCAGCCTACTATCTCCACTTTGCCGTCTGTAATCCAGGAAGAATCAGGTAATCCACTGAAGTTTTAAACTATCTCAAATGCCCCATTCTGTGCAAAAGTCTGATATCTTAAGTAAGAAACCATAAAGGATAAACCTTCTCTCTCTCACTGCCTCCACAACATTCTCCCTTCCCAGGCAGGACAAACAGTGCTTGGTTTGCTCAGCAGTCCCCATTAGCCAGCAGCAGCCAACACCTGAAGCTCCTCACTGCACATGGAGATGGTGCTCAGCTGCAGCTGCCAAAAGCACATGAGTAGCTGGCCACAGCCCATCCTGTTCGCACTTATGGTGAGGTACAAATAATCTTGGTCAAAGACTCACAAAGTATTCAAATTTCAAATCTAAATTTGACTATTTGGCTTCAAGACAGGTGGTGTTTTAACAGTCAAAGGCAGGGCTCAACTTATTTCAAAATAAAAGAGAAACTGATTTTCTTGTAGCATCAACCAAAACTCTAAGTTTGCTAAAACTGAAATGCAGGAAATAGCAGTCCTTTGACTATTAGCAGTGCAGAGATGGGAACAAATCAATATGGCACACCAGTTCTTTTAGCTTTTCCCTTAAAAAGCTGAGAGTTCAGACTGCACCTTACTGACTTTATTCAGGCTCTTAGAAAATAAAAGCATTATTAATCCACAAAAAAACCCCACCATCTACCAACAGAGTTCAAAAGCAGTCAAAACTACCCTTGCTTTGCAAAGGAAGTGACCACCACAAAGGGAAGTGTTTCATCTCACACAAGATGTCAATGGCAGAGCTGTGTACTGCACAGTAATTAAGTTGGAAGTCAAACTAGAACTCAGTTCTTGCAGCTGCCTACTGAAGTTCTTTGGCCAAAGAAATGCCAGTTGTTAGAAACTTGTCTGAAGTCAGTTTGAAGCCAGCCACCAGCTCTGTCTACTGGGTACACTTAGAACATTCAACCACTTCACAGATCCTGCTTGACTAATGAGGGAAGATGATTCTCCTTCACTACAGCTGACAGAGTTCACAGCTTCTGCAAGTAGAGATATCTAAGTCCTACCTATGCTGCCACAGGGAATTTCTGAGTAGCCATGCTCAGCAAGATAGTGACAACCATGAAGCTACTCGGCCATCTCAGTCATAAATCAAAATACTCATGTAAATTAGACTTTAGTCTCAAAGTGTGTTTCTTGCCTAAATATTTAAACACATAAATAACCTCCAGCCATTCCAACTTGTCATTTTAAGCTTTCTGACATTTATTGTTCACAAGAAAAAAAGGTCAGACTTATCAAATCTGCATTTATGCTTCCATGACATTTTTCTCCAACCAAATCTTTCTGAATTAAAGAAGCAAGACAAATGTGGCACATTTCATAAAGGACCTTTCTCAGCCCAGCACTGCAGTCTCAGCAACCATGTTGTGCTCAGAAGTGGCTTCCCAGGAAACGGATGCTGTTGCTCAGTGGATAAAAGAGATCTGGAAAGCAGGCAACCTGAATTGGTGTTTGCTATTAGGTAAATCACTTGTGCCAAAACCATACATCTCCTAGTCTCAGTACCCTAGTTCTGAGTAGCCCAAGAGGATGCTTTGGTGTGACAATTAGACAGGAAATGTCCAGGCACAGTGTGGAATTTGCTGCAGTTTGGGAAACAACTTGGGTTCTCAAAACATCATCACTCCAATGGAGTTAGCACTGATGTATCCAAAAGGTGAGATCTTCTTTATTAAGACAAGACTCACTTAGTTGGGAACTTTATAAGTGCTCAATCCTGTCAGTCTCCTTTCAACTCTTCTACTTCTTTTGGCTAATTCACAAACATTATCAGAAACACACATTTTATTCCCTATCATGTAATGTTTGGATGAGATGTGCAGTGAACCAAATGACCAGATTACTTCAGGATCCAATTCACTCAGACACTGCAGAACTGCCTTTGATTTTGAAGAATGTCTCTGCTTTTGTATAATAAAGTACTTAAGTTTCCCTGTGCACTTCTTTACTGTAGATATTTATTCCCTGTTTTTAAGGATGTGGAAATAAAAGCACAGCAAGTTTAGAGAAAACATATTTTTTCAATGTGCCATAAATGTTCATTCAAACATAATAAATTGTTACTTGTGCCCCTTTTGGTGTTTGTTTATGGCTATTTTACTGAACATGCTTATGAATAAGAACATTCATAAGAACAATAAGCCTAAAAGTAAACAAAATTTGCAGAAAACAGATCTAGAAATCATAAACACATTGTGCATAATCCTGGCTCCCGATGAGGATCAGCAACACCACATAACTCTGGGAAAACAAAACCACGTGATCACATCACACTTTCCGTGAACCACTCAAAGACTGAGCATAATTTCTAACATTTTCTGTCAAATAATCAGCAACAAATTTGCAAATCCCGGTGGCTTTACTGTGAAAGCCTCATGGCTTTGCAAGCTTAATTTTTGTGGTCAACGTGGACAAAGCATCATGAGTCTAAAGACTCATAAGCCATGAGTTTTCTCAGTGCTGATGGAGTGGGAAAGTGACTTGGACAGGAACAAGCAGGACAGCAGTAGGATCAAGGATCATACTGCCCACAAAGCCAGGCAAAGCCCATCACTAGACACTTTCCTCTTCAAGAAGCATTTCCAGTTCAAGAAGAGTTCACTATAGTGAACTGACTATATCCACATTTCTGGAGACACCAATGGCTGGAGGTCTAGAGGGACATGCTACATACCTAATAGGGCAGGAAAGTCTGAGAAAGATGCTTCTAAGCACTCACGTGATTCACTGATTTAGCAACTGGTAATCCACAGGCAACCCACTGCTACCACTGACAACCCAAGGGTAGAAGAGGAAAGCCTTGATTTGCACTAGTTCACGTCCAGAGTAAACTCAAGTGCAACTCATGCTGTCTTTAAGCTTTGGACTGGCAAAGCTGGTCTGATAGACAAGGCAAAGCACAAAACCCCAGCAAAGAGCAAAGCCACTTGCACTACAGCAGAAACCTTTCAGAAGCCTGATGGCAGTGCCTCAGTCTTATCAAGCAAGTTCTGCCACTGCTTTATCAGAAGAGCAAGATCAGATCTCAGGTGTGGCACATAGCTGAGGGTGAGAGAAAACCAGAGAGCAACTGCCAAGTGACCAATATCTTTTACCAGTCTTCTGCTCAGTATGACACAACTCTAAAGGGTATCCTTTGAAGGCAGCAAAACAAACCCAAAATATAATGAAAAATATAACTAAGAGACCTTGATTAAATGCTGGTATCTCTAAAATACACAGAAATAATTCTGTAGACTGCAGCACACTCAGATTTCAGCTTGGAGCTCTGATTTTCATTTACAACAAGTCCAGTTTCAAACCCACATTTTTATCTAGTCTGAAGTTCTTTCTAATCTTCAGGCAAAGGGTTCCTCCTGCAAATGAGTTCAGGTGTACAGTAGCAGTCCCCTAAAGATGTAAAGCCTAATTGCCTCAGCATTATAATAGCATTGGTATGTAGTGAATGCAGACAATTTCAGGGAGAATACATGTGGCAAGTTAATAAAATTTTAGATGAAGGCCACAGTGCAGGAGTAATATTTCGCCTAGCCAGAGGATGAAAAGTTATGCATTGCTATTTAAAAAATATAATTGGAATGTTAAATCTATTTCATGAATGAAAGTACATTGACCTTTAGAGGGAAGAATGACTCCTTTTCAACCCTGTATGCCCCTTCTTAACATACGCTTCCCACCTCTGCATATGTAAGTAGCAATTAATTTTCATGGGAAGTTATTTTATGGCCATTTCAGCTTATTAAATTTCCTGGGTAAACTCACAAGAAATCTATTTAGCAACATTTGTGGCTCAGGTGCCCTATAGTGAGAGAACTGGTTACCTGTGAGGTTAACATGAAAAAAATCCAAATACCAGTGCAGGGTTAGAGCGGAAGAGCTCTTGGATTATTTCCCCCAAGAAAGCTCAATAACCTGTACAGAGTACACTGCTACAGAGACCCACTGTGGTTCAACACTATACAGCAAATCCTGTAAGACCAGAACTACAGCCAGCCTGAAGATCTCCTGACAGTAATGTTCACCTGGCTGTTCTGTTCCCCATGGCAATGTACTGGTTTTCATTAGATTCTTTTGGGAAAGGTTTCTATGCAGGCAGAGCAGAGTTTCTAGTCAAAACCACAGACAATGAGAGCAAAGTCAACAGCAACCTGGTAGTTGAGAAGAGATCTGGACCTCAAATCCAGGAGATCTGCAGCACTGCACTCCTGTCCAAGCTTCTTTCTCCCTTCCTCTGCATTTCTTGTTGTGTGTCTTTCATACAGAAAAGATTCAAATTAAATGGTAGATGGGCTGAGGTTTGGTCCTATTCCAACTGAATGAAAGTTCCATGCAGTTTCTCTAAATGGAAGCTTCTTGCAGGATGCTCTGTTCCCACAAGGAAGAGTGTGAGAGAAATCTGGCATCAAGAATACTTGCAGAAGAGCCCTGTAGAAATTCAAATTTATGGCTTGTCTGTTGAACAACAGCTGCCCATAAGTACATCCTTTACTAATTGTTCAGTAACAGACTGAGACAAAGTGCTTTATGCTTTGTACAAGCGTGCTGTTAAAAAAGGAAAGGGTTCACTCCAGTTAAATTTTTCTTTGAGCCAGCAAATGAAAGCGTAAGTTAAAGACAATAAAGCATTATTTACAGGACTCTGTTGTCACCTCTAAGGTCAGTGTGACTTCATCCCTTTGCCATTTTTTCTCACCCGAAAATATAATTCATACTCCGTTCACATGGAGGATAATGTGGTGAAAATAATTTAGCAAGGTAATTATACATTTTTCTGGGAAGTACTGCAACCCTGTACATCTCCAGCAGACAAGAGGAAAAACAAAAGCCCAGTATGCCAACAAAAGTGAAGCAGTTTTCCATTGTTGATGGGAGGATTGTGTTGTTTGAAATCCATTTCCAATTAGCTTAAGCAATGAAGGAAAGGCTCAGTTGCCTTAGGAAGGGCTTTAGTTAAGCCCTGTGCACATTAGCTGCAATGGTGTCAATAACTGCAGGAATCTGACAGGCTGGTGGAGGCTGTGTGTGCTGTTATCACTGTGTCAGCACATCCTGCTGTCGGCAGGGCTGCACAGCACCAATTGAAGGCTGGCAGTGACACATGGTGTTCACACAGGCAGCACCTTAGCAAAGCAGGAGGAATGGATTTCCTAATGTTGTTAAACAAACCCACGTTACAAAAGCAGGGCAAAGCCATAAACAGTGTAACTATGCTGACGAGTCACTGCTGAAAAAGCAGAAGTGCAATTCAGAAAGAGACCAGGATTTTTACAAGAGATTATGAACAGCTGCAAGGAGAAGTTAGCACTTCCATATAGGTAAAGGAGGTCCATATTCCTTCCCTCTTCTCCTCCTTTTCCTGCCTCCTCTGTGATTGACTTTGCATGACTGTGTTGCAGTAAGAACAGCAGAGCTTTCTCTCCAACGTGATTTTACAGGGGCATACCTTCCTACTGATCTGGAAAAACATGCATTTCTCCTCAACAGTGAACCAACAGACAAAATAAAGCCTGTGAGTTTGAATAGCTTTGGTTAAAGCTCCACCCGCATTGTATTCACATCAGAGAACCTGCTAGTTCTTAAGTATGCCCTTCCCTCAGGTTAAAAACACACCTTCATCCTCTAAGAAGACAAATGCATGTCCTCAAGCTCCATCATTGCTGCAAGTACCTGAGTAAAAATGGCATTTGCAACTAAGGCTTCACTGCCCGAGGAGATCTGTAAATTGAAACAAGTGGTAATCACAACAAATTCCCCAAACAGAAAAAAAAAAAAGGAGACAGGAGGGTTTGGTGTCTTTAATTTTTAATTATTCTTTCTTATGGCAATGTAGCAAGGGGGGTGTTGGCCTCACCTAGCCACCTTGTGGTGGACAGCACCTCTGTGCTATCCCTGCTACATCCAACACAGGAAGAGCTAACCTGGCTTTTGCCACAGCTGCAGGACTTACTCACACACAGCCTACTCTGACAGTCAGCTTTGATTTTCATTTCAGGCAGCAAAGAAGGAGATGGGTTCCATTTGTAGTTCTTCAGATGGCTATCCCATCTTTTCAGATGAGCATCAAAAATCAGTTGCTCCAACTTTGTATTCAAAGCCCAGCAGTGACTTCTCCCTCCTCTTGTGAATTTATTGAAGTGTATTCTGTGGTCCATTAAGTAGGTGGCTACTCAGGGACACACCATTGACTTCTACAAAGCTTCATAAAAGGTACCTGACTTAACTCACTGTGACAAATTATTTGGACCCACAGTCCTCTAGGTATTATATTCTTCTAGTAGGAAAGGCTGAATCACAGCTTCTGTTAAAGATACAACGCACACACAGAATGGAAATTTCTCTTGATCACTGGCCCATAACAGAGTCCGATTTGAGATAAAGGAGCTGCCCCAAACCATGGCTGCCAATCACCACCCACCAGAACCAAAATTCTAAGCCAGGTTCTCTCTTCACACAAGTACCAGTGCTGCATGAGCCTTCTCAGATGTACAACTTCTTGCACTGTAGCTGATAGAATGCAGCTCACTAAGAATCCTTCGGGGTTTTAAAATGTCAATCAGCCCTTGTATTTAATGTCTAAAGAGTAATAATATTAATATCAATATCAAGTAACAGAGATAGTAGCATTAATGCACAAAATCAGGAGCCAGACCCAGCTTTGGAGATGTTTGTGCTGTTCCCTGGTGTGCTGGCACTTAACCTTGAAAACCCTCGCAACACTTTGAGGAAACATCCCTTTTTAGGACGATATTTTTTAAGTTTCAAAGAACCCGGTCTTGCTGTCCTTCGACTAATGACACTTTAACCTTCTAGGTCTTCCTTGCGGCTTTCTAGCACATAGGAACTCCTGGCGTTTCACAAAAATTCCTCATCACTTTCAAAACAGTCCTTCTGGCCCCACTAAAGCGCTTCTATACATTTCGCACCGGGAAAGCGCAGCCCTTAGGGACAAGCCGTGAGGGGAAGGCGCGACTGCTCGGGGAGAGCAGCATCGCTTCCCGCATCGGCGGGGCTGTCAGTGCCCGGGACGGTGCGGGGCGCTGGCCGCGGGGAGGGCGCACGGCACCGCCGGGGCACGGCGGGCGCAGCGCGGAGCGGGCGAGGGGCGCTGCCCGGCGCGGTGCGCGGCATGCAACGCACGGCTCACCTGCCGCGGAGACGTGGAAGAGGAGGCGGGGGCGGGCGGCGCGGATGGCCGCCGACAGCCCTCGCTCGCTGCCCGGGAGGGCGCCGCGGCGCTCGGGCATCAGCCGCACCCGCAGCCGCCCGTCGCCGGCGCGGAGCCACCAGGCGAAGAGCTCGGTGAGGTTGAACTCCAGGTGCGCCCCGCCGGAGCCCGGCGGCGGCTCCCCGGCGCAGCCGTCCCGCACGGTGCCCTCGCCCACCTCCAGCACCAGCTGCTTGGCGCGCCGCAGCCGCCGCCCGGCCGCGGAGGGCCCGGCGGGGGCGGCGGGCGGCTCGGCCCGCGGCAGCGCCCCGCGGGCGGCGCGGAGCAGGGGCGCGCAGTCCAGGCGCAGGCGGCACCGCGCCGCGGCGCGCCCCGGCGGCCCCAGCACCAGCTCCCGCACGTAGGTGCGAAACAGCGAGGGCACGACGAAGTCCATCGCCAGGCTCCTCCTCTGCAGCCGCGAGAGGCCGGGGGTGTCCCGCGGTCCCGCCGCCCCCGGGGCCAAGCTCAAGGCGAGGCAGGCGGCGGCCAGGAGGCGGGCGGGCAGCCTGTCCCCAGCCATGACCCGCGGGAGGCCGGCAGCGCCCCGTCCCGCGCCCGCGGAGCGGCGCCGGGGAGCGCGATGCCGGCGCGGCGCTCTGCGCAGGGAGCTCGGGGCCACCGGCGGCCGCTCCGCCCGGGGCCGGCGCTGCGCGGGCTTTGCCGGCTCCAACTACCCGCCACAACGCAGGCATTACCCAGCCAGCGCTGACGTCACGGCCGAGCGCGCCCCCCAGCAGCCAATGGCGTCCCCGGTAGCCCTCATTATGCAAATGAACGGGGGCGGGGCGGGCGGAGCGTTCATTGAGGAGAAAAATGGCCCGGCGGGCGCGGGAGCCGGGCCGGGCTGCGCGGCCCCCGGGACCGGGCCGGGACACGCGGGGGTGGGCAGTGGCCGCTTGCTGCCCGCAGGGGGGGACCTGGCAAAAGCACGGCTGGAGCCGCACCTCCACATGGCCCAGAGGGGCTGGGGGCGGGCACCGGGCGCCGAGCCCGGCTGCCACCCCCGTGTTGCGGGGAGCTCTGGGGTCCCGTTCCCCGCCTCTTCTCTCTGTGCAGGCAATGATGGACATACCTGTCCGCTTTTCTTCCTTGCTTCCCTTCCCTTCTCTCCCTTTCCTTTCCTCTGTCCTCCCCATCCTTCCTTTTCCTCTCTTCCTTTCCTTTCTTTCCTTCTGGCTTCCTTCCTTACCTCCTTATAGGCTGACGTCCATAAAACAACCCTGCATGTCTTTCCCCTGTAGAGAAAGGAAAAAAAAATATGAGAAGCGAGAACTAGGGGGGCAGAAATCTTAGAGTATAAGTCATTCTAAAAAACGGATCAAAATTCTTCCATTTCTGCCTGAAAGCAACAGCCTTAAGAAAGGTTCATGCAACAGTTTCCCCTTTTTTACCCTTCATAAATACAATTTAATTACTGTAATTACATTAGTGCTGTGCCTTAGGATAGCTAATCATAACTCATTCATATTTCTGGAAGTTGCCTATATGAATTAATGACTTATTATTATCTCTTTAGTTTGATACTTAATGCATGTATATTTTTATAATCCAGGTACTTTAACTATATAATCATTAGAGTGCAATTATTCTGTCGTGCAGTTATTCTTGTGCTTATATCAAATTAATGTTAATATACAGATATTGTGGAGCAGAACCACAGTGTAATGCCTCCATAATTGTAATGCCACAGAGTGTAATTGCAGGCGCAATGCTAGAAAAGGGAACCATGATCTTTTCTCTACAGAAGCGTTGAGGAAGGAACTTCAGGGCAATTGCTGAAGGATTAGTTAAATAATAGAGTTTATACAAAAAAAGCCACTTCTGTGCTGTGTTTAGGCTCATACAGGTGAGCTGATTCAAAGCTCATCCAAGAAGCTGGCATTTCTATGGCTGCAAATGCTTTGGACAGACCCTTGCTTTCCGCCAGCTCTTCTTATTTCAGAGCCCACTAGATCAACTTGCTCAACATGTGAAGCCTAATCCCTTACTTTTCGGTTTTATGACCCTGGGTCTCAGTCTCATCATGACCCACCAGTAGGGTGCCATCCCTGGCTCTGGGACAGGGCAGAGATGCCCTGGCATACGTCCCAGCACCTTAGTGCTGTATGCACCCGTGTCCATCCCAATACTGACACCACTGGCTGTGCCACCAGGGAGGCCACCTGCAGCTCATTTCTTGCCCCTCCTCCCTGCACCCACAGCTCTGCTTTGCCCTGGGCCAGCTGTGGGTACTGAGCAGCAGGAAGGAGGCAGTGGCAGAGGAAGAAGAGGAAGAGCAGGAGGAAGGTAGTGATGAGGCTGGGATCTCCATCATTCTCATCTGCCCCACCAGCTCTTGCAGTGCCACTTCTGGATTAGTTGTGTTGCTGCACCCCATGGTAGTGCAGGAGAGGTTCCCAGCCATGCACACACCACTGTGGGAATGATCTCTGCCTCCCCTGGCAGGGAGTTGATGGGGACATTTCCGTGTCCTACATCCCCTGGTCACCTTTTGGTCCCCAGCTGGGAAGGGTAAAAGCTGCTGTTCTGCCATGGCAGCTCAGAGGGAGCCGTGGCTCGGGCAGCACCTCTGTCCTGCCCTACCATGGGCCTTTGTCCTGCCCCTGTGTCCTTTCACACAGGGCAGGGCTGTGCAGGCACATCTGCCCTTGGGCTGGGGGAGCAGCAGGGTCTGGCAATGGTTCTCCTCTCTTTCTGCAGCTCCCAGGCACTGAAGGAGCTGTGGGTGGGAACATTACAGCGCTAAGCTGGGAAATGCTCCAGGAGCAGCCAGACAGGAGAGCACAGCTCCCCAGCTGGGCAGAGGTGCCCCTGTGTTTGGGGGTGGTGTTGAGCACAGCTGTCTAAGAGGAGAGGATAGGCAGCTGGGGGCTTATCCAGCTCTCTCCCTGTTCCTTCCCGCTGCACAGGGCAAAGGGAGCCCAAGTGACCTGACTGCTTAGTATCTAACCCCTGGAGAAGGAGGTGAGCCTCTGCCATGCCATGTCTCTTCTCTGGGCTATGTCCCTGAGCTCTGCTCCCCCAGCCAAGCAGCAGAGGCATCACTGCTCCCCTTCTTCCAGTCCTTGTCTTTTACCCAGTGGAGGATACCTAGTGCCAGGAGTCTGGAGAGGCTGGCAGAGGTGAGGATGGCTGCCCTGTGGCTGGGCTGGGGTGCTAGGGATGTGTTGCTAGTGGAGTGAACTGGTGTGGGAGGGATGAAGGGTCTGTGGTGCCTTTTGGCAAGCAGAGGGATTGGAGAGCCACCAGGAACACCAGCATGTCCTTGCCTGTGGCACTGGGAGAAATGCTGTTGTGCAGAGCAGAGAGCCCAGGAGGACAGAGGATCCTTGCTCTGCCATGCTCAGGCTGCTGGGGCTGGGTGGCAGCTCCCCAGTGCCCCTTCTGTTGTGGGGCTGCTCTGTGAGGAGAGCCTGGTTCTTGCAGGTTGATCCCAAGCAAGAGCCTCCAATGGCCCTGTCTGGCAAAGGAGGACAACTTTGCTGCTCACCAGGTGAGTTTTGGAAGGATGGGCAAGGTTGTGCTCAGCCACTCACTTGTCCCATGAGTGTCAACATGCAGGTGTGGGACCCCAAGGGAGGACATCACCTGGATGAGCAAAGACACCTGTTGTGTGGTAGTCACTGGGTACAGTTCTGGGGGAACAGAGAGTCTCCACAGCTGCCCAGGGCTTGGAGGAGGGCAGGGCAAGGGCTGGGACAGGCTGTCCCAGTGACACATCAGCTTTCAGGAGTCTCCAAGCCAAAGCCACAGCTCCAGCTGCCAGCTCCCTGCCTGTTCTGTCACATTGCTCAGCACAGCGATGTCCCCTGATGGGTTTTTGGGATCTGTGGAGGTTCTCTGGTCCAACTCCCCTCCTTAAACAGTCTCACCCAGAACAAGCTGCCCAGGACAGTTCATCCACTGGTAGCTGTAGGAGTCCAAAAAGGGATTTCTTTCAAAGCAGGACATTTATCTTCTCCATCCTTCATATATACCAGTGAGCTGAAGTTGAGTGGTTGCTTTAGTGCCACATCAGTGCAGTAACAGCTGGAATGTAAAAGAGCCAAAGGAGACTTTTGCAAAGGTCTCTGAGTTCCTGCATTTTTTGTGAAAAGGGCAGGTTTTTAACTATCGCTTCTCCTTTAGGCATGGCATTGCCCAGAATCTGCACTTAAAGCAGTCACTCAAAATTGAAAGCTGTTCTTTCTCTTGGACCTGCCTTAATTCCAACATCTTGGGGGTTGAAAGCTGCACAGCAGGCCTGCCAGAGACATTCCCATGGCTTGGCTGGTGTGCACCAAGGAGAATCTGTCTTCAGCCACTATGGTCATGTCCAGGGAAAACAGCTTGTGTTCCTGACCAGGCCCTTGAAGGGAGAAGAGAGCAGCACTGCAGACACAGCATTTGCCCCCAGCCCAGGGCAGCAGCTGCTCAAACCAGCCCTCTGTGACTGTCTGTGCTGCTGGGCCTGCAGGGGTTCAGGGCACAAGGATTAAACTTGAATTACCTTCATGAAACACAGCTGTCAGAGCCTCAGTGCACGAGGATCCAGGAGCTGGGCAGGGAAATCACTGACCCAGGACATAGAAAGCTTTCAGCAACTGTGCCTATGTGCCACATAGACTGGTCATGTGCATCCATTTCTCTTTAAAACTGTTCTCATAGAAAAAGGGGGTTTCTCCTGAAAAAGACTTTTCCTGGGGAAGACACACCAGGGAGGGTTTGAGAGGGAGCAGAAGTTCCCATAGCACAGGGAAGCAGATGTACAACAAGTTTTTTTCTTGTTTGTTTGTTTGTTTGTTTGTTTTGGTGTTCTTGTTGTTTAATTAAAGAAGAAGGTGCAGGGAGAGCCATGATGTTGTTATAAATTCTCACCAGGCTGAACAAAGCCACCGGCCATGGGTCAGGGAACTCTTGTAGTTCATTCAACTCCAGCAGCCAGCCCACTACTGAGACTCAAAAGGTGTTGACTAAAGAGCCCTTAAATTTGTACAATAGGCTTCCACTTGTGATGTCTAAGAAGCTTTTAATTTTTTCCTGTACACTGCCATAAACTTTCAAGTCCTCAAAAGAAACTTCTCAAAGGTGCTGGCTCAAAACACTTCCAAATGTCAAAACACTTGTCACAAAACACTTCCACAAGCTCCCCATTCCCACAATAAACAGTATGGAGTATGGAATAGAAAATGGGCTGTGCTTTGCCCGAGCAAAGCAAGGGAGAAGAGAAATAAAGGTGGAGAAGAGAGAACAGACAATATCATCAGCTCATGCAGATGGTCCAGAGCTGGGGCAAAAAGTGAGAGTGAAAGAGAAAGAGAGAGGGGAAAAAGCGAGTGAGGGGCTCTGACCCACTTCCTTTCATAGTTAAGCTAGTGCATAGTGAACCTCTTATCTAAACCCGATTTTTCTCACCCTTTTGTTCACACATGCAAAGGCAGCCCTTGGAACCGTCCTCCAGGGAGTGAGTCTAGGGTGAGAGCTGAGCACAAGTCTCCAGGCAGAGCAGGAAGATGGCTCAGCTCAGCGCTGCCCCACCACCCCAGGACCCTCTCTTCTAATCACAGCTTTCCTGCCACAACAGTCACAATGTTGTATTATGCCTGGTGCTTCACTAGTCCACAACTGGAAACAAACTGAAGTGCCTAAGTGCTGTAATACAGAATCCAGTGGAGAAGGACTTCAAATCGATCTGTATGCTTCTATTCCTTTGAGCTCAGATTACTTACTCGAAATAAATGCTAAGTGGACTGAATTAATCCTGTGCTCCTGTCTTTTCATTCCACCTCTTCTTCAACTCTAGTGGATTGCCTTATAAACATGCACAAACGTGCAAAACGTCCCTGGACTGGGAACTACATCCTCAAACCTGCCCTCTTCACCCTGTTCTTTTGGACTCTCATACTCTGCCACAGTTTCATGTGCTACTGAAAATGTCTGTTATTGCAGATTATTGTATGCTGGCCACAGGAAATGTTCTAAAAATCTCAACTATCAGTTTCTTATGGGCTTTTTTCCTGCTTGCACAGATCAATCAGATTTCCATCAAATGAATCTGCTGCTGTGGGACTTCTACAGGTTTCAGTTCTCAGTATTTTCCTCTGGGATTCAATCAATTTGAGTCTAATGCTTAGGCTCATTTCAGTGATTAGTAAGTCTCCTATTGAGTGTAACTGGGTAGACCCTGGGCACAGTTCAGATTTTCAACTAATGTACAGAATAATTTGTTACAGATAATGTTGCAGAACAATTTAATTGATTCCTTTATGCTCACCATCTTGCTGAGATAGACCATGTCTCCTCAAATTTACTCTTTATTTTGGAATTTATATGGGCACCTCATTGACCTCTATCTTAACTGGGACATTAAAGCTGGCCCCAGTGATAAGTCAGGCTGGCCTGAGTGGAGCCTTTGCTCTCTGATCTTTTCTGAGAGTTAGATAAAAAAATGTATGGTGGCATACCGCAGCCTTCTTCCAGGCTCCCCTTTCATACTTCTGGGTGATATTGCCTGGAGTGGAATCAGCTACTCTAATCTTTTCAGGCTCTTCCTTCTCTACTATATTTGCCCCCCCAAAAAGCTGTTGATCAGGAGAGGGTGTTATGATGTGCCTGACTTCAGCCCCTGGGAATTTGCTTTTGCTCAGTGTCACCAATGCAGGTGCTGTACAGACCCAAGTGGCTCTGCCACCTGTAGAGGGGATGTTCCCTGGGGACAATATGGAAAAAGCCCTGAGGTACCTGGAGGTGAGACAACGAGACAACGGGGAAGGTGATCTTTGCCTGCATTTGGGTGGTGATGCAGCCTCGAATGCCTAAGGCACAAATGGCACTAAATGAAATAATCTGCATGTGCTTGATGAGCAAAAATGAAGTAAGTAGGGTTCTGAGACAAGTGGCAGCTAACAGACTGTTATTTACCTCTCCCAAGGAAATTAGGTAGTGCATCAAAGCATGTAGATGTGTGCTTTTCCCACTATATTGCTTTGTTTCATTCCCACAAACCACAAGAAAGTTAGAGCTGAAAACTGAAATGAAGAGGTGTCTTTATTAATAGTCTTTTAATGGCACAGGAACAGCTGTTAATACTTTGAAAGAGAAAAAAGTGAAAATGTGAAAATGGACCCATTAATGCATGAAGAGAGGCAAAGAAATCAATGAGGGAACTCCAGTGGTTGAGTTGCTGGCCTGCTTTTTCATCTCCTTTTTTTAATTGGTCTTTAACAGGGAGAGTGGTACGGACAATTGGAAGGGAATAGAAGCTTGGCCAATACAGCTGCTAATGAAGGCCAGGTAAGGAAATACTTTGTTCAACTCTGTGATAGGTTGGGATCAGCAGATCTGGACAATATGCTTCCCAGGTTTTTAATTTAGCTAATGAATTGACTCTGTCGCTGGCAATTAATTTTGAAAAGTGGAGGAAAACCAAGGTAGTCTCAAAGGATGGGGGGGGGATAAAATACAGTGCTAACCTTTACTGTGGAGGGGAAAAGTCACATTGGAAGGTCTGCATTTCAGCATCAGCAAAAAAGTGAAAGAGAACAAGTCAAACAGGGGACTTCCTTGGAAGCACAGTGAGGTGTGAGAGGTGAGGGTGTGACACCCATGGAAGGCACATTCTGCTGATAAAAGACTCACAAACCTCAAGCATTAAGATATCCATGCCAGGAAAAATGTATTACCTGTTTGGGATCTAATTTCTAATGCTTAGATGTTGGGAAAGATCCAGTAAATTTCACATATCCACATTCTAGCAAACCTTTGCCAGAACTTCCTAGGAAATATTACTGGGGTAATAGACCTGAGAAATACCATGCAGCCTCAAAATCAGTCAGAAAACTCTTGGAAATGGAGTACTGTGTGTGAAAGATGGGTTTGTAATAGACTGAGCAGGCATCAGAAATTGCTTTGCTCTAGCACTTCTGCTTGTACTTAGCTGAGAATATAAACAGTCAGCTCCTTAGGCAATACTGCTTTGGGAATGCTTCACCACAGCCAAATGTGGAGATCTTGATTTGGACAGGCATATTAGAGTGTCACCAAAGCAAAAGGAGAAAAATCCTGTTGAGGAACAAAGCCAAGCTATCTACAAGGAGATCATGTGTAGGAGCAATGTTTTCCAGCTACTTTTGAAGGAAATAGTTACTACTGAGTATTAACACTCCTGGTGGTGTGTAGAGGGACATGGCATTTATGTTTTCCCTCTTCCACTGAATTCCCACTACAAGTCATCTGTTATCTGTGCTCTGGGTGGGATGTTAAACCCAAGGTGCAGTGGCAAGGCACCTTCCACTGAATTAATCCTGTGCTCCTGTGTACAAAGTGTCTGTACACAGTTATTTCAAAGAGAGAGCTGAGGATGGGGACTATTTCTAGATAGGATATTTGGTGTCTGGATACATCAGCTTGGAAGGAAGAATAGAGAGGGAGCTGGCAATGGGGCCGGTGATGCGCATTTTGTTTGGGACTGTGTAGGAAGAGAGCAAACTTTAAGGAGAAGCAGCCTTAGTCCCTCCATGTAGTGCAGTCTTGCTTCCTAAGGCTGCTGAGCTGAACTGCCTGACAGACATCTTGGGCCACCAGGACCCAGCTGCCAGCCCAGCCTGTCCTTTGGTAGATCTTCCCTTACTAGGGTTAGGCTGATCAATTGGCATCCAATCCATGAAAGGCATGGGATGAATTCCTTATTCACTGCCTTGCTGCTCACAGTCCAGAGCTTGTAACTGAGGGGCCAGAGCTGAAAGCCTGTAAATATCCACTGTACTGACTTCAATGAAGCTACTTTGGATTTACACTAATGAGGCAGAAAGTAGATTGTGGCTCTTGCTCATCACTTTGTAATCACTCTGGCTCCCTGAGACAAAGGCAGTGAATCAACAATGCTCATTATTTCATTTACTGCTTTGCTTAAGCCACCTGCCCTTTCTTTAGCTATTGAGTGTTTCTAAAGTAGCCTTCCATTTGCCAAGATAAAGCATAATAGCCTCTTTTATTACCTTGGATTTTTGTCTTCCTCATCATGTCAATTAGTGTTTGCATTTTAACAGAGATCCTGCCTGAAAGCATTGTATCCTCTAATGTCACAATTAGTGTTTTTTTCTGTTGGACCAATTATAGGTGATAATGTTACTATTTGACAGTGTTTGTGTTCTAATTAAGTGCCTGATTGCAAATCTGGTTCTCAATTCCAGTCAAGCTGCTTCTTTTTCATAGCTTATTCCCTAGCCACAGCTATCTAAAGATCCCTGGAAATATGCATGGAAAATAAAAATAGATGAGTCACCACTTGTATGAAATATTTTCTCACTTTCATCCAGATTCATCTCTCCTCTTTTGTTATTGAGCACCCTGAGCATTTTTTCTTATTTGGTGAGAATCTTTATCAAGGACAGAGCATGCCACAGATAAAAGTAGAATGGAGCTTCTGAATGACAAGTTTAATCCATCACTTAAAGCTCCTGCTTTCAAGTGTCAGCCATGAACCACTGATTGTTAATATCACCCAGCACCAGGGTGCATCAGTACAACTGTTTTGTCCATTAAGAAAAACAAACAAATCAACGCTGAGTGTCAGGTTATAAAATAGGAAACCTCATCCTATAAAGCAGGTTTGGGGACAGAAATGAAATAAGACAAATTACTGTCTTTATAATGGAGGAAATGCCATTCTCATTAATATATATATCTAGATATATATATCTGATTCCATCTTATATTTGGCACTACATAGAACAGCATGGGGACATTTGAGAGCATTACCTGTCCTGTAATTCTGCTTGCCCCGCCTTGCATAAATGTAGATCTACTTCTAAATCTGCACCAGTTTGCAAGTCTTTGGATACTGGTGTGCACAAGAGAGCTTATAAAGTTAATGTGTAAGAACAGAGCATGCTGGAAACAATACACGTTTGTGCAGAGTGTGTTGTGATTTTCATACCTTGTAGGATCCAACACATTACCAACAGAGTGTGATTTTTTTCCCCTGATCACCTGAATGAGCAATACACAGGCACAAATACAATCTTGCCTTGCTTCAGTGCCCTCAAGTGAATTGTGCTCACACGAGGGAAAAGGCCAATTTTATGGCATTTGAAGTGATGGTTGAAATTTTATAAGCAGTCAAGCTAGCTAAAACATTCCTGTTTCACAGATACCAAAGGACCTTGCAGTGGAATTCTGTATCTGGGAGGGAGTTCCTCCAAGAGGACTCAGCTGATCACCTTAATTCAAAAGAGCTATATTGTGAAATGGAAAATGTTCCAGCATCATGTAATGTCCCAGTGTGGAGCCTGGTCCTGTACTGACTGACGCAAACTTCAGTTCACGGAAACAACCTCGCTGGAAGGCTCTTGGTGGGGCTTTGCTTTTGCACTGCCAAGAGCTCCTGCTGCCCAGGTACTCATGAGGCAGCTCCCAGCTGGGTCTTGCCTTCTCCCAAAGACATTTATCTGAATAGACTGCAGAAGCAATGAAGTTTTTTGGACACAGGATCTCTGTCTCTGGACACTGCAGAGGAAGAGAAACTTGTAGCTCAGCTTCTGTGAGTTATCACATCTGATGCTAAATTACTTTATTGCCTAGGGGATTTTCCCTGTAGGTGCTCTGGATTTATAATACATTTCTTTAGGGTTTTAATTGAACATATGGCTAAAACATACAGACCTGCTTATGGAAAGATTTAGAAGCACTATCTCCTTTTACTTTCAGCACAAGGAAATGATAAAATACAGTGCACATTTCTCTGTCTCCCTTCCTTTACTGCTCTCATAGGTTCTCAGGTGTTTGATATACTGAGGAGTTCTCTTGAGGTCATGACTTTTCTTCTGAAACACAGAAACTGCCTCCCTTGTGTAGCTATATCCCTTCTCCCTTAGCTAGTCCCCCTCTCAAGAAGGACATGCTGCCTTCCTCTTTCCTGTCCAGATTTCATATGCCTGAAATTCTTCTGCATTTTGTACAGGTCATTATGCTTTGTGGCTTTCAAGGCTTCTACTGACTTTGAGCCACCTGTCTGGGATTGTGAACAGCCCACTCTGAGCCCACACTACATTGGAATGCTTTTCACATAAGCCCCAGGTATTCGTGCTTTTGCTGTTTCAGAGCAGCAGCCAGACCATCTTCTTAGTACACAGACATGCTCGCCCTAAAATTGCTGTGAATAAAGGCTTTCTGCTTTCTAGACACCTCACTGGGGTTTGAAACAATTTTTGAATTCCTTATAGGCAGTAGGGCTCCTGTATCTCATTCTCTGGAAATGGAATAAGTTCACTGGAGGTCTTTGGATTATTATGTTAGGAGCACAGGTCACATCTTAACTTATTGCAAATTGAGTGAAAAAGACCTTTTCTGAGAAGTGACCTTAAATTCAGCTGGTGTATACAACTGACCATTTTGTTTGATGTTTGTTGTGTTATCACAGAAGCATGATTTTTCCCATTTCAAAGCAAAAAATACTCACAGTTATTTACCTTCTGTCTGTGAGGCTAATTTAATGCTGAGTCGAGCATTGTGAGAGAAATAATGAACAGTAACTGCATATGCAAGAAACTTTAGGGAGTGTACTTCTCAGTCTGCTGATAAGGTGGCATTTAGGGCTGACAGCAGAATCAGCAAAGTGCTTAAAAAATGAAGATGAAACCACTACACTTAGGAGTTGCTTTTCCGCATTAATTTTCAAATGTACTCCTTCCCCAAAACTCAGTGACTGCCCAAGACTGTAGGGTCTCCCTCAGCTGTTAGCAGGGGGCAAGGCATG
The DNA here is from genome assembly GCF_012460135.2 of Molothrus ater. Classification (NCBI taxonomy): domain Eukaryota; kingdom Metazoa; phylum Chordata; class Aves; order Passeriformes; family Icteridae; genus Molothrus; species Molothrus ater. The sequence continues at coordinate 13,142,502 of NC_050480.2, forward strand.
ATAGTGTAAAGAATTTTGGAATAACAAGTAGTGATATTGCCTTTCTGTGTGACAGATCTGTCAAATTTCCATTTGCCTTTGTTCTAAACTTTTTAGGTTGTATAAAAAGGGCAGTAATACTTAACTGCAGAAGATTTTCTTTTGTTTCTGAAAAATGTAATGCTGTTGCAGGCACATTTGGAACATGTTTGTGGTACTCAGTAGTGACTGCAGTGCCTAACTTCAAATTGGAAAATGTTGGCTGGGGGCCTAATTTTTGTATGCAATGAACAAATGTCTTTGCCATTAGCTTCAGTGAGATTGTTCTCAGCATCTGTGAGGTGCTACTTTGCGCTCCCAGATGTTGCTGATGTCAGCTTTAGACATCCTGCCAAACACAGGAGGGTTTTTTATTAAAAACCTCCAAAATTATGGAATGACCTCATAGTAAATATAGTATTTAATTTCATTGTAAATTTAGAAAAAAATCAAAGTACTGTATATTGCAGAGTGTAATGGAAACTGTCCTCAGGAGTCCTCTTCACATGCCTGCCAATTTTAATGAAGCAGTTTGCTTCAGATAAATTAGAGATATATTATGTCCCAGGGGAGATAATAGGTTAAAGAAGCCAGAGACGTGTTTCACAGTTTCTCTTGGTGCAGCATGGCTATGAAACCCCACCATGCTAATTCGGTATTGTTTCACAGGTGCTTTGACATAAGTACAGGAGGGGCTGTGCTAGCAGGGCCACAGATCTCTGAGACAAAGCTGAGGAAGTTCAGCAGCTCTCGTGCTTGAATCACTGGTGATTCTGAGAACTGAAGGAAGACTGTGTAGTTCTGGAATAATATATGGTAAAGGACCCCTGCCCTCATCCTTAGATTACTAATCCTTTCTTCTTGGATAAAGTTTCTTCTGCTTGAGTGTCTACAAAAATGAAGCTCATTGCCTGTGTACCACATGAACCGAGGCTTGCTGAAGTTTGAGAGGTCCTGAGATACATCTGCAAGGCACTAGTATTTGCTTGAAACAGCATTTTGTTAATATCTTGAAGGTCTTGGCTTACAAAAGCCTCTAGAATCATTCATTGAGACATGCAGACATATTTGTAATTGTTTCTGGTTTTCAAACAGACACAGGTGCTAGAAGTTGAAAAATTGTACATCCTTCCTCTGCAGTAATTCCTACAAATTCAGTGATGCCCTCTGGTCCTATGGCAAAAAAAATGATAGGGCATAAAACAAATGCCAAATTTACAGATCTTTCAGGTAATGCAGAAAAAGCCCATTTAATAGAGAACTGAGTCTTTTCAAGAAAGTACTGCAGCTTTGTATGATGATATTCTTAGTGATTAAAGAGGGTGTTTTATAAAAGCTGCATAATCAGGCTGGTATTCTGTCTGAAATGACCCTTTTAGTCATCTTTCTATTCCATGGGAAGCTTTAATACTAACAAGCATAAACAAGCTAGGGTAAACCTTGAATTTACTGTTATTAATAGGTTTCAATCTGCTGCAATATCATCCCATGTCTCTCCAGGCAATTAAAGTTCTTTCTTGCTTTTAAAGGAGCTTTAATGGGTGCAGCCAATGGACCATCTATTATCATGAATGAACTCAGTTACTATCTTAGTCACAATCAATATTTGCTTACACCAAGTTAGGAAAAATACTGGAAGCTTAGAGAGTGGTTAAATGGCTGCAGCAGGAAAGCCTGAGAGCATTGAGAAATGTACCCTTAAATAAGTGCAGTTTGTCTTGATATTTCTATAGTCATCCAGGAAATAAGTGCTGATGATCATCTTTTCTGACACCGGTACTGCAAATTTGCATCAAGGAGATAAAGAATTACTAAATCTCAGTGAGGAAAGGTTAAAAATTAACTCATTGTTTCCCTGATATGATGAAGAATGTGTTCTAAGAAGCAAATTCACTACAAAATGCTCTGCAAATAAGCCAAGCAAGCAAACATTCATGCTCATACATGTGACTGGCCTAAGTGGGAAAGCCACTGATAGACAGTGTCTCTGGGCTGAGGCCAACCAGCTCTGTAAGAACTTAGCAGAGGAATATTGTGCCCCATCGGGGTGGCTTTGCCTCCCCTACAGAGCACGGGCAGCATGCTGGGGCCAGAAGGATCAATAGTCTCACAAGGGGCTGAGGAGCAAATTTCATCAGAACCACGTCAATAGCCTCCCACAGGAGTCTGCTTCATCATCCCATCTGATGACTTAATCACTCCAGAGGGGAGCTATTTGGTGATTCCAGTGTTGGAAAGCAAGTCTAAACTTTCTGAACTCCGTGTTACTTCTCTGATTGAGTCACTAAACATTTCTGCTTCAGTTCTAAAAACTGAAGCCAGTTTTTAAAAACTGCCTTCATGCTCTGGGAATTGAAAGGTGGCTAGGAAGAAAGAAACTGAAAGAGTAGGAGAAACTATCAAAAGAAGTTCCTGGCTTTAGGACATCCCATCTTTCCCTTTCCCTTTCCCTTTCCCTTTCCCTTTCCCTTTCCCTTTCCCTTTCCCTTTCCCTTTCCCTTTCCCTTTCTTACAGTAAGGGTATCTTCAAGGCAGTCAGAATGTTATTTTGTCCTGGAAGATCCTCAATGGGAGAACCTGAAAACCTCCACCTTTTCCAGGTTTTACTGTCTTAGATGATTAAGGTTGCCCTTGCTTTAGCAAAGCCATGAAAGGCTGACCTATATTTCAAAATGGGTTAGGATACAATTAATTTCTTTGGGCCCTGCTTGGAAGACGTCCCAGAGTATCCACAGAGCCTGCCAAGCAAGCCATCAACAAAAGATTACGGATTTCTGATGGAGAGGTTTGTTTATGGTCTATTCCCTACATCGTGATAGAATCATTCTGGCCAGGTGAAAGAAAGGCAAGAGCTTCCAATTAATAATTTGCACTCCACAAATGAATTGTTAAAGTAACAATGGGTCAGTCATTTATTCTTACTGAATCTTAATTATCTGCCTTGAAAATGAGCTGAGATCACTGTTGTATACCTGGCATCCAGCTGAGATACTGTTGCAAGTACTGATTTGTATCATACTTTGCAAAGATGTGAAAGGCTTAGCTGGATGCAAAGGGTGAAAAAACTGAAGTCAGAAAAATGTATCCAGGTCAATTAAAAACAAAGTTGTGGCTTCCCCAGAAGCCCTCAGATATCAACTTTGGGCACAGATAAGTGTGAGCCCAGGAGATTGTTCTGCAGGTCTTCTGAGACTGACTGACAGCCCTGAGGATAAAGAGCAGTGGCCAAACCAAAACATCAAGAAGTGGTTTGATTTATTCAGACCTGAAACAAACAGGTAAACAAAGGAGAACCGTTTTCCAGTATGAAATACTCCCTTATTCCCCTCTTCCATTTCCTCTCATCAATCATTTCAACCAAATAAAATGTCATGTTGTTTTTAGGTTGGTTTTCTTTGTCCTTCTATTTCAAAACATAAGTGTAAATATTTTAGTGAAACATTCTCACTGGGGAAACAGCAAACAAATAATTTTAACCTTCAGTCAGAAATGTCTGTTGCTAACACATCACTTATTAACACCAGTTTATAATCAGATTTTGACTGACCTAAATCTGCATTTTTCAAGAAGTGCAATACTCGAACAGAAAAGTGTCCAACCCTGAACTGGCAGCTGCTCTCCAGCCTCTTGAAGAATGAGATCTGTTCCCTCTTTTCCAAACATTTAGCATGAAGAAGAGGTCCAATTCTATGCCATCTATGCATCAAACTTGAGTACAACCAGTGTGAAAAAGTATATTTTCACAGGTCAGTGCAAAGTCTGGCCATGCAGAATGGTCACACAGTTTATTAGAAGTGCTGGGAACTTCTTGGACATTTCTTAACCACATTCAATATTCAGCCAAACTCTTCTGAATGCTTGGGTAGGCATCCAAGTGAGAAAACAAGAAAATCCAGTTGAAACAAGAAATAAGCCTATTTTAATCACATGTTGAATTGCACTATTTCAGTACATCCCTTCCTGTTTGCTTTATAATATTAACAATAAAAAGCAACCAAAATTCCCCAAACAACAGCAGCAACAGAAGGAAACCTGCTTCCCTACACAATTATTTCTCTTACTATCCCCAACAAATCATCACACACCTTGCTAACATATTTGTTTGTTTTAAAACAATTTAAGCTTCTGTTGCATTCTGCGCTTGCTTTTCTCAGGCTCTAATCCAGAAAGGTGCAGAGCAAGCTCAGCTGCCTCCTGAAGCTGAGACAAGGCCCTTGGAGATTAGGGCTTCTGAGACTGTTTTATTTCCATTCACTTCAGACTTACAAGTCTTTGTTTTTCATCTTCCTCTAAAGTTACTTTAATTAAAATGAAACAAGTCAGAAAATCCCACATTTCTCCAAAGCAAGGTCCAAAATAGCCTTGTCTCTTTGAGTTTGCTTACTGGGTCCTCCTAGGAGTTAGGCTTCCAATTTAAGAGCACGTTGTATTCAAGTGAAGGGAGAATGGAAATTTCCACTCTAAGAATTTTCCTTATAATGTTTCTGTTGGGAACAGTTCTGCATAAAAGAACACATTTGCCATGGAAGAGAGTGCAACTTTCATCTTCCTAATACACATATTCTTTGACATCCAAGCAAATTGCACAGCAATAATATGTTGCCAGTGTTGAAAAGCTGTGCTTCTATCCCAGTGCCCCATGACAGGGAGCTGGGTGTGAAGCACAGTGGTGGTGAAAAGCCAGTCTGAATCTCAGGTGCATCAGCCCAGGCTTTGTTGTTGGACGCAGGGAAACACCACCCACAGCACTGGTAAGGCCTCGTTTCTGGTAGCACAGTTCCTGCCACCTCTGTTCCAAGCAGAGAAACTGAAGGTAGCAGGAGTGAAGAGAAAAAGTTCTTTCCTCAGCAACAGAAGCTCTATCTTACAAAAAAGAGAAAAAATAACTTGGCTTGTTTGGCCTAGTGAAACAAGACTGGAGATGGGAGAAAATTACTCTGTATAGATATATAGAGGAGTAAATACTGGGGAGGGAGGAGGATTATTTAACCTAAAGAATAATGTTGGAACAAGATCAAATGGATATAAATTGGTCATGAATAAATTTAGACTGGAAATTGTGGAAGGTTTCCAACCATCAGAAGAATGACATCCTGGAATAGCCTTTCAAATAGAGTAGTGATGGGCAGAAACTTCAATTTAAACTTGTGATATGAGTCCTTGAAACACCAAGTGGGTTTGAAAAAAAAAGGTGCTGCTACATTATATGTTTACATAAAATTTATTCCATGCTCTGGAGCTTCTACTGATTACCTGCCAGGGACAGAAAGAATTTTTTCCACTTCATACATAATTTTGATTCTAAGGCTGTACTGATTTTGGCTGGGATAGAGTTAATTTTCTGCTTCGTAGCTTATGAGTGCTGTTTTGGATTTAGAATGAGGATAATGTTGATAACACGCTGATGTTTTAGTTGTTGCTAGGAAGGCTAACTCTAAAAATCAAGGAGTTTACAGTTTCCTGTGTTCTGCCAGTGAGGAGAACAAGAAGCTGGGAGGGAGAACAGCCAGGACAGCTGACAAAAACTGGCCACAGGGATATTCCATAGCACTGAATGTCATGCTCAGTGTATAAACTGGGGGAAGTTGGCCAGGAGGGACCAATTGCTGCCAGGGATGAGCTGGGCATTGGTCAGGGGGTGGTGAGCAATGGTGTTGGGCATCACTTGTTTCTCCTGGGTTTTATCTTTCTCTGCTTTTCCTTTCCATTATTATAATTGTTGTTGTTACTGTTATTGTTGGTGGCAATATTATAATTATTATCACTATTTGTTATTATTATGGTTTTTATTATGTTTTATTATTATGGGTGGTTTTGTTTCAATTATTAAACTGCTCCTAACTCACAAGGTTTATGTATTTTTTCCCACAGGGACAGGTGGAGTGAATGAGCAGCTGTGTGGAGCTCAGCTGCATGCTGGGGTTAAACCATGACATGAGCTTTTTTCCTTCTTTGCCCTGAAGTAGCAGGAGGAAGCAGAGGTAGATGCACACGTATTCTTCAAAGTATTAAAAGCTTCCAGGTGGCTTTGATGATATAATTGTCCACATGTCCGAGTTTCTACTGATCTAATGTCAATGGGTAGTTTTCTCAGTTTTTACTCAGGAGCTGTGCACCACTGAAGACCACCTGAAAATTTAATCTAACATATCCTGAATATTATTATATGCAGAATATTATTGACAAAGTCAATCTATTGCTTTCTGCTTATCCTAGATGATGGCTGCAGCTGAAAAAGTGATGACAGTCTAGGACTCTTGATAGGGCATGAAAAGTGTTCTGTGTCAGGCAAGGGCTGGTGGAGTAAAACCAAGCAGTGATTTCACAGTGCTCAGGCTGAGTAATTGGGATACAGGTCCTCCTGTGAGTCTTGACACTTTGAAACACAAAGGGTGATAAAGTGATGTTGCTGTTGCTACAAGAAGGCCTCTTGCCCAGCATTCATTTTATCCTCTTTGCCTTAGAGCCAAAGAGCAACCTGTCACATTTTGTGGTGCTGTTTCCTCTTCCTTCCATCCAAACCTGAACCAAAATCCTGATGGTTTTCAGCATGGTGAGACATGGAAAGAATCAGCATTTTGTCAAGGCAGTAACCATTCTGCATCATCCCTAGTCAACCAGGCACTTCCCCTCCAAGAAATATGAAATGTGAAATACAAAGTGCAAAGGAAGCCCCCCACCTGTGAAATATGAAGTGCAAAGGAAGCCCACTTTAGGGTCAGTTTTCCATAGCATTTTCCTTTCCTTACTTGCCAGGATTTTTGTAAGGCTGCCAGCCTCATTTTCCAACCCAATACCTTCATGCTGAAGTTTCTTGCAAGGCAGAGTTTTAAAATCAGCCTAGACAGAACTCAGTCCTGCCTCTCCCTCTGAAAAACTCTTGGCCTTTCAGCCCATTCTGGACACTACTGCCAGCCTCTCCTTCCATCTAACCAGACCTGTGTCAGGATCTGACAGGAAAGACCACTTCCATCCTACTACCTGTCTGTGGCCTCCTACAGCTCATCACTGGTCATTTATCTTCCTGAGCTGCTAATTACACAGGGCCAGCTGGCTCCCAGGTCTATGCTGGGGCAGCATAATCTGGTATCCCTGTAGCCCATGCCCTGTAGCAGTATCCCTGTAGCCCAGGAAGCCTGCGGGGGTTGGAGTTGATGTTAGCATTTATAACTGGGAATGCTCTAAATAAAATCTTTACTCTTTCCTCCATGGATCCAAGGAGAAAGTCCACTTGATCTACAGATAGCCCTGATCCTGAAGATTCTTCTAACCCCACTGTCTCCACTACAGGCACATATCTTAGTAAGTAAGGGTTAAAGGAATAAGTCCTTGAATTCTGTCCATCATGCAAAGTCCATCTTTCAACCACTTCACAGAAAGCACTAATGTAGCTTCTGAGATAAATAAGAGCATGAAAATAGAAGTAAGGGAGAGGGGAGGAGTTTTCAGCTTAGATTTGGAATGAGATGGAAAGCCACCAAAGCAGAAAAATATTGACAAGCCTGTTCCAGATGACAGGAGGCATAGAGGAGAAGTCGCTCATCCCACCTCTGTTCAGATAGCATGAAGAGGCAGAGAAAAGCAAAACTTAATGAAACTAAATGGCATTACATATGGGGGAAAAAAAAAAGGCTTCTCTGCACTGGATGCAGTGAATCTGTAGAATATGCTAGAGAGAAAGTCAAAGAGCTAAATAATAAGGCTGGATTTTTATAAGAGTTTGGTCAATATGGGACTATTAATAACATGCAGAGCAGTGTCAAGTAACTTAGAAGTGATCAGATTTCAAAGCTTCCTAGGATAAGCCACCAAGACATGGTAACCTTGGGATGTAAATGCTCAAACCAAATCCCACCACTAACTGGGAGTATTACAGGGGTGTGTTCCCATCTGCAAGAACCAAATAGTGATTCCTGCTGGAGAACAGATACTTGCTGCACTGACCACTGCTTATGCTGTTTCTCTGTGACCTTGGTGCTGTTCATACTTGTCAATTATGCTTTTCATCTTCATCTGGGTATTCAAATCTGAATATTTCTTCCTTTACATAGTCGGGGAGACAGCAAAGTGTTGTGCCTCCCTATCCACACTCCTGCAGGATTACTGAAGGTCAAAGCTGGGGTAACCAACATTTACTTCATGCAGGTTTACTATTATCTGAGCAGTTCAATTAAGATGAGGCTGAAAGGAAAGCAGCTGGGGCTTTAAAAGCTCTCATCTCACAACAGGCCCATCTTCGTGCCCCATATGTTTTATCTGCTTCCCTCCTGCTCTCAGAGAGCCCTGGGACTGCCCAAAATGCATTCAATAAATTGAGACTTTCAGTTAATGCACAGACACACACACACACACACAGACACACACACACACACAAACACACAGCCTTTCCTCACAGGAGTCTTTGCAATGTTTCAGGTATTTAGTAGGCTGAAATAATAACCAGGAACACCAAAAATTAAAATAATTTAATTTGGAAATAAATAAGCATAATTTTTAGTGTAGGATAGGGAAATTCCTTCTCTCCCTTTTTAACCTGCTCATCCAAACCATTCTGTGATAGGATATGATATGATATGATATGATATGATACAATTCATTAGTTACAAGGACGTTCTCTGCTCTCACATTCTCTGCTCACACCTTTTCATCTGCATTTGGCTACCCCCAAGACCTGGTGCAAGGCAGTGCTGTCTCATTTCTGCAGGATTCCTGGCTGAACGCTCCTGCCATGCACGGCCAGCGCTGGGCTCAGCAGGAATGGCAGCAGAACAGCCTCACACCAGCTGGCAAGGGCACTGCAGCATTGGTGACCAGCTTGGAATAAAAACACAGTAGCTACAATATTTATTCAGGAACTTAGGGAAGAGGGCTCAGTAGGAATGTATCTAGAAAGAAATTTGAGTTTGGGTAGCGGGCATGGACAAATTACTCCTGCCTCTGCTGAAGCCATCTCTGGTCCCACAAAAAAAATGCAAAATTCACATGCCCTAAAAACAGAAAGAGAGAAACACCAGGAGGATGAATGGAAGGGTGCTGGGTGAGTCAGAGGTCAATGAAGCAGGGAAACAGGAGCATACCCTGCTGGTGTGGAGAGGGTGTGAGGGCTGAGGGACACCAGTATTCTAGAAGCATCCTTCATTACCAGTTGGATGCACAGGTGAAAAAGAGGAGAGATGTCATATTATGAGCTTATTTCAATTGCTACCTCTTTGCATGCAGGACTGGCAGGGCTAAAAACTACAAATCACATTCTGGCTCACTCTAACTGGGTTAAAATCTAAGGAGTCTAACTCTTCACTTAAAAAGACAAAACCAATTACCAACAACCTTCTTCTGAGGACAAAAAGACCAACTTGCTAATGAGGGTCTAAGAGGGGGCCATTCCATTGTAAGAGACACACCATCCCACTGTCCATTTAAATGTCTCCTTTAATAGCCATATTTTTATCTATGAAGACTCAGAGTACAATATTTATTCCTACTGTCCAAAGTGTTGCCCCAAGGATTGTAATGGTTACAGTAATTTTATTCCATGTAATGGAGATGCCTTTTAAATGGGAAATGAGGGATTATACAGTCTGGAAAATATGCTCTACTGTGGTCTTCCCATTTGGCTTGGGAACAAATATAGAACCATTCCAGGACACAGGTTTTGGAAGAGAGGGAAAGTTTTATCTTTTTGCCACTCTAGTTAGGTTCCCTTTACTAATTTGGCTTCCTTGCCCAGAAACAGGACCAAAGTTCATCCATGGGAGAAAATTCCTCAATGCAAACTAACAAAACAACCATAAAAAGGGGTCTTGTTTTATGACATGCTCCATTGGAATTGCAGCATTCTGCCTATGTGGGCATATTTTCTAACACATTATGCAGAAACAAGTCAGGGAAGATGCTGAGGATTGTAATTTTCTAATTTAATTCTGCCATTTCCAGTAATGGAAAGCCATACTATGGCTATTTATCTTCATAAGTGACAGATGCATTTCATTAAAACTTCCTTAAATAATTTCTCATGGCACTTGAAGGAGGAAAATAAGGAGTGAAAAGATATCTGTTTTGTAAGCACACACGCATCGAGGTTTTGAGAGATGTTAAACACGCAGATGATCTATGACTGCATTAAAGAGGTCAAGTAAAAAGACATTTGTCTGGTGTTTTTTTGCAATGTTGATGCCTGTTGAACTCATCATGAAGCAATCTGACATTGACTGCTGCTGGATGAAAATACGCTAATAATATCCCCGTACACGGCTATAATGAGTGCCACTTGGGAGAATCCCAAAGCTCGGCGTAATGCTGTGACAGGCAGATGCTTCCCTTCCAAATACTGCTGAAATGCTGCCATGTAGGAGCAGGAGGATGCAGCAGCTGCAGAGCAAGTGACTCCGCAGAATAATTTGGCTAAGAAGTGAAGAACTTTCTATTTAGTTGAAACTGCGTTTAAATAAGCAATGTTCCAGGGCAGGTGAACATTCACCTAATTTTCTTAGTGTGCCAGGCAACTGATAAAACAAAATATCTTTTGAAGAAATCTGCATCATGTACTGATGCACCTCTAAAGTGTGTTCTGTGTGAAGTTCTAGCCCACGTCTTGGCATACAGGTTTTGCATGGGAGCAATGAAAGCATCACAGAGGGAGAGCTGTGGGTGACATCTTTCACCATTTTTCTGTTGTCCTCATATTCCAAATAGTTCAGGGAAGCCTGAAGGCTTGCAGCAGTTCCTAGAGGGTCATTAGGTCAAGGAAAATCACCGGTGCATCTGCATTTTCCTCACTCATTCAGTAAACCCATACAGAAGGGAATGGGATGGGGAGGTTTAGAGGTAGCAATGTCATTGTCTACTCCTCAGTTTCCCATTTAGAGAAACTTTTTAACTTAGGGGGTTGGCAAAGGGGACAGTGGCAAAGAGAGCCTTGCCCAGACTCCTGCCTCACAAGCCGATCATCCAGTCAAGCAACTGCTGCCCAACAGTGCCAGCAAAAAGGTCAGTGGCTACGTGAGCTGTTAAGAAAGAATTCACCTCTAGATCAAGGAGGAGAGAATTCCCATATGCTGGTGGTATGGATGGGTAAGTTTTCATGGTCTGTAACAATGCTGTTTTTACTCCAAGGTCCCCTTAAGGCCCCAGAGCTGTCAAGCAAGCTGGAAGAGTGCCTGCAGCACCTGTTGCTATCCCATTGGCACTCAGTAGACCCCTGTCTATTTGGCATAATCACCTTTCCCTCACTTTACATTGCTCTCAGCAAATAAAGCCAAGGGATTAAACTATTCAGAAAACACTGCCCTCTCTGATTTGTGAATCTTGCAGTCCTTTCTCACTCTTATTCCAAACTACTGCCTGAACATGCTCCATTTGCTATTCTTTCCCAGTGGAGTTTGTTGAAAAAGATGTCATGTAGAGCAGTGTAAATGAGTACAGACTAGATAGGTGGTCTTCCTTCTACACTGACTGAAGAAATGCTGACTCTCTGATGAAAAACAGTCACCTTCTTAACAGGAGCATTAGCAAATGATCCAAGGGTTGTTTCTGCCAGCATGCCTAGAAGATGTGGTTTCCATAGGTAGAGTGGACTGGGTACTTTTCATCTGAATGGGAGATCCACCTGGTGCATAGCAGCAGCACCCAGGGCTTGATAGGAAAGCCACACCTTGGGCCAGTGTCTGCCTCCTCCCTCCAGCCAACCTGCAACCTGCTATGAGTGTCAGGGCACCCACTGCCCAATACCCCATGTACTTCATCAGGAATCCACCTCCTTTGAAAGCCTTCTAAAGGTATTTTATATCATGGTCATTCTCGAGTTACCTGAACCAGTTTACCAGTCAGCACCAGACCTCTCAGATAAAGGCCCTCAACCAGCAGTATGAGTTCAGCATGAAAACTGGGGCCAGCACACATAAAACCTTCCTTTCCTCTTCCTCCACTGCTCCTGAAGTCAGTCTTTATTTCCATATTATGGCAATGCTGTATGAGAAGGTGAAATCCTGCATGCCCCTTTCCTTGGTCTCGAGTCACTGTGGCTCTGGCTGCAGGTGGGTGAGAATACCTATTTTGGCAGAGAAGACCAGTGTAGAGGAAGTCACAGAGACTCAGCTCAGGGGAGCTTGGCTGGCAACAGGAACTGATGTCAGCCCATCAATAAAACCAAGCTTCAGAGGGGGCTGAGCTTTCTTACTCATGCTCTGGTGTTCAGAGCATGACTCAACCAGTTCCCAACGCACGACACTCAAGGGCCACATGGGAAGTCTTTCATCTGCAGTGTTTTGGCTGGTCTGTTCCTGCCACCACCTCTTTCTTTCCCCTTGTGTTTGCATCCAGGTGATTAGTTAGGACTGACGTTCAGTGCTGCTGTGGAATGGCTCAGTGGTTACCAAAAAAGCAGAAGTTCAATGTAGCATTGTGTCATTTATACGGGTTTTATCGTAAAGTTGGCTATTTTTTATAAGTTAAGATTTGGTTTGACCCTCGGTTCCCCCCATGTTCTCCCTCATAATGGTTTGTTCCTCCCACCAGTTACCTCTCCATCATTGTAACCAACCCCTTTCATTTCTAGAACTTTCTATGTCAATCATCCCTTACCTAACATATGATTTGTCCCCTGAGCCTTTTCCTTCCCCTGGGCCATTCCTATTGGTTCAGTTGTGTCCCTAGCTCCTCCCCAGGGCTTTGTTCATTGGTCCCTCGTGGCTCCTCGTGTCACGCCCTTCCCCTTTATCAGTGCCTCCCCAGCGGTTTTTCTCTGACACCGACACTGGCCCCGCCTGGGTTAATAAAGTGCCTCGGCATCCATACGCGTGCCCACTCCTTCCTTCCTTCACCTCAGTGCTTCGCAGTCCTGCTCTCGCCTGCGTCACCACGCCGCAGATGGAGCCACTACCCAGGGGTTCTCGCAGAGGACCTGGGAGTGGCGGGATTCGTGGTCTCCACCGGTCACTCCGGGAGTGGCTAGCCAGCACCCGTCAGCTCCAGTGGCCGCGGGATGAGACTGCAGTTCAAGGGGCAAAGTAAAAATTTCCATTGCAGTTAATCACTGGCCCCACTGTGGAACTCATCAAACTTTGAGGAAGTAATTGAAGCTATTTGCACTTGTGGAAAATGAGAAAGACAAAAGTACAGGAAATTGCTTGTTGTTTTGCTCTCAGTGTCACAGCTATGATTACTCACTTTTGGATGAGATTCCTCTAGAAGAAGTGGCTTCCAGATAAAGGATAAAGAGACTAGTCAGAATTTGTCTCGTTTGTTTGCTTTGAAAAATACTTTTCATGCTTTCTCTGATCCTTAAAAACAATCTTGATGCAAGCAAGAAACATCCCCCTGGAAAATGAGGGCCCAGTTGAACACTCTGTTCTGCCAACTTCACCTGTCAGATATTTAAAGGTGAGGAGAGTTAACTGGAGCTCTTAATGGATCCAAGCCACACACATTTTTGGTTAGAAATTGTTCTTTCACGTAAAAAGGTAACTTTGTAATAGAGTTGACAGCTGTGCACTCTGGCTGCGTGCTTGGAACAGAGACTTCAGTAAGGCTGAGCATCAGATGAGGCACATGAAGAAAATATAATGAATAGACTGTCATGAGCATCAGGTCTCTGGCTGCGAGAGGACAGGCTGGTCCACCCTCCCAGGTGATGGACCCCCAAGGTGACCTGTGATCCCTCTGAACACATCCGCAGCCCATATTTCCTGGAATGCTTCTTAGAAATCACTGTAGCAATAGTCTCTTCCAAGATCAAATTCCCTAACTGGAAACCACAACAATGGAACTGTGAAGGGAATAGAGCTTTCTGAGAACTGTTTCCATTTGATCAAGGCATGCCAAGAATTTAGCTTGACTTCTCTATCTTGATTTCCATATAATTGCTGTGAATTGCCTCCCTCCTGAGATACAGGTTTATGCAGCAGCACTTAAAACTGTGACCCGAGGAAACTCAGAGTACTTCAGAAAACTCCATGTCTATGAAAACACTTCCTGCCAGCCCTTCTGAGGCATGGCAGGGTCTGGCAACAATGAAATGCCTGGTAATACAACAGACCAGATCTTCATCTGACATAAACCAGTGTGGTACCATTGTTTTCAGGCCATTTGTAACTGGAAATCAACATGATTAGGAGTGTCATTCACGAGGAGGGAGTGTCAAAGTTGTATTTCTCTTTTTCTTGCCTATTCCTTGGTTGTGGTATTATCACTGTCATGGACCCATGGCATTCCTTTGTCTCGTTGCAAGGATACAGAACTCGAGTCAATTTGGAACACACAACACATGGACTTGTGACTGTATATTGTAACAGCTGTCATTGTATCAGGTTAATACTGTTGGATAGAGTTTTTCTTTTCCAAATGTGAGTTTTTACATCTGCAGAAAAGCAAGGGAACAACCAACAAAGAAAATAAATTATCCTTTTTTGGGTTTTTGGTTGCATAATTTTAATGAGATTTAAATTCTTAATTCCACTGGAGTTGGCCCTAAACAAGTGATGTACTCTTCCAAATACTATGGAGATAAGAGCTATGTGCCAACTGAAATATTTAATCAGAAACTGAAATAAACCTTATAAGCATGTCCAAGCCATTTTACATTAAAGTGAATCACAGCACCTCAAACCAGTGATAGAAGCACAAAAGTGATCACTAGAAAATTAATTACAGAGTCATAGAATGGCCTGGGTTGAAAGAGGCCTTAGAGTTCCAGGGTCTTGAAAGAGACCCAGTTCCAACCTCCCTTGAATAAGCAGGGATGCCAATCACTAGATCAGGTTGCTAAAAGCCCTGTTCAACCTGGCCTTGAACACTTCTAGGGATGGGGCATCCACAGTTTCTCTAGCAACCTGAACCAGTATCTCACCATGCTCACAGTAAGCAATTTCTTCCTAACATCTAATCTAAATCTCTCCTCTTTTGGTTTAAAACTCTTTTAGTTCCCCTATGTCCTATCAGTATCTGCCCATATAAGAAGTTTCTCACTCACTTTTTTATGAGCCCCCTTTAAGCAGGGGAAGGCCACAGTGAGGCTTCCCTGGAGCCTGTTTTTTTCCAGACTGAACAATGTCAACTCTCTCAGCCTGTCCTCATAGAAGAAGCAATCCAGCCTTCCAGCCATCTTCCTGGCCCTCCTCTGGACCCATTCCTTCAGGTTCACATCTTGTGTTGAGGACCCCAGGTCCTGATGCAGCACTCCCAGTGGGGTCACATGAGCAGAATCACCTTCCAGGATGAGTTTGGCTTTCTGGACTGGGAGTACAGACTGCTGACTCATGTCCAGCTTTTCATCTACAAAAGCCCCCAAATCCTTCTCTGCAGGCTGCTCTCAAAGAGTTCTCCCTGTCTGTCCTCATGTCTGGGATTGCCCCTTACCTAAGGTACAGGTTGCACTTGGACTTGTTGAATCTCATTAGTTTCTCGTGGGCCCATGTGATTAGCCTGATTTTTTTGTTTGTTTGTTTAAGTTATGATACTATTTTTATTATGTGGGAAATAAATAAATCCCTGTAATAATGTTGCACTGGGTTCTGACATTTTCTGATTGTCATAAGAATTGAGATCACATGGATTTGTCAGATGGCACATGAGAAAATGCGAAGTACAGTGGCAAATGTAACACAAATGTAGGAATTAAGTTTTGCTTTCATTTGTGCCATGCAGACTCTTGGTAGAAACCACTTTTGGACATTCACTAGGGTGTATAAGACCAGACTATTATACTGTGACTTGCCTTTTAAGGCATACCATTGCCTATGATGTTTTAAGAGCATCCATGAGGACATACACATAATGTATACAATGATGATGATGATTATATATGTGCAAACAGTTCCTCTGAAATCTGCATGCACATCATTTAAATGGCCAGTCTGTTCCTGGGGTATGTGTCTTTCTTCCTTTATCTGTAATCTTTCCTTTCAAGACATTCATTGGATATAACTGATGGACTTTAAGCTTTTGTTTTCACCTCTGCAGGTCCCATTTTTAGAAGTCATCTTATCACTCTCTCATTCACTGTCCTTGCCCTCCCTCTTCCTTCTTCCTCTGTTAAATCAGACTCCATTCTTCCTCCAATTGCTCTGCACAACCTTGCATTCTGCACATTGACCTTTCATACGCTGCCGTTTGGATCACCAGCTCTAGCCATTACATTAGCAACACACAATTACACCCTCAAGGTAGGCTCAAGTGCAGATCCTACCCCTACATAAGTACCTTAATGAATGGAAAGGTGCTGATGTATGTTTGAAGTATGATTTCAGCTCACGTACGACAGAAGGGTTCTGCAGAGACGTGAAACCATGGGTAGTGATGGGAGCATTTCCCAAATGTTTCTGTTCTGCCACGGTGCTCTCTGTATGGTGCTGCTCTCTGAAGTGCCCAAGCATTGTATCTTTTTCTGGAGGTTATTGCCAAAGCCACACCCAGATGTCACAGCAGGGCTGTCACAAATAGTGAGCTCAGATGGGCAGTTCCTGCTTGGTCTAAGCACTTTCAAAAAAATGTTCTTGGCGGCTTACTTGGTCAATTTTGCTTTTGATAAGAAAATATGTCCTGATATGCTGTAGTTTTGTGATATCCATTGCTGTTTGGGAGTGTGATGCATTAAAATACTTATGCTCTTTTCCTATTCTTTTTTTTTGTTAAATTCAGAATTCAACATACATTCTTCTGTGAACATACAACATCAGAACTAAAGCAATTCTGGCCGCCCTCCCAACAAAAGAACAATCTGGCAATGAAAGATGCCAAACCTGGCAGATGAAAGAATCTTCCCCATGTAATGAACACAGAGATACATGGGTCATGATCTAAGGTGTTTATTATAGCCTTAGAGTTGTGATAAATTGAGCAACATGTGAAGTGGTGGTTTTCAATCCATTCAAGGTACTGTGTTTCCAGAATATCACAGGTAAAATTTGCTCTCACTCCACAGACCACTAAGAATGAACTTTCTCCCTTCAAGGAGGAATTTTGCTGTGAGAAGAGATGGGAACTGGACAAAAGGAACAGTGTGAGGTTATCCCATACTGTCTTTGTGGAAATGGTCTCAGTGCAGAGGTATCAGTCTGGACAGTGATTCCAATATCAATTCTAATAGCCATAGTTCATTGGAATAACCATCAGGTTTTATTTTTACATAAAAGGATTTAATATTGCTCCTACATTCTTCACTAATTTGACTTTGCAAATGGGACCTCCTCCAATTCACGGAAATCTTGCTTTAGCTTTATTTACAAAGAAATTCCTTCTAAGATGGGTAAGTCTAAAAGAAAATCTGTGGTATGAGTGGTCAGTGTGTTTAATTAGCCAGTTCAAAAGAAGTGGGGAAAAGAGACCACTTTTGAATGATCCCAGATGGAAACCAACTTGTTTCCAGTAGAACTGCTTCCTTCCAGCATATTCTAGGTTATGCCTGTATTTGATATGATAACCTCAGTAAATTACAAAGTAAAGTGATGGAATAAACAAGTGTGTGATGAAAAGAAAGGGAATTTAGCCTCCTTTTGCACTTCTTATAGCAAGGCTTATTTAAACCTTGTCCCTCACTGAAAAGTTTCTTCACTGAGAGTATCCTGATGAGAAGAGATGCTGGCTCGATCAATGGCTGCCTCGGTGGATCTTCGATCAGCTGGCAAACACACTCAGCCCCTGGCTGAGGTAGCTTTCAGAGAGATGCACTTCAAATATGCAGTGCCTTTTTGCTAGGCTTGAAAGGATTAATGGCAGCAAAACATAAGCATGCTGACAACATAGGCTCTCTTGGGAGAAACACAACTGGAACTCTGCAAGGATTTTGGAATTGGGAAAATATGGCATTTCTTTGTATATCATGTGCAGAAGGAGAGATGTTGCACAAACATTTGGAAGTTTAGGTCAATTTCAGCATGCAAGAATTTAAATCCAATTAATTCACCTCTTTTTTCCTAATTAATCAGAAAAGTTTGCTTGCTGGACCAGAAAGTCAAAAAGACAGCCCATAGCTGAGGGTTTCTAAGCAGTTTGATCCCACCTCTACCAGGGTTTGACTTTTTTTCCTTTGCCCTCAGTGTTGCAGTGTCACACAGGCAGGGCACTGCTGCTGGTACAGGATCTCCACCACTCCTCTCCCTCCCGCCCATGCTGTACTGCTCTAGCGCCATCCTCAATAGGCAAGCCACAAACCTAGGATGAGGAGCTGATTTACCGAAGAATGCAATGCCATGGCATAACCCAGGCCATCAGGGAAGTCTGAATGCATTTGGGACAATCATTTATGACTGGCAAAAAGGGGGAAAAAAAGAGAAAAGAGTGAGGAGGAAATTGCTAGTTTTGATTTTGACATTTTCCAACATAAATCCTTTTATTTTTCATCCCAGTGGGACCTTTCAAGGCTAAATTCAGTCACGCTTACTTTTCAGAAGCTAAAACAAACGAGGTCTCCCTGCAACACACAGCTGAATTCAGTTCAAAGCTAAAGCCTCTTGGTCAGATTTCCCTCTGGGTCAACTCAGACAGATACAAATTTTCCTGCTTTACCCATGCTGCTGCAGAACAGAGAATAAACTGTCTGCACAGCTCAGCTATTACAATATGTTTCCACATTTAGCCTGCTCAAGAAGCAGGTGCTGGTGGGAAGTACAGCATTCACAACCAGCACATGTCCCCAGTGACACACTTTTAATGCAGAACATAAAAATATACAATAAAAATATTTATGCAAAAGTTGAAGAATGGGCTGTGAGCTCTCAGTTGTTTTCAGTGGGATAAGCAATTTTTCTTATGCTTTGGCAAATTTTAGCCTAATTAAAAGAACAAGTAGGTAACTACTGATAGTATACGTAGATAAATTAGAGCAATAATCTGGTCATCTATCCCAAACCTATCCAGAAATTTATGAGGACTTTGATGAGGTGCAGATGGGGCCCTTACAACAGAGACAATAATGAGGCCAGAGGACTCAGGATTAGAATTTTACATGTCCTATGAAATTTTGTAACTCTGGGCCAGTGTTGTTCAGTTGCAGTAAGAGGCATGCAGAGTGGTAGAAAAACCCATCACCCCATGCACATCACTTTTACATACTCTTAATGACTTGTTTAATCCTCTGTGCTCTGCTGTCACAGTTTTTTCTTTCACCTCCTGCAAACTGATGTCTCTTTATCTGGCTCCATTTACCCTACTTCAGTATTTCAATCACAACAACCCTGTTCAGCATGACAGGCTGGGGGCAGAGTGACTGAAAACTGTCCAACACAAAAGGACCTGGGGGTGCTGGCTGACAGCACTGAACATGAGCCAGCATGTGCCCAGGTGGCCAAGATGGCCAATGGCATCCTGGCCTGCATCAGCAAGAATGTGGCCAGCAGGACCAGGGCAGGGATTGTCCCTCTGCACTTGGCACTGGTGAGGCCACACCTCAAATCCTGAGTTCTGGGCCCCTCACTATGGGAAAGACATTTGGGTTCTGGAGAGACTCCAGAGAAGGGCAAGTGGAGCTGGTGAAGAGTCTGGAGCACAAGTCTGATGAGGAGCAGCTGAGGGAGCTGGGGGTGTTTATCCTGGAAAAAAGGAGACTCAGGGGTGACCTTATAACTCTATACAGCCACCTGAAAGGAGGTTGTAGCAAGGTGGGTATCAGTCTCTTCTTCCAGGCAACCAGTGGAAATGGCCTCAGGTTGTACTAGGAGAGGTTCCCTTTGGATATCAGGAAGAATTCTTCCACTGAAAGGGAAGTTAAGCATTGGAAATGCTGCCCATGGAGGTTGTGGAGTGACCCACCACACTGTCTTGTTAAAACCTGCTTACGTCACTTCCACAGGTGTTCAATTTCTGCCATCCTTGTTGGTCAAGGCCTGGTTGGTTCCCTGTGATTATATAATATAGGATGCAGAGCAGTTAAATAAAACAACAAAACTAACTGAAAAGGCCATCCTTTTCTAAGTACAATGTTGTACCTTTCTGACTCACATTTTGGCTTCCTCTCATTGCCCTCCCCACAAGAGGAAAAATCCATGCTGGATCCCAACACCTGGGCATTGTCTGACATCTTCACATTAGGAAACTCTATCAGTAACTGCTCCTGCTCCCTGATGTTTGATCCCAGGCCTCCCACACTCATCAAGATACAGGAGGCTCAGTACCTTGGAGGCCAGAATGGTAACAAACACAAATCCCTTCTGAGAACGCAGGAGATGTGAGTCAGCATGAGCAAGACCCAGATTACTGTGAACAACACCCCAGCTGAGCAATAGCAACTTAATCATAGTCTGAGAGTCAGTATTGTGCTCTTACTGAAACAATCAACATCTCCCTTTTCAGGATCCATAGGAATACTGTGCCATTTAATAGTTTGCATTCAGGCTGCTAAAAATCACCATTCTTTTTGCTATCTGAGGCCTCAAAATTTGGCATATTTTGTCAAAAGAAAAAGATAATCTTTAAGGTAGTGATTCCAGTCAGCAAATATCCTACCACCTGCTTAAAATGTCACTTTTCACTTTGGAATCTCATAGTTATCAATCATAGGCTGTATCTTGCTGATAAATAGGAGAATTGAAGCAGCACCAATGTTTTTCACACTGTGAGCTTTTGATCAAAACAGTGTCAGGAGGAGATCTACACACAACCTCTGCTTCAACCACTGCTTGCTTGCCTGTGCACATTAGAGATGCAGAGGTCTTTGCACAGATCAAATTTAGACATTTAGAACAGCTCTTCACTTCTCTAGCAAGAGTCATAGGTCCCTTTACATGTGGCAGGAAGATGCACAGAGTTCCTTGTTTATAATAAAAAGAGTTGCCTTTGCTCTTCCTGTAACTCCATTTGAGATATTATTAGACTTCATCTTATGTCAAAAAGAAAGTCTGAAATGAAATGAAATCACCATAGAACCATATGCCACACTGCTAAGGCACAGCAAAAGTAAGCTAAATTCACTATTGCAGCTGCCAGAGTGAATTTGTCTGTTTTTATTGGTATATGACTCAGCTTTAATATTTTTCTAAGAGAGTTCTTGATAGTCTTATCGACAAATAAATAACATTAATAAGAGAGAAGAATTGGTCACTTCCTTCCAACCACCCTAGTAAACATATTCTGGCCATGAAGGGAGGCAAAACAAACCAGAGCATCCAAGTCTTCTTCTTTGGGACGGAATACTCCTAACCTTTTTGCCCTGGACAGATTTTCTCATTACTGAGAAAGCATTATTTAGGGAGAGGAGTACAAAAGGTAGAAGTACTGAGTTCCTATCCTAGGTTGGACTACTGCCTATGGGGACCTTCAGTAGCTCTTCCCACAGCCTCAGTTTCTTGTTGGAGCATAAAATACAAACAATTTTTTTCCTACAACACATACACAGTAAGGCCTTATCAAACTTTCAGTAAAGTACCTGGTGATTCTGGGATGAGAATATAAATGATTGCTCCCACTCCCAAAATAGTTAGTTGGCACCAGAGGAAGAAGTCTCCTGAAGCTTCTGGAATGAAATGGGAAAGAAAAAAAGAGGAAAGGAGAAGAACTGATCTGCCCTTAGATAACAGTTGCACAGATGTTCCCACATCTCCTAACCTCACATTTATGTGATGTTGCACATTGGCAATATGAGGCTTTTCTTGTGAGCAGCACCTTTATTTATTGCTGCTGAATTAATTTTCCTTTAAGAAATAAAGTTCTTTAACTGCTGGTATTATTGGTCTGCTCTCTCCATTTTCTTACAGCTTTGAACTGAATCCTGTCACCGCTTCTTTCTCCTGAAGTGATTCAGGGCACTGTGCTTTGGATCACAGGGCTGCAAAGTGTCATTTGGTGTCTTTTAACTGTAACCACAGACAACAAAGGCAGCTGGCTTTGCCATGACTACTGGATTTTATAGATGTCTGAAAACAAGCCATAAGTGAAATATCTGTGACATTATGCATTTGTGATACATTGCAAATGGAAGCATTTCCATTTCTGTAGGCTAAGCCCTACTCCCTCCTCCAAGAGTTTGCCATCAGTACCAGTGTGCTATAGCTCCCATCCTGAGGATCTGTGTGCAAGTCAGGGATGTTTATTAGACAGAGTTAATTCCTTTCAGACTCCTTCTGAGTGTGGCTGTGACTGACAGAGGCGGGTGCTGTTTGCAAGTGTCAATGGAGCATGACCTCGAGTTAATACACTGAATGATGAGAGAAAAGGAGATTCATTCAGCATCTGAACTCTGTGCTGAGATTAGCCAGAAGTACAGAGCACATACAAATCGCTGTTTTGTCAGCACAACGCTTGGCAGAGTTTTTAAATATTTCAGCTATTCTAAGCCATCATCCTCAAGGCCAGGGCAACTAAAAAAAGAGGAGGATCAAAACACCATTTCTGATCAAAACATCATTGTTTTAGATGGGAAATTGGGACCTGGATGCTTAAAGCAATGCATGGCAGCCACAGCCCCAGGGTTGATGTGAAAGGACTTGCAGTAACATGCACAGAGCTGTTTACAAAACTCAGAGAAAGAACCACAGGATATTTAGCTTTTCAGTAGCAGATGCCTGTTCAACTCCAGCCTGGTGAGGAGAAATTGGAAGTTACAAGGATCTCCATATTCTGTCTGCTTGTGCTAATTGCTCTAATTTCAGTAGCCTGTGGCCATAAGTTGGTTTTCCAGATGCCATCTCTGCATCTGGTATTAGCAGAGCAGTCAGGGGCCACATAGGCCATGGTAGGTCACCTTTTCTCTTATCCAAGCAGCTCTGTCCAGATCTGTCTGTCTGTCTGGAGGCACAGTCTGATTAGTGTTCAGGGCATAGATCTTATCTGTACTTGGCTAAAACAGTTAGAAGGTTGGGGAAAACCCCTGGAGAATAGCAGTGCTGGGGGTTTTTGTGTGATTTCTTCCCAGCTATATCGTTGGTTCTTAGAATTTAAAAAACAACAGAGCTGTTAGCAGAGGTATTGGAAAAAATACGCTTTCCCTCCCTCCTCTGAAGGAGTTCTGAGTTCTAGCAGTAACTATTACCAGAGGCAGGATTGTAGAGAAGCTATCAAATCTCTTTCTATCTGCACTTCCTATTGTTGATTCTGACAACTACATCCATTTAGGGTCAGATTCTATCGTACATTGCTGCTTTGAAGCTAGCAGACAATAAATGCAGAATTTAGAGCATAATAACTCCAGTAATTTCAGTGCAAAGAATCCTCTGTTCACCTCTGTTCACTGCCTGTTTCTCTCATGCATGGTTCTCTTGACTTTGTATCCAACCCTGTTCACAAAAATCTCTGCATCATCAATTTCTCTTGCAATCCTAACTAAAGAGCTGCTTCTCTCTATCTCCATTGCCACTCATCAGGCTTTTGAGTCTCTTAAAACAGCAAGACCAAAACTGGTCCAGTGTTTTCTCAGAGGTGATCAAACCTAAGAAAATTATTACTACTTTCTCTTCTTTCCCTTCCTTCTATCTCTCCTCTCACAGCTGCCCCAGGGAAACAGACACAAAAAATCTGCACAAGAGGCAGAGGACAGTAAACGCATTCTTTTGTGAAGGCACCAATATTTATCCTGGGGCTGCTGCAGTCCACTAAACCTAACACATGGAGATTTTGGGTTTGCTTTCTGTTAATAAACTTTGGGGGTTTGTTACTAACCAGCACCAGTAGCTCTTAAGAAAAAGACAGGTTTTGCAGAAGCCTATTGCTTTTTTAAAAGAGTAATTTACAATTAGGTACAGTTTAGATTACCAAATTATTGGCAGCACTTAGGTGCAATGTCTGTTTTTTTCCCTCAGTAATCCTCATCATCTGCTGACCCAACCCAGAGTTGACTGCAGCTAAAATTGATACAAAAAGTACCCCAGCTGATATTGGCCAGTTTGTCACTCTCTATTTGCTTTTTCTCCTGTTCATCTGCTCTGCCGTCTCAAATGCTTTCTCTCTGCTTATCACATGGGTCACTTAGCATGTGAAGGAGTAACAAGAAGAGAAAGGAGAGGCAGCTGTATTAACAGTTATGCAGAATATGTATGATATACTTCTATGTCATTACTTGTCAGGCCCTTGCTTGAACGATGCCCTTTTGTCACTCTGTGCTGTGGTGGGCAGGGTCGGTGTCATTTGCTTGCAAGGATGTGCACATAAGGAAGACTCATTCTTGCCTCTGAAAGGATGTGTTGGCCAAACTGCCAGTGAACAGCAGAGTTGAGTCAGCAGTGCAAAATTATAATTAAAAAAGAAAAAAAAAAAAAAAGAAAGGAAAAACAATACCAGCCATCATTTCCTAGAGAGCTCTGCAAGTTTGCTGGAAGCCTCTTTATAGCCTTGCAAATGCTGTGAGTGGTGTGCAGGCAGTTGCCACTAAACGGTGCAAATGGGAGAACTGCAGGAACTCACCATGTTTCCACAGCGTCAAGAGTGGAAAATACCCAGAGTCTGCCACTCAGAGTGGTATATCAGACTTGCCCTGCCACCTCCTGGCCGTACCAGACACCAAATAGAATTTAATGTGCTAAACAGCCTGCTTTGTATCTTACTCTCTCTCTCTGGTCAGGAGCCTGACCTGAGGTTCGCTGAGGTGGCCAAGCTGTGACCTCAGCCTGGAAAACATATGCAGAATGAATGGATGAAGCCTTTGGGACCATAAATATGAAACAAAAGCTTTGCTGTGACCTTCACACATGTATTTTAATACACAATGAAAACATTAGAATTCGTTCTATGCCTGCTTCCCATACAAATGTGTTGCTGTAGAGTTTCTCACCTTACAGTGGGGAGGAGATCACTGCCTCTCGAAGTATCCCTGATGTTGCAATTGTCAGGCCTCATCCAACCAGACATTCAGGAATCTCTGCCTCTTTATTGCTCTGTAGAGAGGAAGTTCTGTAAGTATACAAAGAAGGACTACATACTTGCTTGGTTGTTAATATGGGATTATAATATGGAAAAAAGGCTCTAGTTAATGTTCTTCTTATTTCTTTCCTAGCTTGCAATGTCTGGTAATATTTCCTACTAATGTTGGTGTAGGGATGGAGATAGATATTGACTTTCATCTCTGTACAGAATTCTAGCTTTACTGCTCCATAAACTGCTCCAAGAGAATAATAATAATATGATGTCATGATTTATAAGCCCAATATAAATTTTTACATTTTTATACAGTTTCAAATAGTATTTGCTTTCACAGTTTCATTTTATCTGAACTTCTATTCAATGGAAAGTTATAGAAAATCTCAAGGAATTTGTAGCCTAAGGACATATAACCTTTGGCAATATGACTCTACTAGTAAAGAGGGAATGAGGGTTTCAAGTTCTTCTTGCTCTTCATTCCATGTTCATTAAGGACTCTGATAGCCCACAGAGGGAAATAGAAAGATCTTTCAGAAAACGTCAACCCAGACAAAAACAAGAGTGTCTGCATTTTAAAACCCACATCATCTTCACTCTGCAGCTGAGTAACATCAATTTCATCTGGTAGGAGCACACTCTTTCCTTGGTTTATATGTGTGTGAACAAGTGATGTATTTTTAATGAGATTTATTTTCATGACAGGAACCTCATTGACAATTTGCATTAAAGACAAGCTAAATGAGCTGTTCAAGAGTAGAACAAGCTTTCTCACATTTGTTTTCTTTAATTAACCCATACAGCATGTTAATTTTGGATTAAGTCCTGCCTTATACCATCTATGAGATCAAAGTCATCGTTCCATAAAATCTTTGATCACCCTATTTTCTTCGTGTTAACCCTTTGAGGCCATAACCAACAGATAAAAATTAGAAGGGCATTTGTTTTAATGTTTTAACACAAAAATGCAGTAACTTTTTTTCTGGTTTTTTTCTGGTTTTTTTTTCTCAAGTAAGATGTCAATTGTAAAAATTTCCAGCTGTACAGAAATTTGTATTTCCAGACAGGTTTACTTTAAGTACCTAGTCATTTACTGGAATTACCAAGTCACTTCCCATGTTAATCGAAATGAAATGATATTATATGAAACCCTAGTGACCTCCAAATGGAACTGAAACCTATTAGGTCTGAAGTACACATCTCTCCCTCATGTGCTAATAAGTAATTGGTAGCAGTAGATGTCTGTTATCATCCATAGGGATCAGATCCATGAGGTAAAAACTCAGTCAACAAATTTGAGGGATGAAGGGTACATCCTTCACCACCAGATAATACAGTTACTTGCCAACAAATAAACATGGAGGTTCAAGAAAGCCTTGGATTGTTTCAGTGTTGGATGAGAAAGAACAGACATAAAAAGCTGTATGGATGCTGGTTCTGCTTTCTCTCTGCTTACTCTCCTTCTTCCCTATAATATATAAGTCCAAGTGTCCAACTTTTGCTCCTGCTGGCCCTGCTCCCCACTCCACACCTGTAGTGCCCCATGCTCCAGAGGAGAAGGTGCCAGCCCCAGGTTTCAGCTGGGAGCTGCACAGAGGCAGATGAGCTGGCAGGAAGAAGCTGGAGGGGGCTCACTGCAGATGTCACAGACAGGAATTCAGCTGCCAAGAGAGCAAGGCTTCTACTGAGGGTGTTCAAATTAAAATTAGTCAGAGTTTATGATTTGGCCAAGATATGATTTCCTGGAGACAGTGAAAGGGGCTTACTTGATACCAAAAATGCCTTTTCTATGAAGCCTGGAAAAAGTAAGCATTCTAAGCCACAGCATTGTAAGATTTTTTAATGAGGCCAACATAATTGCCATACTCTAATTTTTATGTGTGATTGAAGAACTTCGGATAAAATTTTACAAAGTATGGCTGACATAAGCTGCAGGAAAGGGTGCCTAGAAAAACAGTGTTATAAAACATTTTAGATACCACCGCCATGTCAGCCTTCTATCACAGTACCAAAAAGCCCAATCACATCTCATGGCAGTAATGGAAACACCCCTTACCATCATTCCCAGAGCAGGGAGCTCGGGAGAGGTATCTTGAAACTCTTTCTTGACTCCAAGAGTGACACTGGGGAAAAGTTAAGGAACAAAGCTCAATATACACCTTACTCAAAGGATACAAAGCCTAGGCCTGGACACAGATTTGGAACAGGGAGTCTCTGTGCTGTGAAGCTGCCAGCACAGCCCTGGTTCTGGTTGTCAGATGTTCTTCCAGACAATGCCTTTGCCTCGTTTGGGGGCTGACAAAGGTTGCAGATTATTCCCAATAGGCAGTTTGGATGCAGATACCTTTAATTTGGAGGCTGCATGAATTTAGCTGTGTCTTACCAGGAGTTTACCAGGTGTTTACTAACTTGTTTCCTAGCAGTTTGTTTACTACCTCACCGGTTTGTTTACAAGCAGAGAGAGGTTCAAACAGGCTCATAACCCCAAAGAATGACTGTGGTCGTCCAAGGAGATGGTGCACCTGTAGCTTATTCCCCACTTAACTTCCCCTTCCATTTATCATCAAAGAAATAGGCCAGTGGAGCTCAGCTTGTTAAACTTGTCAAGATAGGCCATCAAACTTCCTGTTGGGAACAATAGCATTTAAAATTACATCAAAAAATAGGGAGGAAGGCAATTTTTATACCCATATCAGAAGATCAAAAAGACACCGTATCAAGCACATTTTGTCAGGAGAGGAAGCCAAGGATCATTACTTGGAGGATTCAATGGATGTTGTTAGAAACTGCACTTTCCCCCACTTCATTCTTATCATGACATCTTGGCAAAGTGCTAAGAACTGTTTCTAAGGAAGAGGTTATGGATGCTGGCAGAAAGGAGCAGATACGATCACAAGCTTGAACTTGAAGAACATTTTATGCCAGCTTAAAAAAAAAAAAAAAGTAAAAGAACTTTTGGAGCAAGTGAGAAAAGATCCAAAAGAACTAGCATGGCAAAGTAACAACTGCAAAGGTAAAAATGACAGAAGATGTTTTTAAATTGTGTACAAGAGTCCAAGCATCACAAGGAGAGCACCAGTTAGAAATGGGAGAATTTTAAAATGACCCAGAGCAAAGTGAAGACAGAATATTAAGGACCATTTACAAATGGGTAGAGAATAACTTCTCTGAGGAGAGTAGTGAAAAAATTACTTATATCAGTGCCATCCGGAAATGAATTAAAATCAGTGAGTTCCAGTCCAGGAGAAAACTTTAAAGCTAGAATTTGGAAAGCAAATACAGTTCAGTCTGTCATCATTCCCTTTGAATCCAGTGATATAACTGGTGCTGAAACTCTGTAAACCTGTAAGGAGGAACATAAACCCATCACTGATGGTAATTTAAGGCATATGATTAACAAGGAAGGAAAAAAGGACCTCTCTGATGCCATCAGTCATAAATCAGCCAGGCCTAACTCAAGGTTGCAAAACTTGAGAATCTGACAAGCTGGCAAAAATACACCAAAAGATTCTTCTGGCAGATACTGCAGCCCCCTTCCGTCAGGAAAGTTTTAAGGCCTATTGCAGAAGCAATTGAATTGGGAATAGTTAAAAAGAATGAAGTGGCCAGGAAAGAACAATGCTGTTCTGAGAATAGAAACAAAAAGCAATGCATATTCCTGTGTTTAGATAATTCAATCGAGAGCTGTGTGGATGAACTAGTGGGAAGTAACATAACCCTGCAGCCAGCTCCAAGAGCTAATACTGTGTTGAAATTTTGAAATGCAAATCTTGAGGAGCAATTATGCAAAAACTCTTACTAGGCAAGTTTTTGGAGAAACCTTAAAAATAAATTGTGAAGAACCACATGGAGCAGCACTGTGTAGAATAGTAATTGCTATGCCAGGGGAAAGAAATGAAAGGAATGTGCTAAGAATGTAATCTCTGACTGCTGTGAAACACTGAAGCTCCCTAGAGCATAAAGAGAGAGCTAACAAAGCACTGTAACCACCAGTACAGGCACCCATCCCTTCCTATAGCAGAAGAAGAGCTGGGCATTACACGCACAAGCTCCAGGCCTGGGAGAACACCCTGACCTACAGGGGAGAGCAGGATCAGTTCCAGAGTGTCCAGAGGTTTGAACTCTCACAGCTACACAACACACCATCAAAAACAAATGGGGCATGCGGCCTACCTGATTTTGCTTAGGAATAATGATCAAGCCCTCTCTTCAGATATCATCAACAAGCCCTCTCTTCAGATATCATCAACAAGGATTAAGTGAAACAGATTCCCAGTAAAGACCTGTAAGTAGCGACTGACCAGCATCCTGAGATTTGTTTGCTCAAAAAGAAGCATTCTGTGTTTTTTAATTCCTATAGTAATGTGGCTTCTTGTAATGAACAAGCAACCTCAGGTTCTTTTCTGCACCTTGATCCACTAAGAGGAGAATTTACAATTTTTCTTTACAGTTACAATTAAAATTTACCTTTGCAATTGGAGTAGATTACTGTGCTCAACAGACTGCTGAAATGTCTGCCATTTGGCCATTGCCAAAAAAGCCTCCCAAGACCGGAGTCCAGTGAACCCTCTCTTTCTGCCTACACCCAATATTCCCTACGTGCTACCTATCCCAAGCTTGAAGAAGTGTAGCCTGGTTTGCTCCCAGCAACAGTATGAAGAGCAGCCAGGACAGCAACATCAGCCCAGGTGCCTTCTGGACAGAAGAGTCACAGAAACAAAAGAGCAACAACCTTGTCTTGGATCAATTGCTGCTGTATGGTTTTGAAGATGGTCCACTCAGAAAGGTTGATGTGACAATTCTGGCAGGCTGCCTGTGATCCCAGCCTGTGCTCTGTGTGTATTAGAGAGGCACTATCCAAACTTGTCTCCAGAATTTCAGCATGCAGCCTCCCTGCAGTAGGGCACGAGTAAGGGACAGTAGGAGCACATACTGCACATGTAGCAGGGAGCAGGAAACTTGGTTCTTTGGTATGGCACGTGCCGTTGATCTCAGGGACTAAAGGACCTGCTGTTTCTCCAGCACCTTGGGTTTACATGTGGGAACCATGGGAAATAGTGCTCACATTCCTTTGAAGAACACTTTGACTGTGATGGGAACCAAGAGGACACTGCTGTGGCTAAATAGATGCAAACCTCCTTCCCATGGCTGGATTGATGCGGTATAAAATATACAGTTGTAAACTCTGTAACCTCCTGAACTAGCACAGTATAAGATGAGATGCACCACCTTAACTCTGCTCCCTTGCGTGTGTGCATCACAGCACATCTCTGATGGCATGATTATATATGGCTTCTAAAATAATATAATATTAGGCAGTTTTGTTCTACAGCCTTATTTATTACTTCTGAGTCTGTTGTCTCTACTTAATCTTTTCTTGCCTGGAAGAACATCACTCCATCAGTGAATCAGCATCTCCAGAGAGGAAATGAAATGGAGACACGTTCATAATATACAGCAAATCGCTGTCTTAACACTCAGTTAATGTTCCACAGTGGATTAAGAATTATTGTCCTAGTATTTCAGCTTAGTCCAGATTTAGTGCCCCAGTGGAAGAATTAAGGACTAGATGAAACAGTGCATGTAAAGCTACTTTCTAGAGCAATACAGGAGCATGTTGCTATCACAGTCACTAAGGCAGGTATGTAAAAATCAAGGAGCTGTTGCAAAGTGGTTCTCTTTTCGCAAAGGGGAGGAAAATGCATTTGGATACCAAAAGAAATTACAGTGGTATTGGTGGAAAGCAAACAAAGATAAGCTGGTTAAACAAAATTATTTTACTGTGTGCAGTCATAGACAGAAATGTGACTCGTGCCACCATGGTCCATGGGTTGTTATGGATCATCCAGTTGGTACTGCCTGGAATGGCCACAGAAGAGATTTTACAGCAGCTGATGGACTAGTCCTAAACCTTTACTCACAAAAGATTTCTGTGAGGGCTGAGGTCGTCAGTGAGGATCTACATTTGAGAGTCATTTTCTCTAAAATTCCTACCTCTATCCAAGGAATTTTCCTGCAGCTCCATATCTGCCCACTGCTCTCCTTTTCCTGTCTCTGATGTGCTCTTGCAGGTTTGTAGTGACTAAGAGTTGTTCAACTGTGTGTTTTGATAGGATCAGAACTGTAAAACCCAGGAAGAAAAGTCCCTGTGAAGGTTCCTATGATCTTCACTCTTCCTGCAATTTCAAATATCAGCTGTGCCACCATGAGCTCACACATCTGACTCACTGCTTCTAATCTATTTTCCTCAACTCAGTTTTGCTTTGGCAATATTGCCACCCCCACGTCTCTTGGTGACTGAACACTGAGCAAATTAAATCCTGATCTTTCTCTTTGACTGCCTCCTCTTGATCTCTCAGCTTTTATAACTGAGATGTTGCCATATCCCTTTTCCTTTAGGTGAAGTAGCTAGAAGCTCTGATTGCTCACAATACTTTTTTGTACATTAGGCTATATCTAAACACAAATTATTTCCCTTTTGTAGTGTTTCTAAGACCGAGTACAGATCATGCCCTTGACCATTTTATCTTTAGCCAGATGTCTCTTCTGCTTCTAGCCTCCCTGAGATTGCAGCCAGCCCAAACACAACTTCCAGACTGACCTCATGCCCTGCATAATGATGGTATCATTAATACTTATTTTTCCCTCCTCATCCTCCAATTCCCCCTACAGCATTATTTTCTGCACATTTCTGCTTCCTGCAGTGCCTTTCTCCACCTACTTGTCTGTTTCTGGTATTTCTTTTACCATTCTTCCCTCCATTCTGACAGCAATGTTGACTCTGACCACCAAGCACGACTTGTTTGTCACTCTGTCCTCTTTCTTTCTTTCATGCTGCCATGACACAAGTGGCTTTTTTTTGACCTGGCAGATCAATGACTCTCCATGTGCCAGTAGAGCTGTCTCTGTCCCAGGAACCAATGCACAGTGTCACATATTACTCCATCTTTTTTCAAATCCCTCTTGAAAACCTATTTTCCTTTAAGAGAGAGAGTGACATCACAAAACCAGCATAACCAAAACCCACAGTGCCGTTGGGCTTGCTGAGGGAAATGTAGCCAGGCATTTCTTCCTTGTGCTGCTAAATAAAATCCATTCCATAACCCAAAGGGAGATGATAAATAGTATTACTGAGCATGGCATGAAATGCAGAGACTGAGAAGGAAACCTCAAGGTTTTAAGATCATTCTAAACTCATCATTTCTTCACTGAATGATACAATGTCTACATTGAACTGTGCAGTTGAATTCACCACTTGTAGCTTCATTCATCAGACATTTTATGTACCCACTCCTGGGAAAAATCCATGGAGCTGCTGGTGCTGCTGGAATACATGAGCTATTTCCCAGTGACCCTGTGCAAGTCAAGCATTGGCACAGGTTTACATGCTGCAGCATCTTGATCTCTAACCTATTTCTATAGATTAACTCTTTACCAATGTAGCAATTCCATTTGTTGTTAGTTCCTCCATTTCCCTCATTTGTTACTGTAAAGAGATACAAGATATTAACCTTAAACATTCAGGAGCTGTCCCATTATTAGGCTGTCTCCTTCTAGTAGGGCTTAGAGGAAAATGAAGGCAATGCAGTTTACTTACAACACTTATGTGGGGGTTCTTTCCAGAGTTCCAGGAACACTCAAGGCTCAAAATGTCTTCTGTGGCCACATCAGAAGCTTTCTGGTAAGTTCATTCCTGATATTAGCAAGAGTGCCCTCCCTTTGAAGGTCCCTCATGTTGCAATTCATGCTGTTTGGTCATGGGGCTGCCTTGACCAGAACACAGGCTCATGAGTGCCTTTATAGAAAGTGTAAATGGCTGGGCCTGGGGACAAAAATAGGAATAGGATGCTTGTGCTACTATACAAAACTCAAATCATCCATCCTTTCTGCTCTTCATTTTCCATGTTTGCCCATGCCTCATGACAGTCCAGGAAAATATAGGGACCTTCATTCCTGTCGGGGAGGTAGATAATGCTGCCAGTGTGAAAGAATGAAGTGGACTCTTATGAGCTGTCTGGCCTGTGTTTTCCACCCTCAGTATTCTGTGATTCATCTAATTAAGGTACACAGCCTGCAAAACAAGAGGAAATTTGGAACCTCTACTCATTAGCTGGGCATGAATGGGATTTTTTTTTTCCTCTTGACTGTCTTCATTTTATCTGCTGCAGCTCTTCATGACTCAGACTCCAGAAGGGCTCATCATTGTGTGGGTTGCCTCTGGCAAATGCAAGGAGCTTGAAAGCAAGTGTCTGTCTGTCTGACTTTTACTTCTCTCTGAAAACAAACACTGAAGAGCCTATTCCCTGAGTGACTGACCCAGCTGCTGTGTCTTCCCTGCTTGCTGGGCTACAAAATGATTAATCTCCTTCTACAGAGTTCAGTACTTAAAACATATGTGAAGGGGACACAAGGGCTTTCATATTAAGCAGGGATAAAAAAAGCCTTGTTTTACTCTTAATGAAGAAATAATTTCCTTAAGAACAAAAAAGCTCCTCACAGCCAGTGCTTATAAATTGCTTAATTGGAAATACACATAACAGTCCTGTGAGGATTAGCAGAGTGCTTCTAGCTGGAATTAGAGTCAGGAAAGAAAAGTTATTTTAGAGATACTAATAAAACAGGAGGTTGTGAAGGCTTCTGGGATATATACAGATGTTTTATTTTAGGCTTTGCATATAAAGATGATTTTTAACCAATTTTTTATTGGTTTGCAAGCTCTGCTGATTAGCCTTGAAGCAGAGAGGAGTGAAAAAAAAAAGGAACAGACCCCCAGATCAGAGAATGATAGCTCCAAAAATACAAACTGGGTTTTATTTTAGCTGAGACTTCAGGCTATTGGGCCATCTACCATTTTCTAGGTATTTGATGATTCAAAAATTTGCCAGAAACAGAGCTAAAGACATCTTTGGCAGTACCTTTCCTTGTTTCCTGGTAGATATCAAGCCCCTCATCAATTCTTTGCTTTCTGCAGGAGATGCCCAGTGCACAGGCAGGCTCCTTGCTGGGCTGCAGTGGATGTGCTTCCTGCCCCAGCCACTCTTCTGGGAAAGTGGGAAATAGTGGTTCTCACAGCTCTACCACCACTGACTCCTCCAACGAGCTTTGCTGTGCAGGAGCAGTGATCCAACAGGGCTGCATCACATCCCTGGACTTCAGGTACTTTGCTAAACACAGATATGGAGCCTCTTAGCCTCCCACGGCCAGCTAAGTCACCACAGCTTCTCCTTTCCCTTGGAGTCAGCAGAGAGGATAAAAAATGTCCTTCTGCTCATCTCTTCCCAGCAACCCCACATGCCCTGTGTGAAAAAATTTGTTTCTGTTTGTAGCTCTTTGTCTAGAGCCCAGCTCCAGGGTAAACTTCCATGGCATGTGAGGCCTTTCCATTGCTGAATAAACCAGAAAACCTTTCTTTGGTAGCTGAGCCACCTGCACCACCTTCCTGCAGCTGGGTTTGCACATTTGTGTTAGGTTTGGACACTGCATCCAAAAGATGTGCTGTAGGATCACCAGACAGCACTGGGATCACCTCACAATCCCGGGGTCCCCTCACAGTGGCAGGGTCTTCTCACGGCCTGGAGTCACCTTGTCATCCACAAAAATGGGATTCGTGGGCAGCAAGCCTATAATTACACACTTGAGAGAGACATCGATTATCTCAGAGTTGCACAAGCCTGGATGCTCAGTGGTATTCCACAAATCAAGCACACCAACTATCAAAACCTTTTGCAATTTATACATTTTAGCAAACAAAGGAATTTGTGTTCACTGGCTACAAGTTACATAGTTCTCTTTCTAATTAGTATTCTGTCTTCTGCTTATTAATGATTCTCTTGCTTCTCCTACTAATTAGTCCCATACTCAGTCTTTCCCTTCTTTTGGGTCAGTGGGTTTCTTGGGTCCATGAGTGGTGGTCACCATCTCCCTCTGCCAGAATTACATTTTACCCAATTGGAGCTGGTTCAGCACAGTTGCTGAGCTGTCTTTATTTTTAATAGTTTAGAATTAGTTTCTTCCTTATCTTTGGGGTCCTGCCAAATGTCCTTGGGGCCCATAAATTCTGCATTCTTTGTGTCCACTATCAGCTGCACATCCTTCTCCCCAGGCTTTGTTAACCTCCCCCGAGGTCGGAGATCACCGAAATACCTGAAGCCCTAAACTTTAACAAGGCAACCCTATCAATAAGTAATTTATCTCTCTAACACCTGGACGTCACTCAGGGATTGCTCGTTAGCTGCTCTCTCTAAAATCTCCTTTCCTGCTGATTAGGCTGAAAAGCGTACAAAGATCAAACACCAAAGAATGTCCTTTTCAAAGAAAATTTTGCATATTCTACGTTTTACAGCACTCTCACGGCTCTGGGGTCCCTCAGGGTCCGGGAGTCCCTCACGGTCTGGGGATCCCTCAGGGTTCCGGGGGTCCCTCAGGGCCTCGGGGGTCCCTCATGACCCGAGGGTCCCTCACGACCCGAGGGTCCCCCAAGGTCTCGGGGTCCCCCAGGGCCTCGGGGGTCCCTCACTACCCGAGGGTCCCTCACGACCCGGGGGTCCCTCACGGTTCGGGGGTCCCTCAGGACCTCAGGGGTGGGGGGGGGGAATGTCATCCCTCACGGAGGCAGCCGAAGGGAGGTGGTGCCACCTGGCGGCCGATGGCGGCGCGGCGGCCCAGGCCCGGCCGGTGCCCGCGCGGGAGCCGCCGTGGTGGAAAATAAGTCGTCAAAAAATAAGAAAACAAACCCAAAGCAAGACAAGGGGGATGTGTGGAAATGATCACCGGTAGCGTCTGCACAGGTGTAAGGAGCTGGTTTTACTTCTCCGCAGCTCAGGCAGCCAACAAGCCTGGGCACTCCTAGGAGAAGGGAAGGCTGCTGATAACTCGTTTTTATTCCTATCCGGCCCTGCCCAGCTGTTTCCTTATTTTATGAGTTAGCATCTCTATTTTATCTTATAATAAACGGTGTTATTTGACTTCAAAAGCCCAACGGGGCTCATGTGCTGAGGAGAGGAGGGAAAAAGGTGTCCCTTTGGAAGATGAATCCACTTCAAAGTTGAGGCGATTTGAGGACTGACTGAAAACACAGGGAGCCATGCAGTGAAGCTGACAGTAGCTGAGCAAAACTGGCTTTTCAGGCAACACTGCAGGAATAAAAGAAGAAAATAAACATTTAAAGCATTTGAAATATAAAATTTAAACACAGGGCTTTCATTATAAAATACATTCCTTTTTTTTTTTTTTTCCCTCTTCATTTCAGCTGGTGAGAGCATATTCATTAGCAGCTCTGCCAGGTTGAACAGTTTCTAGATTTGATTGAGGATGGTATAAAGGTCCACATCTAGTAAAAGCAGTAGTTACTGAAAGGTAAACTGAAGTTGCCTGTTCAAAGTCTGACCTGATCCTAAAGGCAAAGAGTTGGCTGCCTGAATCTTAGAGGAGTTGCACTGACAGGCAGCTCAGTAAAACCTGTCAGGCTGGCACCAGTAAGGAACTGGGATGTTAGTCTTGAACTCCTGCCTGGCTGAGGCAGGGGCTTTTCACTCTAAAAATAAGTAAAATTCGTGAAGGGCCTCTTCTTTCACATCAACTATGGTGCTTGCATGTGCATTCATGCTGTGTGTCGTGTGCAGTCATTTTACAGCTTGAAATTTGTGTGTTCATCCCCTCCAAGGCAGTGGGGGCAAAGGCCCAGGCCACAATGGAGGGGGTCTCCAGCTCTAAATATCTGCAAAAGGGGAATAAGAAAGGGCATGGACAGGTCTAGGTTTGTACTTTGTCATTTTAGTGATGTTTTTTACTTGAGGGGATGATGTTCCTGTGTGTCAGGGCAGAACTGAGACATTTTGAAACCTGGTTCATGTTTTCCAGAGAACACAAAGCACCAATCTGCTGCTAGAATTTGTTAATTCTGCAAAAGAAGGGCTGGGTAGTTTTGTGGGAAAGCTACTCTCAGCCTCCCTGATTGCAAATTTGGGTTACTTGCCATACCTTACACTTCCCTGAAGCTCACCAGATCTGAGTGAGCCTAAGTAAGCATGTGTGTTCTGAGTGTTTAGGGAACACACCTCTAAGCAGAAACCTAATTTAGGCAGAGCTCTTTCTTCCTATCATTTTGGCTTTCCTTTCATGAAATCCCAAATTATACATGGAATGTAATTTTATCTCTGTCTGTCACCATGCTGGGCTCTGCAGGCTGGTAGAGAAGTAAGCCAAAGCCTGTAGCTATCAGTGAAGCTCAATTCTACCCACAGGAGGAGTCCCATAAAAAAAACTCATTTGATCAAGCAATCACCTCTATTGGTGAGAAGTTTAGTGTCTGCAAATAAATGCATCACAGCTGAAAATAGTATCTCACTAGGATCTGTAAACTCAGAGAAGAGTCTGCTTACAGTGTCACTCCCTAACACCTTCCAGGCAGAAGAACAGAGATTTTTGTCCTGTAGTTGCTCATTTTCAGCTTCAGTCAAAGCCTCAAAATTATAAGACGCTTTTAAAGAAATACCATCTGGAATTCCCCTGCAATCTCCAGGCAAAGTGTTTTACAGAATCACTGAACTGAAGAATATTCTGAGTTGGAAGGGACCCACAAGAATCATTGAGTCCAACTCCTGGTCCTGCACAGGACAGTTCCAAGAACCACACCATGGGCTGTACTTCTGTAAGCAGACTTCGCATAAAAATCTTTCGGTCCTTCTAATGGACAAAGGTTTTTAATTCTGCCATCTCCTATCAGAACAGATTTTACTGCAAAGATTACCTCCATAAAAACTGAATTGTTTGTAAATTACTTACCTCACTCAAAAGGACAGAGGATAAAGGAGAGATCTGGTGAACATAAGGTACTTGGGTTCACAAAAACCTGTGGGCAAGGTTCCACACCAAAGATTATTTTAGAAAATGAAGCTGTTGTGGGATCCAGGAGTTATTTCATGCAGTGAAAGCTGGTTACAAAATGGCAAAGGGTGAGGAAGAGTCAGCAGTGGGCTATCCTGGAGATTGGTGCGGGAACCAGTTTTGTTCAGTATATAACTTGTGGCTGGAGAAAGGAGTGAGCAGTGATAGCTCCGTGTTCACAGTGCTGCTGGAGGTTTTCCAGGTACCCAAACACCACACAGAGGCACCTGAAGGAGTAAACTAAGCACATACTAAACTGAGTAGGAAAAAGAGGTGGCAGCTAAGCTTGGGTGCAGATAAATGTAAACTGCTGCCATAGGAAGTCATGGATGTGACTGTATCAACAGGCTTGGAAAAGACCTAGACAAATTTGGGACACTAGGTCAAAAGATGAACACTCTGAAGGACTAGGCAAGGGTATAGCCTCCAATATCCCCAATCCAACAGCTGTGGGAACTGAGGGAATTAAGTAGGGACTGTATTGCTAAAAATAGCCAGGCAAAGTTGCTCTGCTTACCTGGCTTCTCCCATTGCCAGTGCTGGAGATATGGCATGATGCTGGGAACACCCAGCACCGTGAGCTTTATGTTCCTATTTTGACAAAAATTCTGTACATGAAAATCTGAACAAAGACTTTCAGCTGTCAAAAGAAGTGGGGTATTTTATAATATTTTGATTCTTTTTTAGTGCTTTGACACTTTTAATAATAAAAAGCCAGGTATTACATTATCAAAATTTTACTATTCTTTAAGAAATATCTTGATAGATCTGAATAAGTTTTCTTCCTTGTAAAATTGGTTTTGATAGTTTTAATTTTCATTTTGAATTAGAACAGAAGTGTATTTTGCAATATTGTTGGTTTTGGTGGAATAGAAACATCAATTCCCAGTCAGCTCTAATGATTATTTCCTTTTCTAATGCTTGTCAGCCTCTTCTTTATCATCCTGATATTCTCTGACCCTGAAGCCAAGCTCCATGAGAAAGTGGTAGGGAGTGGTTTCTGTGTTTCTCATAGCTTCTACTGTAGTTTGGGATTCTCCAGACTATTTTCCCTATTTCTGTTCAGCTGTGGGATCTGCTTTCCACAAGGCATCTTGCCATACAGCCTTTCCCAACCCTTTTCTTCCCTTTCTTCCTCCCAGGTTTTCTTGCATGAGTCTGACAGCTCTGTGATAATCATTCCTCCTCCTCACTGTTCTCCTCGGGGATCTGCGTGGGTGGGCAGAGC
This sequence comes from Molothrus ater, assembly GCF_012460135.2. Lineage (NCBI taxonomy): Eukaryota > Metazoa > Chordata > Aves > Passeriformes > Icteridae > Molothrus > Molothrus ater. The sequence continues at coordinate 13,181,404 of NC_050480.2, forward strand.
TGGTGTACAGAGCACAGCTCTCTTATCTCTACGAACTCATGAAATTCACCAAAAGCCTTCCCACCAGCAATAAACTTCTCCTTCACACAGCAAATCCATAGCAAAACGCACACACATTTTACTAGGAAAAAAATTACGGCTGATTTTCCAGACCAAGGAAAATGTTTAGGATTCACCCCCGGAGAAATCTGGCTTCTTGGCTTCAGAGCAGCTCCCAAAGGGCTGGAGACAAAGGCAGGCATCTCGGGAGCTGGAGCCTGGTGGCCATCCATGTCACCAGCTGAGAGTGGTGGCGCAGCAGAAGGCAGAGCATGCTCCCCCAAGGCATTGCTGCTGTGCTGGCCAGGGAGACACGGGACAGTGTGGGACACGCCAAACCTTGTCAGCTGCTTTTGGGGTGACTCACTCGGGGAGGTGCACCCAAGTAACTGAGGCGTGGGCAGGATTTCGCTCAGTGCATCATCTGCTTGTGACAGTGCTTCCCCCCACGCAAGGGAATATACCCTTTCAATTTCTCTATTTAAATCCCTGTCTTGCTGCCTGCTGGTGTGTGGGCTCCAGCTAGCTACAGTTGTAAAAAGCCCAATACCTACATGGGACTGCCTCTGAGGGATGTGTCAGCCTGGAGTTCCCTGATGGTCAGCCCCAGCAGAGCTGCCAGGGCCCAAGAGAAACTAAATCAGATTCCCTTTCTCAAACATGGGAAACATGGAAGCAAATAAGCCAGAAAATGACATATTTGGGGACCACATTCTTGTGGTGAAGTAGTTAGGGATAAATCTCATGCTATGAAGGCAAGGACAGTCTTGATTTTCTTTAAATGAGATCAGTGAAACTTCCCTCTCTGCATTCTTCCATGAAACCAGTAACGTACTATGCAAGCACAGGTTCAAAGGAGTCATCCCTTGGTTATGGCTTGCATGTACTAGTGTGCCTTGAGGAGATCTGTGGGTACAGCTGGCACTGGACTCTACACCCTGTTATTATCATCACCATCCTCATCATCCAAACCAGCTACCCATCACCTGAAACACTTTGGGTAGCTGTTTTTATCAGAGCAGAAGAGGATCTGGATGGTTCAGGTTTTGGCACAGAATCTGGTGGATCCTTACCCCATGGAGAGCACAGAGGGTGAGAGGTGCTCATCTGCCTGAAGACCTTCAGCTGAGCCTACAGGAGAGGTTGGTGCTGAAAGCCTTGCCAGGGCTGTACACAGAAAAACCTGAGGAAGGAAAGGAGCTGTTGATGGCGCACAAGCCACAGAAGGCTACCAGCACTCTTATGTTCACGGGAAACAGCTGCATAAGCTGAACTCAAACCTAAAAATTGAAAATCTCTGAAACCAATTACCATTCAACCTCTGTTGAGCCCCACCTTCTGATTTATCACCACCTTTCAGCATATCTGTGAAGTGTGGGTTCACCCCATCACTTGGGGTCACCTCTGACAGCATAGTCAGCTACTATAAGCCTGTGAAGGGAAATAGTATTTTCCTCAGAACACATTTTTTGAGACAATGGCTCAGCAGTCAGAATGCAATCATCAAACAATAAGATAAGCCAAAGCAAAAGCAACAGATACTTGTGGGTGGTTTTGACCAGCTGGCTAATAAAAGACACATCAATTTTATATTTCAAGTTTATTATATTAATACGATCAAGATTAAATTATTTTCACAGCTAGTATGTAATTATATCAGACTATGTATACATCGTTTATTCCAGCACGTTACAATTGTTTTATCTTTAATCATGCAGTGAGTAATGTGCTAACACAGTTATGGGGAAGATTTTCCCTCCCTAAAAAAGAGAAACCAAAATTACAAAAGTATGGCTTTATAAGAAAGTTGTGTCATACAATGAACATTCATTTGTACTTGGGCATGGCAACAATCAGTCTTAATAAGTGGCCAACAGCATCTGTCACTGCCATGCTGATTCCAGAAACGCCAGGGGAACTGGGAACAGGGAAATGCCATTGATGTTAGAGATGGAAAATATACATCCATATACATTCAGAGTACAAAAAATGTAAAAAAATGTTTTCAAGGATTAAGTGTCACATTTATTTATATGCTAAAGTCAGAGTTATGGAGCCTTGAAGAACATAAATACACAGTTTCTTTTCCTTTAGACCAACAAACATCTGTAGTGATGGAACCAACTTAAAAAGCGTTACTTCAGGTGTAGGGAGGTGTAACTGAGGTCAGAATCTGGCCTGTCCTTCCTGCTAATGATGCTGCAGAAATAGACAGAAGCATAGGGTTAGAAAGTCATGCATAGCTGAATTTTGCTGGCAGCCCAGAAAAAAAGAAAAGACAAAGATGTATGTTTAAGACATTTTATTAAAAAAAAAAAAAGTGTTCTAGAATAAAGTGTGGCCAGCATCACAAACCTTTTGCTGGATGATTGTAGTTGCTGGCAAGCTGAAGCCCTTGTGCTTGGTGTTTGGGGATAAAACACCCATTTCAAGAGCAAAACTGCTGCCTCTTTCCAAGAGAAGAAACGTCCTTACCTGTCAGCAGCACGGGGCCTGGGACACACACACTGACCGCGTGAAAAGGCTGCTTCCGTAGGGCATCGCTCACTGCTGGTCCGAGGAGCGCAGCGCGTGCGAACTGCCGGTTACGGATTTGCCAGGAGAGGGCAGGCAAACACTCACACATGTGCGACAGGAGGGCAGACACTCACACACGTGCACACACACACACCTGTACATTTTCACTCACTCACTCGCTCACTCACTCACTCACTCACTCACTCACTCACTCACTCACTCCACCCCACTGCACTCACTGAAGTGCTTCTCACCAAAACCAAAGGCTCACACATACAGACCATTCAGATCCTTACAATGCTACTCCTCAAAATTGAAATTAAAGAGAGGTAACCTGCAGAACCAACCTAAATCTGAAGATCAGAAAAAACTTTACCCTTTCCCCATTTCTCTCTTGTGTTTATTCTTTTTCCCAAGTTCAGAAATACAGATCTGAGTGACACTTACTTAGTATGCAGGTATGCAGAATGTAAACATCACTGCACAGCACCCAGCACCCTTTTTGATTAACAAAGCCACCAACATATTTGCCATGCAAGCATAGGGATTTTTCAAGACAGTCAGGTTGCAGGAAAATATTGCAAAATATTTTTGAGTTTACTTTTGCTAATTACCTGGCTTGGAAAGAATGGAGAGAAAAAGCCAACACAGATGGGGCTGAGGTAGATTTGGCCATATCTGATGTAATGTCACTGTATTGACAAGGAAGATGAATGGGATCTCAAACTAACTGGCAGATCACCACAATATAAGCGAACAGGGTCTAGGGAGAAGATTCTCCTATTCCAGCAGGAATGCCCATCCTGCTGTCACATTGCTACAGGCAATGGAAAGAGTTGTCACCACAGTGCTAATGACCCTAGACTTTGTCCCACTGGGACTGCACATGGGAGGCCCGATGTGATTGAGGGCCAGCTGGTGCTTGATCTCTTGCTAAAATGGTCAAGAAAAGGAGAAATGAGTGGGCTGTGGAGTGATCTTTCCTATGTGGGTACTTGCCTGTTATACTCTGGGCTGGACACACCAGAATTTTTGGCCATGTTGGTCAACAGTGGACCAGCAGCTTTCTTCCAGGCTGGGGCACCAGTCACAGGAATGTCCCAGAGAGAAACTATTCAAGACAATTCATGTTCTATCCTCTCTCTTGGCAGGTGGATAGAGGGGAGCCTCCCACACGGACAAATGCATGCACACAAGCATCCTGCTGTCTGCTACAAACCCACCCATAAAGTGCCTGATTCCTGATCTCTGCCTTGATCCACAACTATTGCAGCCAACAAGAGACCCCGGCACCATTTTACATTCACTTGCTCCCAGTGGGCTGCTCTGGCTCTCTGAGTATGGCCTCCTGCCTTAATAGAAAGTGCTGGCATTAATGCCAACAGTCCCTACCTGCCTCCTTGGATCTGTAAGATGAACAGCCCTCCCCTCCCTCCTGTCTGTTCTGAAACTTCACAGCACTGAAACTCACATGGTTTCGGGCCAGTGCAATAGCACTGGATGATTTCCATTTCCTCCTTTCCCGGGATCTCTGCTTCCAGGACCTAATTACTATTCTAATAATATCCTTCACCAGCCTCCTCCGCCTCTCACCCACCGACATCTGGATGAGATACCGCAGTGCTGCTGGGGACAACCCCAGTCCTGCTCCTCAGGACTCCCGGGGTGCCACTGGGGCCATGCTCTGCACAGTCACTCTGTTCAGCCTCGGGCACCGAGAGCCTGCTCTGTCCTCTGCCTCCAGCTCCAGGTTTTCGGGGGAGTATGTGCCAGTGCTGGGGAGCCTGAGGGCTTGGCAGAAGCAGCTGAGCCACCTCTTATAATGCAAATCTGCCTTGGGCTCTGCTTTGCTTCCCAAGCTGTGACAGCCTCTGTCTGCAGCACAAGCTGTCGAGTGCAGGCTTCCCCCAAAACCCTCACCCAACGCTGACCCTGCATTTCCCCATTTGCAGCCCTCCCCATCGAACAAGGAAGAATAGACACAAATGAAGAAGGACATTTAAGTCCCCAGGGGCAGGAGTGGAGGAACACTGCAGCACCAGAGATGTGGGATTTCAGGAGAAGGGTTAGCCCCTTCATGGCCTGCTTGCCACTTTTAGGGCTGGGCTGACATTTCCTCCACCTCACAAGCAAGGCTGCTCATTCACCTGGCCTAGCACAGGTGGCACCGGAACTGAGGCCCTCCCACGGCATGCGGGAAGAGATGGCTGGGAGGAGCATCCCAGTGTCTCAGAAAGGATGGTCCAGGTGGCTGTGAACGGCATGTTCTGCAGCCTCACAGTAAATCTCCACCTGGCCATGGCTGGCATTGCCAGTGTCCTGGCACACAGGAGGTAGCCCATGCAGAGGGAAACTAAATGGAAGCGCTCCCTGTGCTGACAGAAAGATGGGAGCAGGTCCAGCACGGCCTCCTTGGCACAGGCAGGGAATTAGCCAAATGAGACATGAGCCATTTTTGCACAAAGCATTTGAGATTTGACTGCACATCTTCCACAGCTACTGCCTGTGGAAAGTGGTTTGTGCCCCAAGCCTTGGGCCCCAAATCCAGCTGAAGAGGAGAGTGAGTTCTCCACTGCTGCCCAGTGCAGGTGAGGGAAGTGAGTTGTGCTCCTTCAGCAGAACAGAGGGTTGCGCTTACAAGGAGTGGGGAACGCTGGTGTCCAAAATAAGGGATGTCCCTCAAAGGGAGCTGGGATTCTGCCACTGCTCTGTTGATGCTGAGAACAGCCAGGAGAGCAGGACCAGTGCCTTGAGCAGAGAGAGCAGTGTGATTCAGAACTACCCAGAATGCTGCCCAGACTCAGCCCTGCTTTCTGCAAACTCACCCTGCCTGCAGTGCCCAATTAGTGGGAACATTTTGTAACTTCCAAGATAAGGATTTCTGTCTGGACCTGGGTGGCAAAAATACTCTAATTGGCAGCAAGTAACAACTTTTAACAGCAGAACATCATACCCCAGCTTAGGATAAGTAACAAATGCCTGTGGCTCTGAGACCCACAGGGAAATCAAGTTAGCCAGCTACATCTCCTGTAGAGATATGTTCCAAAACAAAAGCCAAGGAGAAATAATGTCACATATGAAAGACAGGGCTCTCAATGTCCCTGCTCCAATTGCCATTTGTTTACTGGACAGTGGGAAAAATGGTTCCTTCCCCATTGCACAAGTCTGTAGAGGCATCAGCGCTGGGATTGCCTTTAACCCTCTTGCTCCCAGGTAAGACTGGATGCTTCCCATTAGCTGTTCTGTGGATCTTTATCTCCCATCCCCCAGGAGTATACACACACTGCCCCTCTCTGAACTCATGCCCTCCACACCATGACCTGCTGTAAAGTAACTCGATAGGATCAGTTATCCTACAGGAACTGCCTCTGCATCCCTGCAGCATCAGCCATGCACTTTGTGGTTATAACTAATGATGCTTGAGCATTGTTAGAAAGGAAGCTTGATGTTTGAACCTTGTTGGAAGGGGATGGTATTTCTCCCAGCTCCAGCAGTGACACCATTTAAAAATCCCACTGGGTACGTAGTTCCTTTTAACCCAGGTGCATTACACAGGATACAGTTATCATATTGGGAATTCAGATACACTGATACCAGCTGACAACTAAGAAATCAAACGTAACACACTCTCAACTACAGTTAACCCTTCACATGCACAACAAAACAGAAAACAAGGAAGGCTTTTGCCTTTAAAAGGGCCATGCCTGCAATCAGTTAGAAAAGACATTTAAAATCTTGTCACAAAATATTGGATTTTCCAGCATAGCCTAATAAGTTAAGTACTAAAATCACACTAAAATGCAGAGGGTGGTGGATAACCAGCTCCTCTAAGTTGCCTTGGAAAATCCAAGACCTATTGAATAAAGTCAAGGAAAAACATTTACCACATTTTTTGCTGGTAGCTTTTTGCCATAGGATGGTAAGGGCTTTAGTGCCTGAGGTATAGGTAGTTCCTGGATGCTTTTAGGGAAGTGGGAAGGGGGAAGAGTCTGGAGAATAGTTTGCATAGCTTGCAGATATAAAGAAGCAGGTGTGTTCCCCACCAGGCTGTTGAATTTGTCTTCTCCCAGCAAAGCTGTCCAGTGGTCTGGATGCTCCTGCAGAACTTTCCGCATCTTAAACTGTGGGTTGGGCATGAAGAGCAAGAGGTAGTCGAGGCAGAGCTTCTTTGATGCGACATTGACTTTGGAGTCCCACATCTGCTCCAGGATGACGTCCAGCGGGGTCAGCCCTTTACTGTCCTCTATCCTGGGAGAGGCTCCATTCCCGAGGAGGATGAGAACCGTCTCTGACCTCAGCAGCTCGCAGGCAAGGTGCAGGGGTGTTTTCCCATCTTCCAGATGAAAGCAGCCAGCCCTATTGATATAGGAGTTCAAGCTGGGGAGCTTGTGTGCAATTTTGATGATCAGTCCCAAGATATCTCTCCTGTCATATGTGACTGCCATGGCCAGGTGAGGAGCAGAGGATGGGCAATAGCAGAAGTGTTCCCCAGGCACCTTGAGAGCCTCCTCTGGAAAATGAGACAGCAGATACTGAGCATAAGGCAGGTGATTATGCACCACTGCATAGAGAAGGGCTTCTGAAGGTGAGTAGGTTCGTAGGCTGGCATTTTCCTCCCAGTAAAAATACTCCATAGTTCTCATGTCTTCCAGCATCCACACAGGCTTGTGATCTCTCACAGCCTGGTAGAACATGTAGGATAAGAACTTGCAGTGCCTGCTCTGATCATCCTGCAGGCTGGCCTGGTTACTGGCCATGGCTCAGCAAATAAAGAACAGCTCCACGTAAAATCACTCCAGACTGTAAGATTGGTGCACTTGGAATGCTGATCCTGACGCTGCTGCAACCTTCAGGCTGTCATTGCTGCCTGGACTGCACTAGCTGGAATGCATGGGCTGATCATCTCCACCCATTCATTGTTTTTCCCCTCACTGCAGTGGTTTTGTTTAGGTAAGCACAATCCCACAGGCTCAGTTAACCCGTGCCATGCAAGCAGATGGCTGGTGAGTACATCCCGCTCTGCGCGTGGCACAGGTTACTGAAACGCTGTCAGACTGCCAGTGATTTTACACACACACAGCCACGGAGAACAGAGGGAGAGACTAAAATTAGCTTGAGAGGTGAGGCAGATTTCTGTCTGCATTTCGTGTCTAACCAGATCAGCTCATACACTGCAGCAAGTGGAATAGCAATATTCTGCTATTTTATGGGGGTTTTTTCATGTCACTCACTCACACACATGCAGCTCATTCCATAGTAAAAAATATGTAGCAGTGTAAAATACTCCACAGCTGATAACAGGCATGATTCCATGCTCGGGAAATCAAGGGATTGGTAGTGCTAGCACTAGGAAAGGATCCCTATTTTATAAATAATGGTATGGCTGGCCACTTAGGAGAGACTGATGTTAATGGATTGTCTATAAGGCATTAGTAACGTTTAAGATGCCAGCATTAATCTCTGCAGAGAAAAGAGTCAAACGGTGTGTGCAGTAACCGTGCCCAGAGTCATAAAGCAGATTGCTGGGTTTAAATGCCTTCCTTTGTTCAGCAAGGAAATACCTGGAGTGCCCCTGCTGCACAGAAAGGGCATAAACAAAAGGTTAATGGCCAAACCCCCACCAGCGGGTGGGGAGCTCTGATCAGAGCATTTCTCAGATGTCCTGCTTTGGGACTCTGACTGCTGTCAGAGCCAGCAGCTATGGGGGGAAGTGGGATTAGGCAATCAGACTTGTGCAACACCCTGGTAAAACACAGAGGACCAAGGCCTACAGGTTTGAGAGGGAAGGTCCTATTGGATGAGGCAGAAGGACCTGGCCAAAATTAAATTCACAGAAAGGAAATTAACTAAGAGTCCTTTATGGCAAGCTCTGTTTAAGGAAGGAGGGTTTCCATGCATCCCATAAATCTACAGATTGCAATAAAATGGTATCTCACCATTTTGGTAGGAAAACAGGGTTTCCCTTTAAGGGAAAATACAGCATATCAGGAAATCCTTACTTTAATTTCACAAGAAGAAAAACATACAGTAAGTATATTCAAACTAGAGAGAATTCAAGTATCAGATCTCCAAACATTGTTTGGAGTCATCCAATGAGAAAACCAAAGCCACTCACAAAACTGGGTCTAGATCTTGCACATCTTCCAAAGCTTTATAGCCATTAAACAACCCTCACCTGCTGCAGATGTTAAGAAAAGCTCCCCTGGGAAGTGTTCATAGCACCCAGCCTGTCCGAGCTCAAGGAGCATCTGGAAGATGCTTTTAGTCATACAGATTAATTTTAGGTAGTCCTGTGAGTTGACTTGGTGCAGAGACACAAAGAAGTCAAGAGAAAAATGTTCTGCAAGTATCTCCAGAGAAGAGGGAAGCCAAAACCCCAGAATCAGGAATGGCCATGAGGCTTCTGGCCAATCACCTCCACACCACAGCTCCAGGATGTCCAGGATGTGAAAACATCTCTAATTACACTGTACCTTGTAATTACAGGTTACACTGCAATTCTGGCAAGGAAGCCCAGCCCAAAACTAGGAGTCCCTCAGGTTTGCTCACTTCTTTATGGCTCCAAATGGCACTGGTCTGTCTGCTCTGGTGGCTCTTGGCCTTGGCCTCTTCTTTTTTTTTCTCCAGGAGTTTAGAAAAGCTGGTGCTAAGGGCACTTTTTGATGGCAATCCATTGCTACTAGATTTTATTGTAAGCATAATACATCTGTAAAACATTATAGAACCATTAGAAATGGAAGACATTGATATGGAAAGCTTCACTGAGGAACTAGAGGAAGACTAGGAGTTTGGAAGTTTCTATTTATTTCTTTGAATTTTGATCTGTGGCTAAAAATAATGGTTCCTAATTCATAAGATCTTTGTTGAGGCTTTCCTCTTTGACAAAGTGCAGTCTAGAAGAGGAATAGAATCAGTTTTGACTCACAGAGAGAACATCCAAGACAGCAGGAACAGGTTTGAAGGGAAAAACTAAAAAGCTGATTTTACCCAAAACACTATTTACCTTTCCATCTGAGGCTGAGAAGCTCTTTAGATCTCTTCTGGGCAGATGCATTTTTCACATTTGGTGGTGATTTCAGCTTATAAAGTATTTCTCACAGGTTATTTTGAACCTGTGAGAAATACAGAATGTTTCTGAGCTATTCAGAAACCTTCTTACAGTGTTATGCTCAAAATATTGTTTCTGGGCAAAAGGGAAACATATCTTACATATAAAGACAAGAATTGAATGTTAGTAGAACTGAAATCTTAGCATGCTAATAAAAAATTATTATTAGTTCAGGTCAAATTATTACAGAAAAATAAATAATACTCCTATCAGAAAAAAAAATCAATAGCAATAATAATAATGATTAAAAATAATTTGAAGCCTTTTGCACACTTCTTATCTTCTATCCCTATTGCTGATGTTATGTTCCCTCTGCCTATGCTCATTTAAATCCTAACATTGGTGGTTTCATTCTGATGGTGGTGTTACAGGAAATCATCAGCATCTGGAGCTGTTCTGTGGGAGGAATGTGAGGTTGATGGTGATGGTTTCTTCTTCCTCACTCCAGTTTCTCCTGGGGGTCAGTTTTATGATTTGTTACATACTTTTACACCTGTTTTTTTCTTCATTGGATTGCAACTCCATTTCACATCCACATTCACAATAGATGCTGATTCTATACATGTAAGATATTATTTATTTGTCCTCTTTTCTACCCCTGAAACCATTCTCATCCAGCTGTGTATCTGAATTTCTTTAGCTGTCCTCAGGTGAGTGGTTTGTAGCTGTGAGTGCTCCAGAGTCTTCCCATCTGTGCCCCATCTCTTCCCATCCCATTGGGCCTGCAGCCACCCTCAGTGCACCCTGTGCTTCCACCTCGCAGCACCTCTGCTGTCACACCAAGCCCATGATGACCTCTGTCAGCTCCAGCGTGTGAAATTGGAGTTGTGAACAGCTCTTAGTGCACAGCAGAGCTGGTATAAAACTATGGCTCTCCCATGCAGTGCTAGTGAAAGTAAACCCCATCAGCTGCAGGCACATGGCTAGAAGGAGGAAATTGTTCCTACAGCTAAGCCAAACTGAAACAAAGCAGCAGGTTCTCTACACTAGTCCAGGCAAAGCAAGCTTGGCAGGCCTCGGTCCTGAGCCTCTGGAAACTCAGTCCAGAGCCTGCAGCCTGGTGCCAGCAATGGCCAAACTGTGCTGCAGGGACAGAGGGTTCCACTGGGTCCTGTTTCTGGAATAAACCAAAGCAGAAAGGCTTTGTGTACTGCATGCTGAAAGTGGGGCTTAGGCCTAGCAACCTTTCCCTGTCATTTCTTCCTCCTGCCCCTCTGTACAAAGTTACAGGGAGCAATGAGAAGAACTGTGGAGAAAAGAACTGGGGAGAATGAGAAGAAAGGTGGGGACAAAAGTGAGTGAAGAGACCTTCTGGAAAAAGAAAAACTCAACAGCAGCTTTTGGTCACTGGGACTAAGCTGGAAGTGAGGCTTTCACGTTTGTCATTTCACTGCCTGGTGGGAGCAAGACATTTCTCTCCGTTAAGGGAAGAGCAGCCTTGCCACCAGCTCCAGTGATCCATGTGAGCTCAGCTCAGCTCTTTCCACCATGTTTTTACCGGCACACACACAGGAAAAACTTCAAGGAAGAAGCTGCTTGGGAAACAGAAAAACAAAAGGCTTTGGGAAAGATTGGGACCATCTCCAGCATCCTACCTGTGTTAACAACTCCAGTGAGGTGTTTCTTGTTCTCTTTCTGCCCTTCTCCAGTGATCTTAATTGGCATTTGTTTCCAGGCAAATCTGATTTCAATTTTTCTGTGCCCTTTGTACTGGTGGGCTCAGGATGATCCAGCCAGGATCATCCAAAGAAGCAAATCAGTTGCCAGATATCAGATGCCTGAGCACAAAACAAGATGATGTCCTTCTTCAGAGGCACACTGTTTTTCAAGATTGTGTCTGCTGATCTTTTTCCTTTCTTTGGGAAAGAAAAACTTATCTGCTGAGGATGGATGATAACCCTTCAGCCACAGTGAGGCTCTAGGAAATGCTTACTGTGTCCTGCTTTCCACGTCCAGCCCAGGCTGTGCAGTGCAGCTTGGGGACACTCTGTGTGACAAATTAGTGCCCTTGTGCAGAGCCCTGCTGCACCTCCAGGCTGCTTTTACAGAGCGTGAAGGGTTTCTTTTATGCTCTGCTACACACTTACCAACACTAATTCATCCAGCTGACTAAACTAGGCTTTGGGACAGTGGAAGAATCTACAGTCTGACCTGTCCTGGATTGCAGAATATTTCACTTCTGCTTGCAAGTTTCAAACAGCAAATGAGACAATTTTTTACTACATTGCTAGAGGCAGGAAATGAAAATAAGCAGAGATTTGCCACTTTGGAAAGCCTTTGAATTACTTGTAATGGGACCAGCTGATGTGCTGCATGCAGAACAAATCAACCACCAAATGGTTATTTACCTGCAGAACTCTGGAAGTAAAGATGACTACCTCACATGCAACAGACATGCACTATATATCTAGTATATATACATGTATATCTATATATACAATATATGTAATATATTGTATATATAATATGTGTAACAGGGACTCATCTGGAGACAGATGGAGAATTTTCAGGTGAAGTCCATGCTGCTGGTTGACCACTGCTGTAATCCAGACATGTGTCCTGCTTATACTGCTCCACCCAGATGCTCAGCTGGACATTGTACCAACACCTGGAGCACTTACAAACGCTGGGGAAGCCATACAGTGTTTTCCTGCAGGTTCTTGTTTATCCCACTTGTGAAGGGCTGTCCTGTTGTGTCCCAGTTCCCTCCAGAGCCTCACTTCCCAAGTGCAGCTATTCTGGAGATCTGTGGCAGCAATCCCTAAACAACCTGCACAGATCTGAGTGTGCCTCCTCCTCTTCCTTTGTCCACTTTTAAACTCAGGGTATAGACAGAACCCTTGATACAGGAAACATTTCCAGCATGTCTGGGAGTTGACAGGGAGCAAACCTTTTAGAAGCAGCATGGCAGCAGTGTGTTGGTCACCGAGAGCAGTCAGTGCAGCAGGAGCGTGGTGACAGTGATGCCAGACAATGAGCTGCCCTGCTTATGGCAAAGCAGAGCCTGCTGCAAATGTGAGAGCATCTCCACAGCTGTGAAAGCAGGGTGAAGATGGATCTTCAAACAGAATCTTCTGTGTCTCCAGTGTCACAGGATAATTCATAGAGACAGCTTAATTTATAGAATACCTGGCAGGCGCCTATCTCTACCCCAGCTGAGAGCTGATTGCCTTTTTTTGGAGCCACTCTCATCTCTCTGGGCACACATAACCCCAGTGCGTGTCCCTGCATGGCACTGGGAGCTGCAAAGGCATGCCACAGCTCTCTGGCTGTCACTTTGTGACCTGAGTGGTAGAGACCTGAGGCACAATACCAGCTGTGGCCCCTGACTCTGAGGTACCTCCCTTACCTTCAGATGAGGGATGTGGGCATATTGAGTGTTTCCAAAAGCCATCTTCCTCCTAAGCCTCAGCAACCCCTCAGTTTGGGGTCTGAACAAGCAAGAGGGATGGGTGCTGAGGTCTCAAGTTGGACTGGGCTTAGGACAAAGAGTGAGCTGGGCCAGGAGATGGGTCAGGAGCAAGACCCAGAGGAGGTGGCAGAATTGAGGAGAGACTTTTATTGGAGCACTGGAGAAAACACAGAGCAATGAGGTACAACCAGTGTATCCTGTGTTCTGAACATGGATATGAGATCCAGTGCCCAAATAAACAGTTTGGCTTATTGAGCTCCCCATTTCCAGGGAAACTCATGTGAGAGCCAGTGGAATTGCCAGAGCCTGAAGACTGTCAAGTGCTGCAGGCTGCTCAGGGCAGAATCCTGACCACCACAAATCAAATGTTTTTCCTCTGTCAGCTCCCAGGGAAGGATTGCCCATTTCCAAAGGCAGGCACTCAGTAAACACTGGGCTAACTCCAAAGGAAGGATAATAATGTTTCCAGCTCTCACTGTACGTCACACACATCTTCAAATGTGGGTTAGATCAAGCAGTATGCTCATGTCTGCAGGATGAGATGTCAGCTCAGTTTAATCAGCTATAAAAACAACAAAGCTCTTATTATTCTATTTTTTAAATGCTTTTGAGACTTGATTGCACAGAGCCTACACACCAAGAATCCCAGTGGCTCCCATTTCTGTAAACCCTTTTGTTTCAGTTCCCAATTCCTATCCTAATTTGAGGCTACATCTCTCAAAGGCAGTACATAAATAGACAGATTACCATTCCTCTTCCAGAAAGTAACCTGTCAGCTGAGTTCTGTTTAAAGAACAAAAAAAGCCCTTGCAGACAGTCTGTGCCTACATTGAGCCAGATGCTGTTTTTCCAGGGAAAGGCAGAGACTGTGAAACAGTTTTATATCATTGGATGCTTTCCTTCCTCGTGATGATTACGGGTGTCAGTGCCCTGTTTCACCACACCCCTATGTAAATGTCAAGGCTGTCAACTGCTGAGAAAGCATTCAGGAAGGCATGAATACATTTAGTTTCCAATACTGGCAAAAAGCAATGCTTTTTTACACCAGCCATAATTAACCTGAGGAATTCAGTGCTATGTGATATCAGCAAGGCTAAATGTTTGGCAGTCTCCAAAGTTTTTATCTTTTCTGTAAATTACGGTCTTTGTTCTGTGCATATGCAGGAACTGACACTACACCAAAACTGCAAATCCAAGATCCTACCACCATGTAGATGGGCAAATAAATAAAAAACTACAGCTGTACCACTCCTAACAAAATTATGACAAATTTGTCTGAACTTTTGTAGTTGCTTTTGTGCTATATTGCTACTGCAAACAAGAGCTGCTCAGAAAGTTAACTTCAGGTATTTTTGTGGGGGAAATGTCAGTGCCACGAGACTGAGCTGCTCTGCAGGATGTATCAGTTTCATTGCATCTGTCGACAAAACTCATGGTCCAAAAAGGCATGAACATATTTTTCAAAATTATTTTTATTGAATCCACTATAAAAGAAAAATCCAAGCTGTGCAGCTATGTAAAACCCCATAATCTGCAACTTATGAGCCCATAATTAACTGCTGGAGGTCACTGAAAACAATCTTCAGCCCCAGTGTAATTACAAAATTATTTGTCAGGAAAGTCTTTTCAGTGCCTTCTGAGGTCTCAGAGACTGAGACAGATTTCAAAGTTAATTCAGTCATCAAGAGTGCCAGTTTCTATGCCCTGCATTTTATTGTCTCACAGACAAAATACTTTATCCACAGCCAAAGATAACCACTCACCACTGTTCTCCACACTTTCCAGTGGTTTTATATGAAAAGGATTTTTAATCTGGGAGAAGTGCACAGTCTGATCAACAATAAGCTTTTCAGAACTACCTGAAAATTGTATTTGTCCAAGTAAGTTTCCTCTAGACTTTATTATCTCTAATGCTTTGTTCAAATAATTGTATTGGAAGAGTGGATTCCCTGAGCAGACCACTTGTGATGACTCAGACAGTGACAAATTGCTTCTGCTATCAGATATAATGAGTTCAGATCCTTGCTAACCTGCAGCTGGTCACTATTTTCCACCATCTTCATGGTTTAATGTATATTTGAAGTCAGCCACTGAGAATTCACTCAAGAGCAGATACATTGCAAAATAAAAGCAGGAAATTCAGTAAAGCTGCTTAACAGAGGAGCATTTTGGTACCTCACAAATGCTTTGAGCACTTTTAGATTTAGACACCTCTGAGGTGTGTGACCACACAAATATTATCAATACCAGAAACCCTGAAACAGCTGCTAGTGCCCTTAATGACATCCCAGCCAACAGCCACTGAACTGAGCAGGAAATTTAAAGATCTTCACAAAGTCACCCTTTTGCTGAATGAAGCCTCTGGCTCATATACTTGGTTGATTCAGTTCAGAAAAATAAATGCTATTTTTGACTAATTAAAGAGAATGAAATATTCATCAGGAATGCTCCAAAGGATGTTGGACTGCCTTGGCATAATGCAGAATTTAAGTTAATGACTCCTATATTTTGTTTAAAAATAATCTTCTGCCCATCATGAACAAAACTGTCCCCTTTTGATAAATTTTATAATTGGTGATGAAGAAAGAATTTTTACTTCAAAGTAACCAAAAGTTAAAGGCAGAAAGAAATCAGCTGATTTCTGAAAGATTTTCAGATCATTGACATTTAGAGGGATGGCTTAAATTTTTAATATAGGTGTCGGTGGAATGCTGGTTTTCTTTTGGGTGGTTTTGGTTTTGTTTTATTGGTTTTGTTTTCTTTAGGTGAAAACTTAAGAAGTAGAAGCTCTTTCCCTCCATAACATGGAGTCTGCACAAACTCTTGTTTACAGGCAGCTTTCTGGGTGACACATGTCAGACTGCCTTTGCAAACACTCTTTCAAGATGTCAACTGCAAGGTTGACAAATCAAACAAAAAAAATCAGTCTGGCCCTCTTCTTAATGACATATAAGATAATTTGAAGAAGAAGAAGAAGAGTTACACCACTGGCAGCAAAATTCCTCTGGGTGCCACCCTAATAATAATGCAGGCTGATGGAGGGCCATGGCCTACATCCATGTTCTGGGACTGCAAGCTCCCCTCTGCTCAGCAGCACATGCTCCAGCTGTCTTGTGTGTAGCACACTGACCGTGGTTTCTCCCCTCTTCCTCTCGTTCTCAGGCTTTGCCTTTCTGCACCAAACTGTGGTCTGTGCATAAAAATCCAGGCTCTGGGGGCCAGGAGTTGGACTGGAGGGATGCTGCTTTCCCTGACCAGGATCATGGTGAAATTCACCAAGTACGGGATGTGCCCTCGCTTTGCTTTGCCTGGTAGTGATGTTGACAATGACAGAAAATTCCCAGGGGGCTGCTGCCCTGAAATGTAAAATCCTGTGCCATTGAGATGGGATAAGGACACAAGACACCTGCACAGAGCTGACAGAAGGAGCTAGTGAAGCTCCCTAACTTTCCACAAAAATAGCTGGAGGCCAGGGAAAATAACCTGGAGCTCCTTAGGACCAATGTCAGACACCTCGTGTGATTTCACAGGCTTCAGCAGGCACCCTGTGTGACAAGAGTGGGGGCTCCTCCCCCATCAGAGCTGCTGCTCCAGGAGGGCAGGGTGGCACTGGGCTGTGTCCCCCCTCATCTCCTGAAGGCTGGAGCAGCAGCAGGCACTGCTTGTTCAATGCAACTGGTGTCTTCTGTGGAAGGAGTGGAACATTTTTACAGAAATGCTTCTCTGAGTTGCTCCAGAAAAACCTCTGATGGGATCTGATCCTGTCAGGGCTAAAGAACAATCAGGGTTTCTATGACAACCTTTCTCTGGTCCTTTTACCTTCAGGGCTGCTGTGGAGCACAGGGACCCCCTACCACAGTCCTGCCGTGCCAAGTCACAGGGACAGCCCACAGGCTCAGGCTTTTCCCTGAACACCAGAGCACTTGGGAAGTGCACGGCCCCCTGAGAAAGGTTCCCAGCCAGCCTTCACTCCTGACACCCCACAGCTCTGTCAGGCAGGTGACAACAGAACCAGGACTCCTCGTTCTTCCAGCAGCCTGGATAAACACTGGCAGCAGCCAGGGATCAGCAGGAGCCTTGATGCTGGCAAGATGAAATGTTGTTCATCCCTAAATGATATTTGAATTTGGAGATTTAAATCTTGATCTGGGATCTGAAAATACCCTGAAAATAGAATCATCTTTATGAAACAGAAATTCACCCTCCTAGGCAGCCCCAGTTGTCAAGACTCACTCCTTCTCAAAATGAGACCATCTGTCATGGAAACAGGCATCTAACTTTAACCCAGATTTGAAACTGCTGACTTGGAGGTTTGTAAATAAATCCCAGCAACACCCCAAATGTTTTCAGGCTCATACTGAGGGGCCACATCTGCTCAAAGTAAAAAAAAATCTGAATTTACATGAGTCACACATCAACTCATTCTATGTAAAGACTTTGTAAAAGCAATACCAAAAAAAAAGCTGTCGGTGTGCCAGCAATACCATGTTTACATTAAAGCCTGTCAAATACAGCCCTAAAACACCACATAAATAGGTGGAAATATTGAATGTGTGGCTGCAGGATAAAATCCAAGTGTTAAACTATCACAGGTGTCTAATGGACATTATCTTCCTCATCCTCTTCATCAGGCAGAGGCGTTGTCCTCCTGACAGCCACAGGCTCCAGGGGCAGAAGGTGGCTGTCACAAGCAAGCCTGCTCTGCAGCTGGAGCTGTCCTCTCCCAGCACAGCCCTGCTGGTCTGCTGTCCTGTTTGGCAGCTCAGTGCTAAAACAGAATCTGCAAGCTGCTAAAGTTGGTGCCACTACACATCAAGCCCAGACACTTAGCTGGTTCCCTCTCCTGAGTATGTTGGCATTTCAGAGCCTTCATGATTTTTGTGCCTTTTTATAAGAGTGAAGAACTGCTCTTCACCCCACTTTGCAAAGTGGAAACTGAGGTGGACACAGAGTCAGTGATTTCCCGCAATAATAGAGGCAGACAGTGCTTTTTCCTTTCCCATGGTATTATGTTTTTTGACATGCTGCAAGTCTTTCTGGCTACCTCAGATTCACACAAGAGGTGGGACCAATATTTAATTTGAGCATTTTAGTGTCTCTGTGACCTTCCCTAGCACATGGTGAATGAACAGAGATTTCTGAAGTCCAGGCTAAAAGACTCTGAAATATGCTACTATTTCTACATGATTTAAAATTTGTGTGCATTATAGGGGTGTTCTGCTCACATGCTCAGGGTTGGCTCCTTCACCAGATATTGAGTCAGGAAAAGCTTTTCTTGTGATCAGCTGGTAGCAACTGTTGGATGTTTTCTTCAGTTGAGGCGGTTTTACCTTATATAATATAAATGATGCCACACTGTTAATTTTGGGACAATCTTGAATCACATTTGTGACCATCCTGGATGCTGCATTAGGATCATTTTGCCAGCTAATGGCTGAGATTGCCTTTCTTGGATTCTCCCACTAGAGGGGCTCCCTCACTCTCTTTAATCCCTTTTGCAAATATTCACTACTGATCCCATCAGCCTGTAAATTCCCTTCCTTCTTACCATTGCTCTAGAACAACTGGATATTGACAGCAGTCTCTGATTTATCCCAGAGATCACTGCTGACATCAGTTTTCTGAATTTCCAAGCATCTTCATCTTTTCTCCCACACAATTTTGCCACAAATTTCTCCCACACTCCCCTGTATTCAGGGCAGTGAAGAGGAAATCCCCATCACTGTCTCTAAGCCTGGCTCATTTTCCTCTTCCAGATACCTGCTTTAAACTGTGCTCCACTGTCCTGGCTGGAAAAAGCACCCACAGAGCACTGGCTGCTGATGTGCTGGCACTGCTGCCTGTCACATCACCCACCTGCTCTCACAGCTCAGCTCTCCCCTCAGCACACCCCAGGCTATTGTCAGGCTGTGGGTGCTCTGGGGACAGGACTGTCATTCACTCTGTGCTCCTGGAACACCTCAGATGGGGTTATTGGGAACACACAGCAAACTGCCCCTTGCAGAGCCTTGCTTTTACTGGCCTGCTGCTTTCCATTCCTATCCTAATGCTTGCTTTCAGAAACCTCTCTAATCCCCTGGCAAGCTTTCCCCATCCCTTTTCTTGGCACTCCTCACTTTGTGGACCACATTGCTTTGACCATATTGTTCTGCCCGTGGTGTCTCAGCACATCTCTGGCACAGCCTTGCAACCAGCCCTTGTAACTTTGCCAGAAAAAAACTGGGTGGGCACATGGCTGGGGGGCAACACTGTAAAAGGAAAATGCTCTTTCCAAAATTGAAACCAAGTGTGAGAAGCAAGCTTGAAAAATTTAATTGGCAGTTTAACCATTTGTATTTATTTATGTTTTTATTGTTTCTCCCCGTGGACAATAGAATTGTATGAATGTGTCTGCTTACCTGTCTGCTCATCTGTCTATATTCTACTTAAGATTCTGTTCCATTTTCTTGATGTAGTTTAGGCTACAATATATCATTTTTTTAGGACATCATCCTATTCACTCTACAAAATCTTATCTCGGTAGATTTCATGGAGCTTCTTGGATTTATTCATGATAATCCCACTTGACCAAAAACCTGGCACTCCATACATGCACACTCACACTGTCCCATAGCTCCTGTTTAGCATCCTGGGTTCCTGCATACCCATGGTAACATGAATCCTTATGCTGTATAAAATACACAACATGCAGCCAGTGCTTTCTGGGAAGTCTTGGAGTCGATGTACACCGGCTGTTCTATTCACAAACATATGTCTGATGCTTCCCAGAAGCTGCAGTTTAGGACATGTGCTGTCTGTCATAGCCAGGGTAATCCCTAAAGGCAAACTCATGAGTACAATATGGTAAATTCTCCCACTACACCTTATTTTCAGGAGTTTAGGGAATTGTGTGATGCATGGACAAGATGACACATAGCTTTCACACCTTGGAAAAAGGTCAGAAGTGGCATCCTGGGCAGATGATCTTTAATGTGTATTTCAGTGTTTCTCCTCTACACTTTCTCTATAATTAGAAAGTGTCAATTATTTTGTCTGTTTACAGTTTTCCAATACAACCTCTAGCAAAGGCAAAATCAGTTAAGCTCTGAAAATCAACCCCTAAGCACTAAAATCTGTTTCTGTCAGCTGGCAGCAAACAAGCAGAAAAGCACTTCTTGGTGAGTGCCCGGTCTTTGAGAAGCAGAGTGAGAATGAATCACCCTTTGCATACCTTGCTATTCAGATGTACCCCTGCAGGGTCCGCACATGGAATAAAGATGGAAAACTCTCCGCACCTCCGCGCACCCACAAGGTGGTGCCATTCAGTAATTTTAGGAGAAGAGCCACCACCGAGGCATTGGGGAGGAAAAACCAAGATCCAGCTCCCTTTAGGAATTACGATCTATTGCACCAGAAGATGTTTTCTAAACCGTAGGCCAAGCAGCACCCGAACAGCAACTTGCGCTCAGTCAATCCAAAAGATCAGATCAAGAATTCTGGCTGCTGCCTTGTGTTTCCTGCAGCCTCTTCCCTGTTGCAGGGTTGTGTCCACCTCTGCATGCAGCCCTAGGAAATTTCCTCTATATGGGGTGGCTCTGCAGCATAAACAACCCCAGTCCAGCCTGCCTCCCTGTCAGCACACCTGTGTGTTAAACAGAGACCATCTCTAACCTCATGGCCCACGAATAAGCAGCTCAGTTTGCTTTGGATGGTTAATAAGCCCGGGGAAAGTCCCTGGCAAGGGTTACTGCCAGCCCTCCTGATAACTCCCATTCCCATACAGAGGCTGTTTGTTCTTCCTACATCGTCATCTCCCGCTCAGAGGACACACACTGTCCTGCCTTGGTGATAGACTCAGGATAACTGAGTCAACACAGTGAAGAGTGGGAGCCCCTTGTTTTGGTATTAGCAGGACACCACCAGCTGTACTCCACATCAGTTTTCCCACTCCATGGAGATGGCCAGCTTATTTTCCAGCAAGTCTTGGATGAACAGAACATTTTGAGGACTTGGAGGCTTCTTGCCTGTGTCAGATTCAGAGGAGAGGCTTAGAAGTATACCCCTCCTTCAGCCCCTGCCTGAACCCCTTGCTCTAGCCAAGCTCTTCTGGAGGCTGGGGTGAGCTTCTGTAGGGTTCAGCTGGTTGTTCCTAACCTGCAGGCTATCTCCTTCCCTTCAGGCCTTGTTCTTTGCTGAATGTCAAACTGCCTGCAAGATCACTGACTCCTAAATCCTATAAACAGCATATGTGGAGCAGACATTAAAATTGTTGCTTGAGGATGCATACTGACTGTCCTTATAAACACAAGCATCAGATTAGCAGAGAAAGAAACTAAAACAATCTTTCAGAAAGAATTACAGCTCTTTTTTGCAGCTCTTTAACAGATTAAGTTGCCTTTTTTTCCCAGTCAACTTCATCAGCGGCACTATTCAGAATCCTAATGAAATTCAGATGATAATGCAGGTGGGGGTCTTGAGAGCACCTCTGCCTGTGGCTGTTCTTGACTCTATGGCCTGGAGGAATGCAGAGGAAAATTGTATTAGCCTGTCCTTCAAAGGCAAGGAATTAAACTTGTTAGCATTGTGGTCTAAACTGTGTCAGTAAGTCGTGTTTACCATTAAGCAATTGCCAGAACAACACAGGTAAATGAGCAGGAAAATAGTTGTTTATTTATGGCCTCAGTTACTCCTAGTTGCTGTTCACTGGTGAAATGCAATAAAGACAAAGGAGAAGAAAACAGTGGGAGACAATCTCCAAAGGTGATGCTCAAATGAAGTGTGAGGAGTCACATGTTTCAGGAAATAAAGGGAGATAAAAGCAGAATATAGCATTTGTCTTCCTCATGTATTTTTGTCCTCTTTTTTTTATCACTTCTGTAGCAATCTATAAAACTAGGAAGGGCGGGAGGATGATAAATGGTTCATTGTGCTTTCTTGTATGAGAACAAGAAATGAAACTAGCAATTAGTAAGCTCTCCACAAGCAGGAGGAAGTGGTCCTTCACACACTGTGCAAGAAATCTGTAAAACTCCTTGCTGGAGAAGATTTTAGATTCAAGCCTTTACAGAGGTACAAAAAGCAAGTGAACAACTTCCTGGGCAAAAAGCACCCACGAGTGCCTTTGAACCCACGACAGCACCTCCTCCCCCAGAAGGCCTGTGTGTATTCCTGGGGAGGAGGACAGCCAGCTCTGAGAGAAGTTACTTATTGCAGACTGCTTGGTGGTAGGGAGGCTGTACCTGGCTGTGTCCAGCCTTGGTTTCCCCTCCCAGGTCAAGGGGGATGTGGGGAAACCGGCAGGGCCCAGTGGGGCTGGGTGTGTTCAGGGCCTGCAGGATGTTCCTCCTCAGAGAGCTGCAGGGAGCTGGGCTGGCTTAGGCTGGGGAGAGGTGAGCTGGAGGTGGCCACAACCACCCAGCAGAGGGACACAAACAGCAGACACTTTTCAGGAGCAATGGAAAATACAAGGGGTGGTATCCAAGGTTTGCAGTTTGGGAGAGCCAGGTTGGAATTTCAGGAAGACATTTGCAGTACAAGATCTGCAGAGGGGACTTTCAGCCAATATTTCCATGACTTGATGAGCATTGACTTGATGAGCATCAGTTCCAAAACTGAACACTTGCATTTTGCAGAACCCCCCACAAAAAAGTGGTGGGAGCTTTCTGAGACAAAACCTAGAAAGAGACAATATATCTCATATGGTAGCTGGGAGCACCTCTTTCTTGTTATCTTCTGATTTGTACTGACACCATCACAGGTTTGCAGTGACAGAGAGAGTTTGTTATTTATTCACCTCACTGAAAGGCCCATTCTCAGTGTCACTGGGATGACTCTGTTCTTTGTACTGTAACAGAAGTGATGCAGTCACATCATGTTCCAATAAAGAGGCCCTGACCTCCAACAGTAGCTCCATGTGAAAGAAATGAGCACCTGCTAGGAAGCTGGGTGCCTGTCATCCCAGCCTCCCTGGTGAGGCATTCACAGGCTATTTTGGACCTCAACTGCAAGTCCACTTTCAGTTCTGCCTGACTGAACCTGTCAAGCTGTAGTCCTAAAGCAGCTCACTATTCACAATATTAACATTTTGTTCATCAAACACAGGGGTGCCCATCAGAGTACCCAATCCTCTCAGCTGCCTGAGACACACCCCCAGAGCAAAATAGCCAAGATGCTCCCCAACAGTTTTCAAGTCAGATTAAAAAAACCTGAGCACAGCATGGCTGGGGGCTAAAAGTGAACATGAGAGCAGCAGGTCGACCTACACACTGCCAGCTTTTGTTCAGGCATTTGGGCTTCCTGAGTAGGATTTTAACAGAGAACAGCAAGTGAGATCTGGCTGGAGTTCCTCTCCCAGCCACAGAGAGCATCATGAGACTCTGTTTGCTAAGGAAAGTATAACAAGGGAGGAGTAAAGATAAAAACAGAATGATATCAAGAGCTTGGGAATGAACATATGTAAGGTCAAGGATATACTGTGGAAAGAGATAATTGTTGCTTGATAAAAATAGAGAGCATCAAAGGAGATATGTACTGAAGGAATAACACCACCCTCTTCTAGACCTCTTGTGGGGGCAAATAAGCCCTGCTGAGTGTATAGAGAATTGCCCCTCACCTTATGCAGAGCCCTTCTGTGTTTTATGCATCCTTCAGCCTCACTGCTAGGGCTAAAATAAAAAAAAAGCTTGTCTGTAATGCCTTGGGGTGATTTTGTGGAATCCTGTCAATTATCCACTAGAAAACATCCTCTGTTCCCTTTACTCTCTGTTAGGATGGGACCTATTTCTCTCTGAATTGTCTCAACCAACTTCAGATAAGGGTGTCCTGGGGATTAAATACTTCCTAACCCTGGAATGTCCCCTCTGTACCTTCCTCAGACTGACTGAGATGTTAGAATATGGGAAAGGCAGGGAGCTTTACAGAGGAAAATATTAATGGAAAATATAGGGAAAATATAGGGGAAAATCTGCCCCTATTTCTATCCCCACTGGTGCAGGATAACTTTTGTTATAGTTAATAGACACTGTTTTATCCAGCCAGGTTTTACATCACCCAGTATTTATATTGTTTGAGATGACTCTCTGTTGCTCTGGGTATCCTGTTGTGAGGAAGTTACCTTGGTATTCTTCTTTATTTGGATTAATCTCATGAGGACAGGAAAGCCCAAGTTAAACAGTCAGCACACAGAATTTTAAGATGTGATGACTCTGGACCTGAGGCTCCCCAGGCCAAGTAGCCCTGCTCTAGATCAAATGTTAAATTTCCTTTATGTCCCATGATGCTCAGATCTGAGGGCTTTGAACTTACTTCCACATTAATATGTCATTTCTCTTTATTACAGCTCTCCTGTGCTAGTGCAGAAACTTTAATGGAGGAGCCACAGGCTACCACTTGCAGCTGCAGTCCTGCTGTTTGAGGACCAATCCATCACACAGCAGTGGAACATCACCTCTCATATTCTGGGCAGGCTCTTCAAAATGTTTTCCAAGAAAATTATCTGCACAGAGTTCTGTAAAAATCTAATTCTACCCCATTAACCAATAGCTTATAACTAGCCCAGAAAAAAAATCAGGTATAATAGCCCTATGACAAATGAGGTAGCACTTAGTCAATTCATTTATCTATCTACTAAATGGATACTTTAAACCCAAGAGCCTCACCTTTTAACCTCCCTGGTTAATGTTTCCAGATGACATGCCAAATATACCCATTTTATAAAACCACATTAAAATTAGAGAGGGGAAAAGTCTGGTCATCTTGGTTAAACAGGATTGTTTCATAAAGAATAATACTGAAATTGTATTAACAAAGCTTCAAAACTGTTCTGACCTTAAAAGGACTGATACTCATTCTCCATTTTGCTGTGACCATCTTGCTTATTAACTGTGTCTGAGCTCAGGGCTCCAGGTTTGTATTGGAGTGCCCACTGTGCAAGATAAAAGAGAAAGGTGGCCCATGTGCCAGCAACCCAGCCCAATGTGAGATACAACAGAGAAGCTCTCTTGCTCAAAGTCAAGAGTCAGAGCAGAGGTCCGTGCTTGGCAGCGTATTCAATGCATCCCATCAGTCTCATTCTCACTGTGTTTTCCACAGAGCTTGTGACAAACAATTTTAGGAAGGAATTTATAGGATGACCTTGAAGGTGATGTCATGGTGTTTAAACAGAGGGGCTCCTTTGCTGCATTGTGCAGTGTGGAAAAAACACCTTATCAATAAGAGTCTTGGAGAGTCTTGGAGACACTGGAACTGCATGGAAAGAGGCCACAAAAGGCCTTTAAGGGGCAAAGGTAAGAAATTTGGGGCTGATGCTGCTGACAGA
Organism: Molothrus ater; assembly: GCF_012460135.2. NCBI lineage: Eukaryota > Metazoa > Chordata > Aves > Passeriformes > Icteridae > Molothrus > Molothrus ater. The sequence continues at coordinate 13,206,775 of NC_050480.2, forward strand.
GGAGTTTGGCAAAGCAAAGGCATGGGGTGATGATGATGGTGCTGGGGTGGTGTGGTGACCCCTTTTTCCCTCCTCTGCTCTCTCCCTCTCTGCTTTTGCAGTGCCTCACCCAAGTGGCCCCCACTCTCTGTCAAATGTGCCCCAACAGACTGTTCTGCTGAGTGGCCTCTTCGATGGGCCCTGATGTTTCTACACCAGCTGGGGCTCGGCACACCCTCTGCACTGGTTTTCATCACCACACACAGGAACACAAGGAGCAGAGACATGTAGGGATGAAGAGTAGATCAGTCAACCTGCTGTGGCTACACGAAGCTCCAGGGGTGTTGCAAGGAGTGGGAAGGGCAGTTCTCTCAAACTGTCCTGCATTGTAGCCTCTCTGCTCTGTAGCTTTTCATTAGCATGTCAGAAATCAGCTTTTTACAAAGCTGGAATCAGGAGTGACCCCCATTCTGAATGTATTGGGAAAGTAGGATATTGAAAATGATTGTTGGTGTCAAATTTACAACCCAGGAAAGTCACTGGGACCAAGGAAACCAGCTCCTGAAAACTTTGACAGTTGTAATCAAAGTCAGAGACTGAATATACTTCAGGGAGGATGCAGCTCAGAGAATGAGAATGGAATACCCATTAGAAAGAAAATATATCACAAATGTTATGTTTAACTAGGAAGACGGTAGGATCTTTGTCATTTGAGATATTTAAAATATGCTTAGGATGATCCTGAAGTACTTGCTCCTGCCTTAGCCTAAGAGGTAGATCTCCTGAACTGGCTTCTGATTCTTCATTATTTGAGTCTCTGGAATCAAATACTGCTTTTCTGTGTCAACAACCTGTCACTGAGATAATGAACTGAACTATTATTTTTTTCCTGAGAGTCTTAATACCTTGTGGCACCTGATGCCACCAAATCATTTTTATTGCAGTCTCCTGTGGGGATTTGTGGTCAGCCATTTAAATGCAAGCTGCCCTCCCCGAGCTTCCATGGACAAATATTTACCTGCAGCAGAATACAGGCAGCTGTAGCTGCAGGCTCCTCTTTATTTATAGCACAGGCAAGCTGCAGTCTGCCTGCCTTTGGTCACCTGCTCAGAGCTGAGGTTAACACATGAGTAAGCAGTGACTTCCTAAAGGCTAAACTGTATTTGCAGAAAATATCACTTTATCCCAGTCACTGCCATGGACAGATATATAGTAATCCCTACAGACATGTGAAGGCTAAGCCTGCTTATCTGATGGTGTGAGGTCAGACAGAGGGACTGATAGGGGCATGTGTTTACAGTAACACTTGTGATTGCTCTGCAAAAAGACATCCTCAAAGGGTTTCCTCAAAATAGTGTCAGGTCCAAAACAGAAATTCTTGAGAAAATTAGGAGTTTAATAATAGATCATCTCCTATCAAGGTACTTTGAATCACACAAACACAAAATAACTACAAGATATTTTCTTAGAGCCCAAGTTTATCAGATGCCATCTTGCAGGGTTAAGCTGATTAGCACAATGGTCAGGGAGGAAACTCTCCCCACCAGGCACAGTTACTAGCAGAGGTAGCCAGGGTCTTACCCAGCCTGTGTGGTTGGGCACAAGCTGTGGTGGAGGCAGAGCCAAGCAAGGGTTGCCAGGCCAAGCTGGCACTCCAGTCCTGTTGGCTCTGGTCTTTCCCAGTGAAAGAGAGGGGCTATCCCTGCCTTCTCCTGCACCATGCCACCTGTCCCTCTGCAGAGGGAAGTGCACACTGTTCCATGGTCAAATTTGGCTGACACTGGCCAATGGGCTCCAAATTTGCTGAGGAACAATCAGAGAGGAAACAGATGGAAAAGCAGCATGAAAGCATAAGCTTTATTTCTTTAGAAAGCCAGGCTAAAATGTCCTTCTTGGTTTAGAATGACAAATACAGCTTCACATGTGCACAGCAACTGCTTTTGCTACAGCCTCTTGAATCTCCTGGCTACAAAACCATGGAAGCCCTATGGAATATTGCCATACCCACCACTCTTAGCTATGGCAGCAAAATATCTTAAAGAGGAGAATCTAAATTAATATTTCATTGACCCAAAGCAGCTTGGGCTTCCCTCAGCGTGCTGGCTCCTGTCAGTCCCATGGAGATTCACCAACAGAATCCAGCCTTTGGAGCAGAGCTTGTTGGTCAGTAAGACAAAGGACTGTATGCAGAGAGAGTCTCCAGTGCACAGCAGCTTGTAAGTGAAGTGAAGTGGGCTCTTGGGAAAGGAAAGAGGTGAGGGGTCTTTCTGCAGGTGGTAGATGCTGGAAGAGAGAGGCAGTCAAGGCAAGCAGGGAGAACATTTGGAGCCAGTTGATGGGTCTCCCCTTCAAAAAAAAAAAAGAAAACCAGGTTTAAGAGCTGTGCATTTCTGCACAACTTGTGTTACACCATGGAACTCAGGTCTTAAGAGGGTCCTTCAAAACAGCTGCTTTTCTGGTTCACTGTAAGCACTATCCTGGCTGCCTCATCCCTGCAGTGACACATGTACTTGTCCTGCAATGTTTGAAGCCCTCCCTGTCCCCTGCACAGCTGCCCTGCAGGCTGGGACAGAGCAAGCTTCATGGGCCCAGAGGGGCTGAGGAGCCCGTGTGGAGCAGTGAGAGGTTCATCAGGACAGTCCTGTGACCTGCTGAAGGGATAAGGCAGCTTGGTCCATTCTTTCTCTCCTCTGTGCATGTGGAAGCAATGCAAATTTGGCATAACCCTGGCCTATATTATTCATCAGAAGTCACTTGATGGTGGGATTTGTCAACCAGCCAGTTCCATGGGGTACTTCCTTCTTACAGCCATCATAATTTCATCTTCTCTATAAACATCTGCAAATTACCCTCCTTCAGACCATGCCTTTTAACTCCTCTCTTCTGGGGTGCCAATGAGAACTGTGGTTTACCCAGCAGCCTCTGGTGTGATCTGCCCTAACCTCATTTTCTGCTTTTTCCTTCCTTGTGCTTCCTTCTCTGAAATAAAGGATGCTAAATCTCAACATGATTTTTGAATGCTGCTTACTCCCAATCTGTGTTGTTTCCAATTCTATGCCTGTAAATACAAGCTACTGGTAGAGCCCAGTAAGAAAGAAAATATCCCAGCATATGGTTGGCAAATGCAGCATGCTCAGCTCTTGTCTCTAAATGCTGTTTCCCAGTGCTTTCCTCAGGGAATCAACCCTGATTAAATGTGCCAGTGTTTTTCATTACATTTGGAGGATCTTCAGAAAAGTGGAAGCATGAAAAAGTAAGTAGGTAACCAAGAGCAGTTTAAGGTGGAAACTGCAATTACACTTGAAATGGCTAAATCCAAATCTAGGTAAGACATACCTCAGTGACTCCTGCACCCTCTAATCCCTTTGCAAACAGCAGTTGATGGCATTTGGATTAACATCTGCTGGAAGTGTGAAGGAGAGCCACCACATTCATATCAGAGTGCAAGATTTCTTCAGGGTTTCCCAGGCTTTATGATTAGAAACTCCCAGACTCCAAGCCCTCTCCCTCAGATATGGCTGCTGCTGCTGTTGCTTCAAGCTTCTCACTGGAAGGTGAGCCTTGAGTTGAGATGATTTTCACCAGCACAACTGAGGAGGGTTCCAAACCCCACTGGCTCAAGGGCTGCTGAGCTGTCTCACCAGCCAGGCAGCCTGGGCAGGAAGGTTTGAGCTGGTAGTGTAGGATGCACCTCATTATCCTAATGCAAGCCACCTTGGTTTGATATCAGGACCCTATAACTCAAAAAGCTTGAAGTGTTTTGCACTTTTTTCCAAGAAAGTCCATATTTTCACCTTTTAACTTGATCCTAGGAGCTTTTCACTGTACAGAATAATAATAGTAAGAAAAAAAAAACTGAAAAACTAAACTAAATCAAACAGTCCAAGGCTTACATGAACAGAGCTCTCCTTTTGCCCCCCAAAATGCCACTCAATATTCTTCCTCTCCCTTGCCCAGGCAAGTGCTGTGTTGTCCTCATGGACCTTTCCTTGGCCAGTGTGCCACAAGCAGGTGAGATAGGACTGAAGATTGCAGCCTCTTTTTGGAAATCAAATGAAAAGCCCTGCCAAAGCCAGCAGTGACTAATCCACTCACATAATTAGTTGTGGGACAGATGACAATGATTTTCAGAACCCAATACTCTCTGTGAACCGCTGTCCCTGAAAACACTTTGGAAATTTGTCAGCATGCCCTCCACATAGGTCCCAGATATCTCTGCTTCTTCCCTCTCCCATTTCAAACCAGTATTACTCTGCTTTCAAAGAGCATCTTTTTAGCTCCTCTGAGAGGAAAAAAGGGCTAATGCTGGGAGATTTTTCCACTGTACAGGTAACAGGAATTATAGCCTGCAGCTGGGATTGCTCCCCTCAGATGGAACTGGCAGTCATTCCCCACCGATGGTTTCTGCCAGTTAATTTAAAAGTGCTGTCCCCCACAAGAGAGCTGTCCACACAAGGCTGCTGGCCCAAATTTTCCAGGTGGTTTAGTTCCACTGGTGGGATCATGATGGGGGCCACCAGGAGAGATGTCAGCTCCAGACAAAATCAGTCATGAGCTTGGGCTGAGAACCATTCCCCAGTCAAAGTGAAATGGGATTGAAAACAAAAATAAAGGGTGAAGGTTACATTCACTATAAAAATCTGCATCTAAAGATCAAATCCATTCCTAAGTGTCAGTACCAGCCTGAATTATTAAAGCTGAAATTATTTTCTGAGGTTAATTTTCCTTTCCTTGCTTGTGTTAGCAAATCCTGCCTAGCAACAGAGGTGACCTCTCGAGGTTGCTTCTAGCAGCGTTTCACGTGGCTCTGTTTGTTCACTGTCTGCAGCTCCTTCCCATCCAGACAGCCCAACGAGAATAGCCAGTTTCTCCTCAGCACTATCCTCCAATTGCTATGTGACAGCCCTGCTTTGTGGCATGTCAAGTTACAAACACTGTCAAGAAAGATTTTAATCCCCCAGAAAACAATTCATCTTTAAATAAAAATAACTATCTATGAATCATTCCTTTTAAAAATAAGCACTTATGAGAATTCACACTGTCTTGAGTAGTAAAAGCTTCTGTTTGACTCTAACAAAATCAGAGTAACTCTGTGACAGAAATGGCTGGATTCCTAAAGCTTTTCTTCCCTCCCCTTCAAGAAGGGATAAAACCCAGTCCATTATGGTCCCAGACAATCCTTGTTTTCTTAGCTTCTCTTTTTCAAATCAGGGTGAATTTAATCTAAACTCTTAATTATAGACTGGATCCTAAAAGCTGCTAAAATAAGGTGCCAATTATGCACAGCTCCTCAGTGATCCAGGCAGTGAGTTAATCACTGCCCTCACAACTGGTACAGCCCCTACTGCCTTGCAAATCCCTGCCTGCAGACTGTTCCCAACTGGAACAGATTAACCCCTTTCTCTCAAGCATCCAAACTGCTCTAAAGGCTACAGCCAGGAGTATTCACAACCTCAACCTGGTATGTTTCCCTTTCAGCTCCCAGGTCCCACTGAGAGCCTCAGAGGGCAGGAGTAAGGCTTAAAATAGGGAAGATGGAAAATGTCTGAACAAAGCTTGGAATTTATTTCCTTGATGCCTTAGGGAGTGTAAGGCAGCATGCGGTGTGTGCAGGGTAGGTCCCCAGAGCCTGCAGTCACAGCAAGAACAGGGCACAGGAGAAGGAACCTGCACCTATTCACCACATCTCTGTGCATGCTGCCTCTGCACTTTGAAGGGCTGTTTATGCCTGAATTCTTTGTCTGGATTTAACCAATCCCTTTACTTCCCTTCTACTTTAATACATGAGTTTGTATGGAAAAAACAGTTGAGATGTATTTCCACCATCACACAGAACTAAAGGTGATTGGCTTGTAGGAATAACAGCAAAGTCCTTGCATTTTGCCAGCCTTTTTCTTGGCATAGACTCATTTGAGTGCCATGTAGAGACCTCCTCTCCCGTTCACCATAGCACAGGTGGCCTCTTCTTCGCTCCCAAGCCACAGCTCAGTCCTGCTACAGCTCCAACAGTTAGACAGAAAACTACCAGGAGAGCAATGTCAGGAAATTATTTCCTATATTTGCCTTTCCATTTGACATAGGCTGATTTCTAGAAAGGAGGAAAAACACCAGTGTTAGTTGGAAAGTTGAATGCTGCTCAGCTGGTAGGAAAAAATTCCTTGATGCTGTGGCTCTCAGTTTGAGAGCTGGTGTCATGAGCCAAAAATTGATTTATAAACTGTCCTGTCTCATGTTGAGTATTTATAATTCTACAACACTCTCCCAGAGAGGAGGGATCACATAACTTAGCCCAAGCTTAAATGACTCCACAAAAAGCAAAGCAATGGTGAATCAAGCCGTGCACAGCAAGGAAAAACAGCCTGTCAGAAAAGTCCCAAATGCTGATTTACTTAAGGCAAAAAAAACCATTGAGTTATGATATTGCAGTTTGATATGCATAAAAGGTCTCATTTGTAAGGTGGTCTCCTGCCTTAACAAAGCACCTCAGGCTATTTTCAAGTGGTTTCTACACACAGCTATTTCAGCTCACTGTTTGCTCAGTTTGCTTACTTTAAGCAGTGGTGACAAGATAAATATCTCTGGGTTCCAATTTACTTTATGTTTCTCAGCTTTGTCAAGGCACTATTTAGACTGTTGTGTCGAACAGCTGACTCCGAGCTGGAGCTTGCCCCTGCCTACATGCAAATGAACGATCAGATTGTGGGTCTGGGCCAAAGAACCGGGGAACACACTAAACAAACAAACTGCAGAGCCGTAATTCAATAGCTAGGACAGGGCTAAGTATCATCTGCCCTCAGGTGCGATGAGTCAGTTGTAGACAGAGCTATGCTGCACAAAAGAAAATCTCCTAGGTCACCCAAGATAAAAACCCGCGATTAATGAAGTCTTGATTAACTCAAATCGATCATTTAACAACCATCTCTTGTTGTGTCCCGATTGTGTTTGCACATCGGGAAAGGGCAGGGAGGGCCAAGCAGTGAGTCACTGCGCACGGACACCCACCCCCTGCCCCGAGAGGCAGTGCGCTCCCTTTGCAGCAGAAAACGACAAGGATTAGTGACAGTGAGCCAGCAAAGATGCCACTACGTGGGCTGCCCGCGGAGGGCTGTGTGGCAGCCTAGTGGCTCATGTGTGCATCGCTGTCCCCGAAGTTAGGGATGTGGGCAGGAGTGATGTGTCACACGCTATCAATAGCCACTAACAGCGCCTTCAGAACCCGGGGATAATTAACCACCACAGAAAACTCACCTGCCTGACACATGGTTCAGCTCTCCTTTCAGTTACTGATCAGTTGCTCTAGTGAATTTGCCAGGGGAAAAAAAAAAAGCTTTTCCTGGTGTTTCAAGCTGATTAGACAGATTTATTTCCTTAATCCATTTCTTGCTTCTGTCATTTTGCTCTCCTGCCCTTAGTTCTGAGCTGTTCCTTGTGTTTAATCAGCTCCTATTTTTTCATGTGTAAGTGTCACTGGATTTACCTTGTTTGCTCACTATTTTGGGGGAAGGAGTACTGCATTGGTCTATTCCTTTGGGAACTACCTACAACAAGTATTCCAAACAGAAACACATTTGCTGGTGACTTACTGGACCTGGGAGAAACCAGCTCCCTTTGCCCACAGGCTGTTACACTGTCTGCATTCTGTGAGCGTCTGAGTTGCTTCTCAGCTTAAGGTAGCAAGGGAGGAAAAAAAAAACCACAAACCCCAGACAAAGCCAAAATGCCCAGCTGGTTTGACTACCAGGTTTTATCTGTCCAGGGAGGAGCATGAAAGGGCTCTGTGAGATCACTGCTGAATTGATACTGGGAGACGGGAAAAGAGGAAAACACAGGTCAATTGAGTATCAAGTTTAAAAGCATCCCAGTCCTTGTGATGTGCTTCTTCTTGAATTAGTTTGTTCTCAACTATCTAAAATTGGATCTTCTCAAAGTGAGTTAGAAGCTGCCAAGTGTCTGCATGATTTTCTTGGGCAAAAATCTGCAAGGGATTGGAATGAGATCAGTGTTTCTCTTGCTAGCTGATCAGATCTGAACCTGAGATTCCACCAGACTGAGGTCAGTCAGTACATTTCTGTGGAGAAAAGGCACACTAAATTATAATAGCTGAATTTTTGAAAAATCAGAATTAGGAAATTCCAACCTAAGTGCTGTACTGCAAGGAATTCAAATGAATCTGTTCCTGTGATCCACTTCCTTGTGCCATTTAACCTCTAAAATATAGTCATGACTGTGAGGGCACTCAAAGACCTTAATTGCACTGACTGGCCTCACCAGTGGCTGTGTTTAGCTCTTGTGGGACTATGTACCATTCTGAGAGCCCTGCCTGTGCTGGCTCTGCCTCCAGCTGCTGCCCTCTTGGAACATCAGGCCATTGCTGTGCCCTGGCAAATACCCTGCAGGCTGTTTTCCACCATGTGGCTTTCAAGGGCTGAGTGGTTAATTAGTTCAGTCTACCAAGTCTTTCCAAACTTGATTGGTCTAGATTTTAATAGGGTACCTGTGAAAGTCCATTTGTTTGTTGCTGTTTAGAGGCTCATGAAGGGGTGATCCCTCCATGCAGCCCCCCACATTCCAGGCTGAGGTTCTGCACTATGAGCTAAGTCCCTATTGCCTGAGTCTCTCTGAAATGAATGGGAGTCAGGCACCTACCCGATGCCTTTTGGAAATCTGTCTAAACACTGTAATAATAATAAATAGCTGTCACATTAGCAGATTCCTAGAAGCTTGACTCATAATGATGCAATAACAGTATGATGAAATACTCTTCCATGCTTTATTGGCAAGTTACTGGAGTGCTTTTCTGCTTTGTTCCTGCTTTCTGCCCCCTCAGAATGCACGGAATGTCTATCTCTTCCCCTAAAGACTTCTTCAAGGACATAGCCAGCCATGCCCTCCATCCTGTGATGGAGTGTACAGGTCCCATGTCAAGTGGTCACTGCTGCAGCTCAGCTCCCAGCACTGTTGATGCCCTGTTGCCTGCCTGTGTTGCACTTGTTGATGCATAGTCATGTGTGAAGGCAAATATCCCCCTCATGTCACATCCTGCAAACCCAGGAAGGGACCTTGTTCACCTCTGTCAAATGTGAGCAATCTGCATGTGGAGTCCCAGTGAAACAAGAAAACTGAATCAGGCATATTGTGGGTTGCTTACATGAGTCCTGTGCTACAGTTTTACGAGCCCACCTGAGCTGAAATCTGTAGTAATTCTTATTCTTCTTGTTCTCACCTGTTTCACTGGCTTATGAGTGACTCAGGCTGCCTTTACGAAAAGTCCCTTGCTAGTGTACCTCAGAGCTGCCTCATGCAAGGCAGTCACACGAGCTGAATAATTACTTTACTCACCATATAAGCAACTGGCCACATGAAAACCCTCAAGCACCCTTCCTTTGGGCTCTCATCCAAAATGGAGCCTGGAAAGCAAACAAATGGAAGACTCTTTTCCTGGTGCTCCTGGCCTAACCCTGCCAGTTCCCCTCTGGCAGGACAAGGGGTTTCAGGTCATTTGCTTCTACTCTCTTGTACTCCTAATTTTTATCTCTGCAGCAAGAACTACATTGCTTACTCAGCTTAGCAGACTGCTTGAAAATCTTTGTGTGTGTGATACTGTGTGTTCTGATGTAAGGTCTGCAGAGAGCTTCCTCCTCTTTGTTACTATTGTACCTGGGAAGGAAAGAAATCCTTTCTTACTTCTGTGGAGATTTCAGGAATGCCCTGGAATAAACCATGGATCACCTCTCTTAGACTGCCCCAGAGACAAACACTGGCGTTTACTCAGCTGTGCAGCTGGGCTCCGAGGGACAGCCCCCTCTGAAGCCCTTGCAGAAGGGGAGCTGCGCGTTTTCTGTTTCCTCAGGTGCGGGCTCCTCCCACAGCTTCACTTGCTGAAACACACTGTCCCTGCAGGGAGTGGTGCCACCCACGTGTCGTGGCTGCCGGACAGAAACCAGGTGTGAAGTCTCCCTCCTCAAGGTTTCTCCATCCCGGAGACTGATGTTAAACACGGACACGCATCTGCTGAGCTCTCCTCCTGGTCTCACATGCATTGTACCATCACTGTTTGACTGTTTGACAATGACCAAGGATTATTAGGTGTCAAAAGGATCACAAAACAAGTCTCGACCCCACCATTTCAGTGGTATGCATGAAGCTGTTTATTGGGTAGATTTCAGGTCCTGTCCCCTTCCCTTGCATGTCCTTTCTCCCCTTTTCATGTGGGCCACCTGTTTCTTCCCCCAGGCTCCGCTTGCCTTTTTCACTCTGCTCCCTCTGAATTTAGAATCTTTGATAAATGTCTCTGGGTAGATATCTGTGAACAAAAGAAAGTAGTAAGCCTAGAGTGGGGCTGGCTGTTTTCCTTTACACAGGCTCACCTTTGACACTCAGAAGTGTGCCTCCTAAGCAGGGGGTGGTACTGTTAAAAGACCGAAAGCAATACTGAATCAGCTTCAAGACCTTTGAGGAAATGCTGTGTTGACTGAGGCTGGGAAACTCCACCCAGAGCTCCAGGAACAGCGAATGGAAAAGACTGACAATACAACAAAGATTTCTTCTCACTTCCCTGTCTGTGATGTGACAATTGTAACAAACCAAGAGTTTCATCTCTTGGTAAGTGCAACTGAAAACGAAACAGTTATGGGAATTCATCTGGGCCTCAGGTGTGTATACATTTATATATTCCCAAGTTAGTAGATTCCTCTGATTATATAAAAACCTGCAGCAATCCAGTGCAGACATTAAAGTGTCCCGTTCTGTACAGGCTCTGAATGTCTCTGCATGGGGCCCTTTCTAGCCCAATCTGTCTTTGTTCTCACCCAGTGCTCACAAACAATAGGGACAGCCCAGACTGTCTGATGAAGTCCACGTGTGTTGGAGTAGCTGCTCTCCCCCGAACTGTTTATCTCCTGGTAGACAGCTGTTGTGATGCTTTTCTGTGCCAAGGGAATGGTTCCAGCTTTACCTTCTCAGCTGAGGATAAAAGCTCCCCTGAAATCACCTCCTACAAAACACAGGGGAGTTGGCAGCTGGCTCATTGCATCAGCTGGGTCAGTGGGGCACCACCCCACAGCATCTTCTCTCCACTCAAACACATGTGCATCAAACCAAGCCTTTGTGTGCAGGACGTGGCATAATCAGATGGCTGTCATCCATGAGTTGGACACCTGACAAAAGCTCCCCCAAAGAAAAGTGATAACATATGTGATCTTGCAGAGCATTGCCACTGGACAGGATTTGGGAGACAGGACTTGCAGACTGAAACTTGAAAGTTCTCCTTATTTTAGTAGCTGTCCTTCACTGTGGAGGACAAAAAGAGAAGGCTCTGCAATGAAAAACCCTGCAAGATCCTTGCCCCACTGTGATTTGTTTGTGTCACCATCCATCCTACTTAGCAACTTTGCTTTCTTTGCTAGGGCATGGCAGTGAGGCTGGCTGCAACAGTGCCTGGCTGCAGGGTCTCTGTGTCTGCCTGCTGGCCTCCCTAAACTGCCCTGTGCACAGCCATGGCTCCTGGTTTCTGCAGGACACCATTCTGCATTCCCTGGCACCAGGCCTGCTTACTGTCTCCGTTCCTGATGTCTTAATAATGGCATGGAAATTCAAAGTCCCTCTTCAGGCATTAAGTACTTTTTCTGATATGGCTCCTATGGGTCTTTTGGGGTTTTACATTTAAACGCCTTTTAAAATCTGGCCAACAGCTACTAGGTATGGTGACAGGGTAATGAAACCAGCTCTGTCCTTATGGAGAGGGGGTAGAGGGACTGCTTCATCACTGACCTTCATCTTTTGATGTTGAGATTAACTGTAGAAATAATTTCCCCTGGCAAAAAATACAACCATCTGAAAAAGTATCTGTAAGTAGGACTTGTTCCTGTGTCAGCTTTTAGGTGAGCCAAAAGCAGTAAGTGTCTGCTCGTGATATCAAATGAAAGACAATTACTTTTTTGTGTGTGTGAGTAGGCTTACCTTATGAGAATGAAGCTGCAGGCTGTACCATCTCCTCTGAAAAACACAGGCTATCAGTAGCCACTGCCAAATAACAAGAGCAGCCCGTGGGATGAACCCAGCCTTTGATGCGAGGCAAAGCTGAGAAGGCACAGAGGGGGCAGTGAGGAGTCACGCTGTCTCCCAGAGAGATCACAGCCTGTAAGCCTGGCTCTGTATTTCAGCTGCCTCCTCTCTGCTGACAGAAATCCTGGGCACAGAAGGAACAGCAATGGAAAATCCCACTGCATCATTGTTTCACCTCAGGCATGCCTGGTTTGGTAGGCTTAACTTTGCCACACAGGAATGCACAAGTGTACCAAAAGATTATTAGTGGTTCTGGCGAAGGAGAACAAAAACTACTGAGCTGTAAATTTTTCTTTTTAAAGGGAGAAGATGTGCACAAGCAGCCCCCAAGCCCTGACACTCATTCAGTGGGATGTACCCAGGTCCTGCTGAATTCCACTGAAATTTTGTCACAGGTTTTAATTAGATTAATATGTTGGTGGTTGAGTTTCACTACACAGGTCTGAGATTGTGATTAGTTCCTCAGTTAGCCAATTATCTCTGAAATGCTTCCTATAGAGTTGCTCATAGCACTGCAAAATGGCTTTAGATGGGGCAAATATTAAAGGTGCATCTTACTCAGGCTGTTGGGTGTGGGCATCTCCCCTTTCTCTGGTTCATGAAGTTCCAGATCTAACATAGCCTTTTTTGTTCAGTAGTGCTGCAGAGAAGACTGGCTCCTCCAGAGTAATTTGAGTTATTGTGATATGAATCAGCCGTGGAAAAGGCCCAGGGTCTTCCCAAAACCTGGCATAAGAAGTAAAGGAGCAAACTGCTGACTGCACTGCATTTCCCTGTGTCAGAGGAGAATTAATTAATGTTTTCAGGCTGCTTTGAAAATTAAAAGTGCCATGTGGTACAATACTGCTGATCCTGTTTTTCACCCTGTAGCTGACACGTAGCATGTCCCTTACAAGCTAATTGGAAATTGCTTTTGGTATTTTTAGCATTTTTCAGCAGAGCTGCTACAGCCTGCTGCTTTGTTCTATTAAACGTGCCCTACCTCACCCTCCCCTACCCCCCTTGCTCTAAGCTCCTCTGCAAGGGAAATAAAAACATCAGTCCCTGGCACCATCTGTCAAGCACAGGCTAATCCATTCTCTGCTTGTCTCATGGTCAATTTGGTTTCTCTCTGATTGGTACAGCTACCCTTCTTATTGCTGAGAATTTAATTCTATTCATAGGCTTGGGCTTTGCTTTGTTTTCATGGTAATATTATTGTGATGATTGCAATATTCAGATATACAACCCCTCTGTATGCCCAGACTGGAGAAGGGTACTTAAGCAAACCTGCAACCTGCCAGTAAGGCAGGGAGCATCACGCTGCCCCTTGAACAGAGGGAAAATGAGGCAGGAAGAACCAGCTTGCCCTGGGATATGTGGGTGCCTCAGCAGCAGGGCTGAGCACTGAGCTCACAGGGCCTCAGATAAGACACAGTCACCAGAGCTGACTAAAGCACCACTGCTTTGACTCTTTCTACTCTGCTTTGGCTTTGTTTACAGTGATCTCCGTGGGAGCTGTGCAGAGATGAGTAAGACATGGACCTTTGTATAGCTCCTATGATGAGCTGCAGCAGACCCAGCAGGGACACAGCTCATGGTTACCCAGTGAGGACCAGCAGCAGATCAGGTCAGCCTCTTAACAATGGGGGCACGTTGGATCAGTTTTTTTCCTCCATTTGTTTGTGGTAAATGGGACCCCAGGCTCGGCTTTATGGCTTCCTTCTAATATTCTCAGTACTTGTGCTGTCCCTGTGCCATTAAGTAAGTGGTGATTGCTGTCTGATGGACTGCTCTAACACCCTCCACCCCCCTTCCAGCATCTAAAGAGAGGCTGATGAGAGGCCAGTGAGAAATGTCAATGCTCAGCTCTGCTCAGGATCAGGCCAGAGTTTACCATACCGAAGAGATCTGATTTTCTGGAGGTCTGTCCAAAGCAAACAGCAGCTCTTAGCACATTGATGTTGGCCTGTCACTGACTGTCTACCCTCACACAGGCTGTTGTGTTCTCTTCTACCTCATCATTTCTTTACCCAGGCAAAAGACACAGGCTGAAGAACAGCTGGGTGTGTAAGAAGGTTTTGTGTGCTGTATATTCACAGAGAGATGCCCCTCTGCCTCTGTGTGAAATGACAAAAGAATCCTGCTGACTCATTCCTTCCTGCCATTACTGCAGCTCCTCTGGTAATACCACATGGATAGACCCAGGAATGAAAATACTTTCTCCAGAATAGACATCCTTAAAATGGCATGGCTTGCCCCATAGAAGGAAAACAACACCTCTTTGCATCTCTTTTTCATAACCAACAACTCAAAAGGACTTTTTTTCATTGTATTTTGTCCAAGACCACTAAATGCCAAGGAGGCAGTCTGTAAGCACTTAAAACTGGCAGGGAACTGATAGCTCTTGCAAACAAATGCTAAGAAGGGCCACACTTTGCCTCATTCTCCTCTGATGTTTCATCTCCACAGTGGGCAGTGTTTAAGGTATCCCACAGAGATTTCAATGTGAATGGCCTGAAAGTCTGCAAGCAGCATGAGTCACAGCTTCACTGAGGGGAGGATGTCACCAAAAGCCATCTCTGTGCCTTTCTACACCTCCAGCCCTCACAGGGCTCCATAGTATGGTGAAGCTCGCAGGCAGGATAGGCCAAATCCCTGAGAAAGCAGGTGCCTGAAGACAGGAGTCCCCTTCCTCCCTTGGCAATGTGTTGTAGGGGTGCAGGGAGGTGCTGGGTGGCTCTGGCATTCAGCTCCCCTAGGAGTGGGAATTTCTGCCAGGCTGTGAGGGAGGCCAGGGGGTCTGGGAGGCTGGTAGAGGGGGAGTGGAAGGCACCAGACTCAGGGCAGTGGCTGACAGGTGCCTGGGAAATGGAGCTTGGCAGGTGGGGAAGGGCTGAGCGCTGCCACAAGGCTCCAGCTCTGGCCCTGCCTCCAGCCCCCCACAGCTGGGCTGCAGCACTGAGCACTGCCCTGGCCCTGCCCTCAGCACTGCTGGCAGCACCGTGCTCAGCTCTGAGCCTCTCGCTTTAGAAGGGACATTGAGGTGCTGGAGCGTGGCCAGCAAAAGCAACAAGGCTCGTGAAGGGTCTAGAAAGCACATCTTGTGAGCAATGGCTGAGGGAGCTGGGGTTGTTCAAGGTGGAGGAGAGCCCATGGCTCTGCAGAGTTGCCTGAGAGGATGCTGTAGGAGGTGGGGGCCCATCTTCTCTGACCTGTCTGCAGTGACAGCACCAGAGGAAAGGGCCTTAAACTGAGACCGTGAAGATTCAGAATAGACGGGAAAAATTTTCATTGTTAGGATGGTGAGGCATTGGAATAGGTTATCGAGGGAGGTCACCATCCCTGAAGATATTCAAGAGGCTTCTGGACATGGTGCTGGGTGCTGTGGTGTAGTGATTTAGCGGTTACTGTGCTAG
Source organism: Molothrus ater (assembly GCF_012460135.2). Classification (NCBI taxonomy): domain Eukaryota; kingdom Metazoa; phylum Chordata; class Aves; order Passeriformes; family Icteridae; genus Molothrus; species Molothrus ater. Next base: position 13,222,215 of record NC_050480.2, read on the forward strand.
TGCTAGGTGGATGATCAGACTAGATGACATTAAAGGTCTCTTCCAGCCTTGATGATTCGATGATTCTGTGATTCCGTAATTCTATAACTCTGTAATTCTGCCATTCTGTGACCCGGCATGCCCCGCCGGGCGCGGCCGTGAGGCGACCCGGGGCAGGGCGGAGCGCGAGGCGGCAGGGGCGGGGCCTCCGCGGCAGCGAGGGGGCGGGAGAGGGGCGGGGCCTCGCCGCGCTGATTGACAGGCGGGGCGGGGCCACGGCGGGGCGGAGCTGCGCGGCCGATCCGGAGCACCGGGGCCGTGGAGGGCGGGGGAGACACCGGGTACGGAGCCGCCGCCGCCGCTCCCCGCAGCCAGGTAACCGGGCGGGGGCCGCGCTCGCCCCGCGCTAGCAGGGGAGGCCAAGGCGGCTGGGGAGGGAGGTGGCGACCGCCGCGTCGCGGCGCTGTGTCTGTCGGGCCGCGGCAGAGCCCCGGGCGAGCCGCTCCGGTCCGGCGACGGGCACGGAAAGGGGCAGTGGTCGGCCCTGCCTGACCCGGTGCGTTACCCGGCGCCGCCACAAAGCACCGGCCTTCCCCCACCGCGTCTCCTTCTCCGTCAGCGTCTCCCAGCGCCGCCCAGCCTTCCCGGCGGGGGCCGGCACCGAGCACCCCCTCCCCGTCGCCGCCGACACAACTTCCTCCCCCGGCCCAGCACTGGGCAACTTTTCGGGCCGGTTCTTGTGCGGGGCCCCGAGCGGGTGGGCGCGGGGCCGTGCCAGGGCCCAGTGCGGGAGCGGGGGCAGCTCGGGGATGGGGGGCGGCGGTGGGCCCCGGGCACGGCCCCTCGGTGCGGCGGAGGCGGCGGCGGTGCCTCCCCGTCAGCTGTTTCCTGCTGTTTGTTGTCAGGGCTCCTGCGCTCCCGGCAGCGCCCGGCGGCGGCGGGGGGGGGGTGGGGGGGGACGGGACGAGCCCGGCCGGCCCCGGTTGGCTGCGCGCGCCCCCGTGACGGCGCGCGGGCCGGGCCGGGCCGGGGCCCGCCCTCGCGCGCGCGCGCGGCTTTGTGTGTGCGCGGCACCGGCACCGGGATCGGCTCCGGGATCGGCAGCGGCGCCCCCGCAGCCGCCGCCCCCGGGCCCGGCCGCGGAGGTTCCGCGGGGGTTGAACCGCCCTGCCCTGTGGCACGGGGGGCGGCGGCGGCGCCTGACGCATCGCCCCTCTCCCCGGGCGGAGGTGCCCCTCGCTGCTGAGCGCTGGCCGGCGGAGCAGCCCCGTGTCCCCCCGCACAGGTGCCTCCCGCCGGGAGCTGTCACCGAGCCAGCCCCGGTGCTTGTTTGCTTTGTGGAGGTGCTGGCGGCTCGCTCAGCAGCGAGGCGCATTCGGCTGCTAGCGCTCGGGTTGGGGTTTTCCCAGTGGAAGTATGGATTCCCAGGGAGCTGAAATATTCTGCCGGCGCTTTTGGAAAGGTTCTAAGTCAAAGCAAAAATAAGACTGTTGTCTGTCTGCTTCATTTGTTACTCTGTGCACAGCCCTCAGCTGTCCTGCACAAGCAGATGTAGGTTAGATTAATCCAGCGTATTTATTTAAGAATAAAGGCCGTGTTTTGGACTGGTATTGCCGTACAATTTAATAAATTATTTGTCTTTGGTTTCTTTAAACAATAAACACGTGTTTAGGGTTAGATTGAGGGAATAACAAAGCAAGTACACACGGTTTTATGAGAGAGAAACAGGGTAGGGCTCTTTCGAAAGTGGTATCACAGAACAACTCCTGATGTCAGCAACTCATGGCTCCGGATTAACCATTATCTTAACTAATGTTTATGACTGAAAGGCGGGGAACTTGCTCCCCAGTTGTAAACATTCCCTCACGTGACTGTATGTAACTGCTATATATATATTATATATATGTAACTGCTATATATATATATAATCCTATGTATATTTTTAGATAGAGCCTCTTTCTGGATGGCTGAATTCAAGTGTGTGACAAACAAAACTGTCAGTTTTTAAGGGCTGCTCAATTTTTCTAAAGTAGTCTTCAGAAGTATTGTGTGGAGGCTTCTGTCATCTGCTACTTTCACTTCCGTAGTTACAGAATTACTTAGAGATGCAGAGCTTATTGTTTGTATATAGATTTTAATAATGACGAGTGAGTTTCAAGTGTGGTTGCAAAGTGTGTGAGGACAAATGAAACTGCATCTCAAAGCCCAACAGAGAAGATGACAAGAACAAGCTGTATTTGTTACTTGCCACACACTGAGAGCTGTACACATTTTTATATATCTGTATTTAACATGGTAATCATCACAAGCTTGAAGGGGTGGTGTTCAAGTCAGGTCATTGGTTCATATTTGTTTACTAACATTTGACCTGTGTTGAAATCTTGGGTTGCTCAGCTCTCACCAAAATACGTAATTCCCTTAAGCAAGATTTAAGTTAAAAATTACTTGTTAAATGTGTACATGAAATGCCTGTACACCATGGATGTTTGTTAGCAAGGTGATCTCTAATTTTGGAGCCTTTATCTACATTTAGGACCTTTCTAGTTAATATATAAATCTCATCGTGATATGCACTTAGTGTATTAGAACCCTTTCTGCCAGCTGGATGTGGCTGGTTTGGATGATGATTGTCTTTACACCATTTCTTAAAAGGTTGTTTATTGGATTTCATTTTTAATGACTCATGAAATCAGTGATGTCTTTGGATGAAGTTTTGTATCATTTCAGCACTAAAATTAATAAAAACAGAAAATGTGTAGTTTAGCTTTCTGGAAGTTGCAGAATGGATTCATAGATAAAAGTTGTCTCAACTGCTTAAGTAGCATAAGAGTAAATTTATTACAAAACAAGGAAATACAGCTTTCTTAAAAACAGTGGAGTAATTAGGAAGGGAAAAGGAGAAAATGAAGGGAAAAAGAAGCAGGGAGACAGGTCTAGTTGCTGATTTTGGACTCTTTGTAGTTAGTGGTGGGAAAGAAAATTAATCTGAGTGTGATACCATTTGTAAACTAATACTTTTATATGTTATCTAGCAAGAGTATTGTGAGGGTTTAAGTTACTCTGTGGGAGATGCTGAGATAGGGGGGTTGTATGAGAAACAAGTGCCCATCTCTGTGTGCCTCTGCTCTCTGTAAATGTGAAACAGAGTACCCTGGATTAGTGTTTCCCTGCACCAATATGACATAAACAAATTTAAATGCCAGTGTCCTAGTGCTTGCTTTACCTAAGAAAAAAAATGCAGTTTGCAATAGGAAATGACACTACTGCACCCTGCAATACAAAATTACACTGCTGCAACTTGCAGAAGGGTGTTTTCATCCTGCGAGGCAGCCTGTTGTTGGTGGGTGCTGTGCCCTGCATCTGGGCTTTGCCAAAGCCTCTTCGGTCTTTGGACTGTGTTCAGTTCCCTTCGCAGTTTGATACAGTAGCTGGATGGCTCTAAAGAGCACTGTATGCTGGTCCAGTTCATTTTCTCTCCACATTTGGCTACATGTGGTGGTTTCAATTCTGCATGTAGGCAGAGACCAGGCCTTGTTTACTTGGACAGTCGCAGAAGTTGGTGGTGGACATTGAATCTCTGACCTCCCAAGAGACTGACCACGTGTGTATTTTTGGATGTGCCCCCACCTGTGAGCAGGGAAACCTGGGAAGGTAAGGAGCAAGTTTAATTTTTTCCTTTATGATTCTTTAATGTTTGGTCTTGTGCAGTTGTGCTAAGAATTCTCTTTCCTCTTTTGTCCATCTCTGAGATGAGAAGAGGAAACTGAAGCCCAGTTCCCGAGATGCCGTTATGAAGTTTCAGCCTGGTTCAGGGTAAGTACATTTTGAGAATGTTTCAGTGTGCTTAGGGGAATGCATAACTCTTTGCCAGAGGGTAGAGAATGCTTATTTTCTCACAAAGGAAAATGGTTTTCGTTGGTTAAATGGTGAAAGAGAGGCGGTCACAGTTTTTTGTCCTTTAACTAGCAGCTGTTCTCTGTTGTAGATGTGAACGCAGTAGATGGTGCTGAAGCAACTCTGAGGCTCCTCCTGTGAAATATCCACAGTCCAGTGTATAGAGAAAGTGCTTGCTGGCTCTCCCAAGTGTTGATGGTCCTGTGTCTTCAAGAGATGCATTCCAGGACAAGAAAACACTGACTGTTAGTTTTAAAGATGTTAATAAATAATACTTTGTGTTACTTTTTCATTCTTTATTGATGGTGAAGATAGGCAGATGAGGTAGTACAAATACCAACCAAGTGATGCTTCAGGTGGTTTTGGGTGTGTGTGCAGACAGTGGTCAAAATCAAGCTGTTGAACGTCAGCCCTTTGATACGGTTGTTGCTCAGTGTTGCTGAAATCAACACTGAAAGTGTTTGGGGAGTTTGGGAGCTGCTGCTCTGGGAATACACATTACAGCACTCAGCCACAGTGCCTGTGTTTCCTGTCTGTCCATGCACTCACTGGGAGAAGCATGCAGGGAGGAAGTCTTTCACAGAGAGATTGAGAAGTGGTATCAAGGTTTATGCTGTCAGAATAATGTACTGTCAAAACCATGCAATGTCAGCAAGCCTGACCTGCTAGGTAATATGACCTGTCATTGATTGCTCTCCTAAAGGTCCTCTCAGGAAGGTGGTCTGGGTGCTAAATAATGGAAGTGTTGTCATCTCTCAGTTCATGAAGTACCCCTCTCTTGGAACTGGAGAGATTGGACATGCAATAGATACTTTATATCCCGTTAAGGAAAGTAAATAAGTCTGCCTTTCTTACATTGCAGCCATTCATTTAATAAAATCACTTGTGTTTGGTAATTTACATGAAGACAGGAGCGCTAGAACTTCATCACTGATACATGCCCAGTAAAGAATGCTTAGCTGATTTTAAAAGTGAAATCATGAGCCAAAAAAAAAAAAATCTGTTCTTTCCTCAGCATTTGGTTTTGTGAATAACCAAGATCCTGGTCCACTACTTCGGAAAATTCCGCTGGTAGCATGATGGAATTGGTGGGATAGTGTCACTTTCTGGAGCTGTAAGTAGCACTAGGGAACCTGACTGGTTCTCTGGACAAGTGGAAGTTATTTTCTAGGTTTTTAAGTGTAAATAGTGGATGAATGGCCAAGTGCACTTACTGTATTTTCCTCCCCGTTTAGAGGATCTTAAGCTTTAGAAATGCTCTTATGTTTCACAATTCTTTGGTTTCTCCTCATTTAAAAGAGCCCTCCCACTGCCTATCAAAGCTGCCTGTAAGTGGCTTTTTCAGATCATTTATGCATGTGTGAACATAAATAGACGCCTGCACCTTTCCAATTGGTAGTGAAACTATAGGGAAAGAAATCTGCTGCGTTAACTTGGGTGACTTTGTACACACCACTTGTGTTTGTAAGGGGCAGGAGCCTGGGAGCTATGGAAAATTGCTTTCCCCTTGTGCTGTTGTGCTTCTGTTTTTTTCCTGTGTGCAGTAAGTATACCCTACAGGATTTAGCATCCTTACATAAGGAGAAAGAAGGTACTTGCTGTGGATAAAGACTCCTAATTTGGCCTTATAAGTGAATGCTGTGTTTTTAGCTTGGGGGAAGAAAAAGGAAGGGGAGAGTGTGAAATGGTTTCAAGTTGAAATCAGTTTCTCTATTTTACAGGAGAGGAAAAAGCAAAATTTCCATATTAGGTTTTTTAGAAAATCCATTATAAAGTGTGGCATTTTAAGTCTGCATTACTTGAAGTAATTTTGTAATTTTTTCCTGCTTTTTACTACTGTGAGCAGTAACATAAAGACTTACATAAGGTGACTAGTTTTATAGTGCTTCAGCTGCGCCCTTACAGATTCATTGAATCCAACAATCAAAACTGAGGTCAGAGGTAGCTGTAGCCTGCTATATATTTTGACTGAAGTCTACCAGGTGGTAGTTAAGTGTAGAGGTTACTTTGAAAAAGTTAGACACTCTGGTAACCTTACAGTATTTTAGTAGTTTCTTAAGAAAACTTGCACAAAATCTATGTTGTTTTGACTGTTACAGTGCTGACTGTAGAATTAAATTTTCTAAATTTTTAAAATATGTATTATTTCAAGAATATAGATTTGCTTATGCACTGTATTCTGAAAAAACGTATTCTGGTACCAGTTGGTTTGTTAAATTCTGCTGTGAGTTTAGGTTACTTTCAGCTCTTGAAGGTGACATAAATAGGTGAGGATTTTAGGCCTTGTATTAGTAGGCAGATTTTTCAGCCTTACATCTTTGAATATATTTATTTTCACATTTATTTTAATGTTTGAGATCTTTGGGACTCAAGACTTCAGTCCATGCCATAATGCCATATCCAGAAGTAATACATTTGAATGTTGCTGTGACTTCGAACTTGCTTGTTAGAATTGCACTTGTGCTCCCTTCTGAAGTATTTAATTTCTATTTTTAATGTCTCTGGGCTAATGTTTTTCTGAGGCCACTGACACGAATTATGATTTTAGGCAGGTGATGCACTGCATTTGAAGTGTTTAGGTGCATTTTTCAAAATGTCATGCTGTGCAGGGTCAGTCTGTGTAAAGGATCTGTTCTGGACACCAGGCTATGTGTGTGTGTGTTGCTCTTAGTGAGATAGGGACAGGTTTGGATTTATGTTGTGTTACCTTCTAAAAGTACTGACAGGGTGAGGATTGGGTTTACTCTGAAAGAAATACCCCTTTGAATGCTGATTCCACATTACTGTAACTTATGATCAGTTAATTGTTTTGAATCCACAATACAATCAGCACAAATATAACATAATCCAAAGTTAGGAAGGATGGCACATGGACCTAGGCCTAGTGCCTTATGGGCATATCTGTTACAATTGCCTTAATTGCTTGTATTTGTGGTTTCTTCTGGCTGGAGACTTTTACTGATACTTGTTTATTCACACTTATTGTGTGTTGATTTTCTTTCATTTTGTCACTATTCATGTTTAATTTTTTTTTTTTTGCTTTGGTTGCTGGGAAAGATAAAGGCATATTAGAAAGGTATAAAGCTTAGAGAAATATAAATGAAAACACTTTCCGTATTTTGAGTGGAATCACACCTCTAATACTCAGACCTGTTTTATTTATCCTTTGAAGAAGAGAAATGGGTATTATATCACCTTTAAAAGGAAGAGTCATGACATTGCTTTTAATTTTTATGTATCCTTCAGATGGGATACAGAAGATTAATAGTGATTTGAAAAATCTGAAGGTAAGGAACCTGAGCTAAAATCTCTCTGTTCAATATTAGGAGCCCTTCTTGTTGCCTCACATTGTAAGAAAACAAAGTGTGAAATAAAGCAATTGGAAAAAAAATCGTTATGTCAGTGACTTGTGATTTTTAGATGTAAAAATGATGTGTTAAGCTCTGTGTGTGCAGGTGCAGGTTTTAGTCCATTTGCTTTGTGTATGTTAAGAGTAGACTTTAAGAAACTGATCCCCTAAACCTTGAAATGAGTTTAAATTAGGTATTTGTGCTTATTAATGGTGTTTGACTTAGAATATTCAATTAGATGAGCACAGAATTTGATTGAGTTCTCTATGAACGGCAGTCTCTGCTCTGAAAAGTAAAGCCCACACAATTCTAATATTGCAGTGTGTCAGATTTACTTTACATTGCTGTGCATGACAAAAGCAGAGACAATACATTTTTCTGATTCCACATCTGAAGCATAAATGGAGGTACATTTAACTTGTTTAACTGCAGAAGTTTAGTCATAAAACTTCTGCAGTTGAAAGGGAAATATCATAATTCAATTCCTTTGTCATGTTACATCATCCTTCATGATTTAAGTTTTCGGCTATACATTCTGTGCCTACTCACTAGTTCACTTTGAGTTATTTATGTTAGTTCGTGTCAAGTTGGTGAGACACTTCAATTTTCCTAAGCAGTGAAGAGGCTGATGTGTCAGGCACTGCAGGTCATCTGCATAAAGTTTTTTAGCTGTTTTTTTCCCTCATTGGAGTTGCTGAGGTATTTTAGTGACAAGGCTTTGGAAATACCTTGGATAAATTACACAGTATTTTATATTTGGATTAGACAACTTTAAACATTTGTATATAAAACTGTCTGGTGTTAAGACTGGGTGGATTGTTTATTATGTGAAATAGCATCCAAATCTTTCCTATGTTGGTCTGTATATGAAACAAAGCGTCAAGTCAAATGCAGCAGCCAGGGTGCTATACCAACATTCTGAGTGGTGGTGTTGTGTGATCATGTGTCATAAATTGTGCAAAGCTATGGGGAAGTGACATAATAAATATGTATTATAAAAGGTGGGGGTGACTTGAGAAAATTAAGCTATAATTGTCTTGGTGACTCAGTGCTTCATTTCTTAGTGCTGACTAAGATGAGTGAGTTGTTGGGAATGTACTGAAATAGAATTTCAGTATTGTGTTAGAAGAAGTGGAAGCTTCTGAGTTTAAGAACTGTAGGGGCCAGTAGGGGGTCTGCAAAACACTGAATTGTATTTTAAAGGTTTCAGTTTGTGTTTTTCTCATTTAATGTAATTAGTTTGTATTTATGTAATCTTTATTGGTGAAATGGTCACTTTGGGAAATAGCTTGTCTTGATGAGAGGGTGAAGACAGACTGTAAGTTCAGCAGTTCACCAACAGAGGAATGACTTGGAGCAATCATTAGCTGAATTGGTTTGAAGAATATTCTGACATATATATGGGATGTTTGGGAGTTTCAATTTTTTTGCTGAAATGCTTTTTTTACATGATGTTTCTTTTTGCTTTCAGGTCTTGAGTAGAAACTTAGATAAGTTGTAAAAATGGGAAGAATTTTTTTGGATCACATTGGTGGCACTCGCCTGTTCTCCTGCGCAAACTGCGACACGATCCTGACCAACCGCTCCGAGCTCATCTCCACTCGCTTTACAGGGGCCACAGGAAGGGCCTTTCTTTTTAACAAGGTTGGTAAGAAGCTGGAGGAACTGCTGTTTACTTTTGAAAAATGAGTTTGTGGGATATGGATCTGTCACAAGATTGAAAAAACTTCTTGGCTAAAGTGTTGCATAATTACTATTTTAACTTCTATTTTTTTTTTCTGTCTTTGAAGTCAAATTTGACATTTACTGTTGATAAGAAACTTAGCTAAATTAGTTTTGTCTGAAATGCTGAAAGACTGTAAAGAAGACTGTGTATGTAGAGGCCTCAGGCCAAAATTGATGGAGTTTCAACTTCAGAGACTTCTGTAATATGAACCTCAAATTCACTCTGAGAGTATCTGGTATCTGTCAAAGGGTTCCAAAGGTTTTTTTAACTTTTATGCAGTTAAAAAAAAAACTAGATAATATTTTGTTTAATTTCTGAAATACATTTAATGTAACAGTAGTCTGGCAACTTAAGTTGCCACAATCAATCACAATCTTTTTTACAGACAGTAATACTCTGGTTTAGTTTAAGAGTTTTTAATTTATTCGATTCAATAGATTGACATACAGATGTCAAAATTTTTGAGTGAATTGTAGGATTATTTATTAACCTTGCATAAAGACTTGTCCATTAGATTAATTGAAAAAAATGGTAATTGTCCTTTGCTTTCTCACAAAGCTCCTGAACATATAATGCTTGGTTTTGTTTTAGTTTTGGGGGTTTTGTTTTTGTTTTGTTTTAGTTCTGTTTTTTTCTTATAAGCCATTTGTCCATGGCCAGAGTTGATAGAGGCATCAATAGTGTCTTAACTGTGTTTTGCTCTGGGACTTCTGGTATCCCGAATCTTACCAGTACTGAGAGATTTCCTCCTCATTGAATAAACTCTGGATCCTGGAGGTTAGATTTTTTTTTTAATGTTAAATAGCAGGGTTTCATTACAGCAGTTTGAGGTTTTGCATTTCTGCAGTCGGAAGCTGTACATTTGAACCAGTCAGGTGCTAAGCTGAGAAAGTAGTACAGTCCCATCTTTTAGAATCAAGCTTGGGTATAGTTCTGACATCAACTTTTCAATGAAGTAAACATCCTGGTTTTGTGGTGATGCTGCAAAAGAAGTTTGCAAGTATATTTAAACTGCTGATACAGCACACAAAAAGCTGCATGTTTCATGTCTACATTCTCAGCCACTGACCCTGGCTGTTTCTTAGGTAATTATTTCAAAGGCACCACAAGATTTTTAAAGAAGTACCTCTTTTAATATTTTGTTTCTGAGTTCTGGGACTTGGTGATCACTCAGTTGCTAGAAATGAGTTACATACATTACAAGTGGTTTAATACAAATTTACAAGCTCTTCACTGGGAGTTTCTCACCCAGAGTTGAACACAGCCCTTTTGCATATTTTGTGATAGCAATTCATGTCTCTCAGTTAAAATGTGAGGGTTTTACATCACTATGAAGCCCATCTTTAAGGTGTTACCCTCTCTCTCACACAGGAGATTTTTTACACTGCAGTTTTCAGTTGTGTGTGGTGCCACAGGCTCTTCCCTTCTAAGTGTGTCATTGAGCAGGTTTCCCCTAGGCAGACTAATCCTCTGTGCTGTTCTCTGTGCCTGTGTGTTTGTCCCAGGTGGTCAATCTGCAGTACAGTGAAGTTCAGGATCGGGTCATGCTCACCGGCCGCCACATGGTCCGGGACGTGAGCTGCAAGAACTGCAACAGCAAACTGGGCTGGATCTATGAGTTTGCCACCGAGGACAGCCAGCGCTACAAGGAGGGCCGCGTTATCCTGGAGCGAGCCTTGGTCCGGGAGAGCGAGGGCTTCGAGGAGCACGTTCCATCCGACAATTCCTGAAGGGGCCCCAGTCCCTTCTCAGGTTCTCTTCAATTAAAACTCCAATGTAATAAAATCAACAAAAAAATCTGCTTACATACACTGTCACCTTAGCATCAGAGTCGGATTCATGGACTACAAAGTGGGAAAGATTGTGAGAATATTTCAGATGGAACCTTACTTTCTTTATTCCTTTTATATTTTACTTTCCCTCCAGCAGCTGTTTGTAGAAAGAATGTTGTGCAGATGCTGTAACTTCTTCTCTCTTTCATTTACATCTGTTAGATTTGAGATTGTATCTTAAGGTACAGTGGGCTAAAAGGAAAATATTTGCAGGATTTTTCTTTTGTTGGAGAGAAATTCAATGAGGGTTTTTTTTTTATTAGTTTGCACAAACTGATGTCAGCATCAAGTTATTTTAAAACTACAGATGTTTTTTTAAAAGTATATTCCAACTTTTGGCTTAAGTTTTTAGTTAGGTTTTTGGTTTTTTGGGGTTTTTTTACCCAGCCTTTTCACCTGGTTTGCTAGTAAAGTGAAGAGATCCGAATTTGTGCTGAGTGCTAAAGGTTCAGTGTTGGTACAGCTTGGGCTGGCCCATGTGCCATATTCTTGTTGAGGTTGATTGGTAGCACAGAGCCCATTATTTCTTGTCATTCTTGACCCAAAGATGTCACCATTCCTTGTTTATTCGTGAAGTCCCATTTCACCATGTAAACTGGTGTTGATTGGAAACTATCCTTGAAATAGGGTGAAACTGCTTGGCTTTTTTTAACTTTAACAGATGTAACTTATGAGCATAGTAATAATATAAAGTAATAGCTGTCTGTTTAGTCTTGCATTGCTTACAAATCCGGCTGTGTTTGTAATGGTAGGGATCCACTGAGGAACTACTGTTTCAGTAGTCATTTTTTTTTTGTTTCTCTACTAATCTCATTAAGTTAGACAGGGAATTGCAAATCTTAATTCTTCTTCAAGTAGCTTTCTTTAAACCCAGAACTTCCTATGTTAAACACAGCTGCTGTGTAAAAGGAGAAGATTGCCAGCATGTTTGTTCATGCGTAGAGTTATGCAATCTGCATCTCTTGAAAAGATTAACTTAAACAGCTTGTTTTCAAATGCTGCTTCTGGTGTTGAAACCTTTATCTTTCAACTTTGTTGAACGTTTTCATTGTGATGTTATGTTTTTATCTTTCTGGGCAGCAGTACATGTCAGCCTAGTAGTAACTAGTGACTTGGATTCCTGCTTTGTTCTTGTAGAGGGCAGCTCTGTTTAAAACAGTGATCTTGCTTGCCTTTTTTAGCAAAAATGCTGTTCATTAACTTAACTCAAGGGTGCCCAAACTATTTCATTGTGTCTTAAGCCATAAGTTAGGATCTCAAGGGCTGAAATTTATTTGAATGTTAGATATGTATGATTTCTTACCCAAGATATGAGTTGGTTGTGGTTTTTTTTCTTATTGGATAAATTGTGGTCAACGTGAATTAAGTTCCCCACAAACGTAGGAAGGGGGGGACCCCACCCAGCCAAATGGATCTGGGTTCTGACCTTTCAGAGTAACTTTTCTTCTCTAGACACAGCTCCATATCTGAAACTAAGATGTGGAGGGTGACTATGCAGAGTATTTTTCTTAATTTTTTTTTGGTTGCCAAGTGGCAAGTTGGACACCCCTGACTTGAATCTACTGCCTCTTTCATGTAAAGGTAGCTTTGTTCTAGAAATGTCACATAGAAAGAAAACAGAGTAGATCACATACCAGAGCTGTGCTTGAATCAAGCTGCTTAAACAATAGTGTACTTGTGCCTCAAATGAATCAGTTTTTGCACTGAGTACAGTAGTACCCCATTATCTTGTACTTCTGTCCTTCACAGACCCTGGAAGCGCCATTAGCATGGTTCTCTGCAGTACTTTTCTTGTACTTCTGACATTACAGTACAATAAAGTATGTTTTGTCCTGAACTGATCTTTGCTGTGCTTTTAGAGTTATTGTCATGGAGTCTGTCAGCCAAATCACATAACCCATCTTTCATTCCTTGTGTTAAGTTTCTGCTGCACAGTGACAAGCTGTTGACGAGCATCCCTTTCTGTATAGGTGGTAAAAGAGTTCTGTTGATTTTGGAATGAGCCAAGTAGAGCTTCATGCATACCACTTGGACACTTCAAAGCCTTCAATTTACTCCTGTTAAAGAGAAAACAAAAACCTGCTCATTTTATGGAATTCTGGGTGCCAAATGTCTTTTCATGACTTTGAAAAGACAGCAAGCTAAGCAAAAATCCGCCTTCTGCAAGAAACTTGAGGTTTTGGCTTCTGAAATGGCTTGGGAATTAATGAATTTGGTATTATATATCTGGACTTCTGTGAGTTTTTCCTTTGTGTTCAAATGTTAGCCAGAAACCTGCCAGCAGCTGGTCAACTTCTGAAGAGCTGAGACGAAAGGATTATTCTGTTGGTGTGATGGAGACTGGGGCTCTTATTCTAACTTACATTAAGACCGTTTTGGTAGAATGTTGGTGTGAGATGCTAAAAATTACTTTTCACAAAGCCTTTGATTTGAAAAACACATGTGAATTGAATTCTTCAAAATCCCATGAGACTTAAGCAAGTTCTGTGCAGCTTTAAAACAGTAGACTTTGCCTTGATGTTTTTGCTTACATGCTGTTCCCTCCTTTATCACTTTTGATGGCTCTGGGAGAGTTTAGCCTCCTATATTTTGGCTGCTCCTCCTTGAGACACTTGGTGTGTGAACACAGATAACTTATCTGTGGGGAACAAGGCCATTGGTTACAGCACATCTAGAGACAGAGAAGACATTGCTATTTGCCATCAGCTGCAATTTTGTAGTAGGGCAGTAGCCTGGGATTCTCAAAGGAGGGCTGGCACAGGAAAAGGTGCCACTACAGTGATCTTTTGCCTGGCCTGTGGTGGGCCTGAGGTAAAGAAGGGAGCAAGGAAATTGCAGTGCACAACAGAGTGCTCCTTGCATTCCTGGAGACCTCAGGATCTGTGCTCCTAGGGTGCAGCTTGGGCCAGCAGTGCTGCTGTGACATCTGCATGACATGGGCTGGATTAGAGTTCATGTCACCAATGCTGTGATCCCATCCTGTGAGTGTACTCGAAACTGAAATACTTCCTTGCTACTGTTCCAGCAAAACACAGGTTTGGGAAGAGGAAAAGTTTGCATGGTGTGTTTGTGAAGTGTAAAAGCATTTTAATTATGCCCTCCAGGGATGTTAGAGGAACTTTTGGAATGACATACAGTCTTGTGGCTTTGTTAGAAAAAGTGGCCTTACATGGGGCTCTGGGGTTGGCTGTGGTTACTGCCACAGCCTTATTCTTACAGGACAAGCTTGTCTCTGCAGATTTGCTCAGAGCTTTAGAAAAAAAAGCTGGCAGATCATCATGGATGAGCAGGTAAGGACAGGTGAAGCTGCAGCTGAGGACACAATTGCTGGGTACAAGGATGAGGTGGCTGGGAAGGCTCTGGCATTCATTGGGAAGAGGCTAGCTGGTTGATGAACTCCATTTCAGACAAGAAATACAAGCTGTGATACTGCAGTACCATTCTGCAAAAGCCAGAAATAGTGTATTGTGTTTCCTTCCTGGGCCTGCCTTTACTTAGAACAACAATAAATTTTAAAAATCCAGTGATGCTTGCTTTACTGTGGATCTCAAGGGCTTTGCAGACTCCTTGAGGCCTGACAAGGATGAAATGCTTCTGTCTTTTTATTTTGCTTGGGGCACTGATAAGAATTGCTCTCCAGTCCTAGTTTTGCAGGACTTAAAAGAACTAAGCAATTTTGAAGCCCCTCTCTCCATAACCCAGAGTTAAAATTGCCCCAAAACTTCAAAAGATTGCTTTGAGTGATGAGGAGGAGTATGACCTGGTAGATAAAATTCCTGTACAAGCTTTTTTCTTGCAGAAAATCTGAAATATGGCCAAAGAAAGTGAGCTCCTCTGGCTGTCCCATTACATGTTGTGTGGCAAAGACCTTCAAGAGCTGCTGAGGAGCCTGGTTTCTGCAAGTGTGGAGTTCTTCCTGGTCTCATAGTTACTTCCTTCCCTACTTTTCTCTCATGTAAGGATTTCTGGTACATGTAGGGAAGTGTAAGGGAAGAAATCTCACATTTGCCTTCCAGCCTTTTGTTTACTGATAGTGTTGCTCTTACTTGAATGGATTTCTGTGAGCTCAGTAAAACTGCTGCTAGACTACTGCTGCTGCATTTACTTAAAGGCCTTTCTGGCAGAATATCAGTGAGTTTATCATCTCTCATCCCTGAGTCTAGGCAGAGGTTGTTTGGGAGTGATGCTTGACTGAACATTGTACTCTGGGTAGAGGTGATGTGAAGGAAGACCTCATTCACAGGATACTTCCATTGCTGTGCTGCAGCTCTATGCTTCTGATGTTATTTTAAGTGTGATTTGCTTAAGTTTGCATGTCAAGTCCTCCTTTGAAAAAGGAGGTGACTAAGAGACAGCAGTCTGCACCTCTTAAACCTCTTCATTTCCCTCTGAAGGACCTGAAATACAGTTTGGTACAGAGTGCTCTGTGTGCTGCTCTGTTGGAAGGCATGGCTGTGTTCCTGTTTGACTTGTTCCTGCAAAAATAAACCCCAGAGCTTGTCTAAGATATGGCCAAAAGTCTCCCTGCATGGGAGTCAGGATATGGAGGAGAAACCCAGGTGAAAG
Source organism: Molothrus ater (assembly GCF_012460135.2). Taxonomy (NCBI): domain Eukaryota; kingdom Metazoa; phylum Chordata; class Aves; order Passeriformes; family Icteridae; genus Molothrus; species Molothrus ater. The sequence goes on from NC_050480.2 coordinate 13,237,562, forward strand.
AGTGTGTGTGATTCATGTCAAATAAACCGGTCACTCTGAAGCAGCACAGGTGGGAGAAATTCTAGAGGTAAGCCTGTGCCTTTTCTTTTTGGCTGGTGTGGGTTCAGGGAAAGTGGAAATCACTTGGGCATTGCAGAGGATCTAAGGTCCCCTGATGAACAGAGGAGTGGGAAGTGCAGTACCAGGGCTAACTTTGGTACAGGCTCTGTGTTGTGTTCAGATGAAGGCAGCTGGAAGGTATTTGTCATTTTAAGAAGGCTCTGTTTCTGTTCTCATTAAGTGAAGGATTTATTACTATTAGAAAATTAAATTTGTATAGAAGTGAAAGTAGGAGAACAAAAGACTGTGGTAATAATTAGGATTTTCTAAGCATGAGGGGTAAATGGAGAAAGAAGGATGTTCAGATCTTGTATTTTGACTCTTCCCAGGAGAGGGATGTGTGTTTGCCTGACATCAAGATCCAGTGCTGTTTCTCTCTGGGACTTAGGGATGTTTAGATACAGGATTTTGTTTTGTCTTTTTTTAAGCATTTGATTTGACAGTTGTAAACATTTACAGGTGTTTGAAACAGTAAGTTTACTGGATTATAGCAGACTGCATGGTTGTTTGCACGCTAATGGCAGATGTTGCAGTAGATGTAGTTAGTGGAGTAGGGAGATCCCTTTTCTTCGAGGGAAACACAAAGCAGACTGGCTCATACAAGGCTGCTTAACCAAAGAATTGCCTGGTGCCTTTCAGCTGTCTTTAGAGACAACAATCCTCTGTCCCTGGAAGAGTTTGAAAACTAGTATTCCAGGCACAGGTATGTGGTGAGTATAAAATGAAGAGGGCATTTGTTATTTTCTGGGGTAGATCTTGGCACATGTGCATGGTCAAAAAGGTGAGATGCTCTGGATTTGGTAGTGAGAACTCAGGTACATCCCGTGGACAGAGTGCAGAGAGAGCCTCTGTGGTTATGCTCCTGTTGGTATTTGGCCAGCAGATCTTCTTCCCCATCCTGCCCATTTTTATGGTCTTTGGTCTGGTCTGTAGTGATTGTTGCACCTTCCCTGCAGAATTAGGGCAACTTCAGGACTTGGGGAAGTGCCTACTTCTGGCAATATTAGATGGTCACTTCTATCCTAATCGGTACCAGTACAATGGATTAGTTGTTGCAGCACAGAGGGATTAATAGATTGCCTATTCCATGTCTCCCTGCTGAGGAGGGATTAGCTTAGTGATGTACTCCATGAGAGTGCATTCTTGGGATGAAGTTCCTCAGCGGGATTTCTTATTGTAGCCAAAAGTATATCAGAGAGATGCAATTTAGGTCACAGAAGTAGAACACTTGAAAAATGCCAGAATTCCAATGGATTGGGTAGCACATGGTTATCCTGTCCCTGCATAGGTGCAGCTTGGGGATGAAAGTGCTATGTGATCTACAAGAGCAAGGATGGCACCATCAATCACCCTTTTATATGATATGCATCGAACTTGTAGCTACAGCCTCCATCCCACCATTCCTAACTCTGGACTGCTGGACTTCTTATTAATTTTGTTTCTAAAGGCAATTTGAAAATGAACTTTCTAGTGTGCATTTAAGTGACAAAACTAAAAGAAAATGAGATTAAGTATTTGCAATTGCTGGCTTCTTTATGACTGGGATTTGAACTGGGAACCCCTTTGGTGCAGTAATCATCACTACTTAAGCTCCAAGGCTGACTGCTGCTTCACCAGTAGCTGGAGGAAGCTTTTTGATGAAGAAAGCTGAGCAGATGACAGATGAAGGCTTTAGATTTGATGTAAAGTTTCAGTATGGGACTGGGAATTTTATTTTCAGTTTGTATGCTAGTTCTGGTTTGGTTGAGGCAATTGTGGGTTTTTTGTTTTGTTTGGGGTTTGTATTTTTCCCCTTCTGGTATGTGGAGTTGGTAAATTTCCTGCTCCATGTAGGACTTTACAGGAAGAAAGGGGAAGATGAAAATTACATTGTATTTCCTATCCAAGCTGCCTGACTCTTGCTTCCAGGCTCCTGAGCTTCCTGAGGTTCCTGCTCCATGCATGCTCCCGGTCAAGGAGAGAGCAGCACCATGATTCATGTGCCACATTACTGGCACAGGGAGGAGCAGTGGGAGGCAGCTTTCTATCTCACCCTGCTTCATTTGCTCTATCAAGCTGCAGGTAAACTCAGGGCTTCTGGAAGATTTGGCTGCCTGCAAAAAACAAACTAGAAGCACAGAAAAACAACAGCTTTTAACACTTAGTCCAGTGCAAATTTAGGACATAAAATTCTATTGTTATTCCTAAAAATAGACACAAAGCCATCCCCTCCCATAAAACTCACTTCAGCAGCATTGGTATTTTTCTGTCAAAAGGTTGAAGGAGAAGATGGGGGACGCTTGCCACAGGAAGCAAGGAGAAAGCAAAGGCAGAGAAAGATGCTCTGCCAGAGATTTTGCTGTTACCTGCCAGCAGTGTTGATGCTTAGATATGAGCTCCAGGCACCTTGGAGAAGGTGATGCTCATCTCTGGCTCCTTTACCTGTCTCCTCCTTTTTGATCCCTTCTCTCTCTGTCTCTGCGGTGCTTTGCTCCTCCTGCAGCCTGTGCTTTCGCCGCTTGTCACCTCCCCACACAGCCACTGGCTCCCCTCTGTCCTTCCTACCCTGCTCCTTGCATCCCCGCTGGGTTTGCAGACAGTGACCTTGTTCCTCCCTGCAGGGCACCAAGGGCTCCGCTCCCGGTGCCGGCTCCTCCTCGCCCCGGCGGTGACAGCGCTGCTGGTGGCGCGGCCAGCCGGGGACACGGAGGGGCTGTTGTCGCTCTGATTCACCGGGCTGTCACGCCAGCAGCACACCCAGCCCTGCTAGCTCACTGCTGGGGGTGAGGCAAAGGGGCACTGCTTCAGAAATCAGGGTTTCATCCCTGCCCGTGTGCTGCCGGCGGGCCATGAAGAACACACACACACACACACAAAGTGACCCTGCTGTTCTCAGCTCCTGCCCTGCTGGCACTGATGCTCGGCAGAGACAGCTCTGGAGAAGGCTCTGCTCATCTGTCTTGGTTTGGAAAGACAGGTGCCTGCTAAGGAAGGCAGGAGCCTCCCCTGAAATGGAGAAAATGACCCCCCCCCCCCCGTTCGAATTGCTATACATTTTAAATTAAGGGGCTCTCAGGCAACAAAAATTATGGGAGCAGGAAATAACAATTCTTTAATAGGGAAGAAAATAAAAGGATAAAATAAACAATGCAGTAATACTGACAGAGTCAGAACACAACCTGACACCCTGTGGGTCAGGGTGTTGGTAGCAGTCCAATTGGAATTGTGGCTGCAGTCCCCCTGAAGAGTGAGGCGTGGCTCTGCTGGAGCAGGGATCCTGTAGAAAAGGGTGTAGTCTTCCTCTGAAGATCCCCTGGAAGAAGAGGCAGCTGTTGTTCCTCTGGGAAATCCAGTGGAGAAGCCGTGCTGGTACTCCAGAATCTCCAGATTATATCCAGGTAGAAATGCTTGGCTCCTCCCTCTGGGCGAAGCATCTCCCTATGGGATGCTGTACTTCTTATCAGCCATGCAGTGACATTCAACAGCCTGTTATCAGCAGATGTCTCCCTGGAGGGAGGAGTGGATGTGGAAGAGATAAGGCAAACTGCCCACTTGCCAAAAGACAACTGCCATACAGACAGCAAATAGAATACATCTTGCCTTGCAATCTGGAGCATCATCTCTGCTGAGTGGGGCTGGGCTGGCCCCAGGGTGGCCAGGAGCTGAGATGGACACTGCACAACCCCTGCAGACACACAGGTAATGGCAAAAGGCATCTTGTGGAGTGACAACACTACCAAATTCCAAAGCCCAGCTCCAAAGTGTTGTGTCACAACTTTTTAACAAAGTAATTGGACAATTTGTTTTAAAAGGGCAGAATCATATAAATCCCCTGAGCCTGGTTTTCAAAAATGCCTGTTTCTAGAGGAACATTTTTAGAATATAATAACCTACCCTGATGCAGACCTCCAGCCGGGAAAACTTCAACTGTGTAATGCTTTGTGAGCAAAATCACAGCCAGCTGAAAAGAGCTGTGTGCTGGCAAGTGCCAAGCAGCCTTCCTTCAGGAGTCATTTTTTACACAGACACTTCAGCTCAACTGAAAAGAGAGCCCAGCTGCCAACAAGTGCATCAGTTTGGACAAGGGAATGGAAAACTATGGTTTTTCTTCATTTACTATGCTTTGAGATGTACTTTCAGGATTCATAGATACATCTGTTTTTTCTTGTCTTCAATGGGCAGTTTTGTGAAGTCTGTCAGAGGCATATATTTTTGTCCATCTTTTAACATTGTAGAATTGTTCACAGTATTGCCTTAGAAATGCCTTAGTTCAGTGCCCTTTTCAAGCACTGATTAGCTGCCAAATAATCAGTGTTTGAAAGACTCTGGACCAGATTCTTCTCCCCTTTACACTTTTTTTTTTGCTCTTGACATTAGCTTACTTCATTGGAACTACTATTTCTCTGCAGGTTTGGTATGACTAGAAATATATATACATATATTCTTCTGTAGATATGAATATGCATGTATCTATAGAGAGGAATTATCTAGAATAGAAATGAAATCATAGTACCTGGTGGATTTTGGTTTCACTTGATCTTGTGCACATTTGCTGATATTACCACTCTCCTGAAGCATACTTCTAAGCACATTTTCCTAAAGAACACCTTCTTTACACCTGCAAGCGTTCTCTAGTGTTGGGTGACTTTGCTGTTGTAAATTTTCCTGTCTGCATCAGATAGTGTTAAAAACACTAAATCATTTATTTCAGGTTTTAGGCAGGACAATTCCAAATATTAACTCACTTGTGCCTCATGCCAAGGCTTAGGCTGGTGCTGTATTAAAAGGCAATGAAATGGTGTAATTTTTCAGTCCCCTTTCAGAAGGATTCCTTTTAAATCCTTTTAGATAAATAAATTTGTGGTCTGCCATCTTAATTTCTTCCCTGCCTTTGCTTCTGTCTTTTGTCTCCATGTGTTCATCACAAGCTGAACATTTCTTATTGTGACATCCTTTCAAACTACCATCTTTTTTATTTTTTCTTGAAGACCTTTTGCTCACTGTTTTCCCACCCACTCTGACCTTCACCAAACCCGTCACATAATTTATTTTCTTGGCTTTGGCTACTCTTTCTACATTACCAAATCCATGTTATTTCTTGTTAGATCAAGTAGGGTCCAGAGCTCTTATTGACTCTTTTTTTTCTAGGTAGGATTGGTGTGAAAAGTGCCAGAGACTCAAACAAGGGTCCTCTACAGACTTTCCACCTTTCTATTCTGAAACTGATCCTGGAAGTCTTTAAGATTAATGCAGGTCCTTTCCATAGCTCCCTAAACCAATGCAGTACTTCTGACTAGGCTGCTTTGATTGTATCTGGAAACCATCCCCAGCTCACCTTTAATGAAATCCCAAGCTGCCCTGGCTGCAGCTGGTGGGGTGTGACAGAGGTGACAAAATTAATTTCCACAGAGGTGAAGTGAGCAGTGACAGGGACCCCTGAATAGAGATACCATTATTTCCCTCCCTCTGCCTAGGAAACAAAAGAGAATGCTGCAGCTGGGCACTGCAGTGCATGTCCATAGACAGTGCATTGCCTGGCATACTCCTTTCAATATATTTTTTTACAGAGGGGTATTTTGTGCTCCTCTGATATTTTTTTGTGACCAGACCTCAGAGAGGAATGCCAGCCACTGCCAGATGTCTACTACACTCCTTGCTTCATGTGTGTGTGGATAAATCCAGCTTCTCTGCAAAGCCTCTGTGTTCCACACATCAGTGCTGTTTAAAGGTTTCTGCTGTTAACAAAACGCTGTGGCACTCCCTTCCAAAAGCATCTGGGAGCTGACCCTCATGGCATGGTACGACTCCAGCTCACCTCCTGGGGGCATCTGCATGTCCCTTCCCCTGTCATCAGCTCTGCAGTGGGATGTGCACATTCTAACAATCAATGTTTGTGTTTCAGAAATATTAATGGCTGGGGATATACCATATGCCATACCTTAGCAACCCTCTATTTTAATGAAGAGCTATTTTCTGACAGCACAAGAGAGACTGTGGGAGTTTCAACATCTAGGAATGTTGGGGAGTGAAACCTGAAGCAGAACTTGGCAGCCTGCAAATTATTTATTACCTGGGAGCAAAAGAAGTGTAGGCTCGACTTCCACTGAATCACTGTGGCCTGGAGATATGGTCCTGCCTGCTTTCTTGGCCTTTGCCAGATCTCCTCTGCCTAACTTTTACTGAGAGGGTTGGGACCCTCTGTCCAAAGGGGAGAGCCTTTCTCTGAGGAGTGTGCCTGGGCCTTAGAAGTTTTTCCTGAAAAATTCTCATTTTATTTTCCTGATTAGTCAAAGCTGCCAACAAAGACACTTGGATTTGTTTTCATAGAATAACTTCAGTCAACCTTCCCAAGGAGGCTGCTGTTGCAATTTGTGAGTAAAGTGATTTATGATTCCAGCTCATCCTGATCTGGCTGAACTAGACATCTATAGGATTTGAAAGGGAAGTGCTGTTTGTTGCTGACTTGAAGGATATATGATATCTGGCTATAATCTTTAGGATGAAACACATCTGCTCACTTCAAGTTCTCAGGTCAGATCCCAAGTTTGCATGTTCCTTCTGAAATAAAACTTGGCTCGGGTTCTTCCCAAAGCTGTGTTTCACCAGTGTTTACTGCAACATCAAGCTTTGGAACAGACATTGTTCATCTCATGTTGGTTGAAGAAGTATTTATAGGAGATCTGAAGCAACTTTATTTCCCCAGGATTCCACACACAGAATGCCAGACTTGGAGCTTTCCAAGGCAGCTGCCACCTTAAAATAGTCCATGAGAATTGCTATTGTTCAGGTGACATAATGAGGCTGAGATGCAAATGCAAAGGGAAGCAGTAGCTGGTATGGAAAGCAGTAGCTGGTATGTTTTGACTGTTTGTTTGGGTTTTTTTATGACATCTCTCTGTCTCTTTCTCCCCTTTTCCTTAATAATAGATTTTATGGGGGAGAATAGAGGAAGATCAGGGGCCACCTTCTGGCTGGAGAAGTTGGGATGTACAGCCTGCACAGAGGGTGAATGTGGTTTAACGCCTACATCTGACAGGAACTGATTTAGACATTTCCTCCTGCTCTGCAGAGGGCTGCACTGCAGCATCAAACACTGATGCCTCCCTAGATCCCTTTCCCAAAGGAGGAGAGGAGGAACAAGCAGGAGTTAATAGCTGGTGGCTGCCACCTTCATTGTAGATGCAGAAGCACTGAATTGAAGTGTGGCTATGTTCTGATATCCAGCACCAAGCCTGCCAGAGTTCAAGAAACATTTGGACAACACTTCAGCACATGATTCCTGGGGAGTCCTGTGCAGGGTCTGGAGCTGGACTCGATGATCCCTGTGGGTCCCTCCCAGCTGAGCATATTCTCTGATCTTTGCAGACCATAAGCATTGCACTCTGGGGAGAAGGAGATGCTCTGTGTGTCACCCCACCAGCAACTCTGCTGAGGAGCACAGGAAAACATATTGGTCAAGCTTCATTGCCTCCAGGACAGCCTCACAGATTGCCTGAGTGAATCAGCAGTTACCAGTACTGGGCTACATTTTGTTGCTGAAAAATCATACTGGTATCAAGTGGATTCAGAAGGATGGCAGGTGATACAGCCCTGGGAATGAAGAGGCCTTGGGCCTATGGCCACTGCTGCCACCAGCTTTCCTTTCCTCTAAACCCCCTTTTCCCCACAAGGTCATTTCACCTTCTGTCTTTGAAGTTGCCACCACTCTGTGTGAAATCAGAGGGCTGTGAAAGATGTAGAAGTTGTCTGTCAAAAGTACTATTTTGTCAACTAAAGAAGCCATGGCAACGTAAAGCTACAGCATGGTTTCCATCACAAGACTAACTTGAGTCAGTCACTGCCTTTGAAACATCTGTGGTGTGGGCTAAAAGTAGACTTTTCCACCAGAATTGAAGGACATTGAAGGAGTCACAAAAAATAGCCTAAAATAGGGTGAAGAAAAGAGGATTACCAGATTAGGGAGGGGGAAGGAAGAACAAACAAGTGCCTCAAGTTTCTCTGCTTGTATTGATGTTACTCTTTTTCAGCCAGACCAATGACTTTATGGGATATGTTGGATGGTGACCTAGCAAGTGGAACCACTGTTGAGACTCTTGTTGCTAAGATTCTTAATAATAACAATGCTCCTGCCAGGAATTACCTGTAGCTGGGGAGTTATACCACTGCTTAATTCTGCAGGGACTAGGAAGCTGTAGGAGCAATACCTTAAGGTTTTTCCAGATGTGTACCAGCTCCTATTTTGCCTTTGTCCTGTGTTATGCTAACTTCTATCCTCCCTGCATTCCTCCTTGTTCTAGGAATGCATCTATCTGGAGACTGGAAATGTGAGAGCTCAATAACAAGTTGATATTTTACCTGTAAAAATGCAAACATATGTCCAAGAAGGACAAACTTGCTTCTCTATGAGAGCCATTTGAGATATCTGAGAGGGCTGAGATGTAGCAAGGGAATATTTTGGAATAACTTTGTGACATGACAAACAAAACAGGCCAGTTTGAGGCCTGCCTGTATTATGGTAGCCTGCCCTTGGACACATCACACTTATTTGGATGGCTAAACTGATTTTTATTAAAGAAAAATATTTCTGCAATGTTTTTCCTTGAATATCTTCAAGTGCTTTAATAGGCCTGGGAGATGCTGGGGAATAATCAACACAGAAGCTGTTCTGTGAATCTCGCAGCATGTATTTCTATGAATGTAAACTTTCCTTACTCCCTTTTTATTCAGACCTCAAAAAGGAAAGAACAACAAGACAAAGGGAAAGGCTGAGTCTTATGCAAAATATTTTTCTCTATCATTTTTGCCAAAGAAAAGAAGAATTACCGTAGCATGTAAATAACCTTTTTCCCCTATCTAATCTAGGGCAAAATCTAATAGGCAAAAATAATCTTTTTGGCTATTCTAGACACTTTCACCAGTTCATTGTAATTAGGCATAAGGTACTGAAATGATTTATATGTCAGATCTAAGGGACACTATCGTGGTTCACTGTTATTAGGCAGAAGGTACTGAAATGGTTTACATTTCAGAAAATGAAATGTAACAGAAAATGCTGTAGTTATACCATTCTTTTAACAGATGTTTTGACGTTGATTTGAAATTTGGGGAATATGACTTCAGATTCTGGAGTAAAAGGCCACCTAAAATAGTGAGCAAGAAGACAGGAAGAGAGTTAATATTTTAAGGGTCAGGTGTGCAGGGGTGCTTTTAAGACGTGTCAGAAAGCTGAATCATGAGGCCAGGAAGGCAACCCAGCACACGGAGGAATTTGGATGGTTAAACAAATGATGACTGCTGATGACTGCTGTAATTAGGAGGAGTTTTAAAGCCCCTTAAAAAGAAATTAAGGGTCTGCAGTGTTGGTAGGAGATCCCTGTCTGAGGGATGCACAGTGCCCTGAAGAAGGAGGAGAGGTTCATGTGCAGCCTTGAAGGAGGATGGGGAATCGCTGTGGTTCCTGAACACAGGTGTGACTATGCCAGGCCTGCTGGGCTCAGTGCTCACACAGCCACATGAACTGGGTGCTGCTGTTCCAGTGCTTGACTTGGGCAATCTAGGGAGAGGTTTGCAGGGGTGCAGTGAGCACAGAGACAAGTGAGATGTCTCTGGGTACCTGCTTGCTCTGAAAATCAGGTTTTGTGTTCTCAGACTAGCTGCTTTTGTAAATACTGACCTTGCCAGTTTGTGGTTCCTTGTCCTGGTACAGGAGTGCTTGGAGATACTCTTATGAGAAGGAAATTTCTTGGTTTTGCAATTTTTTGTATTAAAATCTCCTGGCTCCCTTTTCCCCAAAGTGTATTCTCGTCTCCATAAGGAGTGTACATAGCCTTGGCTGGTGGGTCATCTCTTCATCACCCCTGGGACATTAGCCTGTGATGAAACTCCACTCATGTGGAGCTCAGGAAAATTGTGTGGTGGACCCTGAATGAGAAGATGTGTAAAAGTCAATGCCAAGGTAAAGCAAATCTTTCAGATCCCCTTCTTGGCAGGCAAGAGTCTGACTAGTGTCCTGACAGACAGGAACAGCCTGTGGCATGGCTGGTGGGGTTGGTGGCTCTCAGTGCTGTACTGCCTGCACCATGCAATGCTCCAGGGTGACTCTCCTGAGGGCTGCTGGCAACAGCAGGGACTAAGCTGGCTCACAGTGGGGAGTCAGGAATTTTGTTTAAGAGTATTTCTGCAGGCGAGTGTCAGATGTGTGTGCAGCAGCTGTGTCTCACAGTGTGAAGTCTGTCTCACCATTCCTCCTGAGGGATAAACCCCAATCACAGCTGCCAGCAGCCCTGTGTTTCCATTTAATGGGCAGTGTCCAGGCACTGCTGGTTGCCATGAGGAACTTCTGGAGGACTGTGGAAGTAGAAATGCTAAGTAGCATTTCTAGCAGGAGTAAGCAGCTCCCTGACTGAACCTTCACCCTGCCTCCTGAAGCAGTAATCACTGTGTAACCTCTGTGATAAACCAGTTCTTGTGCTGGAGAAAGAATCCAGACTGGCCATGAGTGGTCTGGCAGCCCTGTGTGTGTGACAGATGTGTACAATTTGTACCCCACTGTTTGTCTTTCACACAGCACCTCTGAGGGAGTTTAAACCTACTATCCATCCTGCAAACAGCACTCACAGCAGCAGAACCTGTTTCTCAGCCATAGCTTTTGTAAATTATGCTGCTCTCCTGACCTGACCCAGATTTGTACTCCAGTTATTCCCTGGTGAGATGGAGGAGCCAGCAGCTTGCTCTGTATTTGAACAACATTGCACACATCCTAAAATACCTGAGATATGATGCTCTGTACACGGGCTGCTAGTGTCAGAGAAGGGGCTTGTGTACACTGGTTTTTAGTATTTCTGAGGCTGTGCTTTGGAAATTGGGCATTTCACTGAATTACCTGCACTGTGAGCAGAGAGATAATTTAATCACTTGTTGAGCAAGAGGCAGAACTGCAGAGAAAGGCCAAGAAGGCCTGGGCTTGATGGTGTAGCCTGGAAAGACAATGAAGAGTGACGCTTAAGTAGACCCAGTTCTCTGAGGTTACCTTTGGATGCTCACCTTTCTCTCCATCATTATTTGGGCTTAGAAAATACTTCTCTCAGGGAAGTCAATGTGGTTTTACCACTACTTTTGCCATTTATGTTGGCTAGAGAAACACAGCTAATATGAGAAGACATTTCATTTATTGTTAGTCTACTTAAAAGTTTTACCAGTGTGCTCAGAGAGTACTTGTCAATTACAATGATGTTAAAAAAGAGAAACAACGTTGCCTAGAGTATTAGAGAAAGGGTCAAAACCAACACAGAAGAGCACTTCAGCTGCTGCAGCTTTCCAGGGTGCCAGATTCAGAGGCGCTGTCTGTCCCCCAGGAGAAGGGGGAGGGCTGCAGGTGTCATGGGCCCAACAAGTCCTTTGCTGCAGCAGGACAATGGTGGGAGGATGGTCACGGTGATTGTGCTTCCTCCTCTGCTGGAGTCCACCTGGAGCTGCTTCTAGCCCATCTTTAAGGCTCCTCTTGCAGTGCTCCTCGGTCCTCAGAGCTGGGCACATTGCACTGACCCAGGCAGAGCTGTGCACACCTGGCAGAGCTGCTCCTGGCCCTCCTGGCTGCTGTGAGTGATGTTTCCCTGCCCCAAGGTCAGTTCCTCTGTGGATGCAGCAGCTGCCTGTGGGGGAGTAGCTCAGAGCACTGGGGCTGCTGGGTCCCTGCATGTCCCAACCAAAGCAAGGTTCACACACCTCTCTCTCAGTTTTGCAGCGTTAGTAAACAGCCTGTGGCCCGTTTCTAGCAGTGGCCATGCTGTGTTTCATGGGCTACAGGCAAACAGACCCCATCTGCCACCCCAGGGGCATGGGCTGTCACACACGAGTCCAGCAAGGACATGGCAAACCCTCCTGTGGCTCAAGGCTCCTCACCAGGACCGAGCAGCTGATCTTCCTGGAGGCATTTGCTCTTTCCTACCTGGTCTTGCCTCGTGTGGGTCTGAGGTTGGCCTGTAGCTCTTGACTTTGGTGCATGGCTGCTGCTTGGTTTTTGTAATGTTTTACAGCCAGTTGAATAGTTTGCACAACTAACTGAATCCTGGGAATCCTGCGATTCCCAGGATTACACTTCTAGACTTGACAGCCTAGTTAAAAATTTCAGTAGGTGATGAGAGTGCCAACAAGGAAGGATGTATACCAAGTATAATGGCCAGCATCTGTTATTGCTGTTGTAGTATGAGCAACTTGCTCATTTTTGTGACATACTGCAAACCTTGCTTTGGTGTCTCCTTTTGTGGAAACTACAAAAATTACAGGTAGATGCTGTAATCTGCAACAACTGGTCAAAACCCATCCCAAATGCACACAGTTTGAAACTTTCTTTGTTCAGTACACAGTTAAAAAAATTTCTAGCAATTTTAGTGTCATTTCTAAAAATATTGTGTCATTAAAATCATACATTTAAATTCAAGTCACATTAAACAGTCATGAATTACCAGATAACTTAGACATGCAGAGGTGATTTCTGGATTCTGGAGATACACACAAACACAGCTGGATCCCATATAAGTGATTACATTCCCACTGGAAACCAAAGGGTATATTTCATATTCACCTCTGGCTAGACCCAGTTCTAAACTGATTATCTTTTTGTACGCAATTTGCACATGTAAGTGCTTCTTGCTTGCTGGTGTCCCTGCAGAGAGGCAGCTGGGAGCACTCCACCTTGCTGGGCTGCTTGACATGGCCACTGTGCAGCTCTCATCTCAGGAAACCACCTGCTGTCAGTGTCTAAAGTCACCTCCTCATCTCCTCCATGACAAAATAGAATTTTTCATCAGCACACTACATGTATCATCCATGTATGCAGTGATTTGATATCCCCATCACTGGGGACCTTCAGCTTTCTACCTATCCCAGCACCATCAGCTTATACATAGGTGCTCTAAATTAAAATAAAAACCATGCAAAGCTACACTAAGTGTATATATTTTTGAAATATAACTCACCCTGCTAAAAATTTGTACACTTCATTTGTTCATCTTTGCTTCTCACAGTATTCAAAAATACTTATGTTTTTCAGCTATGTGTTTCCTGTTTCACATATACAGGTGCTCTATCAGTCAGGATCACTATCAATAACAGGAAGTGTGTCCATATTCATCAAGGGAAACTAGATTTCTCTTATTTGGAAATGGTGTCCCCTTTAAAATGGATCTAGTTTTTCCTTGTCACCACAGCTTGTTAGTTCTTTTCTCTTATTTGAGCTTCAGTAATAGCAACTGCTCTGAAAAAAGATTATATTTTTCCACACATCTATGCATGTATGAAAATAAAGCAAAATAAAAGCAAGAAAGCAAGCACTAAGCATCATACAATTAATAATACCTGTAATTCAGAATTGTTACTTATTCTTCTGTGCTACCTATGGAAGACAAAACAGCAAAGATTGTTATGAATAGTTAAAAAAGGTAGAAAACATATACACCCATAGAACTTTTGATGATATTAAGGCTCTAATAAAATGCATTTTCACATTTTTTATACAATTTATTAGCTTATGTTTTTAAACAGTTGCTTACCAATCCTCCATCATAATTGCTTCAGCTGGTTCCACTGTATCGCTGTAACAGAAGAACTTTATATTTTAATTTAAAAATATTACATTAATGTGTATACTTTACCATTATAGGTGTTTTTTACTTCTTTTTTTTTACTTCTCTTTTTCTCCACTTTAAGAAAAAAATGCTTGTGTTAGTGCACCAACCATGCATCACACATTTAACTTTTTGCTTTCAGAGTGAATTCTGTCCCAAGTCAATTAGAGTATTTTATCATGAATAACCATGCCCTCAAAACTTTATAACTTGTACATACATAATCTGCCACTTTTCCAGCTTGTAACTTTTTAAGCATTAATAGCAATTAATTCACGTTCCTCTGCTTCAATCCTTTTTTCCTTTTTTTTTTTTTTTGATACCACTCCTAAATTTCTTTGCTGTAAGTACTTCCACATGCTTATGTGAGAACACACTACTGAATTTAACAAGACTAATGCTAAACATGAGCTGCTTCATTTTGTTGGTACCTCTTGAATTTGCTCTGCTTTTTTCTCTTGATTTCTCTGCTTTGCCTCTGACAACAGGCAGATATTATTTTTTTTTAAATGGTGGGCTTTTATTCTTTTTGTAAGTCCAAACCTTTTTGGATTGCCTACAGAAGACCCAGAAATAAGATGTTATTCTTTCCTCCTTGCTTCACCCTCAGGGTTTATGCCATGCTTGGGACTCCTGTAACCTTTCTTGCACAGCCCTTCACACCTAGAGCTCATTCCCAGTCCTAGTGCTGCACATCCCTGCTCACAAACGCTGCAGCCCAGCTGGTATCACAGCTCCAGTGTTTTACCAGTCCTAAAAGCTTTCTTTTTTCCCAAAATAACTTCTGCTAACTCAGCCTGAGCAGCATTTGATACCCCTGCCCAGACTCAGGGCAGTACAATGGCTGTGGCAGAGCTCAAGCAGCCTCTGCTTTACTGCAGCCCTGACTTCTTCCTGCTGGAAAAGTCAACTTTTCCTTCTGTTTCTCCTTTAAAAACCAGCAAACCCAAACCCCCCTAACACTTCACTCCTCCTGCATTTCTCTCTGCAGAGGAGCCTTCTCAATTTGCAGCAGACACGCTCTGGTGCCCCAGCTTTCCGTGTGATGTGGATGATCCATCCCCCTAGGGCTCTGCTTCCCATCTCCAGCGCTCCCAGTGCGGGAGCCTTCCCCAGTGGTCCGGTTTTGGTCCGACCACGAGCCCGGGGAAGAGGGGCACTGTCTGCCCTAGGCTAAGACAGCGAGGGCAGGAGCCCCGGGCTCGCTTCCCTCTCTCCTCCCGCTGATCTCCAGCAGGCGATCCAACAAAACCCTGGTGGGAGCGTTATCCCAGCGGGCCATGTCCTCCCCCTGCCTCCGAAGCTCCCTCCATATGTCCACTCGAATCGTGCTCAACTCCCTTCTGGCCACGGTGTTTTGTACCATAAACCGGGGGGCTGCACTGCACTGCCACTGTCTCTTGCCCTGCCACCTCCCTTTCCTCCCTTTTCCCAGGAAGGGGCTCTGGGGGCTCACAGCAGCAGAGGCAGCGCTCTGCAGCATCTCTGGGTCCCGCACATCCCTGGAGCTTTCCCTTCCTCCGCTGCCCCTTCCTCTCCCTGGTCCCTGCCTTGCCCAGACGCTCCCTCCCGACTGCTCTCTCCCCCGCTGGGTGTCCCTGGCTCTGGAGTGGCGAGGAGCTGGGCCGGCGGTGGTTCTCCCCTCGGTGAGATCCTGCTCTGCCCGAGGCTGCCCGCTTCTCTCACCGCCCTGCTCCGCTGCCCCCCGCTCCCGCTTCCCAGCCGCTGCAGCACAGCAGGTAAGCGAAACAGGATTGGCTTTAAACCTTTCTGACCTCTCAAAAACTACTGATTGTGGGCTTGCAGGCTTGCACTCCTCTGTGGAGGGGCTTCCATCCGGATGAACCCACTCCTTTCCATCCCAGTGCTCATCATCCCATTGATGGGGTGTTTTTTTGACAGCCCCGTGCTTCGCTTCCAATGCGGCTTTTAACTTTTCTATCTTAACCTCACAGGCCCGGTGGTCTGTGCCCCTCTCTTTTAGGGTCTGTATTTTTTGCACCAGTAATTGGATTGTTCCTTGTGCCTCCTCTACAGCTTTTGTATGGATGGCTACCTTTTCCTTCAATGCCTGATTTTCATTCAAAATGGCCTTTTTTTGTTCACACACCTCTTGATACTGGAGAACAGTTCGCACTTTTTCCATGGCCACAGCTCTTTCTTGAGTTATACCCTCCTCTAGTTTAAGCTGCTGAGCCTTTATTTCTTCTTTCAGTTTCTTGTTTTCCTCCCTTAGCTTCTGAATTTCTACCTGGGCTGCCTGTTTTTCTTCAGCTAAGCTTTTGGCAACTAACCACACAGCCCATGCTCCTGCACATTTTAAGGATTTTTGGGAGAAGAGTTTACACTTGGTCATCTCTTTTAATTTGGCAAACTCTAGATCAGCCTGCTGCATGCTTCTGCAAGAGTTTGGACCCCAGGGGTTTGTTCCCCACTGAGTAACCCAATTTGCCAGTTCTGACATCTTTTTGTCTTCTCTAAAGGTATTTTAGTCTTTATAGAAAGATCTGTTTACAAACTACAGCTCAAGCAGGTTGAGAGAAGATGGCAGAGCCTCACCCAAACCTGGCCTTGCTCCTCTGTTGTTTTTCTAGTGTACTTCTTCCCTCCAGAAGGTTTTCTCAACCAAGAAATCCCCTAAGCAGGGCTTTCTAATTTATCTCTTCTCACAGACAAGGCAGAGAGCTTTCATTCCTCTGTCCAAGGATGGTTAGAGGCATCCCTTGAACACTTCTCTTCCTTAGGTGGGAGGAAGGCTTTCAAACCTTCTGTGTTCCCCACTTCATTATTTTCAACTAGTCCGTGTTGCCCCCAAAACCGGGTGCTATACTTTCAGCAGGACACTTGAGGCTGTGTGAACACAGATCAGCCTTGTTGCTGGTTGTCTCTGACTGCCATAGGATGGCACCCAAAAAAAGGCTCTCTCAGAAGGGCTACTCACAAAAATGCCCTAAGGGCTCCCCAGAGGGCTGCTGCCTTCTCTGCCAGCTCTGTGCACCACAGCTGGTGCCTTTACATGGGCTGGGGAAACACACCTCACCCGGGAGAATCAATCTGCTGTTTGACCACTTCAGAGTCCTAACAGCCTGATCAAAGAGTGTTAATCAATCCACTTACAGTGCTGGGTGATATTATCTAGACTATTAGAGAAAAAGGAGATAAAAGGGAAAAAACAATCCCTTATCAGTGTCAAACCCACCCCCTCCCTTGTCTGCTATGCCTTTCCCCAGTTCATGCTCACCCCTCCTCTGCCCGAGGATGGCTGCAGGATGTCCTGGCACAAGTCCTTCACCTCCCAGGAGCACAGTGCTGATGATGGAACCCGTCTGTCTGCCTCTCCAGGGTGCTGCTGCTGCTTCTGCTGCTGGGATTCTGCCTCCTCCTCTTCTGCTGGAGTCCACCCAGGGCTGTCTGTGTGGTGCCCTGGGGCTCCCCTGGCCGGGCTCCTCTGCCCCCAGCTCTGGGGATGTTGGCACTGACCCTGCAGGCAGAGCTGTGCACACCTTGCAGAGTGACTGCTCCTCACCCTCCCTGCTGCCCTTGAGTGCAGTTTGCCAGCCCCAAGGCCATGTCCTGGCTGATACAGCAGCTGCCCCTGGGGGAGTAGCTCACAGCTATCACCCTGTGCCAGAGGTTTCAAGGCCCCACTGCCCTCCCCTACCTGCAACTTTCCTCCTGGCTCAGGGAGAGATTGCCATGCTCCCTGCAATCTGTAAAAATACAGCCAAGACATGCTGATGGAGACCTTTTGGCACCCGTTGGACCAGGGGAAGCAAAACTGAGCACTGAGGGGTGAGTCCCTGAGTCCTTAGACAAAGCTCTCCAAGAGCTCCCTGCATGGCAGGTCCCAACCAAAACAAGGCTGGCCAACCTCATGGCCATAGTTTGTGGGTCATGGGCATGCATTGCACCACCATCACTCTGCTGCATTCCCCCAGAGCTCTGTGCTTTGCTACAACAGCCACAGAAAGAGGCACAAAGGCCTTGTGCCTCAAAGACCATCACTGATGCTCCTCAGCATTTTCACCAGGAGCTGCAAGGAAAGCAGTGGGCTTTTCCTTTTTCTTTTGGGGGCTCAATGGGACCATGGCTGATGGCCTGTCCTACACCCATGGCCAAAGAAATCCATCAGGCAGTGCTGGCAGCAAGGGCGATAATCCCACACAGAAACAATCCCTCAATAAGCAAAACCAGAGAAATAGCTGAAGTTCAGCAGTTATTAAAACACATATATCCCTGCTCATAAACCCCACCGTCCCCACAGATCAATGCTTTGAGAGACATCTGAAGCTTTGTAAACTAGAAGAGGTAATAGGATTAAAGCTGCAATATGACAAGACAGCTAATTTTTTAATTATTTCTAACTCCTTTCTAATTTCTACTTCATCCTGAATATTTAAAAACCTTTCCAAATGTATTTCACAGGTTTCAATAACAACCTAGTAACTGAATGTGGCATTATAGCAATTTATAATCACCTCCCAAAATGGGGATCTAAATTAATCTTTCTACATCTCATTAGTTTAGCTATCAGAGATCTTTTACAAGATAATTGGCTTTCAGTGGCTTTAATTTAATTTAATTTATTAATATCTTACATTTATATTTCATAGATGCTGTTTTAATTATTGAAGTGATACATCTCAGAAACATAACTCTTTTATACAGCATGAAACTTTTGCTTTTAGGGCTCTACAGCCTTTTAAAGATGTTTTAATGATAAATAATAAGTCCTTGTTTGTGTTTGCCTTTAGAGTGGATATCAATTTACTTTTGCCTTAGGTTCTCGCAGAGGAAAATTAGATCTTATTTTGGAACATCCTGTTTTGCAGATGAGGCTGCCTTTATTGTTAAACCAAAGCTTGTTCCAACTTTGTAATGCCATAAAAGCACAAACGAGGGGAGGCAGCCGTGAAAGGATGTGGAATAAGGAGCCAATTCATAGCTGGCACGTATTTGTGCAAATTATTCATTGGGCAGCAGAGTTAGGGAAGCTGAAGTCTCCCACGGTGTTGTGTCCCATGGCTGAGCTCCCAGTGCTGGCACCAAAGCTGCCCTGCCTGGAGCTTCTCTTGCACCCATCAGGTGCTTGCTCTACCTGCACCCTCACCACTAACTGGGTCTGGGGGCTCCCCACATCCCCCTGGCTAATTAATCTGCAGCAACACAGTGTGTGGAGGCTTCCAGCCTGCCAAAAACTTTGGCTGAAATGTCCTCACCGAATCAGTGAGGACAGACAGACAAGCACACTGCACAGCTGACCCCAAGAACACCCTTCCTTCAGAAACCAGCCTAAAAATATGTTCCCTCCTGGAGCAGAATAGCAGCGTTGAAACGTCTGACAGTAAATGTGATGGTGATAATTGATGCTTAATGAATAATCCAGGGTAGCTTTAATATTTAACTTCATAGAATACCTTTTGTCCCCAGGAGCTCAGCCAATTTATAAAAGGTGTACTTTTCCCCTGCAGGGCCTTCTTTAACCATGGAATACACCATGGTTTCAGGGGGATTGGCCTGCACTGGGCAGGCTGCACAGCACTGCAGCAGAGAGGGGCTTTGTCCCTTTGTGCTGCTCCAGGACCATCTGCACCACCTGGGTTGGGGCAATCCCAGACATGAGTAGGGACAGGGAGAACTCCTTAAGAGCAGCCCTGATGAGGACTTAGGGGCTCTCATGGGTGCATCACAAGCAGCACTGTCAGTAGGTTGAGGGAGGGGATCCTGCCCCTCTACTCTGCCCTTGTGAGCCCCACCTGGAGTTCTGTGTCCAGCTCTGGGGTCCAGCAGAAGAGAGACACAGACCTCTTAGAGACAGTCCAGTGGAAGGCCGGGAAGATGCTCAGAGGGCTGGAGCACCTCTCCTATGAGGACAGGCTGAGAGAGCTGGGGCTGTTCAGCCTGGAAAAGAGAAGGCTCCTAGAGCACCTTCAAGTACTTAAAGGGGACTTATTAAAAAAAGGGAGAGTGACCTTTTTAAATGGGCAGATTGGGATAGGACAAGTGGAAATGGTTGTGAAGTAAAAGAGGAGTGATTTAGATGAGATGTTAGGAAGGACTTCTTTGCTTAGAGGCTGGTAAAGTACTGGCACAGGCTGCCCAGAGAAGCTTTGGATGCCCTTTCCCTGGAAGTGTTCAAGGCCAGGTTGGATGGGACTTTCAGCAGCCTGGTCTAGTGGAAGGTGTCCCTGCCCCTGACACGAGTTTGGAACTAAGTGACCTTTAAGGCTCCCTCCAACCCACACAATTCTCTAGTTCTATGAATTTACCTCGGGCCGCGATCCAAGGTCCCAGAGAGCTGAGTACTTCCAGTTCTCTGGTGGGGATGAATTTCCAGCCCTCACCCTGCTCATGGGGGCCACTTTCCAGGTGTGCGTTGTGCTCCTGAGCACTGCCAGGGAGGAGCTTTGCTCTGACACGGCGTGGGAGCAGCCGAGGGGCTGCAGTGGTGCCTTGTGAATGCTGACCTAGAACAGAGACTAGATGGAGCTAAAGTAGGGCTTTATTAAGAGGCCTCAATGGATACACCTTGGGCAGCACAACCCAAAATGGCCACAAAATGCCTGACCAGTCACGGAGTCTCATACTTTTATAAGTTTGGGTCCATTAGTATATTGGAGCTAATTGTCCAATTACAGCTTTAGGCCATCCTTGTTTTCGCTCTTCATTCTACCATTGTTTATGCTCTTGGGCCTGAGATCTGGATCGGCTGGTTTTGGTCCCCAGCTAGAGAAGGAATGGTTTTGTCTCCCTGCTCTGTGAAGAGAGCTTACTATCCCCTAATATGAAGCCCAGACTTACACAGTAAAGCAGCACAGACTCTGAAAAATATAAAAGCTAAAACATGAGGCATCAGCAGAAATTGTCAGGACCAGACCCCCTCTCCCACCATCTCACCCTGGAGATGAGGAGGGGGCCCTCGCAGACCCCCAGAGCTCCGCGCACCCCTCGGGCACACGATGGAGCCGGTGCCCTCCGGCTGGGCCCGCGGTGGCTCCGCCGGGCTCCGAGAGCGGCCGGGCCGCGGAGGCCCCGCTCGGCCGCCGGGCTGGGCACGGGCGGCGCAGGAAAAGCGGCCCAACACCCCCCTCTGCTGTCGGCACACACCGCTGCTGACACCGCCGCCCCGCAAAAATCCCCGCCTCGGCTCGTTTGTGCAGCTAAAGCACGAAACAAGTGTTTATCAGAGGGGAGCAACAACCATGGGCAGCGTCTGATGGTGGCATGAAGTACCTGAAGGCTCTGGCCCTCGGGTAAAGCCAGGTTTGGGTTTAGACACGCATGGATAAAAGCCGTGATAGTTTTTACTTAGTAACATCCCTTCCTCCCTGTCCCCAAAAGAAACAAGCTGCTTCTCTTCAAAGTCACTCTGCCATGCAGCTTCTGCCAAATTTGCTCTTGCAAGTCGTGACTTCTTTGGACACGAGGCTGGTCCTCTGGTGTTGGGCTTTGTTTGCTGGGTGTGGAGGGCAGGAGGCCATAAAACAAGGCAGGTTCCTGTTTTATTGTCATGCTGTCTTGGGCCAGTTCTACAGGGTGGCCTTTTTATTTTAGACACATTTCAACATTTTAAAATAACTTTATTTGTAAAAGAACCCTGCAAGTCTTTCTTCTTTCTATTCCCACTACAAGTGCCCCATGCTGATTCTGTTTTTTCTTGTAAAACCTGCTGCAATGAGGATTTTTTTTGATAATGCAGCACCCCTAAGCCATGAGGGGTGTCTTCCAGCTGCAACATTCAGGGCCTGGGAGAAGGCACCTCAGTGAATCCTGAAGAGCTCCAATGAGCTCATGGCACTGCAGCTGCTGCAGGTCAGGCTGGGACAATTTTCCCTTCTCCAGGAGGCTCCTGACATGGCTCAGCCACAGTTCACGGCTTCTCCTTGATGGCTTGTTATTAAAACTGTACAAATATGAAATTCTTCCTCCTATTAATCAAATCAGGAAGAAGGTCAAGTGGGTTCATTTTAGATCAGTCAGAAGCGAATGTTTCTGGTAGTTTGGTTTGCTCAGCAAAATTAAAGAACTTCCCTGAAAGAAGTCTGAAGCCAGCCAGGGCTTCTTTGTACTTGGATTTACCCCTAATGTCTAAAGCACTGGTGTGACTGTCTGCTGACTTGGGGTGACATTTGCAAACATTCCCCTTTACTCCAAACCAACCTTTTTTTAGTGAGTAAATGATTGGTCCTGCCATGACCCCATGCTCTATTCCTATACTAGCCAGAGATGCCCAAGTGTCACCCAGGGTCAGCTCGTGACTTTGGCATCATGTGCTCTTGCCCCAGACAGGCAGAAAGGCAAGTGTGTGATTTCTAGACAGCTAGGAGACTTCTCTTCCAAAAATACATGAAGAAGTCCTCAGCTGCCACCCAGATCTAGCTGTTCAGGAGCAGGGATGAGCAAGAGGTCCAGAACATGAGCCAAGGTCTGGATCTGCCCTTCTATGCTTCCACCACTGCAACGTGAGCATTTTTGTCTGTCCTGCCAAGAGGCAGGGCAGAGAGTGTTCCTCATTGATTAAAAACGGCAAATCAAGGTCCCATTAGATGCACTCCAGTTAGAGACTGGGACAGAGATCTCACTACATTTGGGAGGTGAGATACATGAAATATAACCAAAAAAAAATCATCTTCCTAACAGCCTGCTCTTGTTCCTCTCTACTAAATATATTTCCTGGAGTCAGACCCCAGTTCTGCATCCTATGACTCCTGCTTCAGGGATCTTAAAATTCCTACTGATTTCAGTGGGGTTGGGTTCAAGCTGCTGGACCAGCAGGGAGCTTGTCCCTGGGTGGCAGCTGTCCCTGTGTGCTGCAGTGGGGCTCTCCAGTCCCCAGGACAGCATATTCCTGGCTGTACCAGAGCAGAGTACAGCATGTTTCGTCCTTGCAAAAGGTTGTTATAAATGATTTCATTTCAAGGGAGCTCAATTAAATCTGGGAACTCTTGCAACAAGTTCCACTCCTAATTGTGGCTCGGAGACTTTGCAATGGTCAAAAGGCAAACGGAAGGTGAGGAAAAAGGCAAACAACAGCAGGCATTTCCACGGTGTCCTCTTTGCTGCTTATTAGCTGTGCCCTGTCACGTACTGAGTACTTTGAGCACTTCACCTGTCACTTCCAAGACTGTCACATTTCTCTTCCTAAGTTTCCATGTCTTTTAGGGAAGAAGCTGAGTACACTACTTGCCAAAGGCACCATCCCATTGCCTTTGGGAGACAAGAAATTCTGAAAACAGACACTGCTGCACCTGAAACTGACCTGCAGCTTTTGAGCTCTTTCTCCAGGCCACAGGAGATCATCCTCACCAATGATTTCTAGCAAAGCACGGTAATGAAACCCACAGGACATCAGTCTGGCAGATATTTTTTAATGGGACCTGATTGTCCTGAGTCCTGAGAGTGGCCTGGTTTCTTGGGGATTACAGCTGGCCTTGTTTCAACTTTCGTCTCAGCTGAATGTGATCACCAAAGTCAGGTCAGTTCTCGGAGTGGGTGGTCTCTGTGCAAGCCAGCCCTTACAGTGAAAACCAGCATGTTGCTCCATTCTCCAAGGGCTGGTCCTGGCCCTGGGACTGCCCTTCTGCAAGGTAAAGTAAGACCTTTACTTGCCTTTCCCCATTTTCTTCAGCTATAAAAATACACCTGTGGATAGGATTATCATTAAAAATGTCATTAAATTGTGCCTTGGTCTTTGCTGCTTTGTTTGCAGTGACTCATGCTGCAGTTCTTACAAATACAGGTCAAACAGGAGCCACAATTCAGCAGTCACAGTCCTAGCTCTTCTCCATCCTAAATGCTGACCCCCCCAAGGCAGTGGGAAGGACTCTCCTGTAGATGACCCAGAGACACAAGGTCCCTCATCATCTCCTCCTTCCAGTTAAAGCAACAGCAAACTGTTTGCTGGTTCCCTGTCAGCTTTAAGCAGTGGGTTTTGTTCTTTGGGAGCAGCCCCACGTTGTGTTTCAGCAGCCTTGGTGCAGGGGCAAGGCTGGGCCAAGTAAGGAATGGGGCTGTTTCCCCCTCCTTGTGCCACGGCGCTCACGTGTTGTGTGTGGGAGCGGTGACAGCTCACATAATGCAGACTGGCAGGTGACCACGGGAAATGCAGCACGGGTCACGTCTCTGCAAGCCAGGCTCAGCCTAAGTCTCCCAAGATGCGTCACTAAGACTCTTAGGGCTAAATCCCTCCCTGCCCAAGTGCAGCCGGCAGCAGCCCTGCAGCAGGGATGCGCTCGGCCCCCATCCCGCCCAGATACGGCCATAGCTCTCTGCACTGGTAGCACAACTTGTCAAACTGCTTATTTGTGAGCTCTCCTTAACCAGGGCTTAACATTCCAGGAGCCCAGAGCAAAGGAAAAGATTTTACCTTTCTGTACCTGAGAGCAAGGAGTGCAGCTGGGGAGCAAGACCCTACCAGGCTGTCTGCAGGTTGTCAGGAGGTTGTGACCATCCAGCAGCTTTGAGGGGGCTGTGATCTGGGGAGTCCTACTTGAAAAAAACACAGCAGGGCTTCACACCACCCTGGATGCAGTTAAGCACTTCTCCCTGCCTCTTACAGGCAGGGAAAGGAAAAAGGCATGAGAACCCAGCTGGCCCTTTGGCATAGAGGGGGTACAGCTGCCTCCCTGTGTGCTAGGCCTTTGCTGGGGGCAGGCACTGGCATGGGGAAAGGCTGACCTTTGGGTGGCCATTCCCCATGGCAACTCTTTTACAAAAACAGCCAGCACTATCCAAGCTTCTCTCCCACATGTGTTCCTGGCTCTGTCCTAACTCCACAGCTCCTATTTTATGCCAGTCAGATCCCAGTCACCCATCCATCTTGCATTCATCTCTCCCCATCCCTGCCTTTCCTTCTCCTGTCCTCTCCTGCGACCATTAATAAACTGATCTCACCAGTCTCCATGTGGATTTCCTGCCAGCTGAGGCAGGTCCTCACACATATCTTGGGCAGGCCAGGCCTGTTTCTGCCCCATTCCCTTGCTCCTCACACCTGAGAAACTTACACCCTCCCAGAGCAGAGGCAGGACACCCCAGTGCCTGGCAAGGCAAGTGACAGCACCTCTCATGTGACAGTGAGAGGGAAGCCTTATCCTTTCTTTCCCTGTGAGAAAAAGGTAGGAATAACCTGCCCAGCCCCTCCAGACTGAGCAGACACCCTCGCGGTATTGCCCTGCTGCCCACAGCAGCACTGATGTAACCAAGGGCCTTGTTTCACGCAGACAGCAGCTTTGGAAAGGTTTAGTAATTAGTGCCAGAGACAGCAAAGCTGAGAGCATTCCTGAAACTGCCCATTAAATCCCCAGGTCCTTGGAGTCCAGTAGCTGCCTGGTGGCTTCCTGCACACAGCAGGGGCAGGCAGGGGACCAGGCTGCGCCAGCTCCCTCCTGCCCTCCTGCCCACCATGCTCAGCCCTCCACCCTCTAGCAGGTGCCTCATCCCCACTCTAAGGAATTGTGTCCTTTTAGGCTGGAGATGGCCATGTGGTCAGTGCCCAGCAGCTGCAGCTGGGTGGGTGCTGGCCCCTGTTCCCTCTTCTCCTCAAGGATTTCTGCAGTGATGGGGACTGTGCCCAGACCCAGTGCCCCGTGGCTTTGTGAACAAGGCAGGGGTGTTTGTGGGGTGGCCTGGAGGCTGTAGGGGAAGGTGTGATAGAAGCTTTTCTCCAGAGGGCTCTGCTGTTACACACGGGGCTGCTCTGCTCAGTCATGGTTTCATTTCTGGGTACACACAGATCGGAGCTGGAGCACAAGAGGCCATTTGCCTCTATGAAAAGGTTATACAAATGTTCTTTAATTATCTGGGGAAATAAGTGATCAGAGCCATCATTCAAAAGCTATAGCTGCAGGACACTGCAGAAGTGCCTGTGCTTGAGACCGGCTGGGTGGATGTTGTTGCTATGAGGACATTGCTTTACATTATTTGGAGGTGGTTTGTCCCATCTGGAGAGCAAGAAGCAAAGGGGGGGCGGTTCTGGCTACTGTCATCCACCCCCTGTGGGGGGCTGGTGAGAAAGTGGGGCCAGACCCTTCTTGGAGGAACATAGCAAGAGGCAACAGGCACAAATTGCAGAGGGAAGTTCTGGTTAGAGAGAAAGAAAACTGTTCACCGTGGGGAGAGTGAGGCCCTGGGCCTGTTGCCTGGGGAGGTGGTGGGATCTCTGCTCTGGGAAACACTTACAGCTCACCTGGACCAGTCCTCAGCTACCTGCTCAACTTTGCAGGCCAGCTTGGCTACAAGCAGGGGCTGGACAGGAGGCCCTGGACCAGTCTTTTCTGCCCAGAGCTGCTTTGTGATTCTATTATCCACATCCTCCACATCCATGAGATATTCCTGCAATTAACCCAGGAGTTTACTGATGCACCACATCGCCAAGTGCTGCAGCACTCATGTGAACAGGGCAGTGTTGGGTCAATCCTTGGAACTCCCTAAAGCAATGCCTCAAACCAGCCTCACAATCCCAGCCTCCCCCACCTCCACAGGCTCCCCAGGCAGCCACAGTTCAGAGCAGACCTGGATTTATTAACCAGGGGGAAGCATAGGAATTTCAGGCAAGAAGCTTTGGTCCATCTCACGGGTAGGTTTGTCAGCTAAGGTGTCTGAATCTTGAGTTGTGTGGAGGAGATGACAGAAGAAGATGGTTTGGGGACTTTGCAGTCCTGTTTCTGTGACAGGGATGAATATGAGCAAGTGAAGGACAGGTGCTGTGCAGTGCTGGGCCCAGCTGTGTATAAAAATACACTGTTCCATCCGTCTCCACATAATAAACACATTAAAAAGGAACAAGGTGTGTCTCCAACTGTCTCCAAGGCTTTACATGGGCCAAGCTACTTTTTTTTTTTTTACCTTTTTACAACAAATGGAAGTAGAGCAGTGAGTTGGTTTCAGGGGAGAGAAAGGAGTGGGAGGCAGAATATCACATCCTATTTCCTCTTTTAAACACTTGGCAAGGGAGAGAACTTTCCATTCCCATCTGGCACAAGCAGACTAAACACAGGTTCCTTTCTGATAGCCATCTGCAGTCTTCTGCTACCTTTTCCCATCAGTCTTCTGCAGGCAAAATGCAAACCCGCACACTATTTAAAGATTCTCAAATTCAGGGTGTGTAACAAAATGATCCCTTTTAGTTACCTTCTTTCCAAGTCACCGAGCTTCTAGTGCCAAGCCAAACAATAACCCGGTTAATCAACAGGCTCAGGACATGAAAGCAGCTCCATTTCCTATTTGTGAATGCACAGATGTTGTTTATCTTGGATCTCCCCTTGTTGGTCCCCCAGGATTAAATCACAGGCCTTTAGGTGGAGCATGAGTGATTGCTTTTCTATTGAAGCAGCTCACAGCAAGGTTTGGCCAGCCCTGCTGCTGTACCATCCTCCTTCCCACCTCCCTGGTGTTGGGTCTCTCTGCTGGGCTCCCCACAAGAAGTGGGGTGTGTCCTGGTGTTTGGGGGCATGGCTTGCTGACACAGAGCTGGGTTATCTCTGCAAGGACCTGCCCCTGGCACACCCTCAGGATGGTGGGGCTGATAGTTCTCAAGACCCAGGCGAGGCTGGGTCAGCACTGGCACTGATAAGGGAAATGATCTTCCTTGCAGACATGGATGTGGAGCCTGATTCCTGTGCAGCTCCATGTGCAGCCAGCCAGCCCCACCTTGCAAGCCTGGCATGGTTTTGGCCAGGTCAGGGAACACCATATTTCAAACGAGGTGCTGGTTTTGGTCTGGTGCAGTAGCTGGTGCTGCAATGAGAAAGCCATCCCTGGTCTGGCCTCTGTGCCTTCCCTTGCTCCCAGACACCACAGCTGAGCTGCAGGTTTTGACTTTGTCCAACATAACCCAGGGAATCTATTGGCTTCCTCTGCGAGCAGGCTGGGCCTCCAGGACACAGGCTGTGTCCTGTGGTGGTGAGACCGTGTGGCCCACAGTCAGGGGAGTGGGACAATTCCTCCTTCATACGCCCTGAGATGCCCTCTGAGAAGTTCCAGGCACATTTGCTACCTGATGGCAACTCCAGCCACCTTGCTCAGCCCTGGCAGGGGGGCTGCTGGTTCTCCTGCCTGCTTCTGTAGCCTTTAATTTCAAGTGTAAAGGCCAGCCTCATTCTTCCCCAAACTGCTGCAGAGTCAGGCTGGCATGGCCTCATCTCCTGTAAGGGTTGGCTGCACCATGGAGGTGTTGGCAATGCTCTGCACAGGGTCCATGGAGCATTTTAAGAGGCATCCTGTGGGACGAGTGCCACTTCTTGCAGCATCGTTTGTGACTGCACTCACAACCTACTTCCTCGGCTGCCAAGTGCTCCTTTGCAGAGGGGGGAGCCATGGTGATACTTTTCCATATTGCAGAAACACCCCGACTGCAAGACTAAGCTGGTGGCGGCTGAGGCTGTGTTTGGAGACACCTTCCCACCCACAAACCCTCTGCTGCCGTCTGCCTACCGAACGGGAGTCCCCACCCGCAAACCCCGCACGCAGGCTTGCTCCGCGGCTGCCAAAAGCCGAGCAGCCCCCTGGGCGCACGGCGCGGC
Organism: Molothrus ater; assembly: GCF_012460135.2. NCBI lineage: Eukaryota > Metazoa > Chordata > Aves > Passeriformes > Icteridae > Molothrus > Molothrus ater. The sequence continues at coordinate 13,265,784 of NC_050480.2, forward strand.
CCGTCCGTCTGTCCCGCAGCGGGGACAGATGGGTGCGCAGCCCCGCGGAGGATCCTGCAGGGCCGGGCGCTCCCGGCAGGGAGCGTGTCCCGCACGGTGCGGCAGCAGGAGGAGGAGCGGGGGATGGAGAGCGGCTGCAGGGCCGCGCATCGAGACCTCGGCCGCTTTCCCTGCTCCCCCGTGCTGGACACCGGCGCAGAATGGCTCGGAGACCTGGACGAGCATCAGCTCGTGCCGCCGGTTCACGCTCTGGACGCAATTTCCCCCTAAGACGCTTTCTGCAGGAATATCAGCGCCCAGGTTTCAGTGGCTGGAGGGGGGCCTCTCCCAGCTGTGGGCACAGGGTGGCATGGGGAGACGGCGTGTCCTGGGTGCCCTCAGCAACTGGGAGCAAAGACGGGGGGGTTTTCTCCTGGTGCAATTGCATTGAAGCCCATACCAGTAGAGGTAGGTGAGCAGAGAGTTTGCCTCTTCTTTGGTGGCATGACCGAGCTGCCTGATTATTATTCGTCAACAGTAGTGATAGATTTAAGATAAAGCCCATCCCTTCCCCTGCGGGCTGCCCAGACAATGCAGCTGCCAGAGTAAAGGAGCCACCAGGCTGCTTCCTACCATGGGAAGTACCCGGAGCTGTGTAAGACAAACCCAGTGACTCCTCCTGGGGGCCTCGCTGGATGAAGGGTTTACACAGTGAACACTGCCCCACTCCCATCTGTGCAACTGTATGGGATGAGATGAGCTGGGGCCAGCATCCTCTCCCTGCTGCTTTGGGAATGGTGGCAGTAGTGGTGGGTGAGGGGAGGAAGGGATCATCCTGCCACATGGTTATTCTGGGCAGTGGCTCACAAACCAGGGATTGAGAACGGAACACAAATACCCACTGGGGCCATGTTGCAGCCTTTGGAAAGGGAGGGAAGAGCTGCCACTGAGTAGGCACAGGACTTCAGAGCTGAGCTACTTTAGCTACTCATTCCTGGAGTCCCCAAAGAAGCAATTACTGCATCGATCCCTGTCTTCGTGAGCTCTCAGAGCAGAAGGCAAAAGGGTAACTAGCCTCCACCCTTAAGTAGGAAGCTGAGGATTTTATGGGATTACTTCTTGCTCCTTGACAGATGTAGGCCTTCTTAGGTTAGAGTTAAGGTCAGTGCTGAGCACCATGGTTTGATTTAATAGGCAACAGTAAGAAACTTTGATCAGGACAGGGATGGGACGGGCCGATGACCACAAGGGACTGTGCTGGCTCCTGCACACCTGTGCACATGCAGGACAGGGTGTGGAGAGGAGCATTGCTGAGACCCATGTGGTCAGAGTGCCTCTCTCCCAAGTGCCTGGATTTGCTCCCCAAGCCTGGACCTACCACAAACCCAGAGGAGCTGGGTGCCTGCCAGGAGCCAGGCCAGGCACAACCTGGTTCAAGCTGTCCCATGCTCCTCATCTGCAATGTGGCCATAGCTCTTCCTAAGTCTGCCTTTCATCCAACAAGTAGAAGAGCCTGGGGCTCTGCTGGGTGAGCAGCTATCCCCCTAAACCAGTACTAGATTTTAATCATTAATTTTCTGCCCTAGGTCCTTTCAACTCTTTTTAACAAAGCTGACTCTGCTGGGGAAACTCCAGAGGCTGCCATGCCCCTGCTCATCGTCTCCCATGCTTTGTGGTGGGGACACAGTGGTTCATCTGCTCTCACAGCAGCCAGAGCTAGAGCTCTGGCTCACTTCTGATGAGACAGATGTGCCTGACATTGACAATGTTAGTCCTCCTTTGGTAAAAAAATAGTATTTCTGGTGTAAAAGCTGCCCTGTGCTGTGATAGCAGTGGTCACAGCTTTAATTACAGCATAGATGAGATACTGCAGAAGGAATAAATTCCCCCAGTGTTTTGGTGCCTTCTTGATGCTGGGATTTCCATGTTGCCTTTCTCCCTCTTAGGCAGGGGACTTATCTTTGTGTTTCTCATGCTCCCACTGTCTCCCTGGTGCTTGCAAGTGACCTGCCAAAAACTGGGAAGGGGTGATGTTGCCTCTAGGGTCAACTCGTCTCAGGGCATTACTCATCTGACCAACAGATTAAAAAAAGGGAAATAAATACCAGTGTTTAAAAAAATAAACTCTGTTATAAAAAAAAAAAAAAAAAAAAAAAAAAAAACAAAAAACCAAAACTATGCTGTTAAAAACATACCCCGTTAAAAAAAATAAACCCATCAATAAATAAAACTCTAGGATGATGAAAAGGGGAAATGCAGTGATTGAGTAAAGGATTCAATTTTTTAAATGAAAGATCTTCCATACACCAATTCCAGCCAAAAGGCATTTCTGTTCCCTTGACAGAATATAAATATTAATCCAGACACTCGTTGTTCTCAATGTGTCCTTTTGTATTGTCATGATCTGGAGCTACACTGAGAGCTCACATCTTCTGCTGGCTTCCTTGAGGGTGCAGGGTGCTCACTATAACTCCAGAGTGTCCAGCAAGGACACGTCCTCCTGCCCTGGACATGGGGCTCTGCTGCTCATCCATGCTTTATCCGAGTGCATCTCCTGCAGAAGCCATCAGAAGGATGGAGAAGACACCTACCTCATTTTGCAGGAGCCTGGAGGGGATGCTGGTGAGACACCTACACATGTGAGGTCCACATCAAACCCCCTTTGCTGGGCTTTTGAGCACAATTCTCTCCTGCTGTGTGGAATTTTACCTTATTGCAAAATGGCTCTGAAATTCTGCCCCTCTGGTGAGAGCAGTGGGCAACAGAGAGGGCCAGGGAAGAGTTATGGAGATCAGCCAGGTGCTCAGAAAGACCGCAGGCTGTGTGGGGACATGTCCCAGGCAGGGCTGGGTGAAACAAGGACCAGACATTGGGTGAAACTCTGGACATGGAGCTGTGCCACCTCTAGCAATGGAGAGGAAAAGAGAAGAAGAAACTAAGGTCTTCATATTTTAGGTTTCTTGGGACAGAGAAGCCATGTCCTTTGTCCTTTCCTCCTGTTGCTGGCCCTTCCACTCTCCTCATGGTTATCCACAGGAGCTGTCACCATCCAAGGAAAGTCCCCAGTTCAGAAAAGTCCTTAAGCATAAACCAAATTATCAGGACAAGATTAAGGTTTTCCCTGAATCAGGCCTGCAGAGCCAGATGGAAACCAGCTGAGCCACCCCAAGCCAGCCTCACCAGAGGCTCCAGACTCAGCTCCAGCACGGCCCCTTCCTTCCTGGGGGGTCAGTGTAAAATAAAACCAGAGGCAACCTTGCAAAAGCAGATCCAATTCCCAGGCCCTTAGCTGCCCATCTGAATCTATAAGATCAAACCCCTCTACTCTGCTAGCTGTATCCATCCTTTTTGCTTTTCAACACAGAGTATGAACCCCGTTTTTCCTCTCTGCTCTCCAACCCCCGTCAACACGAGGCACACGGAGCAGGACAGCCAAACGCTGAGTGGCCTTTTCTTCTCAATCACTCTCTGAAAGTCACTGTGAAATGCGATGCCATGTGGAAAGTGGCTGGAAAGAATGACACTGCGAGAGCCTGTTTTTTTTCCAAGGAAATAAATAGATTGTGTGCCACGAGCACGGAGAGGAGAGGGCTTGTGCCAGATCATGCACAGGTAGGGCCATGCAGGGACAGCTCAGAGTTTGTTTGAGCTGCAGTCACCACCTCTTAGGAAGATTTTGCTGGGCAGAAGCACATGGGACAATCTCTGGTGGTGCCACCAAGGTGGCAGCCTGCAGGTGGCAGCTGTTTCAGGTTGTCTGCAGCATCCCTGGACATGCAAACTATTTACAAGGGGGTCATGCAACTTGGTGAAGAAAAACAAGCTACTGCACACTGTGCGTGTAGGAACCCAGAACTGGGGAGAGCCTGACCACCTCTCAGCTGAAGAGGGGAGACTTAAATGCCCAAGATGCTGGTGGGACGTCAGGCAAGCAGGAGCTCAAAGCCTGGCTCCAACATGGTTGCGGTGATGGCCTGCATTCAACTATTTCAAAGGGCACTGGACGGTCAAATCAAGCCCCAAATTTAAATTTGTTAAAATAACTTTTTGCAAAACATTAGGACGGAGAGAAATGTTTCCATGGTTTTGTTTTTAAATTCCAAGTGGGAAGAGTTTATTTTTTCACTAGGAAACTTTCCCCGTAGGATTCACAACGCTGGCCAGGAGACAAGAACCGGCGAGCTCCGCTCCCGAATGGAGGCGACCCCGAGGGTGACCCTGCGCTGGTCACGTCGCCTTGGGCAGCCTCAGTGGCCCCTTGGAAAAGGGAGGTGGCCACGTGCATGAGGCTGCAGAGGGGCTGGGGTGCCAGCGGGGCCGGCTGTCGTGCGCTCAGCCCGTGCCGAGCGAGATCTAAATCCAGACACGCCGTTGTGTTTGCTTGGAGGCAAATGCAATGAAAACTCTTACATTCCAAGCAGGTTAGGGAAATATATGGGGAAACAAGCAACCTCCTTGGCTCTGTTGATGCACAAGTATCTTCCAGGAGGATAGTGATGCTCTGTCCTTCAGCATCACTCTGCTCCTGCTGGATTGCTGCTGATCCAGAATGTACGAGCTTCCATTTGTTTGTTGCTTTATGCTGTCCTGAAAAGCAAAATATTACAGGGATTTATAAAATTAACTGAAGGTAATAAAAAAGGCATGGGGGCTCATCTGGTTCCCCTCAGCTCAATGCCCTGGAAAGCCCTTTGCCCCAGCTGAGAGCCTAAGTGCTGCTTTTTCTGCCCCCAGGTGACTGGGGAATCCACAGTGTTTAATGCAAAAATACACAGCAGTGAAACTGCTTGTGTGACTTGGTGAACATTGAGATGAGGGAAGAAGGGGAAAACAGAGCAGGTTGAGCTCCATTTGCTAAAACTGGAATAAAATAAAATACAAAAAAATAGCAATTTGAAATGCTTGTATCTTGCTCCTATCAAGAGAGCAGAGAATGAGCACAGGGGCTCATTCTCATTTGTGATCAAAGACTTTGAGCTAATCCCATTTTATTCTCTACTCCCATATACTGCTCTGTGGTTGTGAGGTCATGGATGGCAGGAAACTCCTCTTGCTTTGCTCTCTGAGAGAAGTGAGGACTTGGCATTTTAGGATCTGGGATGTAATGAAAACTGATTGCTTGGACATGCCATTTCCAATGTGGCAGCTCAGCAGCTCAAGAGTTAATTGGGCTCGCTCCTTTGCAGCCTAGACATTGATATAAAGGCTTATCCAAAGGGGAAAGCTTGTTCTTAGCAAGGTGGGAGCCGCAGGTACAACAGCCCCTCCTGCTCACCTCTGCAGCCCCAGCTTTTCACACCTGGCTGGGGCAAGAAAAGCAGAAGGAGCTGTTTGTTATAGAACAACTCCCTTGCATGGAGAACGCCTCCCCAGGCTTATAACACATCTTCCATCCCTGGGACACCTGGATACATTCAGCAAGACTTCCCCCAAGGGTAGGGCCAAAGGTGCAGTGCTCCTGATACACAGCTCACCCACAGAACCGCACCCTGGTGGCCATGGTTGTGGAGCCACCCCAAAGCAGGGGAGCAGCCAAGTGTGGCTGATGGAAATCACTGCTGGGAATCACGGGAGGTGTGCCTTTGCTTTCTAAAGGGCTGTTAACACATTTAGGGTTAATCACACGGATAGATCTCGCTGTGGCTTGGAGCCAGTAAAAGCACGGATCCCCAGGCCTCCCGATGGGAATTGGCCAGGGCCAGGGCCCATGCTCTCACCCAGTCGTTGGGAAGTAATCTGTGTACTCAGCACAGAGACACACAGACTCAGCACAGGGATTTTGTTCTGTGTCATCCTCCTCACACCCCCTGAAAGGCTCTTATCCAGGTGGAAACTCGAATATCTTCCTATGCCAGGCAAGATGGCAAGGCAGAGCCCAGAGGACATAGGCAAAGGGCTGATCTGAGCTGCTTTTTCTCAGTGGTGGCTGCAGGAGCCATGGGGGCTGGATGGAGCAGAGGTTGAGTCCCATTTCTGTCCCTTGACCTCCTTCAGGGACTTTGATTTATCAAAAATTATATACTTTAAGGAATGAGCTTCCCAAGGAGGGAAAAACCTTGAACTTCAAGCCCTGCTGAGCGTAGGAAGGCATTTAGAGAGACTGATCAGTGGGCCTGGTGAAAGAGGGTCTGGGGGGCATGTGGGTTTTTCATCAGCTTTATTTTGTACAGACACCACCAGGAAATCCATAGCAGGTGTGTATATGTTTGAGGGACACAGGCAGGGCTGCTTCAGATGAAACATCCCAGGGAACTGAGCTATGTCCCCATCTCATGTCCCATGTTTTAACTGGACATGGTGGGAGAAAAAAGCGCTTGGGGCAGGCTGGAAAATTAATTTTAAGAGACTTGACTGAAGCAGCACCCTGTCTCTCTCCTTCTCCCAGAGTGGTCTCCCAGCCTCTGCACATACCACCAGGCACTGACTTGGGCTATTCAGCATCAAAAAAGCGTTTTACAAGTCAAGTCTTGGTGTTCTCTTAGTGGAGAAATCAGCAAAGACAGCCAATGTGAACGTGTGTCCCAGGGGATGCAGCAGGGAGAGGGGGTCTGGGTGGACAGGCCAGCAGAACAGAGGGAAGCTGTTTCCCCAGCACTTTGGAGACTTGGTTCTCCTCTTACTCCTCTCCCTGACTCCAAACCTCGTTGTCAGGAGGCTCAAGGAGGGCAAAGGGACTGGATGCACTGAGTCCCCTCTGCTGCCTCCCTCCCTTTAACCTTGTGGAAGGTGACTGGTGGCCCTTTGCAGGGAGCTCACTGCCACCCACCTGAATTTCCACACACTTGCAGGGGCTCGACTGACTCCTTGTGATTCATTCTAATGTGGCACAAAGCAGCAGCTTGCTGCAGCCTGATGTGGAACAGCCACATACGCTCACATTATATAATATCAATCTAAGCAGATTAAATTATCCGGTCTGAGGAAACACATGCACGTAGGGATGCACACACTCATACACAGTCTGGAGGGTAGATCAGTGGAGCTGAGGGCAAAGCTTTCCTCCAGACACACTGAACTTGTGCTTTTTTAGCACTTAAAAACTGGGGCAAATAGCACATATTTGCCCGTGCATAGACAGGTGTGTGAAGCACAGCAGCAGCTGAGTGTTCTCCGTTTGAGGGAAACATGAGAAGCGTTGGTAAGTGTGTGCTTGATTATCCACCGTGTTGGCAAAATCTGAGCAGCAGCATGGAGCAACAGGTGGAATCCAAACAGTCCCGGCACTAAACTTCACCTGTCAGCGTATAGCAACATCCCTGGGAAAGCAAACAGAGGGGGGAACTGTCCCCGAAAGCCCTGAGCATCTCTCAGCAGCCTTGGAGAGCCCGGCCCATCCTGTGGCATGTGCCTCGGGGCACAGCCCGCTCCTCGGGCGGTACAAACACCAGCAGATCGATGCACAAAGTCGGGAGTCATGCTGAGCTTGGGATGCCCAGGCCTTGTGCCAAAAGATGCACTTTGCCTTCCAGAAGTTTCATGTTGGGAGGGGAATGCAGGAAATGTGCTTCACCTACAGTTGCCCACGGTGCTCACGCTGCCCGGGCAGCGAATGGATTTGCCTGTCCCTCTGCTCTTGCGCCTTCCCGTCATTGATTCACATTATTTTGCTAAATATAACGCGGTCCCTTAAAGCTGCTCACTCAGCTTTTACCCCCGCCGGCGGTGCAGGGCACGGAAGGTGCTGGCGGAGCGGGGCTGGGCGGCCGCTGCCGCTTCTGGGCACCTGCCGTCCCTGCCCGTGTCCCCGGCCACCACCGCCACGAAGGGGCCGCGTTTGAGACTCGCTCCGCTCCGTGAGACCCAGCTCCAGCCGCGGTGATGCTCGGGGTGCCGCCGGTGCGGTCCCGGCAGCAGAGCCGGGGGGCCGCACCCCGCCTCGGCGCGGGCCGGAACAGCGGGAACACACCGCTCTGACCTCTCTGCACTGGGAACGCCCGGCACGGGGTGGCCGTGGCCACCGCCACCCGCTCGCGGGGACATGGGGGACGGACGGACGGACGGACAGACGGACAGCCCCCCCCCCCCCCCCCCTCCCTTTTCCCCCCGCGGGCGGCGCCGAGGCCATTCATGAAAAAGTTGACGTCAGGCGGGTGGGCGGGGCTGGGCCGGGCCACGCCTCCCGGGGCCATTTAAGGCGGCGCGGCGGCGGGCGTGGGGCTCAGAGCGGAGGAGACGGTCGAGGCGTGAGGGAGCCCGGTCGGTTCCCCGGCAGCGCCGCGCATCGTCCCGCAGCGCCTGGGTGCCCCTTCCGCCACCCCGTGCCCAGGGCAGCCTCTGCTGGGACTTCATGTCTGTGCTGTGTCCCCTGCCCTGGTGAGTGGGCGCTTCCCGCGGGGAGCGGGCGGGCGGGGGGACTCTTGAGGCCGAGCCCCTTCAGCCGTCCGTGTCCCCTCATCCCGCCTCAGCCGCCCCGGGATGAGGCGAGGCGGCGGGACGGCGAGGGGCCCCGGGGAGCGGTTCGGGGCCGGCGGCCGGTGGTGGCGGTTCCCCGGCGGCCGGTGCGAGCCGGGCGGTAGTGGGACGAGTGAGCCGCTGCGGGGGGGAGTTCGCTGCACTTTCTCGCGCTGGAAATTCCATTAAAGCTGGAAGAGCCGAGCTGCAATTGGCGCCGCGCGCTCCGCTGGCGTGGGAGTCCCTGAGGTTGTAAAACAAGTCAGTGGGAGCTAAAGCGCACCGGCTTGAGAAATAAAATAAAATTAAAAAAAAAAAAGTGAAAGAAAAACCAAGCCCCCCGCGCTTGCACTTTATTTACTGTGGTTTTTTTACTTCCCCCCTCCCCGCGGGGCAGAGCTGGAGGAAGCGGGGTTGAAAGCGAAGCGCTGCTGCCGGAGCGTCCCCGGGTGTGCTGGAGCTGGGCTCCTGGGGGGAGAGCCGGGGAGGTGCTCCCAGGGCATTGGATGTAGCTCCAGCTTACGAGGTACTGATCTTTTTCCGCTGCCTTCCAAGGGGGGGCAGGAAGGAAGGGACCAGAAATAGAGTGCCTACAGCCTCTGCTGCTCGCTTCGCCGCTTGAATCGTACTCGGTCCTGCCGGAGCCCCTCAGATCACTAGAATGCTGTCTTTTGTCTCTAGCTCTGATTATCTGAGATCCGCTGAAATGACTGAAGTGATGATGAGCACCCCAGCCATGGATGAGATCGGACTAAGCCCCCGCAAGGATGGGCTGTCGTATCAGGTAAGTGTTTGGCTGGCAGTTGAGGCACTAATCCCGTGTGGAATTGCCTGGGCTAGACTGTTAAGCTTGGTCTAACGCACGTTTCCATAGCCTGACCTAATAGCAGGTCTTGCAGTAGTGAGAACTAGTCAACAGACTGGAATGCTTGCTTGGCAGGAGATGGTTGTCTAAAATATCACTCTATATCAGTGCGGGTTGGCAGAGGATTCAATTGTTTTGAAGTGACCGAGCCCCTGCTCATTCAGCATTCCCGGGGCTCAGTGGGAGATGGGTTAAAGAAGGATTCACGGCACTTACTGGGCTGAGAGGGCTCATGAGATCTTTGTAACACAGCATACAGCTGATCTGCTGAGAGCAGGAGGATGCTGTTTATATGGTATCCACATTTTTTTGATCTAGTTCTTGATTTTCCTGACTGATGTGCCCATTTGAAAGGGTTAACAATCCTCTGTAAGAGACAGTGAGGCCAGACACAGCCTAAATGAGCCGTGAAATGTCACTGGAGATTTCGGTACCTGGAGGCACGAGTTGCATTCATTCTGAAACTTCTGAACAATGTAGTTAGCTATTAATCTCTAGATCAATGAAGAAGTGGTCTGCAGCTAGAATTAGTCTTAACATCCCTTTCATTTCCTAGCCTGTAGTTAATCAATGCTCTAGTTAGGCACCTTAGCTTCCTAGCTCCATGGTTTTCTTCACTTCCAGGAGGCTCGGTGATGAGCTCTGACACAGATGCTGAATGCTGGCAGACGACTTGCATCTGCTCTGTGTATCGGGTGACTCTTACCAGCGCATCCAGATGCAGGCTTTGTCCTTTGCAGATGTTACACAATCTGCACGGAGGCATTTGCTCCAAGTGTGCATTCAGATGAGGTGCTGAATGTTTGTCTGAAAAGGGAACTACAAGGCAGCAGCAGTGCATGGGAGCATGAAATCGACTGAACTTTGGGCCACCACTGAGGCCTCCAGCAGAAGGCATAGCTATGTGGAGGAAAAGGGGATGCTTTCCTTCTTTTAGTCAGGATTCTGGCTCTGGATAATGCAAGTTGTTTGGTTTATAGCGGTGCTTCAGTACTTGAGCTAGTGGGGAGTGTACAGCCTCTCTTTCCTCTCTTACAGAGTGCAGAGGCAATGGCAATTGTTAAATCTGAAGCAATCAAAGTCACCTGCATGGGCTGCCTTTATGGGTCACCTTATGAAAAGGCTTAACCCAGTCAGGTCAAATGCCTCAATCTACCCATCCAAATTCCTAGGGAGAGGCAGAATCTAGGTGCCCTGCTTGTTCTAATGATCTCTTCAGTCAGGTTCTTCCCCAAGTGCTAATGACCTTGATAAAGTCTGCTTTGGCCAACTGGAGAACAGGACTGTTTGGTTTTGAGTGGATCACCTGAACCTCTGAGTCATAAAAGCTGACGACTCATATCTGTGCAGGGCTTCTGCATCCTTGATCTGCTCTCTTTAGTGGTCTAGTGGTAGATATTTTTTTTTCAAATGCCTGCAAGGAACTTCACCTTGATGTGATGAAGAGTGATGGCAGCAAGAGTAGAGGAGTTGAAATGGAAGACCCTTATGGCATTAGTTGTGTGTGGGCTGTGTAGGAGGTCTACCTCTAAATCAGGTTAGTGTAAAGAGGATTGGGGAGCAGGATCCAGCCTTCCTTCTCTGGCTGCTAGGCTGAGAATGTCACTGTGTAAGTCAAGGTAAGTTGAAAGCATTCTTAAAGGGTTGAAAAGTCAGCTGAGACCAGCAAGGACAAATCTGATGCAAATAGCACTATGAACCTCAGACTTTGGCACTTTGTGCCTCATCTTGCTGATGGAGAGAGTTTGGTACATGGAAAATTGTATGCTTGTCTGAGAGCTGTAGTGCAATAACTTAAAACCAGACAGGGCTAATGGAGCATGACTGCTCCTACACTGAAGCTTGTTGTTCTAAGCTGCAGCATCTTCCCCCACTCATCTGCAGAGTCAGGCACTCACAGTGTAACAGCCCTTGGCTGGCTATGAGAAGCAAAAACGAAAAAATGGAGCCAGAATCAAGCTTTTAGCTTCAAAATTTTGTTCTGTTCTTTAGTAGAACTTGAATTCATTGTACTACAGAGATGACCTCAAACTGGGGTTCAAAATTTTCCCCTTCAACCTGTGTAGAGCAGGGACTGCCTGGGATTTGGTCAATAGGATGCTGCCTGAGACTGGGGGCTGCTTCTGCCACCAGAGGCAGGCATGAAACTGTCTGGACCAGAGGAGGTGGTACAGCCCAGCAGCACTGCTGGAATTCTAGAGCACATCAGTACCTGCTGCAGACAGACTTGTCCTGCCAAGAGAGCTGTTTCAAAGTCTTTTTTTTTTCCTTTTACTTGGGAGTAAACTGAGGAAGCAAGCTCATACCCTGATTATAAACTTTAGTAATCTGATTCCTCTGTCTTGTGGAGTTCACTGAACTTCTTAGCTCCTCTCTGTCTCAGTGGTTGTGAAGGGAGCTTGGGTTGTTGACTTTTTTCTTCTGCATCTTCCACCCACTGGGGTGTCTGTCTGTCCTAGACATCAGCTGAAGGTCTGCACTCTCCTCCCTGGTAAAGCACTGCGCCCTTTGCTGGGCTGGTCATCACTGCTCAATAGTGAAAACTCAGACTGCAGAAGGAATACCACTATTAACTGAGTTCCTTCCATAGGCTTAAGGCAAACATGCTTTCTTCTCATAGGATTGCCTTTTTTCCAGTTAATATGTAAAATGCTTGTAAGCTAGTGTGCTAGCTTCAAAATCATCCTCTGTAAGACAGCTTTTATTACTGTATTTGTGACAGCAAGCTGCTTTCTGATCCCCCTGAAGATGGTTCAGATTCCACGGGCCTGAGCAGAAGTGAGTGGTGAATTTGGGGCATGAGTCTCAGAACAGGGCAGCATAGACAAAACAGAGATGTGACTGAAGAGATGATGTCATGCTGGGTCTTGTGCCTGCAGTGAGAAGCTATTTCTGGATCTTTAATAGATGTCCCATAATTCCCATGGGACTTACTAAACAAAAAACTCATTGAAATGCAGCTGATGGCTCAAGTTGCCCCTGCTACCAACAGATGTGGCTGTGGAGGGCTTCACACACTTCCTGCCTGGCAGTGTCCAGCAAGCTAGGCTGTTTCTGCTGCCAGCCAGAGCCAATGCACTGTTTGCTGCTTCCCAGCCCCAGAAATACCTGTGCTTTGAAGAGCCTCATCAGCACTCTGCCAGCTTGTCCTCTGTGCTGTCTCCCAGCAGCACGAACAATGCAGCTGAAACAGAGGCTGAATTAATCATTTCGTGGAGCTGTTGTCAAAACAGTGCCTTGACTGCAACCCTACCTTGCTTCTCAGAAGTGGAGCGGGGTCTGAGCACAACTGAAAGTGCTTTAATGCCCAGAGTGTGCATTCTGAGCAGAGGCAGTGTGCTGAGCTGAGTGTGCTGCTTTGCTGCAGGCTGGCTGGCAGGTGGCTCGCTGGTCCTTCAGGCTCCCCTGGAGGAGAGTGGCCTGCAGAGGCTGAGCTTGCCTCGTGCCCTCAGCTGAGGTTTGGTTGTCATGGGGAGCTTGAGCTCTTTAAGTCATGATCGCATCATGCTGGGATCTGTGCAGGTTAATCACAGCCACAGCTCGCTGGCAATCACGTCAGAGTGCCTGAATCTGGGTAAATAGGCTTAAGGCTCTATCCAGTGCCTGTGCCAAAAGCTTGGTGTTGAGGAAGTCATTTCTGGTGAGTGCAACACCTCTTCACCAGCCCTGGGGAAGCACCGGCTTTCCCAGGGACTTGTGTGTGTTGGATCTCTCCAGTTAAACTGGACCACCAGTATGTTACTGGCCCAAGGGCTGTTGGCTCAATGGAAATTGAACTTCCTCTGTAGTTGTTTTCTTATCAGGCGCTTCATGTCTGTGCAGCTTTGATTTGTGCAGGGGAAGTCCTTCAGAGGTGCTGCTTGCTGCTGTGGAAGGCTTTGAGACCAGGCTGCAAAAAGGTGGTGATAGCCAGCACGGCTGCTAGACAAGATTAATGGGCAGAGTCAATGTGTATTCCAGGGTCTGGGACCTCAGTGAAGACAGAAGCAGGATATGGGATAAACAGATAAAAAGCCAATCATGTTGGCAGCTATGCTGTGCACGAGTGTTCCACTGAAATCCACACTGAGGACAGAGCAGCAACACCTCGGAGCATGTTTTTTCCACCCTACTTTGATGCTTTGTTAAACTGAGGGAAAATGGTTAGATGTAGGAAGTTTCCCTGACATCATGCCCTGAGACAGGGCAGTATTTCTGTAGCTGGGGAGTTGTTGTGGCTCATCAACCTGAGTCACAGCTGCCGTGTGCATACTTGGAGCTCGTTTTTGAGTCATGACTACTGTGTGAGTAAATGTATACATTGTGGCTGGAGGAGTCCTCCAGAGAGAGGACACTGAGAGATGACTGAAGCACTTCTTGAAAGAAGCTTGCTGTGCTTCTCAGTGGTACTAAAGTTTTATTTTCAGAACTTCAATGCTGATTTGGGATTTGGAATATTGATATTGCTGAAGAGGCACAAAATTCAGCCCTTCAGTCCAAGGAGGATGAGTGATGTATCCTGTACCTGAAGTGGGATGTCTCCCAGTGTGGACTTTGCAGTCTTGTATAGAGCTACCACAGTCAAGCAAAGCTTTCCCCCAAACCAGTAACTTAATTTGGAAAGATGTCATTGCTTTAGTCTCCCTGTAATACAATTTAAATAGTTTTCAGCCCCATGGGAGGGGAGACAGGCATTTTAACTATGGGTGTTGGTATGGAGCACACATGTGGAAGTTGTTTTGGATTTACAAGTGTCACTTGGATTATGGTAGTGCTGAGCTAATCTTCTAAATTGCCTGACATCTTTGCTGCTTTTGGTGTTTCTCCATCCCTGTGAATGCTGAGAGAGGGTATGAGCCTCCCCAGGGCAATGAAAACTTTCCGTTCTTGTTGCCAAGACTTTATCCGAGGATGGTAGAGCTAGATCATCTGAAACAGAGGCAAACATGATCGTCCTAAAATAATTTCAAGCTTTTGTTTCAAATTCTGCTTTTCCCTGCCCTTTCCAGCTGCAAGGCAAGGGTTTGGTTGATTTGTGTGTGATCTGGATAAGTTCATGAGGAGAGCAGTTCCCAGACAGAAATCCAGAGGGACCTGTAAAAACCAGTCTTGCTGTTAGCAAGAAGCTGTGTTGAGTGGTGTAAGAAGTAACATGCATGTCCTCTGTGGATTTAGAGGTGTTGGATGTGTCTCTCCGTGGCCAGAATTTGGGGCTCAGCTACAGGGGAGGCTCTGTGTGGAAGCAGTTCCAGCCCCTTGTGCTGTACCATGCAAGTGAGGGGGTGGAAGATGCCTTTGAGTTGCTGTAAATTTGCTTTTAGGCAGCCATCACAACCAGTTGCTTGTCCCTTGTCCCCCATCAAGTGACCAGGTCTGCCAGGGGAAGGTGTCTGCCTCAGCTGTGTGCAAGGTGGCTCCCTGTCATGCACGAGAGGGAGAAGCTAACCCATAGCTCCTGCCCTCTTTGTGGGATGGGAGGTGCAGAGCCTTCCTCCCACGTCCCTGGGCAGGATAACAGGAGCAGAAAGGCTTGGAGGCAGGTGCTGCTGTGCTGGCTGCTGTGCCACAGAGTGCGGAGCTCCCAGGTCAGAGCTGAGCTGTGCAATTCCCAGTGTGGAGCTTGCTGTAAATTAGGGAGGTTTCTTTCTCCCCATTGTCTAAATCTGGAGTGGGACCAGATAAGGCCTGTGGACAAATGGATAAGGCCTATGGAACCAACAAATGTAGCTTGGCCCTACTGGAGCAGGACAGAGAGCTGGTGCTTGCTTATCTTTTTCTGTGAAGAGGAGGGGGGGGAGGCTGGTTGGGTTAACCTTCTCACTTGGCTTCCCCAGATGTACAGTTAAGTCTCAAACCCTTTTTCCTTGGCCCCTGTGCTTGGCCTGCTGTCACCCTGCCCATCACACAGGAGGAAATCTGCCTTTCTGTGTTTTTTCCATTGACTGTCCACGCCCCTTCAAAGTGCAGTTGCAACATCTCCCTTCATGCTGCCTCAACGATTAAAAAGCATGACTTAGTGGAAAAAATCCTGACCTTCTTGGGTTCGGCCCGTCCTGCAGCTGTTTGAGATAAGATTGTGCTAGGGTTTTTTTTTTATTATTAAAAAAGCTGCACACCACATTTTGTGGATATTTGTTTGTAAGGAAATGACTACTGCTTAGTTTCTGGAAAAAAAATCTGGCAGGCTATTTTCAAAGAAATTGCTCCAATTTGACCTAATGTGCTTAAAATAATAGCAGTCGAAGGTTAGTTTAATTATTATACTGCTATTTTTCTTCCATAGGGGGCTATTTTCATGACATTATCAGCTTATGTAACCTCTTGAACCACACTTTTTTTTCCATCGCAGCCTTCTAAACCATGTAATGTCAAGAGTATTTTTTTCCCTGATCCTGGGTTTAGATAACTTGATGCTTAAGAGCCAGATAACTTGATGCTTAAGAGCCACTGACTGTACTTTCAGTAATGCACTGTGTGCCTGAAACTGATTTTGTTTGGCCAAGCAGAAGCCACAAAGTTCCAAGAAACAGTTGCTATCTCACTGGTGCTGGGAGTGACTAATAGCAAGTAGCTCATGCTGCAGTGCCCAGGTTGATGTGGCTGTGTTCAAGGGACCTCAGCTGCTCTTGTGCACCTGAAAAACATGGATGGTGGGAGCTGGAGCCTTGCACCACTGTCCCCAGGACCAGATGATCATGTACAAACAGCCCCTGATTTGTGCATTTCTTTCTGTTCCCTTGCCTGAATTTGTGTTAGGTAGCAGCCCAATGGCTTTCCCAATCTGATTGCCACAAAGCTTTGGGTGTGAAGGAAAAATGAGGCTGAACAGTGGAAGACTGAGTATTGCCAAGGAGGTGATGCTGTAGCTAATAGTTGCTAGGCTGAAGGAGGGGCTGATAGGATGTTGTTTCACTTCTTGTGGCCCAGACTTCCAAGGTGGTGAGTACCCAGATGATTGGCACAAGGAGAATGAGGCTTCATGGTTAATGCTCAGGGCTCTGGATGGGGAGCCTGCTTTTGTAACTGGAACCACAGAGATCAAAGCAGATGAGATCTTGCTCTCAGACTGAGGCCAAGGCTGGCAGTGCTGCTCCCTGCAAGGATGTTCTTGTAACTCACTGGAATGCAGGTGACGTTCAAAGAAAAGTACAGCCACGTGACTTCTTACCTGGCCTACAACCTCAAAGGGAAAATGCACTTTGTCATTTTCTTCTTTGGGGTGTTTAAATGCAACTCTGATGTGAAATGGACACTCTGATAAAATTGTTTGAAATAGCAGGTGGTGGTTGTTTAATCTTCTGCTTACTAACCATGAGGTTTGATGTAGCAAGTGCATTTTATCACCCAGCAGTGATAACCTTTTTATCACCCATCCAGTTCCCTTCTGGATGAGCTAGGGTTTGAAGGTGTTCCCCCAGCAGGTTACCCACAAGTAACACAACCTTTTCTGTTCATATTGCAATCTAGTCATGCAAAGCTGCTGCTAACAATGCACCAGCAGGTTTTTTTTTCCCTTTACTCATATGTTGCCTTAGTTCCTAGGAGGATCAAAGTGTGCATCACTGGCATTAGCAGTGAGTATGGGCCCTGGTGCTGCTGCACTGCACAAGCTTGTGCATCCACGTGGCAAACAGTGGGTGGGAGGGAATGGGAAAGGTGCACATGACAAATACAGTGCATAACTGCTGGCTATGCCACAGGTACACCTTTCCTGAAGAAATACAGTCTAGTCCCCAGCCCTTCCATAAAATGAGTGTCCTGCTGAGTTTCACTGCTGCTGTGTGGTAGCTGCAGCGTGCAGAATACTGCCAGAATTATCTCTAAAATGCAGCTAAGCTATTTTAGGCTGGCACTGTGGCCCTGGTGTGATACCAGACACAGGCCCTTGCTGCAAGGATCTGGGCTGTGCTAGCCCTGGGTTGCCATGAGCCTCCTGCCTCCCAGCAGCAGAGCCTGGAGAACAAGCCTCTTCTGATGTGCAGCCTGACCAGCAGCAGGAAATGAGATCTCAGATTCTCTGATGGAAACAGCTCTGTGTGCAGACTGAAGAGCATTAATGCAAAAAGCAGGGGTGGAGGGGGAGTGAGGTATTTGGATAAATATCCAAAAGGGCAGGTGCCTATTTGCTGAGCGCTATCCAAGCAAGCGCGTGCTTCGGGAGCCTCTTGGGCAGGGCTCATTTCCATTACTTGGAGACTGGAAAAGGTTATTGACAACTTCAGGAGTGTTCCTATCGCTCAGTGGTTGACTCTGTGTCCAGACTAGTTTGCCCTGGAGACCTGAATGTCTAGAGCTGGGTTTTTGGCCGAGCCTGTGCGAGTGCAGCCCCTCTGACAGCCTGTTCCTTGGCTCTTTCAGATCTTCCCCGACCCCTCGGACTTTGATCGCTACTGTAAGCTGAAGGACCGCCTGCCCTCCATCGTGGTGGAGCCCACGGAGGGCGACGTGGAGAGCGGCGAGCTCAGATGGCCGCCCGAAGAGTTCCTCGTGCAGGAGGAGGACGAGGAGGAGGAGGAAAACTGTGAAGACGCAAAGAAGGACAACAAGGAGCAATAAATGGCGTCTGAGGAAAGGCAAGGGACTGCACCCTTCTGAAGGAAGAGCCACACTTTCTTTGAAAGTCTTTTTAATAAGACAAGTTCAATTTTGCACCTGCGAGATCTTAGTTTTTTTGTATTCTCTGTATTGAGAACTGAAGCCCTCGGTGTCACCAGACCTCCTGAGGAAGGAAGGAAGTAACGCAGAGAAATGTTTGCTGTTCTCGAGATCATTATCTGTATTTTTCCGAGGCGGAGGCAGCAGTGAAATTCCAAGCACATGGCAGAGGGTGACCACACGAGGACTGCTGGAAGGGGGAGCTCGGGAAGGGGGAGGAAAGTTGGAGGTGGCAGCGTTTGGCTGGGAGCTGCCTCTGGCTAAAAGCATGAGAACAGAGCCAAAATATCTCAGATTTGCCTTTCTTACAGCTTCCATTTTGTGTGCTGGGGGGTGGAGGGGTGTCCATAGCGAAGCATGGCTAAACGATCTAGTGACAAGGGGCCTGTAGCTCTCCCTGGTTCGGCACCTCCTAGGGTAAGGTGAGCGTCCATAGGAGTAGTCTGGTTTCTTGCTCTTGCTGTTGAGCCTGTTTTCCAGCCACTTTCCCCAAAGTTACTTTGTCCCTCTGTTTGCCTTTAGACTCTTCAATGCTGAGCAGCTGTATTTGCAGGATAGCATTAGGCTGCTGCTTGTCATCTCTCCTGCAACGCCCTAGCTTATCTTGCAGGTGGTGAGCATGAGGTGGTGTGCATCGGATGTAAAAAGGTGCTTCTGTCTGCAGCAAGAGCTCATGTAGGTTTGAAAGCCTCAGATTTTTCTCTCCTATTTGCTGAGGCTGCTGTGGGTGGTCTCGTCTTGTACAGTGCCCCAAGCCTAAGGGTGGAGATTCATGCCTCCTTGCCTTGGTGTCCTTGAAGTTGTAGGGTTTTGTGTCTCTTAACTTGCTGGTCAGTGGGCTTGAGAGGGCTGGGGTGGGGGGGTTCTCCTCCAGCTCTGCACTGCAGGGCCTCCTCAGTGCAGGACAGGCTGGTGGGAGTGTTGGGAGGGGGGCTGCCAGACCTGGGGGTCATCCAAAGACAAAACACCAGATCTAGTGTGGATCACCAGTGGGGTTTGCAGGATGGGGTCTGCTGGGAGAGACCATGCCTGGGTGTCTTGAGACAAGATGCATTCCTGCTTCTTAGTGAGGGTGAAAAGTCCGTGGTTGTTTTAATGAAGTGCAGACTGGCTTGTGAGGTCTGGGTTTGTCCTCTCTTCACCGTATCCTGCCTCAAGGAGAAGGCCAGTCTGCTGCCAGACAAAGGAACCTGCTGCTTTCCTGGAAAGAAGGGATGGTCTTGCAGCTTTGGGGACCAGCCTAGGAGCCAGTCAGTCTTGGGATAGGATGAGAGCAGATACCACCTAAACCAAATCTGGGGTCATGGAAGAGAAAAAGAAATGTCAAGGCCTTAACCAAACTTCCATAATAATCCCAATGCCACCCCCCTTTGCTTATAACTGGTTCCATTTTTAAAATCTATTTGGACATGTGTGTATTTGTATTTTTAATACCTCATGAGTAGTTAAACGCTGGTGGGGTTTGGGAACTGCTTTTAACGTATTGGCAGGATTGTTTTAGTCTTGTCTTGCTTGTGTTTCAACATAATGGCAATAATTTATCAGCTGTGTAACTCTTTTTGGACAGATGGGGGTTTGGAGATGAATTAGCACAAAGCAGGAGAAATTCAGTGTTCCTACACTGCAGCTGGCCTCTGGTCCAGCCACGCAGACCCAGTCAGACACTCCCTCCCCACCTTGGATGGGTGATCACTGAACAGCCATGATGTGGTGATACCATTTTCTCTAGCAATGGATTCAGCTGTTGTGTCTGTAACACTTGTTCTAGTCTTGCTGTCTTACTGGAGTGAGCTTGTACACCTGCATACCAGCCAGTTGTCTTATTTCTAAGTGTTACTCTCTATTGGTCTCTACCATCTGTACCACCAAGTCAAAGCTCTATATCAAAGATATTACCATGTGGGCAGCAGTGAGATGGCAATCCTTGGACTTCAGACCTGCTGTCTGCCCTAAAGACTTGCATATTTCTGTCTGCATCCTTTTTTTGGAAGTATTGTGTATATTTCTATTTGTTGTTGAACGTATCTAAAGAACAAAGCACTCCAGTAAAACTCCTGTTGTATGATATACATTCTATATTTCTGTAATTCTTTTTTGAGCCTCAGGGAGAAGCTAGCATTTTTTTCAAACTACATTTTTGTCACTGTGACAGTTGTAAATAAAGTTTGAAAATGCTTTCCAAACGTACTGGCTTTGTTTTTACTGCTAAAGTGGGTTGGGATGGTCAACCTTCCAGATCATGCCTGTCAGCTGAGCCTGGAGATGCTGGTTTCATACTGGTGGCTGGTCTCAGATCATGCCCTATGGCATTGGAAACCTAAGTCAACTTTGAGGGGGCAGCACCTTTGCTTTTCATCTTCCTGTGGTTGCCCATTGCTGTGTGAAAGGCTGCAGCAAACTGCTGCTCTGGTTTATTTATTCCTGAAAAAAAAAAAAAAATCTGTATTTATATCTGTCATCTACATCTACCCCCTTTTACCTAACCTTGCAGAGCATGAAGTAATGGAGAGTGGAAACTATTCACAGCTGCTGTTAGTCATGTTCCCTGTGCATGCTCTTCCCTGCCCTGAGCAGCACTCATGAAGACAAGCCTTGCCTTGCTGTGTGCCTGTAGGCTCCCAGCTGAGCTACCCAGGGGTGTCTGTGTTGGCCATTCTGGGTCCAGAGGTCAGCTCTGCCTGAGTAGCTGTCTTGGCACTCACCAGCGGCCACGTGCTGCAGTTTGTGGTGCTGCTGGGGAAAATGGCATTTCTGAGTGTGACTGAGCTGCTCTGGTACTGAGGCACTGTTCTGGCTGTAGGAGTCTGACCACGCCAGGATTCAGTAATTCAAGCTGTGTACTTTATGGGATTAAATTTTCCACTAAAACCTGGTGATAAGAAGCAAATACCCTGGAATACCCATATCTTTAAGGTACATGGATAGAAGTTCCTGTGATTTGGCAGCTAACACTCTAATCTAACCTAGGCAAACAAGCCCAGCTGAGGCTGGAGTGTTGTGTTTACATGAGACTAGTTTAAATACACTAACTAATGACCCTTCCATTTAATGCTTGAACTGAGGGCATGCTCAGTGTGAGCCCCACAGTTCCAAGATGAATTGTATCCTGCTCAACCCTCATGGATATTTTATGCCATGGGAACAAATGCAATATTAAAGCTGACCTCTCCTTTTCTTCAGTCAACCTCTAGCAGAGGTGCTTTGATGTCTTCCTTTCCTCAGGCACAGTTGCTTGCCTTGTAGAAGCTGCTGCAAGACGACCAGATGTGCTGGT